>NW_027271256.1:0-1200000 GCF_040938485.1 Diadema antillarum | reverse complement strand
GCATCTTAATCGGCTTATACAGCACGTGCTATCTTGATAACTAGTATGTGACTCGGTCTCCAGTGTACAATGTGCTTCTGTACATGATCAAATCCAAGAAACGTCCCGTCCTGGGGGAGAAAAATAAATACGGTACTCGACCAAAATAGCGCTTGGTCCCGATACTGAGCAGGATTGATCCACCCAGCCAGCCAGCCAATCAACGATCTTGTTCTCACGCCTTTGTCCTAACAGGAAAGCGAAACCGCTAAAAGCCCCCTCACACCTGAGCGAATGTAGGGGGACGAAGGGGACGAATGGGAAAAACGCACGAAATGCGCGCGAATTCAACGATTTCAAATAAAATTGCCTTCAAATCATCCGATTATAAACTAAAGTCAAATATGATTAACGAACGGTAAGCGAAGGATAAATATGACATGCGAAGGATAACGATTTCTCGGTTCACTTCTTTGAGTAAATTGCGGCCGAAGGCGAGCGAAGGGTTGATATGACCCGATAAGACGAACGAACAATGAGCAATGGTTTGATATGGCGTGCGATTGGAAACGAAAACGAAAGAATAGATCACGTACGCATGTGTGCGCTCCTCGGGAAGTATAAAAGCGACCAGGTCCGTCCAGATTTCAGTGCGTCCAGAGAAATCATCCACGCAACATTTACATTTAAAGGACGACAAAGATAAACAGTAAAATCAGCCGGAAGATTCCAGTATTTTTGGCACTGTAAACATTAATGTTTTTTTTCGCAAAAATTGTGCGAGTACGTGGAAGGTGATAGTCATCACGATGACGAGTTGGGTAGATATGAAGAGAGTTATTTCTTATGAACATATGTGCAAAAATGTCAGGAAGCTCATCAATTGAAATTTATACATAAAAATACCAACATTATAATGAAACAAACCAATCAATTTCAGATTTTTGCTTCTACACAAAAGATCATTTGTGTGAAATGAATATGCAATATTATTATAAAAAGAAAAAGGGTATCAAGCAAAAACTGAGATGAATTGCCCCAATTGCTATCATTTTAGCAAAAAATAAATAAATAAATATTGAAACAGTAACAATGGAGGTGAGGTGATAACAAATCTGACGTACCCCTAAATTGACTCGACCTACCCCCTTTCCCCTATTGTATCATACCTACCACCAACATCGTACCAGATAAATTTGTTGTCACTGTCCACTATAGCCAACAGGATTATACTAAAAAAAATCCTTGTAGTTGCAGCATAGCTAGCCGGACAGAGGAGGTTTTCTGATGGTCACACGCTTGCCATCAATAGCTGCCACACAGTGGGGAAAATTCCACCGCTTGTAGAATCCACCAGCAAGTTGTTTCCATCCATCAGGGGCTGAAGGGGCTGTCATGACTTCATCTGCATACTCGTCACATATGGCCTGACACACTTCCCTGGCCACTACAGTAGGGTGTTTTCAGGCACCCTCCACCCATACTGCATGTCCACCGTGATGTCGGAGTACTTGGTGCCAGACACAAGATGACGGAGAGTAGCTGCCAACTTCAGACCTTCTTCCAGCGGCTCCCTGTACCAGGTGTACTGCCTCCTGATTCTTCCTCTAACCCTCTCCAGCATTTCATCGTAGAGTTCAGGGGACATGCAGAGAAATTTTTTGAAAGTCGAAGGGCTCAACCAACAGCTGGTCGTAGATTCCAAAAACCCTTCTTCTGGCAGGGTGCAGCCACGTCCTTCTCCAGATACGACTTCGTCTGAAGCCTCGTCTCCATCTGAATCGGCCTCTGATGAACGGGTGTAGGTTCAGCTGCTGATGTATAATATCATTCTGAGCCATTGCCAGTAAATACTGGACTCTGAGGCGGGCTGCATCTTCCATTTTTCTGAATAAACTTTGAAACTTTCAGGTGGAATGTTTATATATGAGTAGCGTGGTGAGTGGCTGGTCACAGAGAGCAGCTCAGCATTCACCATTTTTTTCGTCAGGTCATTCGCTCGTATTCGTATCACTTCGCAATCCATAGTTTGTCATAGTATCTCTTAGACTTGCCTTCGTGTATCATCGCCTTTCAAATTTAGTACAAGTCAATCTTAGTTTCCCTTCGCAAAGAAGATGGCAAGCGAAAATAAGTTTGTCATAGTGTCTTCGTTTCTATGCGCAAGTCATATTTTGTCATTGTGTTGCTTCGTTTAGTGTTCTTTCGAGATCGGTCCACCCTGGCAAAAGCGCGATGAGGGACTATGCGTGACAATAGCACACGAACGATAAACGAACGATTACCGCAGACTAAATAAGAGATGCAAATGACAGACGATCTTTCAATTCGTCGGGAAACTTTAAACATGTTCAAAAAATCCCGTGCGAATTTGAATAATCGCAACTATTAGTTCAGAAGGTGTAAGAACCCAAACACGAAGGGTAGATATGACTTACTATCAATTACCATTGAAAACGATTTTTCCAAAAATGCCTTTCGCCAGCCATCGCAAGTCACATTTCAGGCAATTCGCTCAGGTGTGAGGGGGCCTTTAGATATGGGAACTGTCACAGCCACAGTACTTTCACAGTACTTTCGCGTACTCTCGGTCTTCCCGTCGTGTAGCGAAACCCCCCTAATGGTTCTAAATGGCGCGGCTTTTGTGCTTGAACGCAGCTTCTACTGAAACCCACGACGTAAAAAAAAAAAAAAAATTCATATTTCACCCATTTCTGGTAAGCGAGACACTTTTTGAAATTTGTGCTAGGGGTATAGAAAACCGTATAGTTTTCAATCAGGCAAAATCAAATTCCATTATTTTTTTTTATCGGTAACTCAAATAAAATATGACTTTCCTCGGTTGTGGCGCGCGCGATCTGTGGCTGTTCTTAACGTGACGGTTCTCAAGTATTGGTTATTATAATTGATATGTAGATCTCATACATAGGAGGTGGTTCGTGTATTTTCAAAGAGTGTATTGCAATACTAATTTATATTTTGTATTATTTATAAATATTATTATTATGATTTAACCAAGAATTACATATTTTATTCTCAAACTTTCATTTGGACTTCAGCCTTCTACGTCACATCAGGACACCGAGAGAGAAACTGGAAATAAGGTTTGTTGTAGATACTGGCATGTGCTGCTTAAAAACTATTCTATTTCGTATTTTAACACTGAATACTTTCGTGTGCTGCATTATATTACGAAATCATATATGTTTGCCTTTGTATGTTGCAGATGATGATATCTTCTTTTGTTTTTCTTTTGATCAGTTAGGTAGTATGAAATATCTGCCTCTGTGTCATACCGGATTACCAGTCATGTCATGCTTAATTGCATTCACAATGTTTACGATGCTAAAATATCTACTGCTATTTCATTTCCAAATTTGCATTTCAGAAGAGTCTCCTATATCCCCGATATGCTTTTTTTCTTCTCTCTCTCTCTCTCTCTCTTTCTCTCATTTTTTTTTTTTGGGGGGGGGGGGGGAGGGGGAGTTATATATTTTGGACCTATGTTGTATCCGTGATCTTAAACATAATCCCTACATTCTGTTCCAATATTATTACCTACCTCCAAGCAAGCCTGCTTTTAAGTCCTTCATTGTAATCCTGTCTTTATTGATAAGTAAAATAAAGGACATGTTGCCATATATACCAGGTCCATGGTCATATTCTGGACACATGGCAGGTAATGACACACTTACAAATGCTTACACAGTGAATAGAATAACGATATAGCTATATTCACAACGGATTTATGACGTGGACAACAATCAGACAGCATCAATTACACAAAATTAAATACCTTTCCCCACGCAGTACACATACACTATATAACCAATGACTCATTTTGTTTTGTCCAGGATTCCCCATGAAATTGTCTGACTGACCAAGTGAAATTTGAATAAATAATCATGTCCGCTATGAATGCATTTCCAAGTAGTGGCGTGGCAATCCAACTTTATTAACTTATACACTTTTTTGGATAAGTGCCAAATGTCACTCCGGTAAATTTGCATATAATGGTAAGGAGTCAATACAAGCATTAGTTACAAAAATTAGTACCCTTTTCGGCAAGTTGTACATAATTGATTTCCAGGTGCGATTTTCGTCAGAAAGGGCCAGGAGCTTTACGAATTGACCTTGGACCAACAGCGGCCTCATACGTTTTTTTTTTTTTTTTTTTCAGTACTCGGTTTGTCTTCAAGTGCCCCCTTTCTCGTTTTTTTTTTTTTGACAGAATTCTACTTACTGTTATCGACAGCAATGGAGTCTTTGGCCTTTTTCAGACTTTCATGACAGTGAGCCATCATTGACTGCTTATTTAACTATTGTAGTTCTCGCCTGAGAGTACAGTCAAGTGCATGGTTCACTAAGTTGTCACCTTTTATTCTTGACCGCGCGTATGCGAGGGTATCACATTCTAATACTGTTACCTACGTCCAAGCAAGCCTGCTTTTAAGTAGATTTTAATATAGTTCAGTTGAATTTATGCTCCGGCTGAAAGTCCTTTAACATATTAAACAATGTGTTTCATTATGTTTGCAATATTCTATTGTGCATATTTCAGTTCAGATCTAAGCAACGTCATTAAAAAACAAAAATGAGCATAAACTATTTTACGGGGGAAATGCAAATTGTCGCATTAAAAAAAGTGGTTGAGGATTAAACAATGCAACTGACGTGCAATCATATGTTGAAGGTAACATAGACGGGTACGTGTTTGTATTGTTTTGTCGGGTTCTTTTGGCATGTTCTCAAGATATTTGTACTTCAAATCTTGATCGTTGTAAGAAAAGCGAGTGAGTGAACGAAGAATTCGGGTTAACAAATACTTGGAAATGATGATTGAAGATTTCAGAAGTTACAGTTACGATGGTAACGTATGATGCCACTCGTATTACCACGACTGTGATAATGAATGTCACTATGTATCATATAAATAAAATAGGACATTATTCTGTTCATGTCCCATAAGTGATGAAGCGTTATGACTAATGTTAACCAACATCTGCCTTTGTTGTAATGCAGTTTATCATGCTCTTTGGTCTCGAAGATTTTTAATCGAATACACTCAATTCTTCTCTATGAAATTAAAATTCATATCACAAATTGTTTTTGTAAGAAAAGAAGAAAAATGTAAGTCAGCTGAAAGAAAATAATTGAATTATACGTTTAAAGGAGTGGTGGAGTTTCGTTAAAATGACAAACCTGATACAAAGTACTTTTTTTTTAAATTGCTGAGTACAGCGTATAAATCAGCGAATGCCTAGCGGATGGGCAAAATTTGGCAAAGTCCAGATACGTTCGAATCCGCTCGAATTCGCAAGCAAAATGTGGTTTTCGAACGTTCGCCTAACGAATGATGAGCATATGCTAACCGTGTAACGAGCGGATAAAGTAACGAATGAAAGCGAATGCGTACAGTCCATCCAACGGATGCTGAGCGGACAAAGCGAATGAGCAGCGAATGCCAAACATATGCAGAGCGATACTGCGGCAATCACGTGACGGATCTCGGATGACGCACACTTTACCAAATCATTTTGAGCAGTGACAGTGTCAAGTAATGTTGTCTCTCTAAAAAAAGAAGAGTGAAAATGTGCACTCATGAAGAAGTGAATAACAGAAAAGAGTGACTTTCGAGTGAAATTGGAGTGACTTTGGAGTGAAAATGTTCATTTTCACTTATTTTGGAGTAACCTCAGGGATCACTCAAAGATTTTGGAGTGATCCCTGAGGTCACTCCAAAAGTAGTGAAAAATGAACATTTTCACCCAAAAGTCACTCCAATTTCACTCGAAACTCACTCTTTTCTGTTATTCACTCCTTCAAGATTGAACATTTTCACTCTTCTTTTTTAGATAGTTGTGACTGTAAAATTGGCCCCAAAAAGAAGGAAGCAGAAGTAACCACCAAGTACTCCTGATGTCGCTCATTCAAGATTCCCTAGTACTTCTTTCTGATGATCACGTGACGATGATGTTGGTAGTCCAGCATCCTCCATTGCGTCTGGTGCCTCCAACTGAAGTCGAACTTTCCCAATTCCCAATTTCCATTTAGAGATTCCCATTTACTACAGGTTGACTTTTATAGCAGTGGTTTAGAAGAATGTTCTCTTATTACTTAATGCCAGAATACGTATAATAAAATGTCTTGTGGGGGGGGGGGGGGAGCTGTGGCATAGTGGATCCGACTTCCGAACCGAGGACCCGGGTTCGAATCCCGCCCAGTGCTGACATCCTTGGACAAGATTTGTTTTTTTCTACCCACGATGTCCTTCTCGACCCAGGTGTATAAATGGGTACGTGGCAACGCTGGGGTAATAATAATGGCAGGGCCCTCTGGTAGAGCAGTGACAACATTGAAGAGACTACCCTTGGCAAATAAGACCTTTTTTTTTCTTATTATTATAATTATCATTTTTATCATTATGTGTGCTATATATGAATATCTATTTTTATCTACGTTTGATTAACGTGTGTTGTTGTGCAGATTTGCTGGGCGAATTTGGACGAACGGCGGACGAATGAGAAACGAATGCAGAGCGACCAAAACTTTCAATCAGCGGATGCTAAGCGAACACAGAGCGGATTGTCATTCCGTTCGTCATCCGCTCAATTTGGCTCCGGCGGATCTCTGCGAATCTCTGCGAACAGCTAGCGGATACAACGAACGTCAAGCGGGTCAAGAACGACGAGCAACGGATGTGAGCGTATCTGCAAATTTTCGGATCCGCTGGGCATTCGTTGGCTCGATCCGCTCTAATGTGACGGGGGCTTTAAATCAGCGGATGCTAACACGAGTGTCATTCCGTTCGTCATCCGCTCAAGATTTTGGACATGTCCAAAATCAAAATTTGGCTCCGGCGGATCTCTGCGAATCTCTGCGAACAGCTAGTGGATACAACGAACGTCAAACGGGTCAAGAACGACGAGCAACGAATGTGAGCGTATCTCCAAATATTCGAATCCGCTGGGCATTCGTTGGCTCGATCCGCTCTAGTGTGACGGGGGCTTAAAGGAAAATAATCAAAATAAAACGTTGGACCCTAAATTCATTAGGATCGCTTCGTTTACTTTGTTTTTTATATCTCAGGGATTTCAAAACCGATTTACATGTCATAGACATTGAATTCCAAATATAATTGTATGTTCTTTAACATTTCATAAAGAGAAAACAAACAAAAAAGACATTAAGGAGCCGAATCCTAACCTTATTCGACACTATTCCATACCTTTTAATTCAAACATGTAAATCTCAGGTATATTATGATCTTATGTAAGTGACGTCATATCATATTTAGATATGCGTCATAAAACCAACATATCCTGATTTCTTGTAACGACTCAAAATAGGTGAAGCAGGTAGTAGGTGAACCTGATCAATCTCCAGTTGCTTTTTTTTTATATCTTTTCTGGAATAACTAGTGAAGAGTTTATTCGGAAAGCGCCATGATATATCAATTTGAATTAATCATAAGAAAAATTGTCTTTCTGCTCTAATTAGATAAAAACACACTACAGTTTTCCCCTTGCGGATATTTACTTATATGGGCACCCGCTATGACTTATAAAATCAAAGTCACAGAAATTTTGATTTCTGATATTGTAAAGCGCTATACATCCAAACCTTCATATTTTGCAAGTATATTCAATAATGCAACCTGACAAACACGTACAAACGCACAATGCCTTTCCAGCAGATAATGGGTAATCCATGAGTAGTTGGCTGACACAGGAACGTCTTTACCTGAAGCCATGTTGAACATCCGTCAGTACGCGTACATTGTTTCTGCTGCTTCTTTCAAGGTGTGACGTCACCTGGCTGCACACGATGTGCTCAAGGACTATGCATGTGCTTGCTGTATTAAAGCAAGATTGGCCTATAATTGCTGGCTTTATTTCGCTTTTTACACTTTTGCCTTCTTCACCGTTTGCCTTCTTCCGATCGAGTGAAATAGTTCAATGCTGTATTGACACTTGAAACGAGTCGTTAGAGCAGGTATACGCTCAAAGACATGTTTCTTCAAAAGACGTGAAGGTGTAGCATCTGGTTCAGCAGACTTATGACTACACATACAATGAGCAGTGTATGATGCGTTGGGTGTCGAGCCCGTGGCGTACACCCATTTCTGCTAGTGCTTAATATGTAGCAGATCGGCGATCTTTTGTAGGGTGTTTCCACGAGCTAACTGAACATTAAGTAGATTGACAGATATGGATTAATCATTGATTGTGATTAAAGCCAGGTCAGCACTCTTTGACATAGCTAGTTTCGATTTGGCACAAATTATATGTAGTTATTCATTTTATGTAATCAAAACATTTATATATTCTAGGAAAATAGGGTCCAGGGAAATTGTGTTATCAATTCCTGTGAATGGACAGCATTTCTGATTGATGGATAAAATTAAATGCATTGTTTCAAAGTAACAATCATGTAATTCAACTTAACACGACTTTAGACTTGTACCGCGACGATAAGTATACAATTCTTATTGTTTTCGTCGATCTCTCCACAGAGTTGTTTCGTTGAGAGTTCCATCACCCACCTTGACGTAGACTTGCAATCCCTCCCGCTTCTCTGGCAGTTAAATGTGACCTCGCTCTGCCCCAATGTGAACAAAGTCTCTGTTTACGTATCACCTTACGACGAATCCTACAATGTATGACCTGAGCAAGGCGTGGCCACTCTACTCTCACGACGTGGAGCTCCACCTATATGGTTGCGCTTGGTTCCGATTGTTCGATGAATTATTTGCACCACGTACAGTAACCGGACTGTCTGTAACAGATATGTTTTTGACCGATGATGGGGTCGTGACGCTGATCCAATGTGCGAGTTCTTATCCTCATCTCAAGAACGTGTCGTGAGTTCACATGAAACCTTGCACTTTAATGTTTTGTTTTTTATCTTTACAAACGTGATGTTCAGCACACTCTTTCAATTTTAACAAACTGACATGAAAGGCTGTCAGTAACTATAAAAGATATCTATGTCGCTTTACTTTTTTCATAAGTTGAAAATGCATTCGAATTGACAGTTGATTTAGTTAGAATCCATTATGTCATGACTCAAGGAGAAAGCTGCAGCAGCGAAAGTAAAGGAAAATATTTGAAGAGTTTGTTTGCAAAAACCGATAAGTCCATATTTGCCAAATGGAGATATTTGCGATTAAAGGTCAAGGAAAATAAAGAGAATAATAAGAAAAGTTTTGCTTCTTTTGACCATAACTTCAAAAATATACCTTTATATAAATATCATTTAGAAGGTATTATTTTGTACTTTATGACAGAGATCGTACTTCAAAATCTTCAAAAATGGACTTATCGGTTTTTGCAAACATACCCTTCATTTATTCTAGACAGTAATATCTTATTTTCTTAATGTCGTAAGGAAATTACAGAACAAAGTAATTGTTATGAAAACAATTCATCGTACTTCTTTCAGCCAATCAATCAAATAATTATTGTAAAGGATTTTACATTCTTCCCAATGGAGAAGCTACCAATAATGACGGAAACACTGTTGAAAATATTTGAGCTGAATTGCAAAGGGATTCATATGGGTCTATGTTGTGTAGGGCTAGCAAGTATTTCAAACAGAGTGAGGGGTTACTATCCAACTACACAATGGTTGTTTGTTCGTTTATCATTACCAAAGTTAATGTAGAATTTTTTTTTTGTAACTTATTGTCAAAGTTTCCTTCATGGTCAATTTTTCAGTATTTTGAGTACAGCCATGAAATTAAAGATAAAACAAAACTAAAAATGAAATCATGAGCATGCATATCCATCAAATGACTGTGTTTTTGTTTGTTTTGATTTTTATTCGATGGACGGCAACTTGTCAAGCACTTGTCTTTATCTTTATAATAACTCAGGCTGATCAGGTGTGACACCACAGAGGATTTGGATCCATTCTGTGAAAAGATCAACGCGGAAGGGAAACTGCATATTACTGTTGAGCATGGCGAACGAAGTATGTATTAACTTTTGTTATCATGACAAACTGTATCCCGTTCGATTTGTATCCATGGGTTTGGATACTTTCTGCCATCAGTATAACCTTGCCCATCCATTTTTGATTCTCTTTACATCCTTTCCATGAAAACATTCATGCATGTATTTTCATGCATGTATTTATGTCTTTGTGTTCAGAAGAATGTAAATGTGTGCATGTTTATGTGTTTTTTCTTAGGAATTACATATCTCCTAAAAAATCAAAATGGCTTATACATTGTAATACATGTTTAGTCTTATCCCGTATAGAGTCTAATACTCTTTAATTTACAACAAGGTCGCCTAATACCCATTTAATTCAATTACCACATGGCTTTATTTCCATTTTGCCCCATATCAACTTGATTGTTTTCTTCACAAAGTTTATCTTATACCAGATATTTAATTGTCTGTTTGTCCAGTTATTGCATTTGCCTAATTGCTATCCTTCAAAGATTCATTTCTTCTTCCTACTGTTGTGTTTAATACGCATCCGAGCTCTACTGACTGTGGCTGATATTAACAAAGTTAATTAATGAATAAAATTCTAATAATCATTTTTGGTAAAGTATCATTTAATATACTAACCAGTTGGGCTACTTATCGATAAGTCTGCTGACCTCATGGTGTAATCAAAATGACCGTAGACTTATAATGCACACCTTGTCCAGTATTCACTTGGTCTGATTAATTTTACGGTCGATTTAAATCAATTTTAAAGTCATGATATTGGTACAGAAGAGTGGTGTCAGGTTCGGAAATTATGGTATATGAAAGACTGAGATTGTCGCTTTTGTAGGTACTAATACAGTATGCCCGGGGGTTAGTCCAAACCAATGATCCACTGCATATAGAGTACTTATTCATTTTTTATCTTTAGAGTATTCATAATGCAGCATTATGGGACTTTTAAATACTGTAATGCAAAATGGATCTTCAGGCTCTTTGCCTTGTTGAAAAGTTCAGTATTCTGGAAATAAATGGGAATTAACCCCATGAATGTATGCATGTGGAATGAGTGAATGCAGCAATATTAGTAGAACACATCAGTGAAGATTTGAGGAAATTCGGACAATCTGTTCAAAAGATGAATTTTTGAAATTTGGTGACGAGACAATTGTATCAGAATACTAATACAGATTTTGACATGATATAGTAGTATAAAAAGTATAAAGAAAATTTCACAGAAAATCATTCCAAATGAAAAGTACACATTCCCTGAACTTGTTACTGACATATGTCAAGGGTAATATTATTCCCCCTGCTTTTTGAAAGAGGTAAGTCTAGTGTCTTTCATTATGCTAAAAAAGTTTTTAAAAAAAAGATAATTTTCTTCATATTTTCTTTAAATGGTAGTCCATATGTGACGTCATGATCCGTAGTAGCAGTCTCGTCACCAAAACTCAAAAATCCATAACTTTTGCACCGATTGCTCGATTTTCCTAAAACTTTCACTAACATTGCTCCCATAACCCTAACAACATGTATTTTGGAGTTAATTCTCCTTTAAGCTGATTGCAGAAATCTCAGAGTGTATCCTACATTTGGGAAAGATTCTATATTCTCAACACTTTTGTTATCTTAGCTATTTTTCCAATTAACTCTTTATGTGCCACGTTCGCACGTCCGACTCAGTCGACGGCGTGCCAACTTCGCATATTCTAATCAACAAACAAAGACGCCAAAACCGATCGATAAATCGCTAATCCCGCTGTACAATCAAAGCGTTTCTCGCGCTTTTGTTCCTCTCACATACGGCTTGCGTTCTATGTGGTGATTGACTATCAAGAGATGTTCCCAACTAAATTTGCGTGTACATTCTAAGTTTCTGTCACTATTTTATGTACAAAAGTCATGCCTTTACAGTAATGTAGCAACTGGTAATTCAAAATAAAAATTGAAAATAGAATTGTCATTCATTGTATATGGAAACAAAGTTTGGCATCATTCCTCTTTAACTTTGCTCACTATTATGTCCAGCTTAACAGAAATTTGTAGAAGTTATACAAATTGGAAAACAGAATTCTTTCTCAAAGCATGACTACCTTCGTGTCTCAGAATAACGTGGCAAACAGGGGGTTTCCAACATGGCACATAAAGAGTTAAAAATGAGATTGCGCAAAAACGGCATCGCGTCCTTAGTGAAATTACTTCCCTCTCTTTGTTGAATCGGATGACGAATAAACACGAAAAGAGATGTATCATTTACATTAGATTGTTTTGTTGAGAACACTTTTTATGGTTGATTGCCAAGAGTTTGACATTGACTGAGATATCTTCTATCGTAATTATTGTCTTTGTTATTTTTGTTTTACGAAACAGAAATGTCTGAGGACTGGTGATGAAAATCAAAGACAACTACCTCAACGGAGTGTTTCATCCATCGAGACTGCACAGGGTAGATATTCGTTACGACTCTTGTCATTTGTCAACTGGGTTTTACATTTTGATTGCATGTTAAAGGTGCATGGTCCCGGTGTTTTAGTCGAATGCGTACGCGGGCGCACGGCGCAAGTTTCCTATAGAGACCTGCGCTATCGACTTCTCTTTGGCGCTAACACGCTTTGGCCCACTTCCCCGAGTCCGGAGAAGTCCGATTCACTGTCAGTGGTCGGATCACAGTTCGGCTCATGATTCGGCTGATGGGGATGACAGCTTTAGCAAACTTCTTTTGTGATGTCGTAATAACAAGCACATATGCACGCATCCTGGCATTACTACAGACTGCGCGATGCGCAGAGAGAAGACAACAAAGGCAACGTTACTTTGCAACACCTACGCACTTTACTCTTGATGACAGCCAAAGAGATTTTTCTCCTCCCCACCAGTCACTGGGGAACATCTCTTTGTTGACAGCTCAACTTCGGTAATCTTCGTATCAATGCTAACGGTGATCGGCAGCATCATCAACAGCGCCCTCTACACCACAGGGACTATGCACCTTTAAGATGTCAAGGTAATCCATGAAAAATGAATTATATTGTCACTGTATTTTAATGTATTTATTTATTCATTTGTAGTCACTTCCGTACGTTTGTTGTGGAATTTGATAGTGTGGTCATTTAACATCCGGCCAAGAAGAAAATTCAACTTCACTTCTGGATCACTCATTTTGCACTTGGTCGAACAGTTTCGCATTAACACCATCCAAATTACAATGCCTGTTGAGAGCATCCGAATAAGTCGGAATGTGAGGTAACGTCCTTTCAATGATTATCAAATGCTTTGGGGCTTAATTATTGCTCGAATTTGGGAGTGAGCATTAAAGTTTGGAGTAATTTCACTAAAGCCAAAATTTTAATAGCCAAGGGTTGTCGACCGGGCAGATTCAGAAATAACTGACAGGGCAATGGAAGGATGTCCAAGACAGGACTTTTGCCGTGTAACAGGTCGAAAGGGGTTACATCGACGTCATCACAAAAAGGGGTGATGGGGTGGGGGAGGCCACTGGTATAAACACACCATGAACTACCTCCGCAGATACCTATACCACCAGGAAATCAACGGCTAAATTCCTTTGGGTGTAATTTCGTACAATCGATATGGTTCCATTGTAAACAAAAAAGTAATGAATCATTACCACCTTTGTACATTTCAATTCGAGCATTCTAACTTTGTTGTGTGGTGTATATGTAACTCCTCCATGCTACAGTGATTACTACTTTATTTTGGAGGATTTTTAGAAACACACTATCGTTTTATATGTTTACTGGTGGTAGTTTTTTTTTTCTTCTAATGGCTATTAAGTACGAGCAATCCCTTTGAACTACTTCTTCACAAGTTGAGTGCATACTAAGTGACACATTTTGCCAACATTTAAAAGCCTTTCCTTGTTTGCTGTGGGGGTTTGGAACAACCTTATGTAATTATTTGAAAGTGTCTGAGTATGTGCTTGTAGGTGTGTGTGTGTGTTTGCTTGTTTGTGCGGTGCGTAATTAACAATTTAAAAATATTATTCTTTTCAACATTCTTTCTTTTAAACATCACCTATATAATTATGTATAACAATACGTGGTTTGTTACATGTTATCTGTAAAATATCCAACAATGTATATAACAAAGTTAAGTGGATGATGCGAATTAAATTTGTGAATTGTGAGCTACAGGTTCGTTGAAAATCTTTTAAAATATGGGCATAATTATACCGTAGATGTTCCATGAAATTTCATGTTATTTTACATAACGCAATGATGATGTGCCTAGGGTAACGTTATTAGCATGCTCCCTCATGTAACGTTGATGTAATGTTTATAAAATTTGCAAAATTTAAGCGTGGATAACTCATACCAATAACTGACATGTCAGAAAAAGTGAACTCTTTTTTCACAAATTGCAGTAACTGTACAGTTTGTGTACATAGAAGTTATGTCATGTACAGTATATATCTTGAAAATGTTTGATCCCTTCTTGTAAAAAAAAAAGAAAGTCTGGAAAAAATCATACTAGGCTAAAGCATTTTTTGTCTTGTTTTTTATGCATTTGACATTCGTTGTGTGAATGCAGTTTACTAGATTGCACTGTGACACCGGAAATGAAGAACAATTGAGTGTACGGCAATGGGAAGAGTTAATTATACCATGAACGTCGTTCTTTTGATGATTGTTAGAGTATTAACGTCTTGTGGGTAACCATCTTTGATAATAATCATAACAGTATTGTATGGGCTTTACTTGTTAGGTGAATTTGTAGAATTGGACGAGAGGCAATAAAAAGATAGAAGAAATCTAACAGTTACATTTGTATTAACTGATGCTGATTTCATCTGGTAAAAAAAAGCAAATAATGTTATCTTAACAAGTCGTTAAGCATTATTTTGTTTCATGTATATTCTGAATTGTTGGTTGTGTTTTTTTTTTTGGTTCAAAATATGTTGACATTGTACATCAGATGTCTTTAACCGTGTTTTGCGGTTATTATTTTGAAAGGAAGGTCGACCAAACGTGAAACCCAACGCTAATGGTTCTTCAATAGATTAGTACGTTGACTTTCTATTCCCTTGCTAACGCGCCCTTTAAATGTTAAGTCTAAATATTTAAGTGTTTCAATCGAGTAAGAGTTACTTGAATACATTTCAGAAAGCGATTCATGTTAATTATTTGTGACCGTAATTTCAGTAATGAATTCATCTTTGACTGATTACAGTTGCCCGAAACTGGGATACAATACGTAAAATATAGTAATTCCAAAGAAACGATACAAAATAAGGGTAGATAAAGGTAAATAATATTTAAGTTTGTATAAAATGTCTATACTCTTTGAAACTTTATTATCTATATATTAAAACATGTAAATTCCACTGTAAATGCCTATCAATGTACATACCCCCCCCCCCAAAAAAAAAAAAAAGAACAATGTCAGATTTACATATGTGACCGTGCATCACAAAACGAACAAAAAGTCGCACACATTGATTTTGTGTGAGAACTGAAAATAGGTGAAACAGGTCAACCTTGAAAGTTGGTATTGATCATCAAAAGAATGTGTTGATAAAGCATGCTTAAATTCCTTCATTTTTTTTTCTTTTTTTTTTTTGCTACGGAGGTTTTCATCATGTTTTTGTCTGCAATTTATCGCACAGCTAGCACGTGTTCGTAAAGATTAAGCGCTTGAATAGACTCTTTACTTCAAAGCCTTTTTTCTCAGTTCACACTTTACAGAGTGTGTGCTTTCTTTCCAATGTTAGGATAGGTTAGGATAGTCCTGTGGGATTGAGTTATACTTCATTTTAAAGCTTAAAAGTGTCTCTGACACCCAATGGTCTTAGAACTTGTATTCAAAACTTCTTAAAACAAAACGAATGTAATATTTTTTCCCCCGGAATTTCCAGCTTTTTAGAGGAACGTAAATCTGTAAGTTGTTTGGAAACGCCCCCTTGAAAACTTTTGAAATCCCTCCAGAATCTGATCTAAACTGAGAATCCATGTCTGGCGAGTTTTTTTTTTGTTTTGTTTTGTTTTTTGTTTTGTGTGTGTGTGTGTGTGTGCGTGATGCAAGGTCACATTTCATTAATTCTTCGTGTCCCCTCCTCAAAAGAAAAAAAAAAGAATTTACAGGAAAACCGGACGCGCGGGTTAACGACAGGTTAGATTTTTGGTATTGGAAGGGGAAATCCAGAACAAATAAAACTTCGGTCAAAAAAAAAAAAGAAAAGTGATTCCCATTTCACAAACATGACTGTTGATATGCATATGACATATTGATGTCACCCCTCACAATTTGTGATAAAATAATATCTTTCCTAGCATCACAAAACCAAGAAACAATCATACTCCCTGATTTTGCACGAGGACTCAAAATAGCTAAAACGCGTTAATCTGGTCAATCTTGGTTTTAACATTTTTTTTTCTTCTAAGAGAGCGATGTTTATCCCGGATGTCCCAATAGCTTTAACCTCTCGGATTAATTGAACTCAAATTGCTGATTTTTTCAGAGACAAAGTGTTGATTTAAACTGTATGAACATGCTGGCGACAGTTTTGCAGTTTTGCACACTCATCGTCTTTTTTTTTTTGGGGGGGGGATCGCCCTTTTAGGGTTTTAGTTCTCTTACGAATGTTTGATGTGTTTTAGTAATTTCATATTTTGCTTCTCTCTACCAATACGTGCTTGCATACTTATTAATAATGGTTTTGAGGTGAAAGCACATCACAAGCTTTAATAGCTTTCCCTCCGCTTTCGACATTACCAAGAAAAAAGCATATACAACTGTACTTTATGTCTACCTAAATTCATTGTATTTATGTTATATTTCGATGTATTGAGAACGTGTATCTTTATAAAGGTTGTTCTTTTCTCGCACTATATTTTGTACATTGATTTTTTTTTTAATGAAGTGAAATAAATGGTAATGGAAAACTGGGAAAGAACTTCCCGCAACCGCTTAATATTGATATTGAAACTCTATTTTACCCGCTAAGAATTCCACCATCTTAAAAGGGACCTTCGGATAATTTTCAGACTTCAAACTAGTCAAACTGAGTACAGGGTTTCAGAATGTATAGTGATTGGGATGAGGAATGAGAATCTTTTCAAAATTTATACCAAATTACAGTAAACAAAGATGATGCCATGGCAGTCTCATTATAAGAATGCATGAGTTGGGGTTCAAGAAAGCAATCAAAAGAAGAAAGCATGCATAGATTCTTCACAGGTGAGCTTGTTGAACAAGCGGTATTGTAATGGAATTACACTGCAATACATTACCGAAATATGTGAGGCTCTGATGTCATCAAAACTGCTCGGTGTAATTTGTTTAAGATTTTTCAGTTTGTTGGTTTCTCTGCTCAATTACCACAATAAATTCCACGAATCTACATAATCTTATAGACCTGTAGATTTATGTACTACATGATGTGAAATTATGAAAATCGTCGGGAATGCTCCTTAAGTTTTCATAATAGGCCTGTAAAAGGGAAAAACCCAACGCTAAACGGTTTATCTAATCATGCGTATTATTGCTGAGGTTAAAGGTTGATTTTACTTGCATGGACATCATTTTCCTTTTTTTTTCTGCTTGTAAGTTTCATTGATAAGATCGGCCATATTGGCATTCTGCTCTACTATATGTGACCGTGGATCACAAAACTAACAAACCGTCGTAATCCCTGAGTTTGCCCTATTTTGCCTAAAAATCCATATCTGACAAACGTTTGTTAGTTTTGTGATACAGGGTCACATTCCTGCTTACATTGACTGATCAGACAGCAGAAAAAGGGACTAAGTAACTGTAGGATACATTTTTTTTTTTAGAAAGGAAGCTGATGACAAGGGAATTCCGCTATCAGTGTAGATGTCATTTATAATCAATCATCCTTATAACATATCATAATCATACATATTATACACATTCTCTCTTTCATATTGCAACGCATCGTGTAGCGTAATATAGCCTGTTAGGATTTAACATTAATACACTAGTGACGATAATAAGACAACATTTCTACTGCAGTGTTTTTACAGCAAGCATTGTGTTTTCACAGTCATTAGATCCAAACACTATAAACTATGAGGTTTTAAAGCATCATATTGATAACCTTAGTTTTAGGATTTTATGTCACATTGCGCGCGTGTGAATGTACTAGGTGTTTCAAAAAAACATTTCCCACTTTAGATCATTAATAGTTCAAAAACTATTCATTCGATAAAACTGACATTGATATAAACAAAAGCTGAATAGTTTACAATTTTGTTGAAGGTAATTTGAATGTGAAAGCATAAATCAGTTTCATTAAATCTAAGATTGATTTTGAAGTAAGGTTTCAGATTTTGGTCAAATTTTGACCCTCTGAACAAAAATTGAACCTTGCACAGGAACCAAAATGTGTGTGTGAGTGTGTGCTGACAATGGCCCTGAACAATGGACATGCCTGAACCACCTGTTGACTAGGCGTCAGTCTCGTGCTCCCAGGCACATTAATGCCTAATCAATAATTCATGTGGATTGCCTTGGGCACTGCTAGTCTGGATTCATGCACGGTAAAGGGTAAACTGCATGCACATGGAAAAAGGAAGCACACGTTTCCATGTGCTTGCAAACACCACATTCCATTCCAGCTAGCAATCATTTTCAATTTTTGCTTCATATATCATTAAAGTTGGGATATAAATAAGCATAAGTGATCTAAAGTTCCTCATTTTAATACAACTGTCTACCAATTAAATAGTTTGACATTTTTTTCCCTTTTCGATAAAAAGAGATCATTTTCGGTAAAGAGTTCAGCAGCATTTATCATTGGGGCGATATGTTTCACAGTAGATTTTCTTAAGGCTCCATTTACACAAGTGTATACTCTAATTGATTTTCTTTGCTTCCTGTCACCATGTTTACGTTAGAACAGAAGGTATTCATTGTAATTTCGTTTTTCAAAAGTAGGGAGAGCACTGTCGAGATCCAACGACAGTATCGGCAGGCGTTTGACTTTACACAGATACTGCCAGAGGCTGAATAAAGACTAGTTGTGATAGTGGAATTTCTCATGAATAAATAATGAAGCATTCAAGCCCTAACCATTGTTTAGAACCATTGTCAGGGTGTTAACCACACACTCCATACACACCCATTGACCCCTGTGTAAAGTGAAATTTTGTACAGAGGGTTGAAAATAGAGCAAAATCTGGAACCTTACTGTGAAATTAATCATAGATTTCATGAGACTGATTTATGTTTTCATATCTAAACCACCTTCAACCAAATTGTACACTATTCAGCTATTACTCATATCAATGACAGTGTTATCTGAAATATAGTTTATGAATTATTAAGAATCAAAAGTGGGAAATGTTTTTTGAAACACCTAGTATGTGTGTTCGGGTTTGTTTTTGTTCATATGTGGGTTTCACCTGTCCCTTTGTTCTTAAAGAATATCAAAAACAACCCAAATAATGAGTAACAACAACAACAGATGAAACAAAAACAACAACTGAAGAAGCCACCTGCATTCAACAAGTCATAGAACAAACAGTTATTATTAGAAGTTACCTAATTATTATTAGGAGTTACAAGATGTGCATAATTTGGTGTGAAGCTTTAAATTGATTAGTACTTAAGTATTGGATTGTCACTTGAGTTTTATTTAAAATGTGAGGTACCAATTAATTTCGAAGTAATAATCTAATTATGTAATCAAGGGGCATACATATCAAATAATGACAATCGATTCTGCGCAATGTATACAATGTAGACATTATGTTCTTGGTTTTCAAAATACAAAATAATCAAGTGATACTATGTGTCACTATACTTTCAATATACTATCCCAATACTGTGTATCAATTTATTTGAAAGTCATTAATATATATATATATATATATATATATATATATATATGAAGTGTTTGTTTGCAAAAACCGATAAGTCCATATTTGCCAAATGGAGATATCTGCGATTAAAGGTCAAGAAAAATAAAGAGAATAATAAAAAAATTTTTGCTTCTTTTGACCATAACTTCAAAAACGTACCTTTATATGTAGCGACCAATATATCATTTGAAAGTATTATTTTGTACTTTATGACAGAGACCGTACTTCAAAATCTTCAAAAATGGACTTATCGGTTTTTGCAAACAAACTCTTCATATGTATATATATATATATATATATATATATATATATATATATGTGTGTGTGTGTGTGTGTGTGTAAACTAAAGACGGAAAATTATTGAATGGAGAATAGATATTGTGAGAAACGGTCTTGTTCATTTTCCCTTGATCAAACTAACATTACTAGTAGGCCTACTTATTTAATAGGGTACAACAGCTTTATACGCATGTAACAAGGTATGAATAAATAATGCTGGAATAACAAGTATAATATAAGTCTTATTCTTTTTGCCTGATAGGGTAAAGTGGTATTCACTGAAAAATTGTATTCTTTTTTCTCATTGTGTTGATGCACACTGTCAAGCGAGTTTGTCTTGTATTAGATGGGGTTAAGGATGTCCGGATATTATTTATATTGTATATATATATATATATATATATATATATATATATATATACATATGACCGTGCACCTCAAAACGAACATAAAGTCGCACACACTGATTTTGCGTGAGGACTGAAAATAAGTGAAGTGGGTCAACCTAGCCGAACTTGACTTTTTCATATTTTCTGAAAGAACGGGTCTTCTTTTACATCATGCTAAAATTTGGTATCCTAAAACGGGCAGGAACGTGTGTTTTTTAGCAGTTTATCTTGAACATTTTTGGTAGAATAGTGTGATTAGGTGTGTCTTTAGAATCCCTTTTTCATTTCTGAAAAACCTTGTCCACACTCTTCACTTTCAACTCTAATAACTTCTGAAGGGATAGTGCTACTGCTTTGAAAAATGGCATTAATTATGGAAAGAATGTGTTAATGAGGCATGCTTAATTTCATTTTAATCTGATAATCCCTTCATTTTTGTTACCCTGGTGGTTTACTTCCTGTTTTTTGTCCCATTCATTGCACAGCCAGCACGGTTTGGTAAAGATTAAGCGCTAAAATAGACACTGTACTTCAGAGCCTCTTTTCTCAGTTCACATTTTTCCTGAGTTTGTGCTTTCTTTCCAATATTTAGATAGGTTAGGACAGTCCATTTGATTTGAGTTATACATTATTTTCTGCTCTTTCAGAATATGGTATTAACTAAAAATTCATGTCTGGCGACCTTTTGTTTGTTTTGAGGTGCAGGGTCACATATATATATATTACAAAGTATAGTATGATGGAAGGCGTTGCTTTATTGGTGACTTAGCTGGACAGTCTGTTTACTGATTTAGTTGCTGACGAGGCTTCGGCCGAAACAGACTGTCCAGCTAAGTCACCAATAAAGCAACGCCTTCCATCCTGCTATACATTGTGATAGGGGTATGGGCTCCTATATAGTTGAGCACTGTCAACCATATTGCAATTCGCACTGTACTTACGTATATAATATATATATATATATATATATATATATATATATATATATATTTATTTATACATTATATATATATGTAACATAATCATATATAATATATAGGATATATATAATATATACATGAGTATATGAATATAAAAACGACCCAAGTCCATGGAAGACCATTTTGAGTAAACTAAAAAGAACTTCATATCTTTTTTATTTGTCCAATAATATTCTGTTTAACTGTGATGGGAAGGCAACATTGTATATACAAATTAGAACATATATCATTATGGCAATTAACATTTACATTAATTTTGGAGAGGCTATTCTGTGTGCTGGACTTGGGTCGTTCTTTTATTCATATGGACTTGGGTCGTTCTTTGATTCATATACATGATATTCTGCTATAAAGATGAGAGGAGGATGAGAGAGGGCGCTATTATATGAATGTAAGAATGACCCAAGTCCTTCATTCTTACATTAATATAAAATTTAACTCATTCATGTCAGGCACTTCCGGGGGTAATTAGGATTTATCATTTATACACAAGATGAGTCCATGCATATCTACAATTTCCCATGTCAAACTGAATTAGGCCAAATATTGGACTTCGGTCGTTTTTATATTCAGGTCTTCATATATATATATATATATATATATATATATATATGAGTATGTATATGAAGAGTTTGTTTGCAAAAACCGATAAGTCCATATTTGCCAAATGGAGATATTTGCGATTAAAGGTCAAGAAAAATAAAGAGAATTATAAGAAATTTTTTGCTTCTTTTGACCATAACTTTAAAAATATACCTTTTTATGTAGTGACCATTATATCATTAAAAAGGTATTATTTTGTACTTTATGACAGAGATCGCACTTCAAAATCTTCAAAAATGGACTTATCAGTTTTTGCAAACAAACCCTTCATATATATGATGGTAATAATATATATATATATATATATATATATATATATATATATATATATTACAGAGGGAAATAAAGGAGTCAGAGGAAGGCATACAAAAGACACAAACTGTTCAAAATATTGATCCTCAAGTTTCTCTCAGGTATGAAAAAACACAAATGCTTACAGACTTAACATTGCCACAACTTTGATCAGTGTTTCAATCATGGTATAACTCGTGCTAGAAGTATGTGTGTTTTCTTTCCACTTCTATTTTCAGTTTTTACCGGTATGGAAATGCAAATAGCACCATTAAACTCGCAAAGACCTTTCCGAGACTTGTTTTGATGTCATCCATTACTTGACTTCCATCTTTGAATGTCCTTCCATTCTGGTCAATGTTCTGCCCTTCTTTATGACATCCCTTCCAACGCTTTTTGCTTTCTTTAGTCGTTTTAATCAATATCTCCCTCCCAGCGTCTTTTTGCCATCGCCCTGGACTTCGTCCTCTCCTCCCGTTGATTGTTTGTAGTGGGGGGGGGGGGGGGGGGGGGGGGGGGTTGCTGTGGCATAGTGGATTAAGACTTCAGACTCCCGATTGGATGACTCGAATTCAAATCCCGCCCAGTGCTTACGTCCTTGGACAAGATGTTTTTACCCACCATGTCCATCACGGCCCAGGTGTATAGATGGGTAATAATAATGGCGGGAACCTCTGATAGAGCAGTGGCAAAACTGAAGATGCTACCCTGGGTAATCTAGTCTTTATTATAATTGATTCACCACTTTTGTTACTTGCACTAAATCTCCAAATGAATTGGCGAGTAATGCTCTGACCATTGGCCTGGACTACTTCTCATTTCCTGCTCGTATTTCTCCTCGTCCTGGTAACATCATTTTGTCATTCTTGGTCCTTCAGATAAATCGCCTCCTGGAACAGATTTCGATAAATTATGCTTGTTTCAAGTTCCCGTGGACCTTGTAATCCTTCTTGGATAAAAACTTGGCCTGTTCTATGACCTCTCATTATAGGCCTACTGGGCTGCTGTTCTGCTAGCACAGCGTCTCTACATTTCAGAATTTAAAACAGAAAACAAAAGATGAAAATATCACCATATCAATGAAGACTTGAAATGCGATACTAAAGAAACGGATATAGTCATAGTCATATTTTCAGATATCAGAGGAAATAGATACAGCATTCAGTACTATTTTCCAGATATCAGAAAGGAAGGTTGATAAGAAAAAGGAACGTAATTGCGATATGATTATTTTGCGACAATTTTCATACATTATCTTCCAAAAATCTATACAAGAATGTATTTATGCAGGGTGTCTCAAATACAAATATACACTTTTGAAATGGCTGCCGAATAAGAAATATATAATTCGTGGGAAAAGGGTTTATATGTATGGATAGCTTATGGACTCCCCTTTCACATGACACTAAGACGTCGACAAATGATTCATGCTTGAATGAGCACTGCTCACTTTTGTAAAGGGTATTTTACTTAGGCTGCGCGGGAATTAGCCTTTTGAATTTGCGACAGGTGAGTCCGTTGGAGCTTATACAAAACTGAAGTTGATATGATGAATTTATGATCAATTGCGATCTGTTTGGGTTTGCTGAGTGAATTTTATGGTTTATTAAGCCAAACTTTTATGCATGAGTAAACCGCAGTTGCATTTATTTTATTGTAGCATTGCAAATTTCCCTGGAAGACTCAGTGGTGTGTTCATGTGAGTAAGGATGAGGTGATGGTACATGTTGCAATTTCCATGTTACACACTCTTATTTTTTTTACATCTGTGACTTGAATGAAAACCTTCGCCCCACATTGTAGTTATTTTCAGATTAGTAGAATAGCTCATTGATTTACTTAATAACTAGATGGGGATTATGTAAATTCATTATTCAAATATATTTTGTTGAAAATTTTACTGACTCCTTACAACGTGAGTCCACTGCATTCCAAGACGACCAATCATGTTTTTATTTTTGTTACAAAATTTACTTGACAGCATTATAATAAATACAATCAAAATAACTTACATTTTACAAAGATGGAAAATCAGATTCAATGCAACCATGGCAACTGATGATTTGTCTTTGCAAATCAGAGATGCATGAAGGAGAGGAGAAATATTCAGGGGACCAACAAAGTCATAATATTTGAAACTACTAGTACCATATCTTCATTGCGTTTTTTTATTGTACAGCAGATATATGGCTGTCAGAAATGGGCAAACAAATTGCTCACACAGCATTTCCTATAACAGGAGTTTATTTTGCAGGAAAGTGAAGTCTTAAAGGATGAGGTTTTTGTTCTGTTCTTCTGTTATTCTTTCAAAAGTATTTTAGATAGATTATGCTTTACCTCAGTTGTGATACTCTACGAACGAATGCAGTAATGACTTTATAAGCATATCTATATTGATCATTTCGAATGAAAATGACTATGCGTTGAAACTACAGGGAGATTACAGAGAACAGTACTGTAACAATCTTTATACATCGCTGTGTAACCAACTTGCAAGTGAATGTTTCATTGGATTGTGCCCTTTTAGCTGAGATATTCTACAAACGCCTGCAATAACCTTATATATAAGATTAAATCGTGATGTATTTATACATATAGAAGAAATTATTTTATAACATATATATATATATATATATATATATATATATACATATATGTACAATAAATGAACAATATATATACGTGTATATATAACTTATACATTTATATATTATATAATAAACAATATACATAAAACATAAAATAATACATACGTGACCGTGCATCACAAAACGAGCAAAAAGTCGCACACACTGATTTTGTGTGAGGACTGAAATGGGTCAACCTAGCCCATCTTAACTTTTTCATATTTTCTGAAAGAGCAAGTGTTCTTTTACATTATGCTAAAATTTGGGATCATAGAATGGACGGGAAAGGGTGTTTTTTTAGCAGTCTATCTCGAACATTTTTGGTAGAATAGTGTGATTAGGTGTGTCTTTAGAATCCCTTTTTCATTTCTGAAAAACCTTGTACACACTCTTTCACTTTCAACTCTAATAACTTTTGAAAGGATAGTGCTACTGCTTTAAAAGTTTGCATTGATTATGGACAGAATGTGTTAATGAGGCATATTTAATTTCCGTTTAATTTGATTATTCCTTCATTGTTGTTACTCGGGTGGTTTACTTCCTGTCTTTTGTCCCATTCATTGCACAGCCAGCACGGTTTGGTTAAGATTACGCGCTTGAATAGACACTGTACTTCAGAGCCTCTTTTCTCAGTTCACACTTTTCCTGAGTTGTGCTTTCTTTCCAAAATTAAGAAAGGTTAGGGGAGTCCATTTGAGTTTAGTTATATATCATTTTAAAGCTTAAAGTCCGCTCTTTCAGAATATGGTCTTAACTAAAAAATTATGTCTGGCGACTTTCTGTTTGTTTTGTGGTGAAGGGTCACATTTTATATGTGTATATATTCAGTATACATATTAGAGTCTACATATTTCTAATTATGTATAATTTTGTCTGGAGTGACTAGGGTAACAACTCTTGTATAGGTGACATTAAAGAAGAATACTTTAACAATGCATACCTGTATGCCGAATTAGATATCGCCGAGTAACTCGCTTAACGACTTCTCATTGATGGTTATGTCCTTTATCTGTAGCATAATGAGCCAAATGGCAAAAAATTAACCAATTCTTTATTCGAATCGATTATCATCGTTGGAGCAAAATAAAAACAGAAACAAAAAAAGTAAAGTAAGATAAAGTACAACAATGGTTTTGTATGTTCTTGCTGATTAGGAAAGAAGGCAAAGCTAGTTGCAGGAAATTCTCGTTTCGACTGGATTGCAATATGAATTGAGTGATGGAAGGCAAATTCCACATGATTACTATTTCACTGATTATGACGAAATAGTTAGAAAATACATATCGGGCTTATCATTCTATGAGTATCTCAATATTCTTGATACCGAAACGTTATGTTAAAAAAGCGGATATGCTTTCAGTTTCAATCTGTCCCGACGGAGAAAAATTGAAAATATTGCCATCAAAAAGACTCGATAGAAAACTATGTCACTGTTAGACTACAATCTGCCGATATTGATTGCGTTTTGTTTTGATCACATTTTTTTTTCTTCTGTGAATTGGATTTGAAACTATAGCAAATATAAGCAATGTTTACGCGCCGACTATTTCATTCTATCGCAATACATCAATCATCTCGACCAACACTTTCATTTATTTTTGTATCACTTTTTTTTTATTATGACCCTGTTGTCATCAAATTATTAATTTACCATATCTTTATTAGCATCTATAGAATACAATATAACCTAATGCGTTCAGGTCTTTTCCCCGTTCTGCTCAATAAACCTAATCGTCCATCTGCATTTTTTTTTCAAATTCGGTAACATAATAGATTATAATCATATTTTGTAATTGGAGTTAAAATACAAGTTTGTTCCTTTTCTTCGAGTCAAAAACATTGAATCTAAATGGTGATGACTTTTGTGACATTACTGAAAAGAATTTTGATTTATGTCTGAAATTACGTTGAAAAAAATATGTAAAGAAAAAACAAACATAATCATGTGCAGTTAATGATGGTATAGTCATGTATACATGCATGTGCTATATCTGATACTTACTTTCCAGCGTCTGTCTTTTGAAGCAATTGCCGTCAAAAATATTGTAGGTACTTTACGAAAGTTCAAGGTGGCACGTTCCAGATGAGGTAAACAACACAGAAAGTTAGCTAAGTTTGTTGCTACAACTGGTTCTGAAATGCAATCTCTGTAAAACCTCATATCAAGTTCGTGGATCTGCAGAAGAAAAAATGAAAATAGATTTTAAGACGCTAATCTCTCTAAAAACAAACAACTACGAAAACAAATGAGACAAGAAAAACAAACCCGAAGCATGTGACAAGAGACAAGGCAAAAAAAAAATGGTTTGTTCCTTTGACCAACAAAAAAATCATAGATATTTCCGGTGTTTCGACTGTGTGTTTGTGGATGTGTGTGCGCGTCTTTTTTTAAACTCTTTCAAGCTTATTTTTATTCCATTAATTTCATCTTCTACGACTTATTGAACGGTTGTGAGCCCAAAATTATCCATTTTAAGCTGCAGAAAGAATAAAAGAGTCTAATATGTTTATCACATCGACCCGTCGTAAATCGTGTTGTGCTATACATAGCGTATTAAAGCTGCGCGGAACCGTAGGCTAATAAAAGTTGAGCATGCACTGTTAGCTACATCTTTTTGTCGCTCGTGCGTGCACGCACATGAGCAAAAAAGATATGGATGAGCAAACAAAAACAAATGAATTATGCATAGACAAATGTCAAACGAACCTGACTGGTTGATGATGAGGATGCTGCTACTGAGAAGAAACCTTCTGGCAAGCAGGGGCATTCAAGAAGGAATCTCAAAAGGCGTGGCATAGAACAAACCCATCGGGCCAAATCTTCTCCCGCTGCGAATTGATATTCTTCATCACTTTCCTCGTTGCTAAGAATAATCATTGTCAAATCCCGAATCTGTTCACACATAGGGACAAATGGAGCAATCGAAGAAAATAAAGGAAGCATGTAACATATATTATGTTCTTACTTTATTGCGTAGTGGCATTCGTATGTATAATATCTTGTATTGCATTTATTTTCTCTTTTTTTTCTGATACACTGCATCGTTTGTAGATAATAGCATCATTGGCCGATAGAAATGACAATAAAGATAAAATTCGATTGTTAGTACAAGCATCGGGAAAATATCTTGAAGATCGTAACATGAACACTCACTGGACGGAATAGGAAGCATTTGTGGATTCATATCGAATTTCGCTCTATCTCATTGTCTTATCACAGGATCTAGAGCAGTGATAATGTGTGTGCTTTGTATGATCTTATACAGTGGATATGGTGGCAGCCTGTGTTGAAGGGAAGTAAATATGCAATTTAACCTGACAAGGATCGCTATATTCATGGTTTAAGACACCTGTAGTACAATATAGTTGTCTAAACTTTTACGTGCTCCTTGAAATTATGGAGGTGCTCAGGACCGGTCACGATGAGGACATTGTTTGTCATGTGTGTGTGTGTGTTTTTTTTTTTGTATTCATTTTCACATACACACACACACAGGCACACATTCTCTCTCGCGCTTTGTGTTGAGGGTTGGCAGGTGGGAGATTGGTTCCTGTAATATATAGAAGTTCACAAAAATTTAGGTAGGGCACAATTGTGTTAGTTGAAGAAGGCTCAAAACATAACAACGCAGAGTGCATTAATAGTCAGGGAGACATACCGTACAGTATGTGTAAACCCATGGATTCGCACGGGTGGTGTTAGTCTCTTGAAAAGCAACTTGCGAGGTAAAATGATACTTGGGGATGCGAGAAACTGTACTAACATTTCACAACAACATCATTTGTAATGCTCCTAGACAGAGGTCGATATACTTTACAGAATATTTTCTAACGAGATATGAATGAGTGACCACTTAAAGATTTCATATTTCGGTGTGTATAGTCGTTGTTGGTAGATAAAAAGAAAATGTCGGTACAAATAGCGTGATGTAATTACATGAAGATAATGTTATTGAGTTTGTAGGTATTCATATATTCTAGTAGGTTAAATGAATAGTGAGAGGTGACATACCTGACAAGCTTCCGAGAGGTTGGCGGCTGTTGAGAAGAATTCATCTCTCAAACAATTCAAACTGAAGCTCGAAAGATGTCTCATATTACACACCCATTTGGCACAGTCTACACCCATTGACGGCTGATATTGAGACTTTTCATTCCAGATGTCGCCAAATAACTTCAGCTTACGTATCTGTAGAAGAACACACATACAAACAAACATCAAAAATTGTGAACCCGACAGGAGCCCATGTTTGCAGCCAGTAGCAATAAGAATGAAATGACAAGAGCCGGGAACATGACTCGAAGAAGTTACACGCATTGATATACACGAGGAGGATCAAAAGATATCCTTGGATTTAGATACCGGAAGACAGATGCTTGCTTTATCTCTTTTGATCTAGTTAATTTTTCGAAATGAGGTTACTGCTGGGTAAATTTAATAGTCGCAAAATAAAAGGTTAAGGCATTGCAATTCTTACCTCGTGCGCATGCTCCACACACACACACATACACACACACACAATCACACACACACAAACATATGTATGTATTATATGTATATATATATATATATATATATATATATATATATATATATATGCATACATACATATACATCTATGTGTGTGCGCATATTGCACTCTCCCTGCTCAGTCTTCTGTGTCCCTCTAGGTCTTCATTTATTTTCAACAATCATCCATGTTTCTTATTTCGTTTACCCTTTTTATCGTCAGTTAAACGAATTGTGTGATATCAGTAACGATGTGTCTCTTGAAGTAATCAAGTTGGAACTAGTTGGTTTTTTTTTTTTTTGATAGTCACGTAACATTTTTTAAAGCATTATGTATTTTCTTGTAGCTCTGATTAATCATTGTATAATGCCAAAGAGGGTATGATTTGTGCATTGCATTGTGTTCAACTGGCATGTCTTGTATTCTTTTTATCTATGTTTTCATTCAACATGTGTAACGTATTGTGTAAAGACGTTAAAAATGGTATTTCTATAATTCATTTTGGATATGTTTTACATCAATTCTGTATCGAACACCATGTCAGAGTGCACTAAACTTAGATTTCATATCATGTTGGTATGACATGTCTTTTTATGTTTTTACTCAGGTTTCATCTTCTCTTTTGGTGTCTTGCTGCATCTCTTAATCTTTTCATTTTTTTCTCTCCTTTGGTATTTTCCTTTTCTTAAACCCCTTTCCTTATTTTTCTTCCCCTCCCCTCCTCTCTTACTCTCTCTCTCTCTCTTTCACACACACACTCCCGTTATCTCGTCTCCACCTCCATTCTCAGTCTATCAACTTTTTGAACGCTTCTTTTCCTTCTCTTGATCCTTTTATTTTCTATTTTACTGTCAATTGTAAGAATTGTGATGATATTCCAAAAAAAAAATGATGTATATCCTGTGTGGAATCAATCTGGCCTTATTTACTTCACCTAATTGAGTTATCTTTATGATTTTATTCGATGATTATAAATTGATTGTTATTATCTGTACACGTGCGTTTCCTGATTTGTTCTTCTCGTGTCGTATATTCTTTTATGTTTTTATATCAGACACAATTCAGCAATTGAGCTGCGAAGTTTCAGAATACTTGAATGTGTGTAATAATCTCGTATCATTTGAGTACTGACAATGAAATTAAGTACAATGAATTGAAATGAAATGAAATTGAATTGAATTAAGTTGAACTGACTAGATTTACCTGACATGTCGAAGCCTTTTCGCTGAGGACTTTATAGAAGTCCGTGTGAAATTCCGAGTCACCTATTGTTACTTCCTGCAGCACACGGCTAGAACACATACCCTCCGCTAAGTCACGTGACAAAGTTCTCCCACAGTTTAAAAGGTCAATATATAGCGATTTCTATGGGAAGCAAACATTGATTGATAATAAGGAGCATTAATAATCGACAGTTCAATATTCAAGAATCGTGCGTGTTGTTGTTTTGAAAGTGGAGAATTAGGGCACTAATGAACAACTATAAAGGGATAACAGGGGTGAATACGTCAGCACTTGTCCTACACTCTAAGCAAAATAGGTTCAACTTTGTACCTTTATTAGTGTCACATGCCCCCCCCCCCCCCCCCCCACTGGGAATATGTTTTATGGGTGGAACTTTGCACCTTTCATACTTGACAGGTGCAAAGTCAGGCCTTTGAAGGTAAACACTGGTCTGCCTCTCATTCGGGTATGACATAATGTGCAGTATGAAATCTTGCAATCCATTTACTTAAGAGTAATTGAAATATTGTCTGACTTCGTCAAATTAGTGCACGGTTCAACTGCACTTGTTAAAAGGAGCTCGTTTAAAGACATCCGTTACAATAAAAGCATTAACAAGTGCAGGCTTGGTTCAACAATATAGCAGCTAAAGAAAATGGGATGACAGTTCCGAATTAACTCTACACTTCACCATCAATGAGAGAATACCAGTCTTAAACTCTGACATGATTATTTCTAAATATCATTCGACTTAGAACTCTCCAAACTTGCCTCTCGAAACGATTTCCCAAAATTCTACGTCAGGTTTTGAAATGTCTGTGCTTATAAATCAGGAGATTCACGATTTTGCACTTATCAAACAAAGGAAACGACGCTCGCACACAATGATCTTTTTTTCACAATCCTTTGTGGCTTTATAAGTGGTTTTCAAAACTGTTGTACTCACCACTTGGTCACAGTGCACCATGAAAACAATCCCTGACTTTGTGTGTTCTGGCGTATGTGATAATAGTTTGTATGCTTCCCATCGTTCTCCCACTGCTCTGATGGCTGCTGCGGCATGACATTCAAACGCAACACTAACGCAGAGATACTGGTCATTAGTCTTTTTCAAATCGTTGATGATGTCAAGACCAAGCTCATGACCTAAAGCTGAGGAAAAGTACAGTAAATAACGGAACTCCTTGTATCGCCTGAGAACATTGCTTTTCAGTCTGTTGTATTTTGTGCGATCACCGGAGAATAACATCGCAATGTGTATCCCTGCAATATATTCTTGGAACAATTTGTGCGGAAACCTAATCCTTGACACCTCGAAAGAAGTTGGGATGTTGCCGTCGAGCCGACGATCCCTGCTGAAGATATCCCTTTCCATTGTCAAAACCCCGATTCGGCTGCATATTTTCATGGCATTCCAACACTCGGTGAATTGCTCTTCGGGAAATGAAAGATTATTTTGCAATAAACCAGTCAGCGCTATCTCACTTATTTGTTTAAAGGCTGTATCAGCTTGATCTACATGTTCAGCTGCATTATGATTCTGTACATCATTACAAAATTTCGATGCGTAATGTTCTTTCAGAAAAGATAGTATTTCTCGAAAGACATCGGAGAAAGTTCGCAGTTGCTGCATTTCTTTTCGCCCTTTTTCACTTAACTCGTTCCACATGAGACAAAGCATGGCACAATATATAGGAAACGGAGCCATATTTGTCCGTATAACACCACTCTCTTCCATAAAACTGATCAAATCTTCTGCAAGAGTCTCTTTTTCTTTCATTCGAAAGTAGTTCTTGATATAAGTTGATAAATTCTCCTTGTTAAATCCTTCAATGCTTATAAAAGAGTAGGCTTCGCGAAGACTCTTTTCCGATTTAAACTCATCAGTTCTCCATGGTCGTGTGGTTACAATTACCTTGACTGACTTATACTGCTGTAATCCTAGAATGCGAAGGACCTCACTCTGGCTCTCGTCACTTAATGTCCCATTAAACTCGTCGAACCCATCAAAAACAATAAGAACTTTGCTTGGGTTTGATGACATATAATTGTTTATCTGTTGTGCTGTTGCTCCAATTGAATCGGAGAGATATCTCTGCACAATATCGCCTATAGTTTCTACATTCGTGACAATTCGAAGAGGGAATATTAGCACCAAGTCCAGATCCTGGAGATTATTCCCCTTGCACCAATCGAAGGCGATTTTAGCGCAAAGCGTTGATTTCCCAACACCTGCCTCACCCTGTATCAGGATGCGCTTCGAAAGATTCCCGCTTTCATCGTTGGTCAAAAGTTCGCTGTATGTTATTGGTGTCTTACGCATAGTGCTAATGTCTATTAGACTCAAGTTTGTGTAAATTTCATTTAATTCAAACTGTCCCAGAAGTATGAAGATGATTGGATCCAACGTAACCTTGCGTTGAGACATACGGTAATACGCTTTCAGTTCTTCTTGGCATTGCTGTACCTGTTCCTTTGTTAGTGACGAAGATTCAACCAATGGTCCTTGGAAGAGTTTCAAGACAGAGAAAGAGAAGCATTTTGCTTTGCTTTATGTGAATTATAGTACACTCATGCTCGCAAGCTGACACATACGCTTTCTCTCCCATGAACATTTATGTGCAATGCATATTTATAATGAGACTTGGTTGTTTTTATATACATATATATATTATGTATAAATGTATAAACGTATAAATATAAATATGAATATATATATATATATATAATCATTTACATAAACGTACAGGTTTGGTTGCTGTCCATAAGGTATTTAGGTTCTATTTTTTTTTTCAATTATAAATATATATATATATATATATATATATATATATATATAACGAGAGAGGGGATATATGAATAGATGGATCCAAGTAACGTCAGGAATTTTTGTGTAGTCGTTGGCTGTAGGGATAAGAGTGATGGATGTATTGCTTTTTTAATCATTTAAAGCGCTTATTGCATATCTTCAGTTGATCGTGAAAGCATATACGAAACGTAACAAATCCTGTTAATAAAAGAGAAACACTTCCCTTTCCCTTCAGTATTCTGCATTTTTTTTTTAATAAACGAATATTTGTAAAGTCGCAGACGGCTGAGCTGAGAAAATTGAGTTCGAAGTCAGATCATCAAAGTCGTTCAAAGCCATCGAAATGCTGTTTTTGCCATATCATAGTTGTTTCATGTCCAATCTACAATTTGTAGAAATTTCGAAGATGAATGATAAAATGAAAGATAATAAATTCTGGACAATGATTTCAAGACTTTCAAAGTAATAGAAACGTGACCGAAGATTAGGATTTAGTGCCGCAGATAGATTTAGCGCCTAGCAACGAGGGAGTGACCTTATTGGTCAGTGCAATGGTTATTATGAAATTAAAGCTGAAGAATAAAGGAATAATGTCACGATGTCTCCAGAAAATCGACTTCCCACTACTTTCGGACCCATTTGTTGTAGCGGGTCACATTTATTGTTCATCAGGCATGGTAAATAAACAAAGAAACAACTTAACTGTTTGCTGTACTTTTCTTTTGTATCTTAAAATCTTGCCTTAACTACAATACCTACGACCATGTTAAAAGATATCTACTCAATATGCAAATATGATACAAAAAATCAAAACAAGAGACAAATGCGTAGCTATGATTATTTTTTTTTCATACTCAGTTCCAAGTCTCGTCCTTCCCCTTGCTCTAGTCTGTGTGGTCTCTGCCAGCAGGGAATCCAACCACATCCTGTGAAATGTAACAAGACCAACGACAAGGGCACCAATGCTGGTCATAGTTTTCAAGCCATGCATAAATATAGATGTAATAAAATGCATGGCAATTGTATTAATTTACTCAATATTCCGATGCAAATTGCATGTGAAAAAGAATCTACTGAAATGTCATCACTTTTTTATTTCTCTTAGATTCTTGAAAAAAGCAATAAACAAACGGCACATTATACATTGCAATATATTAATATTCACTTTATCGCAAACCGGACATCTATCGTTGTCTACATTTTTTAAGGGATCGTATGGTTTGGGTTGAGACCTAATTTCAGGTTTCTAACATTTTGTGGTGAGATAATTAGAAACCTGTTATTTCAACTTTTATTTGATGAAAATTGGTTTTGAAATTGCTGAGATATCCAGAACAGAGCGATTCTAGTAAAGTGTGAGACCCGCACTTTTCTACAATCGCTTTGTTTTACCTTGTTCACTGTTGTTTGTGGATGTTTCAGTCACACCAAACCCGATTTCCATCAAATAAACATTTAATTACTCTTAGAAAGGTATCTTCAGTACTATTTGTCAAAAGTGTTTTACTTGGTATCTCTCAAAAGCTTAAGAGCCAAATCTTCATATTCACCAATACTGTACCATCCTTTTAACTCTATGCTGAATGTACAACTAGAAGGCTGTGCAGAACTGGTTAATCAGACAGATTTTATTACCAAGATATGTTTGTCAATTATGATTAAGCCTACTACTATCAAATCAAAACAAATCAAATCCAAACGCAAGCTTTTTAGCCGACTTCGTGTTAAGATTAGCGGTAAATCTGGAAATGGTACGCATTGTTCCACTCCTCAAAAAAAAAAATATATATATATAGATTTGGTTATACAAAAATAAAAAGAAGAAAGTCAAAACCTGTTTGCGGTAGGTAGTCAGGATGATAGTGTTGAAGAAACACTCCAACAAGAAGAAATAGGGTGACCATGGCGACAGGTACAGCAATGACCAGTCCAATGACGAGACCCGTATTATCACGACTTCCTAAAATTTTATAGAGACACAGCTTTAACGAGTTTTCCTCATTTAGACAAGAAAACTGTTAATGAAATGATACCTCATTTTTTATTATCATTATGAACAGAACCGTCATACTCGTACAGACAGTACGGAGATTTAGATCTGCAACGCGAATGCTAATAGGACACAGCCTCTATAGAAACACTGGTCAGCCTCGCGAATGTGCAGAACACTTTTTTAACCTAACCGCGTGTTTGCATAGCATATCTAAGGCTCGGTATACATTCTTTTTTTTGTGAGAAAATGTTGTGAATCGATTTCAAGGGTTTATCGTTCCTTGTCTTCGCGAAATAAAACGTGATTCCAATAGAATGGACCTTTGTCCCTGGCCAGGTTATTACTTTTCTATAAAAAAGAGAAAAAAATAGATAAATTAAAAAGATAATAAGATTAAATGACATGAAAAGCCTGATATCAAAGCATCTGTTAAGGTATTCATTTTACTTTGCCGTGATCCTTATCAAACATGAAATTGACAACGTAAAACGTGTTTCCAAACCTGGTAACTGTAGAATGGTGACTTCTACTGTCGACGTGCCAAACAGCGAGTCTCCAGCAGCCGTGCACATAAAGGTTTGCTCTGTCCCGTGTTTAGCTGAAACAGTGATTGTTTCGAACCTCTCGAATGTGTCGTCAGGTAGTGTTGTCTGTTTAGAAGCCACAGAATGTAGTGTCTTTCCCGTCCCATCGGTCCACTGCATGGAAATGTTAGGCCTGAATCCACTCACGACACACGTAATGTTGACCGAAGGAGTTTCGAAGGTAGTTTGGTATATGCACGGGCTTTGATGGGACTGACTCCCGTAGACGCATTGCTCGATTGTATGCCTTAACGCCACAGCTATATAGGGAGACATGACATTATACATGTAATAAAAGCATAATTCATGCAGTGCACTCTCGTTACAACGAAAACGGTTATAACGAAATTTCGTTATGACGAAGGGAACCTTCACGCACAAATATCATCACCATGAAAATCCATGGAGGAAAACTCGCTTACATCGAACAGGGGTACGGATAGATTTCTCTTCTAACAAAGTCATTGACAAAGATAAACAAAAAGAAATGAGATGCGATATAACACATATTCAGAGATTACGAAATTACGCAGCAGAACATAAATTTACTGATTTTCTGTATGGGCGAACGTTTGATGAGAAATCGCTCTGCTTTCCCAAGGAGGTTCTAGAGCTGGAGTTGGAACTGGCCATAATTATTCAAACAGTTGTCAGATTTCTATGGATGCACAAAAGAATTCCACAGGTACATTTGTACCTTTGACGTTCGATGTTTGAAGCCGCCATCATTCTGGGCAATTAGAAAAAGGATTTTGAACTCTAACATTATATCGGGTATTTCTTCCTTGTTTATTCATTAAATGACATGAAATTTCTCCTTATGATAAAACACTTAGAACAAAGGTCAAACTCGTTCAGAAATACCTGCAAAAGTGTAAATCGGAGCTGTATGTTTTGAAAGTATTTGAAAGTACACCCGCTTTGAATGCCGATGTTAACATTTTCCGCTAAATTTCGCCAAATGAAAATGGTATGGAATAATATTCGACAGTAGTTCTTTACAAATCAATATAAGATTTGTGCCCGGACATGCCCATGTCCAGTAAACTTGATTTTCATTTCATTAATTTCTTTGTGATTTCTATCCGCTCATCCCCTGCCTATACCTTTTTGTACTGCTTATGTTCCATAAGTATAGGGGCGGCGAAAAGTTATTACCATCATAAGGATATAATATCTTTATATCTAGCTGGTCGTTATGCAATGACACATTAATCAATTGTCTTCCTATCTGTGGGGCAGTTCCAGTTTGGTACATACTTCAAATATTTTTGAGTGGCGGCTTCGAACATGGTTTCAAAGGGAATATAAGAGTTGTGACTCCATTCTCTTGAACCTCCTTGGCTTTCCCATCACTGTAACACACAGTCTTTGAGGAGAACATGCCCTATCATCATGACGAACCGAAGTGAAATTAATTAGTTTTTTAGATGGTACTAGTACATTAATACGAAAAACATGAATTCCGTAAATACTTCCTTGTCTTCGCGAAATAAAACGTGATTCCAATAGAATGGACCTTTGTCCCTGGCCAGGTTATTACTTTTCTATAAAAAAAGAGAAAAAAATAGATAAATTAAAAAGATAATAAGATTAAATGACATGAAAAGCCTGATATCAAAGCATCTGTTAAGGTATTCATTTTACTTTGCCGTGATCCTTATCAAACATGAAATTGACAACGTAAAACGTGTTTCCAAACCTGGTAACTGTAGAATGGTGACTTCTACTGTCGACGTGCCAAACAGCGAGTCTCCAGCAGCCGTGCACATAAAGGTTTGCTCTGTCCCGTGTTTAGCTGAAACAGTGATTGTTTCGAACCTCTCGAATGTGTCGTCAGGTAGTGTTGTCTGTTTAGAAGCCACAGAATGTAGTGTCTTTCCCGTCCCATCGGTCCACTGCATGGAAATGTTAGGCCTGAATCCACTCACGACACACGTAATGTTGACCGAAGGAGTTTCGAAGGTAGTTTGGTATATGCACGGGCTTTGATGGGACTGACTCCCGTAGACGCATTGCTCGATTGTATGCCTTAACGCCACAGCTATATAGGGAGACATGACATTATACATGTAATAAAAGCATAATTCATGCAGTGCACTCTCGTTACAACGAAAACGGTTATAACGAAATTTCGTTATGACGAAGGGAACCTTCACGCACAAATATCATCACCATGAAAATCCATGGAGGAAAACTCGCTTACATCGAACAGGGGTACGGATAGATTTCTCTTCTAACAAAGTCATTGACAAAGATAAACAAAAAGAAATGAGATGCGATATAACACATATTCAGAGATTACGAAATTACGCAGCAGAACATAAATTTACTGATTTTCTGTATGGGCGAACGTTTGATGAGAAATCGCTCTGCTTTCCCAAGGAGGTTCTAGAGCTGGAGTTGGAACTGGCCATAATTATTCAAACAGTTGTCAGATTTCTATGGATGCACAAAAAAATTCCACAGGTACATTTGTACCTTTGACGTTCGATGTTTGAAGCCGCCATCATTCTGGGCAATTAGAAAAAGGATTTTGAACTCTAACATTATATCGGGTATTTCTTCCTTGTTTATTCATTAAATGACATGAAATTTCTCCTTATGATAAAACACTTAGAACAAAGGTCAAACTCGTTCAGAAATACCTGCAAAAGTGTAAATCGGAGCTGTATGTTTTGAAAGTATTTGAAAGTACACCCGCTTTGAATGCCGATGTTAACATTTTCCGCTAAATTTCGCCAAATGAAAATGGTATGGAATAATATTCGACAGTAGTTCTTTACAAATCAATATAAGATTTGTGCCCGGACATGCCCATGTCCAGTAAACTTGATTTTCATTTCATTAATTTCTTTGTGATTTCTATCCGCTCATCCCCTGCCTATACCTTTTTGTACTGCTTATGTTCCATAAGTATAGGGGCGGCGAAAAGTTATTACCATCATAAGGATATAATATCTTTATATCTAGCTGGTCGTTATGCAATGACACATTAATCAATTGTCTTCCTATCTGTGGGGCAGTTCCAGTTTGGTACATACTTCAAATATTTTTGAGTGGCGGCTTCGAACATGGTTTCAAAGGGAATATAAGAGTTGTGACTCCATTCTCTTGAACCTCCTTGGCTTTCCCATCACTGTAACACACAGTCTTTGAGGAGAACATGCCCTATCATCATGACGAACCGAAGTGAAATTAATTAGTTTTTTAGATGGTACTAGTACATTAATACGAAAAACATGAATTCCGTAAATACTTCCTTGTCTTCGCGAAATAAAACGTGATTCCAATAGAATGGACCTTTGTCCCTGGCCAGGTTATTACTTTTCTATAAAAAAAGAGAAAAAAATAGATAAATTAAAAAGATAATAAGATTAAATGACATGAAAAGCCTGATATCAAAGCATCTGTTAAGGTATTCATTTTACTTTGCCGTGATCCTTATCAAACATGAAATTGACAACGTAAAACGTGTTTCCAAACCTGGTAACTGTAGAATGGTGACTTCTACTGTCGACGTGCCAAACAGCGAGTCTCCAGCAGCCGTGCACATAAAGGTTTGCTCTGTCCCGTGTTTAGCTGAAACAGTGATTGTTTCGAACCTCTCGAATGTGTCGTCAGGTAGTGTTGTCTGTTTAGAAGCCACAGAATGTAGTGTCTTTCCCGTCCCATCGGTCCACTGCATGGAAATGTTAGGCCTGAATCCACTCACGACACACGTAATGTTGACCGAAGGAGTTTCGAAGGTAGTTTGGTATATGCACGGGCTTTGATGGGACTGACTCCCGTAGACGCATTGCTCGATTGTATGCCTTAACGCCACAGCTATATAGGGAGACATGACATTATACATGTAATAAAAGCATAATTCATGCAGTGCACTCTCGTTACAACGAAAACGGTTATAACGAAATTTCGTTATGACGAAGGGAACCTTCACGCACAAATATCATCACCATGAAAATCCATGGAGGAAAACTCGCTTACATCGAACAGGGGTACGGATAGATTTCTCTTCTAACAAAGTCATTGACAAAGATAAACAAAAAGAAATGAGATGCGATATAACACATATTCAGAGATTACGAAATTACGCAGCAGAACATAAATTTACTGATTTTCTGTATGGGCGAACGTTTGATGAGAAATCGCTCTGCTTTCCCAAGGAGGTTCTAGAGCTGGAGTTGGAACTGGCCATAATTATTCAAACAGTTGTCAGATTTCTATGGATGCACAAAAGAATTCCACAGGTACATTTGTACCTTTGACGTTCGATGTTTGAAGCCGCCATCATTCTGGGCAATTAGAAAAAGGATTTTGAACTCTAACATTATATCGGGTATTTCTTCCTTGTTTATTCATTAAATGACATGAAATTTCTCCTTATGATAAAACACTTAGAACAAAGGTCAAACTCGTTCAGAAATACCTGCAAAAGTGTAAATCGGAGCTGTATGTTTTGAAAGTATTTGAAAGTACACCCGCTTTGAATGCCGATGTTAACATTTTCCGCTAAATTTCGCCAAATGAAAATGGTATGGAATAATATTCGACAGTAGTTCTTTACAAATCAATATAAGATTTGTGCCCGGACATGCCCATGTCCAGTAAACTTGATTTTCATTTCATTAATTTCTTTGTGATTTCTATCCGCTCATCCCCTGCCTATACCTTTTTGTACTGCTTATGTTCCATAAGTATAGGGGCGGCGAAAAGTTATTACCATCATAAGGATACAATATCTTTATATCTAGCTGGTCGTTATGCAATGACACATTAATCAATTGTCTTCCTATCTGTGGGGCAGTTCCAGTTTGGTACATACTTCAAATATTTTTGAGTGGCGGCTTCGAACATGGTTTCAAAGGGAATATAAGAGTTGTGACTCCATTCTCTTGAACCTCCTTGGCTTTCCCATCACTGTAACACACAGTCTTTGAGGAGAACATGCCCTATCATCATGACGAACCGAAGTGAAATTAATTAGTTTTTTAGATGGTACTAGTACATTAATACGAAAAACATGAATTCCGTAAATACATATCTAGATGTTAATTCGTACTTCGAAAATTAAATAGGGGTTTGTTAATCCTGAAATTCGTCAATCAGGAAATAAATGATCAATGAATAATACATAAGGAATATAATGAATAATAAAATAATTAAAGGGAATCTTCGTAAGTCGAAGCATAAAACAAGGCTCAGCAATCCGAAAATAAAGGAAGACGATAAGAACAAACCTAGCCAAAGCTTAGCAATCGTACACGCGTCATTCGCACATGCGTGGAGAGAACAGCCCCAAAATTTCGGCTACATTGCCGGCACACGTCCGAATGTTGGACTTTGCGATCCTCTTGACTTTTTTGCCCATTTCTCTTACATTCCCTTATATACTTTTCTTCACATTCACCAATATGGTATACCGTGCAATTATTGGTTTGTTTCTTTTGGCAATCATATTCAAACTATTGACGGACAAACATGCAAGTTCAATCAGTCTACGACAAGTTTCATTCCAAGTCTTTTTGTTAATCATAAAAATAAGTATTTAAAGAGTAACTTATTCTTATTGGGCGAATTCAGATAACTTTCAGTAAAAGTAGTAGTAAATCATTAAAAGTTTTGTGACACTTATTAAGATATTTACTTAGTTGTCTTAGTAATGTTGAGGGTATTTAGATACCCGCGGTCCCTCACTTAGGCGGTAACCAAACACCCATTTACTTGAAGGGGTTATGATTTTGACCTATCCCAGGGCCCTATAAGGGGCTTTTGAAAGAAAAGCCAGCATAATCACCACCTATCAACAGTTTTGGGATCAGAAGCTACCACAGTAGCAATACGTCTGTGCAAATGCATGTGGCGAAATGTAACTGGCATGAAGAGCTGAGAAGAAGTGTCATAATAGTACTACGTAACTGTATACGTCACCGTCCTTTTCTCTCATTTGGATCATCATGTGTACAGGAATTTTATCACTGCGTTCAAAGACGAACTACAGGGTAAAAACGCGTTTAGTATGTCTTAAGTATATCTTAAGTATTTAGTTAGATGCTACATGACGTACTAACCTATTTACGAGTCATTTTATTATCTCTTGGCTCGCATGTACCTTGAACTTTTGATCAAATAATGATATCGAATTCATTGAGATGGTATTTCTTCCTTTAAGTTTGTCTTTCACTTTTGAGGACACAATGAATAAATATTACTTACAGCTAATCGTCATGTAGGTAGAATTGTCAAAATCCTCAAGGTTCTTCATCACCACCTGACAATGGTAAAGACCCTCATCTGCCACTTTCAAGTCGGTGATGACCAAGCTAAAGTCTCTTTCGATGTTGAATCGTTCCTCCTCGCTCTTAAAGTTCCCATCCACAAATTTAGCCATGGTCCTCCCTTGCTGCTGCCCATCTGAGATGCCCTTCTTGATCCAATAAACAACGAAAGGTTCCTCCTGGATGTTGCACGGCAGTCGTATGTCTTCCCCTTTCCATGCCCGAATATTGGGGGTCGTGCCTACAACTGAGGCTAAATGATGGAAACTTGTAATTCCTGATTATGCATGTGTTAGACTGACTACATTGTTCTATCGCATGAATGCTACTTGACCCAATGGCATGTTTTGGAGGATAGAGAAATCAGAATGTTAAGGTGCGTCACTTCTAATAGCAGAAATAGCGAAAATGTGTGTTTTACGCTTTCATTCACGAATATTTATTTTTCCAGCTGATACAGGTGCGCAATTTCTTTCGTGTATGTTTGTGATTCGCACACTCAAGGTCAATTCTAAAGCTCTGTAACTATTAAAAGGACTTGGCAATGTTTAGGAACCTCCCGTTCAATCACAGCGATCATTGCTGACCTGCAAACACTAAAAACCATATTCTCCTTTCTTCTACTATAAGATATCAAAATAATTGTCAACAATCGATGTTGATTATGACATAATCAAAATGATTATGGCATCTAAAATCTAGCAACAATCAATGACACAGTTGTTAAAGTCTGCATTAAAACATCACTAATTCTAAAATGAAAAGTCTTAGATTACATCTTTCTTATTTATTTATTTCGTCCTGGTTTTATTAACAATTGGTATGCTGTTGTTTAAAATACCTTTTTGCGAATTTACCCTTGTCCCAGCTCGTGGACCCCTTTTTAACAGAATGACATAGTATCAGATGTAGGTGAGGATTAAATCAACTTTTCACGAGAGACCAAGGAACACCTTTTACCATTCTAAGAGGAATTCAAAGTTTATGTAAGGAAAATATGTTTGGGAATGGCTGAGACATTGAAAAAAAAAGTAAATCAAAGCAACCCTAATAAAAGGTGAATACCACCTTTTATTCGGATCTTTCTGTTTTAGATATCTCAGTCAATTCACAACAAATTGTCATAAAAAAAGATATTGAACACATTTCAAAAGAGGTTTCTCATTATCTCACCGAGAAGAAACATGCGAACGCTGAAGTTAGATCTCAGCCCAAACTCTACCATTCCTTTAAAAAAAAACAACATGAAAACGCTGAACTGATAATGATGGCAGATTCATAAATATAAAGATACGCTTACCTTTTGCATTGTGGCCACATAGCACAGAAGCAGCCAATGCTGATATTACAATGAGAAAGGTGGCTTTTGTATCCATCACGGGTAGTCAAGACAGAATAAGTCATAAAGAATAGACTAAATTCACGGTTTTACAGTGATGTCCGGAAAAAAAATGTCCAATAATCCGAATTTCATCATTCTCAAAGAAACCGGGGGGGGGGGGGGGGGGGGGTCAAACACGTCCAAGCAATGCACCCATCCCAGATGACCGAAATTTACTGGATGAATTTATAGTGTGCATAGAAATGTGACGCTCCTTCTCGTGATGTAACCGTTTGGTCGCTAGTTTTTACGATCAATAAGATATACACATATCTCGTAGATTGCGTGCCATAGTTTATTCAACATGTACGTTTATACTGATGTTGTCAGAGTGTAAGGGTCAATGAAGAGTAAATATGAATATTTACATGAAAAGTACATGATGAGCATGATATCGTAAAATGTACAGGAGTACAAACTTCTTAACTCGATCTACTGTTGTTTTCTTTTATTCCTCACACGGCCAAAGGCCAAAACGATACAATAGCTGCACAGTTGAAGTGCGTGCGGTCTACACTTGTTGCATATAGATAAGATCATCCTTTGCTTATTAGAAATATCAAATTAGAGTGGTGCAAGTTCCATCATGTCCAACGCATTCAAGACTATGTCATAACATGGAGGTGTACAGAAGGAATGGAATCTCAATCCTGTGCGAATCTATAGGTGGTTATATTGAATTACAATTGAATGCTTAGCATTTCATTGACTTAGATGATCCATGCTCCAATCCTCTCTTCCATATAAAAAGTTAAGATGTGGAGACTAAAGAAGACTTTCTTGATTTTGACAATTTTGAGCTGTGTTTCAGAGGAATCGTCGTCACAAAACTTTTTTGGAAGTATACTCTTCAAATCTTTAATGTTTTCAATACTCCAGGACTGAAATAAGCAGCCATATTAGTATCGCTTAAAAGTGATCATCTAAATATCCTGCTTACATATTCCATAAATTACAAAGGAAAAGGGAGATATTTTATCATGGAAATCCAACATATATATATATATATATATATATATACGAAGAGTTTGTTCGCAAAAAGTGATTAGTTCATTTTTGAAAGATTTTGAAGTACGGTGTCTGTCATTAAGTACAAAATAATACCTTTCAAATATATTGGTCACTATATTAAGGGACATTTTTTTAAGTAATAGTCAAAAGAAACAAACATGTTGTTATTATTATTTATATTTTTCTTGGCCTTTAATTGCAAATATCTCCATTTGGCAAATATGGACTTATTGGTTTCTGAAAACAAACTCTTCATATATACAGTATATATATATATATATATATTATATGAAGAGTTTGTTTGCAAAAACCGATAAGTCCATATTTGCCAAACGGAGATATTTGCGATTAAAGGTCAAGAAAATTAAAGAGAATAATAAGAAAATTTTTGCTTCTTTTGACCCTAAATTCAAAAATGTACCTTTATATGTAGTGACCAATGTATCATTTAACAGGTATTATTTTGTACTTTATGACAGAGATAATACTTCAAAGTTTTCAAAAATGGACTTATCGGTTTTTGCAAACAAACTCTTCATGTATACTATATATAAATATATATATATATATATATATATATATATATATATATATATATATATAGTTGAGCAGTTGAGCATGCCAAAGTAGGCAATACGCCTAACCTCGGTCTGCATATCTATAAATGCCTCATGTCTACAAAATAATACAATGGCTCCCAGATGAAATGATGCGAAAAGATCACGTACCACATAGATAATGTCTGGGAGTTTGCATAGGTACCACAACTACACACATATGGACTTCGGTCTCAACACAGAGTTTACAAGAACTTCATCAATCACATGCACACCCAACACCGTGCACGTCAAAAACAACAACAACATCAACAACAATTGTGATCTTTGGAAGTCATAGCAGCGGTCACGCAAAAAGCAGGATTTACATAATGTTCCAGGCCACCAGGGGTGCTTCATCCAGTGTTCACATGCATAACATTATGAAATGAAATGAAATGAAATGAAATGAAATGAAATGAAATGAAATGAAATGAAATGAAATGAAATGAAATGAAATGAAATGAAATGGAATGAAACGAAATGACATGAAATGAAATGAAATGAAATGAAACGAAATGAAATGAAATGAAATGAAATGGAATGAAACGAAATGAAATGAAATAAAATGAAATGGAATGAAACAAAATGACATGAAATGAAGTGAAATGAAATGATGTGCACCCAATACGACGGTAGCTCTCTTGTGAGTTACGAAATGTGACAGAGTATATATGCAACTTGAGAAAGAAGAATTTCTGTAGTTGTTCGTATTTTCAAACGCACAAATCCCCGAGTTGCCTTCAGAAACTGAAAGGCAACGGAATGAGTAAGATGTGTCAGATATAGGCCTAGTGTATGATTCTGCCACGTGTTTGAGAGGCTTATCCTATATTATGCATAGAATGTAGTCTCTCATACAGTGGTGGATCCAGAGGCGCGTGCCCCCTCTTTATTCTTTTATACGAAAGAAAAAAAAAAAGGAAAAAAAAAGGAGGCGTGCGCCCCCGTTATTTTTTTAAAGGCTCCTCCCCCTTGCGGAATTTCTGGATCCGCCAGTAGTCCAGTCAAAATACGACAAAAAGTGGGTTAACCCACAACTAATTGCAACAGAAACGATTCCACTTGCATTTGATCCGGAAGAGCTATCAAAATAACATATTAAAAGTTCCCTAAAATTCGAGTGGTGGATCAGTGTCTAATTTGCATAAATTCAAAATGGCCGCCATACAACCTGTTTATGCCTATATCTCGGGATACGTAACCAATAGAAAGTAAATTCCGGTGTCTAAACCTATGTTTTTTAGGTCAAGGAATACAATTATGTTATCTGTAGCAACTTTCAAGCATCCCTTTATATAGTTTTTGCATATATTTGCATATAATTACATGCAAAATGGCCGCCATATTGCCTGTGCAAGCCCGTATCTTCGTATACCATTAATGTAGTACACTCAGGAATAAGTCGCTATATATCTGGACATAAAACCCACAAAAAATATATTCTGGTGTCTAAACCTATGTTTTTTAGGTCAGGGAATACAATTATGATATTAGCAGTAACTTTCAAGCTTCCCTTTATACATTTTTTGGAATATATTTGCATTCACTAAATGCAAAATGGCCGCCATAATTCCTCTACAGGCTTATATCTCTATCTGTAAAAGGTACCCAGTGGTGGTGTCTATGGTCTTAATTTACTGCTGAAAGTCACTGTTGTAGAAAACGTTCCAATCAGGAATAATTACCTATATTTCACTAAAAATTTGCATATATTTATACATAAATCTATTCAAATTAAGAGTAGCTTATATCCATAAGCTACTCTACAAAAGCTTCGTGAGTTTGGACATTTGTTTAGAGAATGTTCTTGTCATATCAGGATACCATGTCACTCACTCACTTTCTGAATAAAAGACCCAGGGGTCCAGCCCTCACTCGAGTATCTCAAGTTCACCTTCCATGCATTCTTACAGACTATTACTTGGGAGAGAGGAAATTGGAAGACTTTGGGAAGGGCCATTTCTACAAGCCTTTAGGGACCTCCATGGCCCAGGGAGGCATGATGTTCATATATTCATGACACTAGCGATAAATGCACCTACAGTACTAAGTTTGTTGAAAATTTGACCATATGTTTTCAAAAAGAGGATCAAAAATCAAAAGTGGCCCCCAATAACTGGTCCCAGCCCCAAGGCATCCGCACCTATAGGTAATATTTAAGGTGCCTTTGGGCATCCTGTGGCCTGGGGTGGAGGGGGGGGGGGGGGGGGTTGGGGTAGATGGTACCCGTGATATATGTATATATATATATATATATATATATATATATATATATACATACGAAGTATGGTGGCAATGCATTTCAGTTCAACAGTGCTATTTATTCAGACCAAATTTTCGACGGATACATTCATCTTCCTCAGGATCGACAATGACAATTGTGAAGAAAGACGAATGTTTGCGTCGAAAATTCGGTCTGACTAAATAGCACTGTTGGACTGAAATGCATTACCACCCTGATTCGTCATCTTTCTGTACTGGTACCAACACATTGATTACAAGTATCATTATATATATATATATATATATATATATATATATATATATATACTGACATCAAAGGACTTAACCACAACATGGCGGGGCGGTGCAAGGACAGTAAATCTATTGACAGCAAGTCTTGCATATATAGACGTGGCTGGTGTTGGGTAGCACCCCTTTAATCATCGAGCTTTCAGGCGAAAAGCCCTTCTTCAGGATTGTGTTGGTGCTGAGTGTGGTCTTGTAGTGTTGTCTGTACACAGACAACACTACAAGACCACACTCGATGATTAAAGGGGTGCTACCCAACACCAGCCACGTCTATATGTGCAAGATTTGCTGTCAATATATATATATATATATATATATATATATATATATATATATATATATATATAATGTGTAATATTTCGAAAATAAGTTAAACTGTGAAAGTAAACTTAAATCTATATGCAATCTCCAAGATATTCAACTTTGTACATTATACCTAGGTCTGTTACACTTGGTTCTACTTTTGTGTGTGTGTGTGTGTGAGGGTGTGTGTGTGTGACGGGAGTTTTTTTTTTATAATAGATTCCTTAATTTCGGGGTTCTGGGACCTTTCGGAATATGGTGTCTATTTGAACACCTTGAAAGCCTATCATCCTTGGGATGCTACTTGCCTAGTTTGTTGAAAATCTGTCATTACATGGGGTTTTTTTTAAAGAGAACCTAGCTGGAAATGGTTTTTGAAAATGTATGCATGACCGACGACCGGACAGTAGAATATAAATGATGGCTATTTGCAATATTAGCTTGAATCTTTTTTGCTGTCTTGAACCTTTGGCTAAGATGAGTCACTTGATTTCAAGAAAACTTTCGTTTCCTGTACATCATTTTCATTTTCTAGCTTGTGATAATACAGATACTAAGGTATGTAATGTGATCTCTCAAAATAGAAACACGAGTATACAAAACTATAGCTTACACTCACAGTGTTTTATGTGTTTACCACAAATTCTGGACTAGGATGGTGTGAAATTGCAGTTGATTGATTTAAAGCAAACAGGATCTCGGCTCTATTTCATACTGAAGCGTGGTAAGTCTCACGTTTGTTGTAAACTGTGTCGATGTCTTTCGAGAATGCTTCTTATCCCTAGTCACCAATTAGAACAGCATAATCTCACTCCTCACATATTTTAGAAATACAACATTACAAGTGTCTGATATATAATGGCCCGCATCTGACACTGGTATGGGTTGTGTGCAGTCAAATCTGCTTGCCCTGCAACTATACACTGCCAGTTGCTAACATCCTGTCTTGCAGTTGCATCAGACTTTCTTCAGGAGTTCTTAATAGCTGCACTGTGTCTGTAGTGATCAGAACATATTTTTGATTAAACATCTTCCTAAAATCGTCCCAATTCCAATGATTGTATGTCATTTCCCTTCCACTGTTTAACTTGAAGAAAAGCTGGAGGGAAGGGACCTTTTGGAAGGGTTAGGAACAGAAAATGATGTTATGTATTTTGTTTTTTATCTGACTTAAGACTGCTTTTTCGCCAGCAAAATTGAATTCAGCCTTCATGCTGCTCGCATTTCTAAAAAACAACAACTGTGTGTTGGTGAAAATGTTATTAGTGCGAAGCCTCAATGCAATAGGAAACATTTCTTTTAATAAAGCTGCAGATACAACATGAAAAATGGTGAAAGCAAGACGTATAAGAATTTATATGTGTTGTATGAGCTTGAAGCCAATGAGAAGGATGCTGTTTGTATTGATCGACTGATGAATCCAGAGTACTAGTAATAGAAATGTTAAGGCATTTCCTTTTTTTTTCTTTTTCTTTGTATCTGGCTGTAAATCACAATGTTTTACATTTTCAGTGAGTCACTGGGTGAAACCGTGCAAAAATATGACAAAATCCACTTCCATACAAATTATCACGGTCATATGTTGCTCATTGATAAACATGCCTTTACCAAAAGTTTTGCAACAAAGGACACAAGTATCAACTAAACATGGATGTAAATCATCGTAGGTAAGAAAAAAGATGTTTGAAAAAAAAAAAACCTGCTGAATGATTTAAGACCAATTTTTGTGTACCGTAAGCACACTTTGAAAGCTATATGAGATATGTCCAAACTCATTAAACTTTTGTAGAGTAGCTTATGGATAATCATGAACTTGATGACATGCCCCCCCCCCCCCCTTGGCAAAAAAAAAAGAGAGAAGAAATAAAGAATTGCAACATAGACACAAGTAATAAGCAGTAAACATGAGGGCAAATTACAAAACATAATACATTAGATATCATGCAATCATGAAATATTTTAACGATTCCTACTACATAATTTTAGACTTTAATATTTGTGTACCTATTGAGCACACTTTGGAAGATAAGTTGAATCTACAGTTAATAAAGATATGTTCTATTCGATGCTACTTACAGTTGTTCTCTGTTTTGAGGCTGTATCTCAAGAAAATGTGAGTACAATGTAATACAATACTTTTAATAAATGCAAGAATATACACACTAGGTGTAGGATAATCATCAAGGTTTTAAATGGTATAACAATTTTCCCTTGATATCTTGGATGAGACATATTACAGTACAATCAACCTTCTGCAGCTTGTATTCGTATATCTGAAATCATATTCACGGTAGTAATTTGAATAGATTTATGTATAAATATATGCAAATTTTTAGTGAAATATAGGTAACTATTGCTGAGTGGAACGTATTCTACATCAGTGATTCTCAGTAGTAAAATTAAGACCACAGACACCATCACTAGGTACCTTTTACAGATAGAAATATAAGCCTGTAGTGGCACTACGGCGGTCATTTTGCATTTAATTGAATGGAAATATATGCAAAAAAATGTATAAAGGGAAGTTTGAAAGTTACTGCTTATATCATAATTGTATTCCCTGACCTAAAAAACATCTATAGGTTTAGACACCAGAATTTATTTTCTGCGGTTTTATGTCCAGATCTATAGCGACTTATTCCTGAGTGTACTACATTAATGATATACGAAGATACGGGCTTGCGCAGGCAATATGGCGACCATTTTGCATGTAATTATATGCAAATATATGCAAAAACTATATAAAAGGATGTTTGAAAGTTGCTATACATAACATATTTGTATTCCTTGACCTAAAAAACATAGGATTAGACACCGGAATTTACTTTCTGTGGGTTACATATCCCCGGTAGGCATAAATAGGTTGTACGGCGGCCATCTTGAATTTATGCAAATTAGACACTGATCCACCACTCGAATTTTAGGGAACTTTTAATATGTTATTTTGATAGCTCTTCCGGGTCAAATGCAAGTGGAATCGTTTCTGTTGCAATTAGTTGTGGGTCATTTCATATTTTGACTGGACTACAGTGTCATATGGTGAAGGATATTGTCACATCACTCTCATGCGTGTCATAGTTATAACTCGCCACAACCTTGCCTCAGGATATTTCCTTAGATGAACTAGCCCTTCGGCAAGACATTAGGACCTAAAGAAAGGAACGGGTGACTAAGACTTACCTGTAAGGTGGCATTTGGTTTTGTTTTTGAACGCAGATGACAACCATCGGTCAGCTTCCATGTAGAAACTTCATAATTGTTTCCTAGACATTAAGTCATGGTCTTCCCGCAACCATCTCAAGCTGAATGAAGCCAAAAACTGAGTTGTTACTCATCTCATCCCAGTTTAGGTAGCATCCGGGATTTCAGCCTTCTATGGATTTGGCTGGAAAATGTGTTTCTTCCTCTGACTGTGTGAGGGATTTTGGTGTTACTCTTGATAAGCATCTCACTCTCACTAATCACACTCGGAATGTCTGCAGATCGGCTTCCTTTCGCATTGCTAAGATTGGGAGAATGAGGAGATTCCTTAATGAGTCAACTACAGAAAAGCTGGTAAGCGCATTTGTGTCTTCACATATGGGCTATTGCAACAGCCTCCTTGCTGGTCTTCCTCGCTCCTGTCTTGCTCCGCTACAACGCATCCAGAACATGGCTGCACGTCTCATCACACGCACGAAGAAACATAAACATATCACACCTGTCATCAGATCACTACACTGGCTCCAAATTCATGACCGCATCATCTTCAAAGTTCTATGCTCAGCGCTTAGAAACATTGTAACAAGCGCTTTATAAATATTGACTATTATTATTATTTTGTTATGGATGTTTGCTTTTGTGTGGTTTTTCACATAGAATGAACAATATTGTTGCTGTAATGATGTTATAGCAGTTAAGAGGAGTGTCATTCAAATGTGAATATTTTGCACCGTAATCATAATAAAAAAATATATAGGTCCTACTTCACATGAAAGCGTTAGGCAGCCTGCTGCATTATATCCCGATGATGTATTCACATCGTTGGTGCTCTTCTTCAAGGACATTAATGTGACCGTGCATCACAAAATCAACAAAAAGTCGCACGCCTTCATTATCAAACTGGTCAACCTAATCAATCTTGAGTTTTTCGTATTTTCTAAAAGAGCAATTTTTATTGTATATTGTTCTAAAGTTTAGGATCGTAGAACACGTTATTAAAGGTATGTCTTAGAGCCCCCTTTTCATTTCTTAGAAACCATTTGCACACTCCTCATTCCTAACTCTAATAAATTTTTGAAAGGACAATACTACTGCGTTGAAACTTGGTATTAGTCATTAATAGAATTTGATAGAGCGAGCTCACCTTCCGCTTTAATTCATAATCCCTTCATTGTTGTTGCTATGGAATATTATTTTATATCGTGTTCATTTTGTCCTATCGACACAGAGCATGGCTTGGTAGAGATTAAAGGGCTTAGATAGATCCTGTAAGGCCTACTTCAGAGCCTTTTCTTTTCCAGAACGTGTGCTTTCTTTCCAATACTTGAGTAGGAGAGTCATTTTGAATTAAGTTATATTTCTTTTTAAAGCTAAAAGTCTGCTCTTTCAGAATCTGGCCTTAACTAAAAATCCATGTCTGGCGACTTTTTGTTGGTTTTGCGGTGGAAGGTCACATTTGATTCTAGAACATGTTCAGCCTCAGCCTATCAGTAGTTGAAGGGCTGCACGCATTCATAACCATACGATGAATGGCAGAGAGAGAGACAGAAAGAGTCTTGTGGCGAATAAATATCTATTTATTCGTCAGGCATGATATTCTCCCATGACCTCATCCTCACTTTAAAACGTAGAGGGACCACATGACTAATTGCATTTGAAACAAATGAAAGCGAAAAAAAATTCTGTATATTATCATGTTGACACAGGAAGTGAGCATAAATGCACACAACATTTGAGAAGATTCCAAACACTTACTACAATACTTAAAACGCAAGTGGAAAATGATAAATGATTATTAATAACCTAGTTCCTCAGTTGGGTGAAATATCGAAAGTACAACCTTTTAACCAACGAATCTAAAGTAAAACTTCAAACTAGTAGTAAAACATGGCACAAAGAAAGATATCTTTTTTTTTTCTTAAGTAGCAGAATGATGCACTTCTTATTCAAATCGTAACCACACTATAAAGAAAATATCAACGAGGATTTTTCTAAATCTATCAATACTTTCTTACATAGCAGGTTTTGATCTATCACTGTGATTTAGCATAGTGTTATCTTATATGTTTTACAATACATGAAATATTTCATGTGAAACTCTTGTGCGCCTCATTGAGTGGATCGTTTCATTTTCAGTTTTCACCCTTATTAGATATTCTGTTCATTGCAATCATTAACAGTCATTATTTGTACATTATTAATAAATGAAAAGGGCCCTCTAAGACAAAAGTACCTAATCACACTGTTCTACAACAGAGGTGTTCATGAAAAACTGTCAAACACTCATTTTTTTTTCATTCGTTGTATGATCCCAAACTTACGAATGATGAAGCAGAAATTCAGCTCTTTCAAAAAAAAAAAAAAAGAAATATACAAACTGCAGATTCGCAAGGTTGACTCGTTTCACCTTTGTTGGTCCTCATGTAAAATAGGGGTATGTGTTGATCTTGTGATGCACCGTCACAATTTAAAGGCATTATTTACCATTCGCAGATGAAAAACACAGCTTCAGTGCTGTAAAATAGATGTAACACGTGAGTTTGGGATAGGAACAAACAATGTAAAAATTTTAATCAGGATCATTACCACAAATTAATGTGAATAATAGAAATGACCCGTTTCACCTTATTGAGTGGTCACGTATTATAAAATCAAGGTGTGTTTTGGTATTGTGATGGTGATGCACGGTAACAATTTAAAGGCACTACCTATGAACTATTTGCAGGTGAGACATGAAAGTAAGACATTTAGTGGTTCAAAATGCTTCTATGTGACTTGGGGATAGAACAACCAATGTAAAAAATGGTATCAGTATTATCAATACTGTAAAAGTGGTTTCTTTCGCAGTGGTTGTATTTTCGCGCTTTCCGCGCTTTGAGGTTGAACCGCGAATTTAACATCACGCGAAAATGTTTTGAACTCGTCGCTTGTTACAACGCTATCACTACAAACTGCGAATTTAAATACATGCGAAAAAGTCGGCACCGATGGAAACCGCGAAAGTTTCTGTACGCGAAAGAAACCACTTTACAGTATCAAGACGTACAGAATGACAATACCTTTAATATCGAATGTTTCACTCTCAAATTGACAAGAGGTATAATTTTGCAGTTTCAGAGCAATGCTGTGCTCTTGCAGTGATACTGTAATAATTCTAAGATACACAATTTTACTCAACTATCATTAAACCTGCGTTTGACCAACGACCAATGGAAATTGTGCTCAAATCAAAATGAAGACAATGGTTGCCACTTGTTGTACGTAGCCTAAACACACTTCAATAACCTATGACAACAAACACACTCAACGGCCAAACAAACGGTCGCCAGACACAATCTGCCAATAAATTTTCTTTAACGATGATAATTAGACATGTATACGTAACCGTCATCAGTTTGTCAAAGTGTCCAACTGATCACAACAAAACAACTTAAACAGGTTCATTTCCTTTGACAGCACTTAAATACTATAGAAAAAATTGACAAACAGTGGTAAGGAAATGAAAATAGCATGCATACAATTTTTATGGGAAAATATTGCCGTTTGAAAAAAAAAATGAATGTATACAGCTTTTGAATAGCATTTAAGCCTACCGTAATAAACGTAAGAGAAGTTTTCAGCCATTGTTGAGTACATGACCAAAATGAAAAAGGAATATCTGCATTAATAAGGAGAAGAAATTAGATACATATTATGCAAAGTTAAAGAAAAAATAGGCTATCAGTGCATACTTCCCTTTCAATATTATGTCTACATATGAAGAGTTTGTTCGGAAAAACCGATAAGTCCATTTTTGAAGATTTTAAAGTACGGTCTCCTGTCATGAAGTACAAAATAATACCTTTTAAATGATATATTGGTCACCACATATAAAGGTACATTTTTGAAGTTATGGTCAAAAGAAGCAAAAATGTTCTTATTTTTAGGAATGTAGGAATGTAGAATTTAGGAATGTAGAATTTGTATCTGCTCTCACTGTTTTAGGAATAGATATTTCGTATTCTTTTCACGACCGAAAGGCACAATTACAACGAATTTTGATGAATATTAAATCTCAACTGCACAGGTGGAGATTTAGAGATTTATCCCTCTACGGGAAAATTCAGATTGTTAAGACTTATGCTTTATCTCAGTTGCCATATATCGCTAGTATAGTTTCAGTGCCAGATTCTTTTATACATGACGTGAATAAAGTTATTTATGAATTCATTTGGAGAGGCCCAGATAGAATAAGGCGCGATGTTTTAGTAAAAGATTATGAGGAGGGAGGTTTGAAAATGTGCTGTTTAAAGTCAATGATGCAAGCTCAAAAAATTAAATGGGTGCAGAGGTTATTTGGGTCATGTTCAAAAGGATGGAAATCCATTTGTTTGAATTTGTTAGCATCTGTAGGAGGAGAATTTTTGTTCTTCTGCAACTTCGACGTTTCAAAGTTAAAGATTAATGTTTCACGGTGGTTTTTAGAGGTATTAGAAACGTGGTCCCTCCTTCAGAACAGAGAATAAAGCATACTCAATCAAATGATCTGGAATAATAAATACATTTTGTTTCACGGGAAGTCTATGTTTAATACACATATAGTAGAGAAAGGTTTTTTGAAGGTAACTGATATGTTAGATGAATACGGCCGCCCTCTGCGTTGGAAGGATTGTAAGGGTAAAGGTTTACAGTTTACTCAGTATTTCACTCTTCTTGATTGCTTCAAGAAGATGCCAAGTGAATGGAAGCTTTTTTTTCTTCGTCAAAATTATCACCCCTTTATTAAACCCCTGAGTATTATTCCTTTAATTTGGGTTAAGGGTAGATGGTTGGAATTACATAACGTAACAACAAAACATTTATGTAATATATATCTGCATTTGAATAACCCTGGAAATTCTAGTGTTTTTGATCGTTTTGACGTTATGTATGACATTGAATTTGAAGATGTTCAATCTCTTTTCAAATTACCTGCCCGTTTGACAATTGATACAAAATTAAGAATAACTCAATATAAGATATTGAATAATTTGATCCCCGTTAATTCGTGGCTTGTTCGAATAGGAAGAAAAGACGACTCAAGATGTTCCTTTTGTAAAAGTGAACCGGAGACAATAGAACATTTGTTTTTTGATTGTCGGAAGGTGTCAGTATTCTGGGAATCATTGTTTAAAGAGGAAAAAGGGAAAATTGATTCCTTGCAATTGTTTTCAAAAGGTGTTATATGGTGTTATACATCCGAGGAACGATTTTTTTTTTTCATACAATTTCATACTATTATTGGGTAAACAATTTATTTTAAGTTGTAAATATCAAAGTTTATGTCCTCAAAGGCAACATTTTGTGCAATATGTAAAAAAATATAGTTTGATTGAAGAAGAAATAGCTAAAAGCAAAAATAAATTTGATTTGCATGGAGCAAAGTGGAGGAAAATAGAACAAATAATATCTTTATAGAAAGTCAAATGCCCTTCCCACTCTCTTCTTCATTTCCCTTGCTCTGATGGTCCTTTCTTCCTCACCGCGGTGTATTCTCCTTTTTCTAATTCCCTCCCTCTCTCTCTCTCTCTCTCTCTCTATCTATCTCTCTCTCTTGTCATGGCATTCTCGGTATTTTATGTTCATGAAACAATTGTTCTGTCCTGCATTATCACCTCAAAGATTTGCTGCGTCGAATACCCCCCCCCCCCATGCCGGGAGAAAGGACAGGAGACTTCGCATCTGCAGCCCAGGGCTGGGTGTATAATAATGTTATCGTACAAAGGAAGTTACGGAGAGTGCATAAATGAGCTAGGTGAATAGTACCTTTGTTTTGTTTTTTGTTTTGTTTTTGTTTTTGTTTTTTTTTTAAGATTGTAGTGTGTGTTCTTACGCCTTTGGTTTTGTTTTGTCTGGTCTTTGGTAATATTTGGTGTTTCCATTGAAGCCTATTTTTTTTCTTTTTATTCCCCCCCCCCTCGTTTTTCTGTGTATACGATTCTAGAACTATTGGTGTTAACGTGTATTAGAGACTATAGTCCAAAAAAGGATCAGACGCCTGGTAGTTTTACTATCATTGAATGCTATCAAACTTTTGTTTTGTGATTTCAAAAATGTATTTGTCATATACCCTGTGAAAAAGCACGATGTTCTTCGATCTGATCAATAAAATCCAGAAATACAAAAAAAAAAAATGTTCTTATTATTCTCCTCTTCATATTCATACACAACATTCTATACACAATTACAACTGTAACTTTAAAGTGAAGCACTGCACTGAAAGAAATAACCCCATACAATGTTTATATTATTCGTAACTATAAATCTCATCTCGGGAGATATACCAGCACATTGTGAAAAGAAGACATTGATTGGCTTGTTAAAAGTACTTACCATTCCAGAAAACATTTAAAATCATAAACGAGGGATGTATAATGAGAAAAGCTTTTTTTTTTTTTTTACATTGGCAAGTCTTCTCATATTCGTGCTGAATTGATTTTTAGGTTACTTGGGTTAAATGGCAAAGAAAACATTTAACGTTTTGGGTGTGTGTGTGTGTGTGTGTGTGTGTGTTTTTTTTTTGTGTGTTTCTTGTCTTCATCGTTGAATTCATGATCATAAATACGAAAGGACATAGATTCTAGTCTCGCGTATGTACACTGAATAAAACGTATCATGATAATTCATTGTAATGACAAGTTCCATAACCCATCGTTCACGCATGTCTTTCTTTTTTCCCTTTCTTATAGCATGAGATTATTTCTTTTTTTTTCGGGGGTTGGAAGACGGGTTGATCTTTTATCTAATGCCGAAAATCACTCTGAAAATATCCTTTTCTGTTCATAGATATCTATTCATTCCTACTCCTATCTCTGATAAATACACAAAAAACAACAATTGATCAGGTATCACTATTAAGCCATTAGAATGAACATCGATCACAATAAACTAAAACAGTTCGGCTAATGAGCAATATTTTCGATTTTTGAAAATAGAACTTAAAAAAGATAATACAATTAACTCAATGCAATTTTTTTTGTAACTATAAATGGCAATAGGACGTACCGCATCATTACAAAATGAACTGGAAACCTATTGAATACTTAAAACTAACAAGCCCATCCTCCAATTTCTCAATCGCCCTTCACAACCCTTTTTCACAATTGTGACCGCCAGCTTAGGACCCACCAAAATAGGCCAAGGTGAATTTTTTACTTGTCCTCACGGTGTAACAGAATATGCCCCAAGCTTTTATAATGATATCATTTATAACTTGTTACTAATCGACCATCCTAACCCTATTCAAAAGTGCTTAAAATGTTGTATTTAGAGACTTGGAAGGTGCAATTCAATAGAAAAAGGATCAAGTATCAAAACTTTTTTTTTTCTTTTATTTCACAGAAAAAAAAGCCTGTGCGATATATAAACATATATTTCATCATATGGATACCAGTGATAGAAATAAAAACTTATACACTTGCAGATAGGGCAAAGTAAAACGAATAATAATGGTCCATTACGAGGAAACCTACAAACCACATTTTTTTTTTTTTTTTGGTTGTTGGAGTTTTGAACTGAACGGTCACAACTGTCCAAAACAACGAAAACCCTCTACACTCACGTATCCCCTCCCCACGACACGCAGCCATTTCCACACTGATACCCACCATAATGATTCTCCCCATGACCTTTAATTTACTAAGCCGTACATTCTAATTATTTCTCCTATAGGATGCAGCAGTGGGTCTTTGCTATGTAGCATCTAGTCTCCATTAGTTCTCCATTAATTCTCCTCTGGTGCCTTGGCTTTGTCCTCTTCTTTGTCTTCCTCCTCGTCCTGGTGCTTGTTCTCTTGCCTTTTCTGGTCCTCTAGAGACACCACTTCCTGGAACAAATGTTCATCTCTCCTCGTTTCATGTTCCTTTGGAGCTGATAAGTTTTCTTGACTAGAAATCTGGCCCGGTGCGTGACTTTCCTCACTTTGTGGGCTGCTGCTCGCACTAGGCCTCTCCTTTCCTAGTCCTCTAGAGACACCACCTCCTGGAACAAAATTGTCATATCCGCTTGTTTTAGGTTCGTTCAGAGCTGGTAAGTATTCTTGACTAGAACTCTGGCCTTGTGTATGTCTTCCCTCACTTTGTGGGCTGCTGCTAATACTCGGTCTCTGTGTCTGACAGTGAAAAAAGAATGTTATAAGATCTACAAATAAATGTAGCACAAAAATAGGTGATCAGATCACCTTTTTTATGTGACCGTGCATCATAAAACCAACAAAAAGTAGCACCCCTTGATTTTACGTGAGGACTAAAATGAGGTGAAGTGGGTCAATCACGTCAATCTTGAGGTTTTTTTTTCTTCATATTTTCTGAAAGAGCTACCCTTCTTCTACATTATTATTTAGTTCGGGACGATAACATGAATTGGAAAGTGTGCTTTAAGCAGTTTTCTACAATCCTTTTTGAGTGAGGAGTATAAGACTGATCAGGTACACGTACAATGTATGTGTTAGAGGCCCCTTTTCGTTAATCAAAATCCTTTGCACACTCTTCACTTCCAAGTGTAATAACTTTTGAAAGGATAGAGCTACTGCTTTGAAGGTTGGCACTAATTATGGACAGAATGTGTTCATAGAATGTGCCAAATTTCAGCTTAATATGATAATCCCTTAATTGCTGTTGCTCCAGTGGTTAATGCCATGTGTTTTGTCCCTTTCATCGCATAGCTAGCATTAAGGCATGGTAAAGATTAAGTGTTTGAATAGCACCCGCGCCCTTTTATCAGTTCACACTTTTCCAGAGTGTGCAGTTTCTTCCCAGTATTTAGATAGGTTAAGGAGTCAATTTGAATTGAGTTATACATCATTTCAAAGCTTAGAGTCTCCTCTATCAGAACCTGCTCTTAACTAAAAACCCATGTCTGGTGATTTTTTGTTTGTTTTGTGATTCAGGGCAATATATGTATATATCAGGGTGGCCCAGAAAGAATGGAACGCCTAAGATCTTTAATTTCAGCAATATGTGACTCTGCACCTCAAAACAAACAAAAAGTCGCCAGACATGAATTTTTAGTTAAGACCATATTCTGAAAGAGCAGACTTTAAGCTTTAAGATGATGTATAACTCAAATCAAATGGACTCTCCTAACCTATCTAAATATTGGAAAGAAAACACAAACTCAAGAAAAGTGTGAACTGAGAAAAGAGGCTCTGAAGTACAGTGTCTATTCAAGCGCTTAATCTGTATAGATTATACCAAACCGTGCTGGCTGTGCTATGAATGGGATAAAAAAAAAAAGGAAGTAAACCACCAGAGTAACAACAATGAAGGGATTATTAGATTAAACTGAAATTACGCATGCCTCATTAACACATTCTGTCCATAATCGATGCCAACTTTCAAAGCAGTAGCACTATCCTTTCAAAAGTTATTAGAGTTGAAAGTGAAGAGTGTGGACAAGGTTTTTTAGAAATGAAAAGGGGATTCTAAAGACACACCTAATCACACTATTCTGCCCAAAATGTTCGAGATAAACTGCTAAAAAAACACACTTTCCTGCCCGTTTTATGACACCAAATTTTAGCATAATGTAAAAGAAGACCCGCTCTTTCAGACAATATGAAAAAGTCAAGTTCGGCTAGGTTGACCGATTTCACTTATTTTCAGTCCTCACGCAAAATCAGTGTGTGCGACTTTATGTTCGTTTTGAGGTGCACGGTCACATTATCGTTGCAAATGTGTCATTATTTTGCGTACTGTTGGAAAGGCCATTCTTTTTTCAAGAGAATGACTCCAAGCTCTTTAATTTATTTCAGTTAATGCGGTACGATTTTAGGACCATTTTTGTCAACCCTTGCGATTTTCAAAATGTGATCATTTTGCACTCTCAGAGACACCGAAATCAGCGAGAATTCGGCTTTTTTTTCAACTTTTTGATATTTTTTTTGACATCATAAAAAAGAACATTTTCCGCAGAAGAAAATGATACTAAAATCTTTAAATTTGGTTCACTACTGTTTTTTTTTTTTCTACGCTAATTTTTGTAAATGCAGTCATTTTTCAAATTTCGCCTGATTTTTGCGACTTATGAGATAATAATTTGAGTGCGGCACGCGATCCATACGGTGAATATTGTGTAAGCTTGGTGATCCATGTCAACAAAAGATACAGTTTTCACATTAGGCGCGTGCCAGGAAAAACAGTGTGTGTGTGTGTGTATGTGTGTGTGTGTGTGTCTTTGTGTGTGTGTGCGCCCAATGTGAAAGCTATATCTTTTGTTGACATGGATCAGCGAGTTTACACAATTCACCGTATAGGGAACGCTCGTCGCACCAAAATTATTATCTCATAAGTCGCAAAAATTTGAAAATGACTGCATTTACGGAGATTGGCGTAGAATAAAAAGCACTGAACCAAATTTAATGATTTTGGTATCATTGTATTTTGCGGAATATGCTCTTTCTAATGACGTCAAAAATATATAACTTTTAGAACGCAAGGTACTGAAAATCCACCGTTCCGCTTTTTTGGGGGACACCCAGTGTATATACATATATATATTATACATATATAAAGATGTTGGCTATTATACTGAATACAAGAACACGGATAAGGCCGTAGAATTATACTAAAACAAATGATCTTTTCCAGAATAATAATAATGGCATTGATTATCATAAATATAAATACTAACTACCGTCTTCTTAGGTTAGCCTTGTCAATGTTGACACTATACCAGTGGGCCCTGGCATTTTCTTATCATAACCCTATATAGCGTTGCCCGGTACCCATTACAAATGTTTCGAGAGGGACATTGTGGATAAAACTCTTGTCAAATTAAAGACGCTACCACTTAAGTCATGTTTAGATTAAAATCTAATGTTTTAATAAAGTATGGCGAAACCATAGACGTCATTTCTTAGTTTTTGATATATTCCACTACGATATCGAAGATGCTTGCCATGTTCGCTTCATCTGTGTCAAACAGTTAGCATAATTATGTTTTGCGTTCACTGGGGAAACTTTCATCGGTAGAAATTTGAAATTTCTACCAATACGGTACGACCTCGATTATCCGGCCATGTAGGGACCGCGCTCATCCGGATAAGCGAATTGGCCGGATATGGGAGACACAATGCAGGGCCGGCGCACTGTTTTCAAAAGTGTGGGGGCCCACTTCCGGGATTCATGAGCTAACAAGCAAAAAAAAAAAAAGGTCCTCAGCTCATCTCTACCCGTCCACTTCCGGGTTTCTTTAGCTAACAAGCAAAAAAATAATAAAAAAAAAGGTCCTCAGCTCATTCTGTCCCCTCCCATTGTAGTGCCTCTTACGTACTTCCGGGTTGAAATAAGTGTGGGGGCCCAAAGTGATGACACCTTATGTATTCCTTTGTATGGTGCACAAAAAGTGTGGGGGCCCGAGCCCCCACGGCCCCCACGGGTGCGCCGCCCCTGCAATGTTAATGTATATAGCTGCCGTCCAAGCTGCCATCCTAGTACACTGGCAGCTAGGCAGGTAGCGTACCCCGCAACGGTGGTGTAATCTTTGCTAGTCTTCGCAAAATTGTGTCCCTTACTTTTACGATGATGATGTGGTGTGAACTTATGTTAGTTCGTCGAGAATATTGTAGGTAAATCGTGTGAGTTTTGTAGACGTTTTGATTGAGTTTAAAGTCACTATTTTTTCTCAATTTTTGGATGAAAAAAAAAAGTGAACGCGTCCAGATGATAGAGATTTCCGGATAAAGGGAGGCCGGATAATCGAGGTCGAACTGTAATGCAATCATTATCATAATAGATATGGAGAATATAATGTATTAAAAAATGACAATAATATGTGATTATTAAAGAGATTTTGACAGTCTTAGAATAAGTAAGGTGCGGAAACACTCGTTTATAAGTGTATTATATAGATATAATATATATAGTTAAAATACACACACAATAAGCAAACAGATCTTTCCTGCCTTCTTCTCTATTAACCCTATTAAGCCCAATTTAAGCCCAATTTTGACCCTTTCCATGGCCCAAAGGGGGGGGGGGGGCACATTGTGCAATCTTTGGAAAATACCATTGTCTTCAGTTATCACTATTATGTGTATTGTTTTATGTCTCTGTCACTTAAAAACAAGGGAAATTATAAGGAAAACATTTGAGGACCATAATTACTTAACATTTTGTTTCTTCGGAAAATTTCAGCCGAGAAACGCATATTTCACACACTGTAATATCATTAATTGAAACTGGAAAAATGAAGCATAGTCTGACTTACTTGCCTGGTTGTCGGTTTATGGTTGCCGTGGCGACCAGAAATTACAAATATAGCTAAATTAGATACCAAAATATTTGCAAAAATGTTTTACGATAAGTCACCAAATTTGGTGGAAATTGGATGAAGGGCGAAGGAGTGACAAATGAAAACCTGGTAGGGGCACAATGTGCCCCCCCCCCTCCATTTGGGCTTTTTAGGGTTAAAGGCAAAAATGTGGCTATGCAAATGAACATGTTGTATTGACACATTTACACAAAGTCCGCAAACTTATAGCTTTGCTACATTTTCCAGTTTATGCCGGGGGTATAGGTAAGGCTTTCTTTTCTTAATTTCCTATTGTTTGTCCGTCACAATAAGTATAGGCCATAGACCCTACCTATACTAAACGAACGAGTGTACATATATCATCTTAAACATGTTAACGTATCATTCATCACTATCTAAGACGAATATGACTCAAAGCTGATGAAACAAAAGCAAAAATACAGAGGAACAATGTGCATACTTGAGTTTTGCATTGAATATCGAGAAACGCTCTTAACGGCTTCCTGTTGACGGTTATGTTTTCCACCTGTAGCATCATGAGAAATATGAAATGAATACATCTAATGTTTCATATGAATACAAATCGAATTTCATTTCTTCTATGAATGATGGGATGGCAATACATTATGTATATCAAATGACATCATTATGTTTTTGCTGACGAAGATTGATGCAGATAGATTTACTTCAAGGATTTCTTTTTAGTTTCTTATATCTTGCAGCTTATGAGCTGTTTTCTCAGGAGATTATCTCACGCACTTTTACTCAGGCGTTTTCTCTCAACTTTAAAGTGACATAGCTGACACTGAATATATAGAACTATGTTTCTATTGAAGGAAAGATTAATGGTGTAGAATACAAGATGTTAACCAGTGTACCCTGATTAATAATGTAATGTCACAAAATGTGAATGTTTTCACGTTAAGTGCACGTTTAGGAATAATGTTTAGGAAAAAATCATATTATATATCTAAGAGACCAGTTACGAAAAATATTAGTCTTTAAAAGGTAACATTATCATCATGTTTATAATGTTCATGATGTAAGATTTCTTTTGGTATATAATGCAGGGTGTAAAGCTTGCAAATACACTGTATACCAAAAAAAAAAAAATAATGGAAACTTATTGACCGATTCTGTGACGCGCTATGTGTATTTTTGGCATGGGCAGCGCCATTACGCGGTGTCTTAGCCGACCCCCCCCCCCTCTCCTCTCCCCCACCCCCTCCCGCGCACGGAATGAAAAACTGGTGCATGGTTGTTTTTAGCCAATGGGCGTGTCGTACTGAGTGCGCGAATGCTTGCTTAGTGCGCGAACCTTTGTTATTATTGTTATTATTATTATTTTTTTGTTTGTTTGTTTGCTTGTTTGTTTTTTTTTTGTCGATATGTAATCTCAAATGTATAATTCACATGGTTATCTCCAATACCCTGATTGGGTGACATGAGATAAATACAATTGTCATTGTCATTGTCATTGTCATTGTCATTGTCATTGTCATTGTCATTGTCATTGTTACAAGTGCGCGATAAACATGTTGCCCGGGGGTGGGGGAGATGAGGGGGGGGGGGGGGGTGGCTAAGACACCTTAAAATGAGCTCATGGCTGCGCCCAGTGCCACAAATTGTCTGCTGCCCTCAACGAACCCGAATGGGTCAATAGACAGCTGTGGCTCAGTGATATAAGTCACAGCCATTCCACAGAGACTTTCTCTCAACGGTCACTCATCGGAAGCTACGATTATCGCTTCCGGCCACCAACTGAAGAGCATCGAATCGTAGTCTGATGAATCCGACCCGTGTTAGTCGACTATCAGGTGAGTGTCAGAAGAAAGTGTCGGGAGTTATACAATGAGGCAAAATCGTCAGATGAGGATTATGACTCATATGTATTGTCTTACACTGACCTGAAAGTCGTCCAGCCGATTTGGATTAATCAGACTGCGAACAGATACACTTTGGTGGGTGGCCGGAACCAACAACGGATGAGAACAAATTTCTGAGGAATGGGGGAATAAGGTTCGTACGCTTACGGATTTAATCAATCTCATATAGATGTATACCTATTCCGCTGAGTGTACTAACTTTAAAAGTGAGCATCAATCGAAGAGATTTTTTTTTTTCACAACCTACTGATAAACTCCTTGATGCCTGTCCAAACAATAGCGACAGGACACTATGCAAGTTCATGAGCTGTTAAAAAAAAAAAAATGACGTTGTCATGAGATATGGAATATTGTGTAGATCGGCGTTTGCAGTATATGCGCATAGTAAAGGACATCCATTTAAGCATGAAAACGAAATGTGAATTATAATACTTACATTACAGTCTGTGTCGTGTATAGCAATTGTCGTGAAAAATATCCAAGGCAGGTTATGGCATTCAATCTGGGCACATTCCAGATGCGGTATACAACAAAGGAATTTAGCTAAATCTGCTGCTATTGCTGCTTCTTCTAGCCATCCTGTGTAAAACCACAAGTAAAATTCGCGGACCTACCGGAGAAAAAAAGGAAACAACAACAGCAATCATAAAGGTATATTTCCAATGATATCGACATATTTAACAACGATCAACCAAAAACGACACTAAGGTGCCTGCCAAAAACAAAGTCATGACAGGAAATTATAACACAGAACAAATTTATTTCGGAGCAAAGTTTGACGGGTAAGAGGAAAGAGTCATTCCGATATTATGTTTCACAGCTTGATTCAATGATTGCACAAATCATAATTACATATGTATAATAGGGGAAATCAGGAGAAAATTTGATTGGTTATTAAAAAAAAAAAAAAAAAAATATATATATATATATATATATATATATATATATAAACCAATGGCACGTACAATTATAACAAAGGGGCTCTCACGTTAATTTACTTGTATATTAATACTTTACAGGCTCCCGGTACAGAATGTCCACCCAGTTCTGATCTCAGCTACTCGCCTTATACTTGCAATCATGAAGGTTTTAACGTGGTCACTTCAAGTGAGTTCATTTCCTTGTTTAATCAAATAAATAATACCATACATGTATGTACCCCGAGCGGTGAGTGAGAAAAAATGCATTTTTTTTTTTTTTTTTTGGGGGGGGGGTTCTGGTCACTTACCGAGATGTTTGATATCACAGTCTGGTGAATCTAATTACTGCTGGTCGGCCTGTCGGGCCAGTGTCACACTTATCGGTTGTGATCCGTTAATCATTTTTATTTTCTTTTTTTTTTTTTGAGATCAAAGCTTAGTCCGCCATCGGACACCATTTCCGGTCGAGTTATTATTATTTTGATAAGTACAGAGTCAATAAGATGTGCGCATTAGATATGTGACATACATGGTGGCCGACGGATTATAAACAAAGGGCCCCAACAGAGTCAGACAACAGTCATCCAGATCGCAATTGTGAGGATGGGTCCAAAGAAGAAATAAGACTAGTCAAAAACTCAAAGTAAAGAGCTCCTCTAGGAGTCAACGACCAAACCCCTTCAACATTTTAAGTACCAGCAACCCCAATTTCAAGTGCCAGCTGCCCGTCATACTGTCTTCTACACTCGAATCTACACCGACATTAGTAAATGCAAATGAGCTTCCAAAACAGAAATAAAAAGCAAGCACACGGTAAGAAAAAAAATGGCTGTTTATGATAAAATTCTTGTTTATTGAAAATGCTGATTTCTCCCTAAATCTAAAATCTTCAGAGATACGGTGCATCACAGCTACTTCTACTGTTGCTGTCGCACGGGAAGATGACAGATGGCCAAAGAGATGGGCTGGATCAAGAGAGGAATATCACAGAAGAAGACGCCCGGATGTCACGACACGACTCGCAAAATCTCCACTTGTTTACTCGGATACGGAACTCGTCAAAAAATTGTAATTGTAGCATTTGGGGGTTAGGTGAACATCCGATGACTAGTGGACGGGAGGCCAAAGATTTGCCCTTTATTCCTTCATTGGGCCATCTCGCCTCATCGGATCACGCCCAACACGTTTGACACTAACCTAACACGAAATCAGATTCATCAGACTGTTATACAATACACTTCAACTGGCGACCGGAAGAGAATATTTTGCTTCACACGAGTGACTGATAAGCAAAAGGGTTCCATGGAAGGAGTACGAATTTTCGTGACAACGACTTACCTCACAGTTTGAAGACTTTTCGCTGAGGATCTTATAGAAGTCCGTGTGAAACCGTGAGTTAGTTATGGTTACTTTGCGCAGCATACTGCTGAAACTCACACCATCTGCTAAGTCACTTGACATAGATTTTCCGCAGTTTACCTCGTAAATAGATAACACACACTATATAATGGGAACAATGTTGAGTGATAGAAGATGACAGTAAAAATCGACAATAAGTAACATGGGAATGTGAAGATGTAGTTGGTTGCAGTTGGGGAAAACTAGAAGTAAATGGTAATGGGTATACCAGACATTGGCATTCATGCTCAGGTACTACATAATCAATAGTAAGACATCTCTCTTGAGATAGAACTTATGGGTTATTGGCGTGGTCACTCTACTAGTAGCAACCTGCCAGCTGTAAATTTTACCAGAGCGTGAAAAAAAAAAAAAACATATTTACACTTTCTTCCCCTTGACATTCAAGTACTCTGTCATGACAGAAATATGTTTTACAAGAATTGTGTTGTTTTTGCTTTTGTTAAAGAAAGTTGTTTGTGTTTTTTTACAAAATTTACAAATAAAGTTTCTGCTCAATAAGACATATAGAAAAAGATTTAGCAGTTTCGAATCAACTCAGTTGTCAATTCATGATCATAAGAACACATTTGCTTTAAACTCTAACAAGGTAACTTGTACGTGTACATTTGACCTCTGTATAAAATTATATCTATCATGAGCATGTCTAAAAGCAACTCGTGTTAGGTTTTAAAACGGAGGAGGCAGGTAAATTTGCAGCCAATCATGTGTGTGTGTGTGTGTGTGTGTGTGTGTGTGTGTGTGTGGTTTTATAAATCGATATCTTAACTGTGCAACTTACCACTTGGTTACAATGCAGCATGAAAACAATTCCAGACTTTGTGTATTCAGACGTATGACGCTAGTGTGTGCTCTCTCCATTTTTCTCCCACTGCTCTGGCGGCCTCCACACTATGACATTCAAACGCAACGTCAACACAGTAATATTGGTCATTAGTCCTTGTCAAGTCGTTGATGATATCGACACCAATTTTATTCCGTAAAGATGAGGTGAAGTAGAGTAGGTAACGGAACTCCTTATATCGGCTAACAAGTTTGCGTTTCAGTTTAGTGTACTTGGTGTGATCATTGCCGAATAACATCGCAAGATATACTCCGGCAATATATTCCTGGAACAATCTGTGCGGAAAGGAAACCGTTGACACATCGGAAGATGAAATGTTGACATCGCGCCGACGCTCCCTTGTGATGACATCACTTTCTATTGTCAAAACACCCACTCTGCAGGATGTTTTCATGGCATCTAGACACTCCCTGAATTGTTCTTCTGGAAATGAAAAATTCCTCTCTAATAAACCGTTCAGTACTAGCTCACTTATATCTTGGATAGCTTTACTAGCTTTTTGTACATACCAAATATGCGTCCTTTTCTGTGGACTTTTACAAAATGCGTAATGTTCTTTCAGAAAAGACATCACTTCTCCAAAGACATTCGAAAAGGTTTGCAGTTTCTTCATCTCTCTTCGCCTCTCTTCATTTAAATTGTTCCACATGAAGCAAATCATTGCACAGCAGATAGGAAATGGGGCGATGTTCAACCGAATAACATTATTTTCTTCCATGAAACTGATCAAATTTTCTGCAAGAGTGTTTTTCTGTTTCATTCGAAAGTACCTCCTGATAAAAGTTGACACATTGTCCTCGTTAAATCCTGCAACGCTAATAAAAGTGTAAGCTTCACCAAAACGCTTGTGTAATCGGAATTCATCCGTTCTCCATGGTCGTGTGGTTACAATTACCTTGCATGACCCATATTTCTCTAATCCTAGAATGCGAATGACGTCACTCCTGTTCTCGTCAGCAAACGTTCCGTGAAACTCGTCAAAGCCATCAAAAACAATGAGAACTTTACTCGGATGTGTAGAGATATAGTCATCTATCTTTTTTGCAGTTGCTGCGTTTGAAAAAGTGAGATATCTCTTCACAATATCGCCAACACTTGCTTCATTCTTGACGTGTCGAAGAAGAATAAGAAGGACCATGTCCAGATCCTGGAGAATTCTCCCAATGCACCAGTCCCAGGCAATCTTAGCGCAGAGCGTCGATTTACCAACACCTCCCTCTCCGTGGATAAGAATACGCTTGGAAAATTGTCCAGTTTCATCTTTGGTCAAAAGATCGTCGTATGTTATTGGCGTTTCACACATGCTACTCCGGTGTAATAGACTCACATTTGTATAAATTTCATCCAATTCAACACGTTCCATAAAGTTGAGTGGATCCACTATGACCTTGCCTCGTGACACACGGTAATACGCCTTCAGCTCTTCTTTGCACTGCTGTACTTGTTCATTTGTAAGCACTGGTCCTTGCAAGAGAATTAAACACACACATTATAAATATACATAATTATGTATATGTATATATATATATATATATATATATATATATATATAATCTGACATTAAAATTTTTCAGAGAGACGAAGAGAACCGGTGGAGAATGTGTGAAAAGGGAGAAAATTAAGTGAAAAAAGTAGCAGTGATTACATTCGGTCTGGTAGGATTTTTTTTTTTTTTTGGATTTCTTGTGAATATATGTTAAAGTAAAGAGAATTTGACTCAAGAGAGTAGAAACAGATTTTTGGCCGGCACTGATCTTTCTTGTTATTATCACTGTTATCACTACTGTTATATTTGAAGAGTTTGTTCGCAAAAACCGATAAGTCCATTTTGAAGATTTTGAAGTACGGTCTCTGTAATAAAGTACAAAGTGATACAAATTTAAACGATGTATTGGTCACTGTACATATAAGGGTACATTTTTGAAGTTATGGTCAAAAGAAGCAAAAAATTTCATATTCGATTCTCTTTATTTTTCTTGACTTTTAATCGCAAATATCTCCATTTGGCAAATATGGACTTATCGGTTTTTGCGAACAAACTCTTCATTTCTTTTTCTTTATTTAGTACCTTTTGTAACAACAACTTTAGCACAATATAATGTACGCGACTTTAAAAAAAGATGTTCAGTGACTATAGTATCTATGACTCCGAAGTTTTCCTAGATGATTGTCTTTAATCTGTACACATAAACATTATCCTCCTGTATCCTCTATCTCTCTAAAGAATTTGTATGCAGAGAAATTAAAAATTTCACAATTAAAAAACAGGTAATATATAGGTCATATAGAAAGCTACACTTCTAGCCAGTCTCTCCTCAAGCATGCACATGACCTGATTAGATAAATTTAGACCCTTTAGGAGCATTTCTCTGTTTTCTCGCAAGAATTTCACAAATTTGAAGAGTACTCTATATGACTACAATACAAACGAATACATTTCTGTCAAAATGCCCAATATGAGAAAAGGATGTAGTAGCTTTTTGGGAAAAGAACCGTTCATAACTAATATGATTATTTAGAGAGGGGGGGGGGGCTAGAAAAATATAGATCTTAATAGAGGCAAGAATTTGGAAACAACGTAAATCACTGTAAAACTGTATAATTATGTTTAGTAGGTTTACAGTTTTGCCTCGTATCTTTTTTCTTTCTTTTTGCAAACGAGATTTACGAGTCCACGTGATCATTACGAAATGCATTCATTGATGTCGAAGCCGCCAAAAGAATAAAATGAATAGATAGATAGAAAAAAATTACTAAAGGTTCCTTCTATGATACTCGTACATCAAAAGTAATAATTTTTCTTTACTGTAGGTATTCTATTTTTGCTTTAGTTACAATAACTGTTGTACGAGGGTTGCAGCTAATGATTATTTATATCAGCAGTATTGATCAGTTATGATTATCGTGGGAACGAACTAGTTTAATCTGTCATTGCACTAATGAGCTGGACTGATGATCATGTCATTAAATATTGAACTACAATAACTATAAGTTATTATATAAGTTATTATAAGTAATGATAAGTTATTATAGTTATTATAAGATTATAATAAGTCAGAGTGGAGAGATTAGCGTCCTCTACCGCCCTAGCTGTCCATTTTCTTCTCAAACTATCTTCCCCTTTTTTTTCGCCTTCTATCTCTATTTTTCGAGAACGTCCCTGCCTACTAGGCTTTAATTTAAACCTAGGCCTGTAGGTAGAGGAGCCCGCCCCCGGGAAAGCCCGAGACATCACCGTGGGCCGACAGGAGGGCACTAGGCTCTCCTGTCGGTGGGAAAGGCGCAACCCTGTACCGCGGTTCGCAGGAGTAGGCAGGTGACGTCTCACTTCGAAAAATCTACCTCTTTTTAATTCCTCTCTCGTAAAGCAATCGACCAAGCCACTCGTTCAATTCACTCGTCCAGTTTCTAAAATCATATGCCGCTAGGATATGTTATTTTCAGAAGATATTGCGTTCCTATCTCATATAATATGTCAGGTGTATAATATACTGTTTGGTTATAAAATAACTACCATTAGCCTATTTACACAGAACATTTGCTCAGAGAATCAACGAATTTTTTGAAGAAAATTGCCTACCAAGGCAGGTCTTCATAAACGCAAAGGAAAGAAAGAAAGAATAAGTTATTAAATAGTTTTGCGGAACCATTATAAGGCAACGCAAATTTATAAAGGGGAATAAATTCCTTATCATAAAAAACGAGTTGACCTATACATCGTATTTGGTTTAATATATCAGGGACGGCAGTGGAAGAGAGTCTCTTGCACTGTCCTCCCTTGTTTTATCATAATGACGTTGTTGTAGGGTTCAATACATATTTAATTTTCCTGCATTAAAACTCTCGATACATAAACTTTATCGGTACACTTTATATCACATGATCATTAGAAATCAAATTTGATAGAGCAAAGCTGCCACGTTTAACCCGTTCTCTACTCTAATCTGAAATATGAGGAATTTGAGGACGAGCTGATTTTATTAAACGCACATTTCCCAAAGATATACATATCTGCCAGGGTATAGTCTTCCATGCGACTAATTTTAAGCTTTTACGTTCCCGTAGGCAATGGATTAGGTAATTTACCTCGATCTTATTCATTTTAAGCTTTTTCATGGGTCGTGTGGACGATGCAAGCTACATTTCATCCTCGTAAAGAAGTTTTATAGAATGCTTTCAACTGTACGACTTTTGCTTCTGTCTTGCGAAAAAAAAAATAATGAATGGCAGAAATTTGTTATGTATAATATACGTATTGCTTTTTTGCGAAATGACGCATTTCAGAAAAAGTTCTTCATTTAACTGTTCGTTTTTTGATGAATAATGGGAATAAATCGCACCTTTATCGACAAAATCATAAAGAAAATAAAAGATATTGTATCTGGGAGTGTTCTCGAACTTGAGACACTTAACCCGACATTGTTGCTTAATAAACTATCGTGCTTCGGGACGGAAGTCAACAAAAAAAAATGACAATGGTTAAGATATGTATAGAGTATGTACATTTATGATTTTAAAAAGCTATCAGGCGTTTACATTTTTTAAGGATAAGAAAATATAATTATATACATATATACATATATATATTTAGTGTTTTCTGCCTTATCTTACTCGGGATTAATTCTTCTTCCTCATCAGCTTGCACTGGTCTTTGTGCTCTCCGCCAGCAGGGATTCCAGCCACATCCTGTGAAATGTAACATGAACAGCGACAACAACAGCAACAACGACGATCACTTTTCACTGATAATGTTATATATAGATATACCTTTATATATATATATATATATATATACATATATGTGACCGTGCATCAAAACCCAAACAAAAAGTCGCACCCCCTGATTTTACGTGAGGACTCAAAACAGGTAAGATGGGTCAATCAAGTCAATCTTGAGTTTTTCACATTTTCAGAAAGAGCTATCTTTCTTCTACATTATTCTTTAGTTTGGGATCATAACACAAATTGGAATGTGCGTGTTTTTTGTTTTGTTTTTGTTTTGTTTTTTGTTTTGTTGTGTTGTTGTTTTTGTCTTTTTTTTTGCAGTTTTCCTACAACGCATTATTGGGGGAGAGTAGAATAATCAGGTATGTGTTATAGAGGCCCCTTTTAATTTCTTGAAATCCTTTGCACATTCTTCACTTTCAAGTTTAATCACTTTTGAAAGGATAACGCTACTGTGTCGAAAGTTGGCATTAATCATGGACAGAATGTATTATTAGAGCATGCTCAATTTCAAATATGCCGCCAATTTTGGTACCGCATTTCGCCTTTTGCGCCTTTACAGTGAAATGAAGGCCGGGCTCGGCCGCGGCTGAGCCCGGCGCTTTCACTCACTGTAAACGGGGTCCAAGATGCACTTGTATACCATATTTGGAAAGAAAAAAATAATGGTCAAGAAACACAGCCATAATCGCACACATACTAAGCAGACTCTGACAAATTTGAATGTACGAACTAAACAAAATGCGATACCTTTTCGTGGAAGGTAGTCAGGACAGTATTTTTTCAGAAACTTTCCAAGAAGAAGAAATATGATGATTATGACAACAGGTACACCAACGACTAATCCAACGACGAGACTCGTATTACCGCGTTTTCCTGAAAGATGAGAAAGACACAGTCGCAATAAGTTGTTATTCATGACTACATTGAAGAGGTGGTAAAAATTGTGGATAAAATCAATGATATCTTTAAAATGTAATCATGTGCTGCGTTATCCTCAAGGAAGTGATAGACTACATTGATTTTACTCGAATGATTGAGAGAAAACACTGCACATTTTGGCACAAAGGTTTGGCATTCTTTGCCTTTACTAACTCTTGTGCATGTGCTTGTGTTTACATTGTAGGGTGGACCTTTGTGGCCACGCAATATTGCGCAACTCAAAAAAAGAAAAGAAAATGTTCGATGAAATGAAACCTAACCCGTCAATAATCAAATTTCAAATGCTATTCTTCATTATTACTCTCTTTGCCTCTTATCGTTGAAAATCACAATATTTATTTTGCTAAATTTCACAACACCTGGTGTCGACAGAACAATGATTCCTATGGTCGATGTTCCATTCAGCGAATCACCAATAGCCGTGCATGTGAAGAATTGCTCTGTCCCATGATTGGCTGATACAATGATTGTTTCGAATCTCTCGTATGTGTCGTCAGGTAGTGTTTTCTGTTTCGAAACCACGGACTTCATTTTCTCTCCTGAATCCTCGGTCCACAGCATGGAAATATTAGGCTTGAATCCACTCACTACACAGGTAAGGTTGAAGGATGGGGTTTCGGAAGGAGTTTGGAATCTACACGGGCTTTGTTGGGACATGGTATTATCATCGACGCATTCCTCGATTGCATGTTTTGATGCTATCGCTGGGGATGAATTAAACTATTTCAAAAAGATACATAGAATTTTACATTTGAATTAGAAATGTATCATCAACAAAATAAACATCCACAGAGGTCATTTCTTTCATGGAAAGACAAATTAGGTTTTGCCGGTCACTTTCATATTTTTGTCAATCCAATTCGTCAGTGTACATTCATATTCACCCTTCGCACCCACGTGAAAATATCTGGGCACTCAAATTCAGAATCCGAGCGATTAATTTCATGTGAGGTATTTCTTTTTCGTTTTCGTCAAATCAAATTCACGCTTAGGTGTTCAATTTTCAAATGCAAGCGTTGCATTTCTTACTTGTGTGTTCAAACTCAGGCGGTAGTCACGTGATAATCTCGATGAGCTTGTTTGGAGTTTTCAATTTCAATTTCATCGAATCAAGTTCCTACTTCTTGCAATCAATTTAACGAGGAAATAGAGTAGAGGTATTTTTGTTGTTTTGTTTTGTTCTTTTGTTCTTGTTTTTTTTAAGGAAGGAGAAAGGGCATAATAATCCTCATACACAACCAATGAAAGCTTGTATGATTATAGTGTAATTACGATTCTAACATTGTTCTCTGGTCATGTATGTATTGAAACGCTTTTATACGATGAGGGCAGTCTTCAATTTTCTGATTATTTGCAAAAGCACGAAAAAAAAAGCAAATCAGAAAGTGTGTTCATTTTTTCGTTTGTAAAAGCAAAAACAGAAAAAAAACGAAATCAGAACAGTGTTTGATTTTCAATTTTGCATTTTTAAAACAGGAAAACTAAATGGGTAACATGTTTGATTTCAATTTTGCATTTTTTAAATAAGAAAACTGAATCAGTAACGGGTTTGATTTTAAATCTCTGAATATAAGAAGGGAAAACAAGAAACTGAGAAAACAATGAAACAGAAAAACAGTTTGTTTCCCGATTTTTAATTTTTTTTTAAGTTATTGCTCTGATACAAATACTTAAATATGACCGTTTTTCTGTTTAGAATGATGAAAATGGAAACGGTTTTTTTTGTTCAATATTCTGTTTTTCCTTTTCCCTTTTTTTTTTTGAAACAGAAAACACGAATTATCCGAATGTACCTGGATTTTAAACACCCTGCTCTTTGCGATGAATAAATGAAGCGGGATCTTTTATGTGCATGAGTTGTGACTCTCTCACATACGGTACCTCCATTTCATGTCTTGTTCAAATAACTTATGCCTTTATATTCCTTTTTTTTTGTTAAGCCCGATGAGAGTTCAATTTTTTCAATGAACAGATGGACTTTTACTGCAAAATAAGCAATCTTCATCAATAATCGCAATATATTCAAAGCTAAATGAGAACGACCCATATACACAGCCCAAAACTAACTAAATTCAGGACTTCTTTTAACACGTTTAAATTGAATGCAGTTATTTGGAACATGGTTGCCTATTCACGAAATCGAATGACCAACGAGATTCCATCGCCATCAGCTTGACATGAATTTGAATGCTCACTGCTGAAATGCGTGCTCCTCTCTTCAATTTGAATGTGCCGACAGTGAATTTAGAATACTCCGACAGTGAATTTGAATGCTCGGATAGTGATTTCGAATGCCCGGATTATGAATTTGATTGCTGATTCAGTGCTGCGAGTAAAATGCATGTAATCGAATGCTGGGAATAGGAACTTGGATAATAAAAGTATAATATGAAATGACAGGGAAAACCTACATTATTCGACAATATGCCGTGCTATGTATACATGCAAGACTAGAAAGTCAGGTATGCTCAGACTGGAATATGATTAGTAGTGTCTTCGTTTGTTTTCAATATGGCAGCAATACAACCACAGCGAAGTATGCAGTGTACTAATTATGAGGTTTATTATCGTCATGGCTTATGCACCTCCAGACAGTTAATTGTGTTATAGTAAGACCACTGCGCCGTATCGTTCATGGTTATAGAATAATGCTTTATATTATTTTTAGTTGATTTTATTGTTATAATCATTCAATATTCAAAATTTCAACGGATAAATCATAAACATAATAACAAACCGAATGAGTAATTGTGGGATTCGGAAAATAAGAGAAATAAGACGTGTGAAATTTGAGGAATCTACAAAAAAAAAAAAAAAAACATCGCTTGATGGGTATTCATTCCCTGGAGCTGATTTAGTGTAAATTTTTACATTGAATTCAAGTTAAAAGAATGACATATTATAAAGAGGGAAAATGTAAACGTCGAAGAATATAAGAACAACAACAACTACGAAAGTTCAAGTTTGCTCAAGTTTGTATAACATTTATTTTCCATCTTTTTTTTCATGTAGGAAATCACATGCATGAAATTATTGTACAGGAAGGCAGAACCTGAAAAAAGCAAAGCTTGTGGTGAGCTGCCTTACAAAAATACATTACATCACAAGCACAAACACAAAAAACAAACAACGAAAACATGATAATAGTTCCCATGACAACATTGAAATGAAATATTCCTCAAAGAGAGTAGTACAGAGAGGCAACTAGTCCATGGGCCAGGCCAGATATTGGTACCATCTGAGGTGGCACAACCTTTTTGGTGTCACTTTGTTTGTCGGGCATAGATATGCTTATCAAGCTATGATAGCATTTCCAAATGAGTAGCTTAGTCATAGTAAATGAATTCTTAACGAATTTGGTCTCGTTGTTATATCCCTATACTTCTGAATCGAAACTAACCGCTACAGTAAAGAAGAGCACTGTCTTCTGTATGTTCCATAGGGCTGTAAAATGCAGCTCTATGGTATGTTCACAGGTGTTCTATTGTAAACGCGGTGCGCTTAGTCTTTATTCAAGGCAGCGAAGGGAATAATTATCCAAAGGTTATGATGTCCACAGCGCTTAGTCTTTATTCTAGACGGCGTAGGGAATATCCAATGCGTATGATGCAGTGTATATCCTTTTATCTAAAAACAACAACAAAAACGATTCTTCGTGAATTTTACCGTATATTTCATTTATTTATCATTTTCCGGCGAAAACGCTACGGTGAAAACGCTGATACCACGCCAATGTTGCTTTATTTCCCTCCAACAATATACGATAATGCAAAAACAATGAACCGGTACACTACGATACATTATAATGAATGATATTGTAAATGAACAGAGTGATTTTTTGTTTAAAACTGATGTATTTGTTGATAGGGTAGTATAAAAACAGTATAGATAATCCCTTCTATGAGGAACTTTAGATATGATAACGGCACATTGGTCTAGATAAAGACTAAGCGCACCGCGTGACAGCTGTGGACATCATAACCCTTTGGATATTCCCTTCGCTGCCTTGAATAAAGACTAAGCGCACCGCGTTTACAACAGAACACCTGTGGACATACAGAAGGCAGTGCTCTTCTTTGTATAGCGGTTTAGTTTCGATTCAGAAGTATAGGGATGTAAAAAATGTACCAAATTGGTTCAAAATTCATTTATTATGACTAAGCTACTCAATTGGAAATGCTATCATAGCTTGATAAGCATATCTATGCCCGACAAACAAACTGACACCAAAAAGGTTGTGCCACCTCAGATGGTACCAACAACCCATTTTTCGGGTCTTGGCCCATGGACTAAACAATGAGTATGAAAATACATTGTAGTGACAAGCTACAGGCTATGGCAAATGTTGCATATACCTGGGTACAGCAAACCTCGCACGAGCCGAAGCTCTAGGGACTGAAAAAGAAAAAGAAAATGCGACTTTCGCGAGAGTCGATTTTTGTTTTTGACTCAGTTATGTACATAGTATATTTGCATGCATGCATGTGTGTGTGCGTGTGTGTGAGTGTGTGCGTACATGTGCTGTGTCTATAGTGCAACATAGATAGCCACTGCTGGCAGACATTCTCTCAGCTGTGTGCTTTCATCCCTGCCGACCCTGAAACAAAACACTCTCCGAGACCTCCGGTACCCAAACTACAGCCAGCCGGTCATGCACAAACAAGCAAGCTCCGCCCACTTGACCTGTGTGTGTGTGTGTGTATGTGTGTATGTGTGCATGTGTGTGTGTGTATGTGTGTGTGTTGTGTGTGTGTGCGCGCGCGTGTGTGTGTGTACATGTGTTATGTCCACAGTGCAACACAGGTAGCCACCACTGGCGGACACCCTCCCAGCCTCGTGCCCCCTCTCCGCCAACCCCGAGACAAATGTGACCCGCGACAACGGTTTCAGGCAAAAGTCGCAATAGCAATTTCCTCCTAGGCGGGGTACAAAGATCTTTACCATTATTTTTGTCGATTTTTTTTTTTTTTTTTGCAGAAATGGAATCTTTGATATGTTTTCTACATCTACACTAAATTTCGTAGCATAAGACTACATTTTTTCCTATCGAAAATGGAATTTTAAGCACCCTATGTTGGATCGCGCTCGCCAGTTTCGAGCTTCTTTCGAACGCGGCGCCAATATCCCCAGCGTTGCTACGGCGCAAGGTCTCGCATGCGATTGGCTGGTGCGTCGCGCACATTTACATAATTCGGGTTCGGAGACACCAGTTGCAGCGTTTGGGGAATGCTTTGTCCACGCGTGCATGTGATTACATGCTCCATTGTTCTTGCTATAGTGGTTTATACGCTGTAGTTCGTGCTCTTCGTTTGGCTTTCTATCCAAACTATTCTACCGCAATATTCGACAACGGAAGTGAAACAAATATCATGTACGTAGCACGACATAATCGTGTGAAAAGAAGAAAAAAAAAATAGTCTACTTGTACATGTAGTAAAAATTATGACAGCAGACTGACTCAAGGAAAGGTAGATGAGAGGAAAGGAGAGGTCACATGAAACCAGTTATAATCAAATACTACACATCAAGATCGCACGAAACTAACGAGTCTAGTTTGTTTGTTTGTTTTAATAATTAACACCACCAAACAAGGCAACATATGCACGGCTTGTAAAAGCAAAACAAACAGGAAGCGTGACCTTTGCCAGCACTGTCATTTATCTGCCTTCAAAAAGGTCGGCGATGATAAAGTCAAATCAACAACAATGAAAACGCGATTTGTAAATGTGTGGATTCACCACCCGCTCCTGTTACATGCACATGGTCATGGCGTGTGGATGCCATTGCGTAACGTGTGCACCATACACATGTACACCATACGTGCAATTATCGTATCCGCCATCTTGAAAGACGTAATGGTATTAAACAAACCCGAGCGAACCGCATTGTTTTTCGGCTCCATACGCTGAGCTGCTAGGAAGGGTGCCCGGGAAATTTGACTCTCTCAGTGAGCCAATCAGAAGGCGATGTGGTTGCTAGAGGCGGAGCTTAACATCGATTGGCACCATCGTACGGATGGGTGATTCTCACCTCGCATCGCCGCTCGGACATTGTCTTTGAGAAAGAGGTGAATCTTCAAAGCCCGTTTTCTCGCAATTTTGTCAGGCTAACAACTTAAAAAGTGCATTTTATTTTGCTTTCCATGCCCACTTATGGTGCCGAAGAATACAAGTGTTTTATATCAATGCAAAGCTTACGAAATGGGCAATGTGATTCAGTGAAAAAATGAATTTTCAAAATGCCCGACTTTTGCCTGAAACCGTTGTCGCCGGTCACAAATGATCCCAGGGCCATCCCACTTCCATTGCAGTCACGCACAAATAAGCTTCGCCCATTTGGCCTGTCACTAAAAATACTATGAACAAGGAGTTCTGGCTTGACATACATGGATAAAGTATAGATGTGTTGTGTAAATGGACAAAGTATGGATCAATATACTGTGTGTATGTGTTCGACATGCATGCAGAGCAGTACAGCACTCCTCTAATGTAATGAGAATGCCAGACAAAAAATCTTCTTCGGCTCAAGTAATGTAAATAAAGTGTTTTTTATACAAAAAAAAAGACCGACTGTTTAACTTCGACACAGCGGAAATTCGACTCTCGCATTTCAGTTTATGCATATATTTCTTAGAGAAAGTACATAAAGAAAAAAAATCAGAACTTTTTATTTAACTTCGAATTAAGTGATTTTCAACTCACTCAACGTCGACTTATCCGAGGTTTACTGCATCTGAATTATCCTTTGCATATTTCATTACTACCAATAATATGAAACCTCTGCACAAATGTAAACAAGACAATGGATGAAATGCACTGGTTCCAACCAGATCGTAAATGGACATGGCACTGTTGGAATGAGATATTCCTCAAAGAGAGATATTGCAGTCTACCAGAGAGGCGACAGTTATGAAAATATGTGACAACCTATGGCCAGTAGCAGAGGTTACATATATCGGAGTTAAACATTGAATATTTATACAATGTAACTTCAAGTAATGCGAAACATCTGCACCAATGTAACAAGACAATGACTGAGATGTACTCTTGCAGTACCTACTGAATCTTAAATAAACATCTTTGCTGATATATTTAAATCTTGTGCATATATCATTTGAACAAAAGTTGTTCCTAGCAACCTGAAAGCCCACACGAGGCCTGTTCAACACAATAATAACTTGTGTGTGTAAAGTGGATTCGCCCGATGATAATGCACGGGTTACTAATATGACTCAACACCAGGCACTGCCAGGCCCCGTGAGAACAGACTTGACCGCAATAGCAAGAACTCCGTCATTCCAGAAAGAAAGACGATTTATAGTGGCATTTAAATAGACTAAAAGAAGGTACAGATTTTAAATGAGCTGGGAGATTATTCCAGACCTTGGGACCAGAAAAACGCACTGAGTGTTGAAATGAGACTTTTCTGATGTTTTGGAATGTGAATTAGTGAAGCTGATCTGGTTTCACACTTATGATATTCCGAGTTTACTTCAAATAAGCGACATAGATGATCAGGAAAAAGATTATTTGCACACTTATACATACATAAACCCAATTGGAGTGTATTGATATCTTTTAAACGCAGTAACTTTAACTCGTTAAACAATGTATCAGTTCGAACACCACCAGGACCTATATTTCGTACATTACATAAATATCTAATGATATGATTTTGATAAACCTGTAATCGTTTCAGACTTGATTCAAACGTATTTCCCCAGACAATATTACAATACGTTAGGTAAGGTAAGATAAGTGTACAATAAAGCATACGTTGTATGTTAACAGGCAGAAAATACGCAAATGTTCGAATAATACCAGTATTTTTAGACACTTTTCGTTCAACTTCTGCAATATGAAATTGAGTATATGAATATAAGAACGACCCAAGTCCAATTTTTGGCCAAATTCAGTTTGACATGGGAAATTATAGCTTGTGCATGGACTCATCTTGTGTGTAAATGATAAGTCCTAATTACCCCTGGAAGTGCCTGAAATAAATGAGTTAAATCTTACATGAATGTAAGAATGAAGGACTTGGGTCATTCTTACATTCATATTATAGCGCCCTCTCTTGTCCTTCTCTCATCTCTATAGCAGAATATCATGTATATGAATCAAAGAACGACCCAAGTCCATATGAATCAAAGAACGACCCAAGTCCATCACACAAAATGGCGTCTCCACAATTAATGTTAACGTTAATTGTCATAATAATATATATTCTAATTTGTATATACAATGTTGCCTTCCCATCACAGTTAAATAGAATATTATTGGACAAACAAAAAAGATATGAAGTTTTTTTTAGTTTACTCGAAATGGTCTTCCATGGACTTGGGTCGTTCTTATATTCATATACTCAATTTCCAGGATAACTTTAAGTCTATAAACACACCCAAGAACTTTGTTTTATCTACTTTAGGGATTGCATCATTATTTAAGTAAATATTAACATTTATAACATCAACCTTTTTCCTATTATTAAAAAGAATATAGTTACATTTTTTACTATTCAAAGATAACCTGTTAGCTTGAAACCAATCACATACGTTTTGAAGTTCGCTATTGACTTCATTGCATAGAATATCCAGGTTTTTACCACATGAAAAAATATTTGTATCGTCAGCGTATAATATAAAAGAAAGCTTGTCCGAAACAGTATTTGTATCATTTATATGTAATATAAAGAGAAGGGGGCCAAGAAGTGAACCCTGAGGAACACCACATTGAACTTTACTGAGTTGTGAAACAACAGAATTATATTTAGTACACTGATAACGATCTTTAAGATAACTAGAAAACCAGCTATGGGCAGTACCTCGAAAACCATAATGATGTAACTTAGAAAGCAGAATATCATGGTTGAGAGTATCGAAAGCCTTTGACAAGTCAATGAACACTCCCAACGTGTACATATCATGTTCAAAGGCATCAACAATCTTATTTGTTAAATCAATTAAGGATAAAGATGTAGAGAATTTTTGTCGAAAACCATATTGACTATTACTTAATATTTTATTTTTATCAATGAATTTCATAGCCCGTGTAAATATAATTTTTTCAAGTATTCTATTAAAACACGAGAGGACAGTTATAGGTCTGTAATTACTTATTTCAGCTTTATCTCCACTTTTAAATACAGGGGTTATTTTCCCAATCTTTAATTTGTCAGGAAAAACACGTTTACTCAAAGACATATTAAAAATATAACAAAGTGGTTCACTTAGAAATGATATAACATTTTTAACAACACCAGATTTAAAATCATCAACACCAGATGATTTACCGTTCTGAAACGATTTTGCAATATCACAAACTTCATTTTCAGTTACTTGATATAAAAACACTGTTGCATGTACAGGTGTGCGAAGATATTGGAAGTTCCCATGATTTTCAGGTAATAAAAAGGTTTGGCCCGATGCCAGCAAAAAAAAGTTGAAACTCTCAGCTACACCTTCACAGCTGTCAATAATCTGTCCATTATTTTTCAGTTTAATATCCCCATCTCTGCCCTGTTTAAATGGTAACAATGAATTAATAACATTCCATGTATTTTTAATATCAGATTTATACTGGATAAATTTATTTACAAAATACTTCTTCTTAACCTCTCGCAATAAAAAAAAATCAATTTATTACGAACACTTTTATACTTAATCTCGCTATCAAGCGTACCTTTATGTAAAAAAATCTTATATAATTTATTTTTATATCGTACGAATTTCAATAAGTGTCAGGGGGAACTTACTGCGCTACCTTACTCTAGTATAGACTACGTAAATAACACAGCGTGCAAATTTTTGTTTTGGATTCAAAATGCAATAAACAAAATTTTAATTCCTCTGCGGGTTCCATGTTTTTCTGACAGATGTCATCATAACGCAACACAACATAAATGAATTATCTACTTATATACTTCAATCAATTATTCCCCTAAATTCATTAGATTAAATCAACCTCATCAAACTCCCTGTTACAACTACACTGATACACTTGTATTACTGCCTACGGAGCTCCTGTAACTATCAACTATCAGGCGTTATCTTGCCGAGTTCTGTGTCCTATGACGTCGCTGGAGGGCGCCCTCGTGCGTCTTGTAGATCGCTAGGGTGCAGCATCGGTGCCGACGTCGACCAGTCTGGCCCGGCCAGTGATGACAGCGTCTCTGCTGACGACCGTGACTGTGTCACCGAGCAGCGGCTGGTCCCGGACTCAGCTCGTAGTAGCGCGGCTGTGTCAGCTCGTAGCACTGCGGCGGCCTCGGCTCGTAGTGGTGCGGCTGTCTCAGCTCGTAGCACTGCGGCTCTCTCAGCTCGTAGCAATGCGGCTGCCTCAGCTCGTAGCAATATAAGGATGCGGCTGTAAATTTACAATTAACCACCACTAACACAATAATGTCCATCCATATTAATACTGTTCTATCCTCACTTTGATATTCCCCGACTACACGGCGACTATTCTGTGTCACACTCATAACATCAATATCACAATCTTCTTAGAACATCAATATCAAAATCATCTTAAAACCTCATGGCATTCGCGCTCTGTATGGCGAATATTAATACCTATTCCTACTGTAACTATTCCTTTACATTCGCCCAAAAACATTTCTCTATACCTGAGAATTCTCTTCATCATAATTTATAACTTCCGAATTTTTTTACCCAATTGACCCAATGTTTGCAATGTGTGCATAAACCATAACCAAGCTTCTTGGTTTACAGCTTTAACACTGTTGGATATACTTCTGTACTTTATTTCTGCACACAAAATTACCACCCTACTTTCTTCCACATATCAATTCATTCTCACCTTACACCTCAAATCATTCTCTTCATACAAAAGAACTAATATTGTCATTTACTACCAGGCGCCTCGTTTTAACAGCGCCTCTATTGAGTCCCTAAACAAAAAAACTAACTGGAAGAAAATTACTGAAATCAGCATATAAACTCCACTTACAGTTATTTCTGCCCTGCACCGCGCGGAGAGTTGCCGTCTGCCCTCGGAGTTGTCGTCCAGTACCCCGTCTGCCAATTCCGCTCAGCAGCAGGAATACTTTAGCCTCGGAGTATAACAGGTTCAATTTCTCTCTCGCTTTCTCCCTCACTGCCTTTTAGCTCGGATCTCAGCGGAGTCTTATCCTGGATTCCCTCCTATTTCGACGAGCCTGGACCCTTCCCAATGGGCACAAGCGGTCTTTCCACTCTCGCGTCGGATTAGCTTCTCCTCTCTTATTCCTCCTTCACAGCTATTTATCTTCTCTCACGCTCCCTCTCTCGCTCTTAACCTTGCATACATTATCGTTCGCCAATCAGTGCGATTCCCTTAATTCTAACCTTTCACTCCCATACCAATACAATAATAATTAACCTGTAATTTGACTACTCACTATCACTTACATTCTCTTTATTCAAATACCGGGGTGTGGCCTTTATTGATAAACAAATGAATCATAACAAAATTCGCGGGAAACCCAGCCAAGCATTTCTTCCCGCGCTGCGAGAAGGGTGCAGCTTGCAACCTCTATCTCGCCAGCTGTTGGCCTAAAAATTCCTTCTACCTAGACAGTAGCCCACCGTAAACAAGAGGGTAGGAGAAAAGAAAAAGAAAACCCTTCCGTGCCGTTTACCTCTGACAATTAGCTATCAGTCATCCATGGCTTCAGTCGTCTCTTTTTAGAAGATATACGTTGAAGAGGGAAATATACATCATATAAACCACGCAATCTTAATTCAAACATATTATAAGCTATATTAATATCATCAGTTTCTTTAATATCATCCCAACACGCATCCTGTAGAGCATTTCTGAATGAAATTATTCTGTCTTTTGTAATACATCTAGAATACAAATCTTCACTACTTTTGTTACATTTACATTTGAGAGATGTTATCTGAAAAACTGGTAAATGATCAGTTGTATCAGAGTATAGAATACCACTCTCAATAGGTAAATCAAATTGATTGGTGAAAATATTGTCAAGTAAACTTGCAGAAGTTCTAGTAATGCGTGTTGGCCTAGATATCAGAGGTAGACAACAATTACTTGACAGAGAATGCATAAAATCGTGAATGTTTGAGTGTGTATTAAATTTCAGAAGATCAATATTCAAATCACCCATTATATAATTTGTTTTTATTTTCTCTGACAAGATCACATATCAGTGTAGAAAAAGCCTCATTAAATCGTGTGATATTTACATTCGGAGGTTTATAAACGGCGCCGACTATTATATTCCTTTCTTGTGGAGAGTTGATTTCAATGAATAATGAATCACAACACAAATTACTTGGGAGCAGCAGATCGGATCTCTCGTTATAAATATAAAGTGCGACACCTCCACCTGTTCTATTACTTCTGTTATTACATAATATGGTATAACCTGGTATGTTTACAGACGGACTTGTGTCTTTCAGCCATGTTTCAGAAAACCCGCTAACATCAAATGGAAATTCAAGTGAATGTAATATGTCTGTAATAGACTCTAGATGTTTTGGAAGACTTCTAGAGTTAAAATGTATGCAAGAAAAGGTATCATTTTTTAAAGGACTAAATCGACTGGCAAAGTTTTCTAGTTCATAGTAACGACTAGAATTTTCAAAATTACTAAGAACAAAATTCCTATCCGGATCTAGGTCATCGGTCCCAAACAAGCCATCAGATACAGAAAAGGGATTGAACTGTAGGTTCGACAGTCGATCTGGATCTACTGTGTGACTTTGAAATTCACTGAGAAAACTGATATCGTCAAGTTGACTAAAAGGAAACTGAAAAGCTTCATGAGAAGCTTGAGATGTTACCCCATCAAACATGTTATGAAAAGATATGGTTGAATTTCTTGGTGTTTGAGTACTAATGAGAATAGACGTATGTTTTTGCAGCCATGGGAACAGAAAAGTACCAACAACATAGACATAGACATAAAATCAGTATACATAATCATCTACAGCAGCAGAGATATTGAATCCACAATGAATGTGTCCAAACATCTATATACCGTATGCAAAGAAGTGATGTTGAACTTGCTAGGTTTATAGCATCTTTTCTGGTAGACAAAAACCAACCCGCACAAATTAACATCTTTTTCCTTGTGACAACCTGAGTAAAGTTTCTGCTTTATGAAGTAATTTCTAAGAGAAGAAAAGCAGTGGCAGTAATAAATCTCGATAATACGATACATGTAGCTCATTGACTGGAGTTACTTATACAACAGGATTTATAGAAAATATCGGAGATGTTTAATACAGTTTCCGCGGTTTCAGTACACAAAGTGGCCGATAAAAGCTTACCACAGAATCAGATACAGGTACTCAATCTTTGTACAAGACCCATTCTCACTCTCTCTTTTTTTTATATAATTATTCTTGTCTTACGTAAGTCCTTGACCCTGAAGTTAAGTAAGTTCTTGAACAGCTGCACATTGATAGAATAATCGTTGATTTATGTCAACACATAGACAGAATATTCAGCTTCACGTGCATTATCACCTGATTATCACATAATATATGTACATTTTTTTCTCTTTCTTGCTGTTGTTAGTCTAGCATTCATTCTATACTTCCCACTCGTTTTGATATGCAAGTTTCTGGTCTTACGCAAGTCCTCTGACTAAACGCTAATGCTTAGCAAGTTTTTGAACCGATACACATTCCCTTTAATAGATCCAATGTCCAAGTACAAACGTTTTGTTCCCTGTCACAGGAACTTTTCTCCGATTTTTGTTTGTCTTGTTACAAGTTGGGAATAGGTCAATTCCCTCAATTCACTATCCTTGTTTAGTCTTTGTCGATGTAGCAGATTACCGGGTTCAATTGGTGCTGTTTTGCCCACACCCAGTTCAGAAGTGTGCGGTTCTATACGTTTTACTTGCTGACACCTTCCCTTTAAACATTCTTTTCTCTCTCTTTCTTTCTTATTTTTTCTTTCTTCATATTTTGTCTTACGTAAGTCCTTGACCCTGATGTTGAGCAAGTTTTTGAACAGCTGCACATTGATAAAAAAAAGTGATGATTGATGTCAACACGTCGATAAATTGCTCAGATGTACATGTCTTATTTCATGATATATGCTCATTTTTCTTAACCTGTACAGAGTTCTTCTGATCTTCTGTTTTTATTGAATACGTCAAAGTCCCCCAAATCTCTACCCTTTCGAAGCCCTTGGATTTATTCGGTGTCATTCTGCATATTCCAAGTCCACTGAGACGAGACTCTCCCCGCCGCACTTATTTCTTTTCAAAATACAAGGTGCTCTGACAATGTACTCTCACTATTCACCCTCTTGATCAATTATCCCACTCTCTCTTTTCTCCTTTTCACAAAGGCTTACCTCATTCCGTGTATCTCGATATAAATCAGCTGTTGATGTTTTTTAGCACTTATTGGCGGGAGCTCTACCCGCAACTGGGATTACACCCTCGTTTCATACGAGAAATTTACCTGTACTGTAGTGTATCGTGTTAGATCAATGTCCATCATGTGTATTTTCAACATTTTGTTCTTTTCTTTTCTAAGTATGTTGTGTTTTATAACGAAGTGTAAGCCTACAGAGACATTAGCAATGTTTTATATTTTCTTGACTGTTCAATGCTCCTCTTATTTCCTTGCCTCTAACTACTCTATCTGTACCCCTGGTTTTGCTGACAGCCAACTAGCCCGAACATGTTGTGTGTATGCCTGTGAGAGGCACGTACCCTTCATTGTCACACATGGCGCCAGCCTCCCATTTCACTTTGCGCAGAATCCGGTGCGGTATCTGCCGCGTCGACTTTGCTGTTATGCCTATGCTGGTTTCTCCCTGTTAGTATCATTTGCGCGCTCAACTGTCAGAGAATTTCTCATTCAAAATGGCTGAAGGGATAAATGTGCCTTTTCATTCCGTATTGGATGATGATTTTTTTTTTTATCTATTTAGACCTACTACACCAGAATATGATTTCCTAGATGATGTAGTTTCTCACTCGCATACATTTTTTATGATAAGTTAGTTGCCGATGATATGAATTCAACAGCTGAAGAAATGCAGTATGATTTTGATGATTTAATCCAAGCCCCATTATGTAGTTATGTTACTATGAATCAATTTAAAGAAATTCGTAAGGGTTTATGTAAAGACATATTTTCGTTGATACATTTGAATATAAGAAGTTTAAGTAAGCATTTTGATGAATTACAGTTATTGTTGGATAACCCAAATAACCCTTTATTTACAGTGATAGGATTAACTGAAACGTGGTTATCTTCATGCCCCAAACGATCTTTCTCGCTTGAAGGATATAATGTTTTGGTGAATAACAGACCCGATCGTTCTGGCGGTGGGGTTGCCTTATATGTTTTAAGCAGTTTTGAATGTATTGTTTGTGAAAAGTTGAGCAAAATGAATGATATTGTGGAGTCCCTTTTTGTTCAAAGTAATGTTTCTGGTTGTAAAAATATTGTGATAGGTATTATCTATAGACAAATTCTAATAACAAAGATTTTTTATCATATCTCACCGAACTGCTCACAGATCCTTTATTTGCTAACTCAGAGTCCTTTATACTCGGTGATTTTAATATTGAATTGTTAAAACATACAACAGACAATGTACCGGGTGAATTCCTTGATACATTCTTATCCTTTTCTTTTTTACCTCTTATTTCCAAACCATCTAGTCATTCGGCTACTTTGATTGACAATATTTTTTGTAATAATTTAACTCTCCCAGATTCTTCGATAATTTTGTCTGATATGACTGATCATTTTCCTGTTATGACGCATTTTAAGTATAATCATAGTAATGTTAATCCATTTCATCGTCAGGAAAGGCGTAGAGTAACTCAAGAAAATTTGTTTTCTTTTTGTGCTTCTTTGGATAATGCTAATTGGGAATGTGTGTTTGATACAGATGACATTAATTTGTCTTTGAATAACTTTTTTTAAGGTTTTGAATAATCATTTGGATATATGTATTCCCAAAAGAAAATACAAACAGGGGAATTATAAAACAACATCAAGGCTTACTTGGATTACAAAGTCCATTTTACGATCTATTAATAGAAAAAATAAATTGTTGTACTCATTTAAGATGAAAAGAACTGAGCAAGCACGTTTGAAATACACTTCGTATAAAAAAACCCTCACAAAAATATTACGTATAGAAAAGAAAAAATATTATCATGAGCAATTGCAGAGATATAGATATGACATAAAAAGTACGTGGAATGTATCAAAACAAGCTATGAATATATCAACCGAAATCTCTGGTATATCAAAAATTGGATTTGATGACAAGGTTATTGATAATTCTCAAGATATTGTAAATATTTTCAATAAATATTTTACAACTATTGGAGAAGATATTGCTCAAGAAATTCCCAATACTGATAAACATTTTACTGATTTTTTTGAATCAGTATGATACACATTCTATATTTTTTACTCCTACCACTAGGTATGAGGTTATTGATATTGTTTCTGGTTTGAAAAATAAAAAAAAGTGCAGGTTATGATGATATAAGCAATATGATTTTAAAAGGAGCAATATATTCTGTTGTGGATCCTTTGGTGTATATTTTCAATTTGTCAATGTCAAATGGTCAGTTTCCGGAACAAATGAAAATAGCAAAAGTTATTCCTATATTTAAGAATGGTGATAACTTAGATATTAGTAATTATAGACCTATTTCTTTATTATCTTGTATATCAAAAATCTTAGAGAAAATTATATATAAAAGAACAATTAATTTTTTGAAGACGCATTGTGTACTAACAAACTCCCAGTTTGGTTTTCAAGAAAAGCATAGCACCTCTCATGCATTTTTGAATTTCATTGATAAAGTAGCACATGCTTTAGATAATCACTCTCATATGATCGGTATCTTCCTGGACTTCTCCAAGGCCTTCGACACTATTAATCATAATATATTGCTTTATAAGTTGTCCCACTATGGTATACGTGGGAAGGCCTTGGAGTGGTTCAGGAATTATCTAACTGATCGTAATCAATATGTTTTAATAAGCAATTATAACTCTGATATGAGAGAACTAATTTGTGGCGTGCCACAAGGTAGTATATTGGGGCCGTTGTTGTTTATTGTTTATATTAATGATTTATGTGCTTCCTCCCAAGTGTTATCATTCATACTTTTCGCAAATGTGTTTTATTCACATGAAGATCCAAATACTCTTGTGCATACAGTAAATTCGGAGTTACAAAATTTACGAGATTGGATACGAGCTAATAAGCTGTCCCTGAATATGAATAAAACCAAGTGTATGTTTTTTTAGTAACCCTTTAGATAATTTGAATATGGATATTTATTTTGATGATACTGTTTTAGCAAGAGTTTCATATACAACATTTCTTGGAATCACAATTATGTTTGTAAAATTATTTCACGTAATATAGGCGTCATTAACAGGTTCAAATTGTTTCTTCCCCAACATTCATTATTTATACTGTATTCGTCTTTGATATAACCTTATTTAAATTACGGAATTTTGGCATGGGGAAACACGCATCAAACATTATTAGATAGGGTTTTATTGTTACAAATGAAGGCACTTCGAATCATTTGTAATGCCGCTCCTTGCTCTCATACAGCTTCTTTGTTTTCTGAAAATAATATTCTGAATTTTAAAGATTTGTTTTTATTTCATTTAGGGCAATTTATGTATAGTTATAATAACAACTGTCTTCCGTTTATATTTGATTCTATGTTTCCTCGTAACCTGACATACCATAGTTACCCAATGAGACAGTCTAATGAATTTCACTTGCCCCTGCTTAGAACTGTGTTAGCTCAGCAGACATTCATTTATACAGGCCCAAGATTCTGGAACTCCCTTAGTCCAGACATTAAAAAAAAAATGCTCCTTCTTAGTTTTCATTCAAAAAAAGATTGAAATCATTCCTCCTTAAGTCTTATAATGTAACAGAAAGAAATTAATTTTGTTTGTTTATCTTTTTCAGTAAGTAGGTTTTGTAAGCACCAGGATGCTATTGATTTTTCATAGGCTTGTTAGGTCGCGTCTTTCGCGGAATTCCACATCGCATCCCCTGTTTTTCTTACTGCAAACTTGTACATTATTACACGTGCCTTCACAGAGCAGATTATGTTCTGCTATCAGCAATTCCATACGATTGTATATATCACTTTCTCGTCGCTTTCAACGCTCTACACTTCTAACATGGCTAATAGTCTCTGTTGGTTTGATCTTGAATGTATCGATTGATCTAGGCTTTTTGTTTTTAGTTGTCTCGTCTCTTTACTTGTATTTCTGCTTCTTCCCTTCCCCCCTTTCCACTTCTTTTTTTTTCATCCCGCACACTTGTAGTTAAGTTTTCACTTTGTTTTTCTTCCTGTGAGGTGCCCACTTTGTACAAGCATAGTCTTTTGAGTGGGTACCTCCACTTTTTTTTTCGCAGAATGTATAAATATGTCTGTATGAAAAATGCCTAATTTTTTAATGATTATTGACAAATGTTATTCTTTGCTATCTATGTATCATTCCTTCAAACGCATGTCGAATCCATATTTTTTTGTACATTCTGTTGAAAGAAGTGAAAATAAAACCTTTGAATTAGAGTAAATGCCCAACGAATGCCCAACAAATTCGAAAATTTGAAGATACCCAGCTGTTGTTAATACTAAAATAGTTCTTTATGTTTCTACAATAGCTATTCGAAAGGAATTGCAAAAATACGCTGAAGCCATCAATAACCGTTCTTTTTTTGTTTTATTTTGAACGTGCCCCAAATCTCCAGTGTATCTCTGCGAATTCCTACGAATAGCTTATAAATACTAAGAACGTCAAACAAGGTGTGTTACAACATCAGAAACGAATGCGAACGTATCTTCTATTTTTTTTTAATTCGTAGGGCATTCGTTGGACATTCGCTCTAAGTGTGACGAGGCCTTTACGTATTCCCAGAGCTCATCAAATACCACATTCAATTTTGTCGTAAATGATTATATCTTCTACAATTTTCCTGCATCCTATATCTACAAAGAACCCACGTCTTTGCTTGTACGCGGACAAAAGGTGAAGCACATTGTGAAACTCAGTCTGAACAATGCCCCGGCATAATCATTCATGTCATCAATGGCCATTGAGCGGGATAATATCACAAAGCGAAAGAGAAAGTGTGTGGGCGTAATATTGTATGGTGTGTTCGTTTAACATATGGGTTGCCTGTTAAGTAAAAACATTGTGGAAGTTTTAAGAAAATGAATAATTTCGGTATCTTATCAATAATAATTCAATGATTAACTATATTGCTCTCTACCATAGAGTTTTGCCACGGCATAACAGCTTCCGATTTGAATAAGTGCATTATCATCCACAAAGCGCAGAACCTACAGACATTTACCTGCGCTGCATAAGCATCTGGTGTACTTGATGGTGGTGAACAGTTAAATAAATAAAAAAAAAGATGTATTTTGAGTCGTGATTTAAAGACTGCTAAAGTACGGGGATTTCCTGACCTCTGGTGATAGGATACACATACACTATATTGCCCAAACGCCGTAGTTTACATCGACAGGGCTGTGTGTAGTTACTTGTAACCAACAATGTGGCATGATAATATCACATCATTATGCATAATAGCTCAACGTTGTGTTACATTCTGATGGGATACAAATTGAATGAAAATGAAAAAATCATTACGCATTCATTTGATTCTCTCTGTCTTCTCTCTCTCTCTCTCCCTCTCTCTCTCTCTCACCCCCCCCTCTCTCTCTCTCTCTCTCTCTATTCTGCCATCTACCACCATCCCAGAACCAACCGCTGACGGCTTTGAGATTCACTTTCAGGTCAATTACCTATCGCACTTCCTGTTGACACTTCACCTTCTGCCGGTTCTTAAATCCTCTGGACCGGATAGCCGAATAGTCTCGGTTGCCTCAGTCATGTACAAGTTTGCTAACTGGGACGTAACCGACTTCCAGTCATTGAAAATACGAGACACAAGCAAGAGAATACCTCCAAGTTGTACCAGGTGAGTCGTTACAAGATCAATCTATAGAATTCAAAATCTTAAGAGATCATCTGCCTTTAATCATGGTGAATTGTGGGAAATTGATTGTTATATTGACGTTTTCAATTGATTTCAACTTGTTTTCGATGTTCACATAAATTTCTTTCGTGTAAACTCTCACTAAGCATAGAAAAAGACATACGTTGAATGTGATTTTTTTTTTTGAATAGACGTTGTATATATGAAGAGTTTATTTGCAAAAACCGATAAGTCCATATTAGTCAAATGGAGATATTTGCGATTAAAGGTCAAGAAAAATAAAGAGAAGAATAAGAAATGTTTAGTTTCTTTTGACCATAACTTCAAAAATGAGCCTTTATGTGTAGTGACCAATATATCACTTAAAAGGTATTATTTTGTACTTTATGACAGATAGTGTACTTCAAAATCTTCCAAAATGGACTTATTGGTTTTTGCAAACAAACTCTTCATATGCTTTTTCCCTGTAATCATTCCTATTTTTATCAGTAGTACCTACAATGTTTCCTGAACACTTCATCAATTGCAGTGCTCTGTCATTTAGAACGTAAGCGTCACACGATGATGCTTGTATACATTGTAGTACAATAAAACTCGATGATTTTATATAGATGTGTTCGCTCTTCTCTTTCATGGACACGCGCAGATTATGAACATGTTCTCATTGGCAAAGAGACTCGAGGGGTCAGGGGTTAGCGTATTTTCGCTGAACCCCGGCTTGGTCGATACGGATATCAGTAAGCGTGAGGGTCAGCAGTTAACGGGAGCATCAAAAGCCATCATGAAAATGGTGCGCGCATCAAGTAAGTTGCATGACTAACCGCATTTGCATCTAAGCGTCGCAGCAGATCGATCGTAGAGAGGTATATCCATGTTCGTAAAGGCACTTGGCAAACGGTTGTTTTTTGTGGAGATAATACTGAAAGCTCTATATGTCAATGCCGTCTGTTGGGACTTCTACACTTCTGTATATTTGTAGAAGCATATCACTGCCAGTTATGACGTCATTTTGTCCACTTGGAAATAAAGTCGTAATGATTGTTAGTTGTGACGTCAGGTTTAGTTTAAAATAGTGACTTCATCTATTCTAATGGCAAGCTCGAAAATTATATACATATCATACAGCTTCTTTAAATCAGACGGGGACGCTTCCTGTAAAAAAAAAAAATAAAAAAAAAATAGCAGGAAGTTGACGTTACAACCTGATCATTTGGGCAGCCCCTATATGTCGATTTTTTAAAACAAGTCAGTTCTCTTTTTTCCCCCTGCTAATTTAACTTGAAAGCTTTTATTCCCCCTGATTTCCGACACAGTTAGTCAAGTACTTGTTATTACGCCAGTAAAGTGAAAGCTTGTTGAATTTTTTAATATATTTTCTTTATAATAATTAATTGTGGTCCACACATGATGTCACACAATGAAGTAGTCTCCTCATCCAGCGGTTCCAAACATCAAAATTTGAAATTCAAAAATTTTGTATCGATTGTCCGATTTTCCTCAAACTTTCACTGATGCGCTCTTCTAATGTTGCTGCTTTCACTCAATCAACATTTCTCTTTGGCTGTCTGGGTTTTTGTTTTCTCTCCCATGTCAGAGATGATGCGGTCCCCATTCGACGGTGCTGTGACTACTCTGTATGCCGCTACTAACCCGGAGGCGTGTTTTTTTTAGACGGCACAGATTGGGGAAACTAAAAATCTATCGGGGACCCTATCCCTAAACCTAACCCTAATCCTAATCCTAACCCTAACCATCAAACCCTAACCCTAACCCTAACCCTAACCCCAACCCTAACCCTAACCCTAACCCTAACCATAACCAAAAACCCTAACCCAACGTTTTTCCCATAGGTTTAACACGCGCCAGGCCCCAATCTGTGCCGTCTTAAAAAAAAAAACGCAACCCGGAGTATGACGGGAAAAGCGCCCTCTACTTCGAGAGTGCTAAACCACACTCTCTGACGTCACTGCCAAGGTAAGTAAAATGGTTGTTTAGCGTACATAATGTGCATGATGCGTTTCCGCGTTTGAATACCAACTTTTGGTCTTTACTGAGTACAACTAGAGGCCATCGCAATATACTGGACATCCATTTTCTCCTAAAGGGGAGGACAATTATTTGTGAATACACATTTCTCGAGAGAAAACAATATCTTGGCTGAAAATACAGTGCTTTGGGAACCATAAGTTAATTTTCACTTTAATATAGTAGAGAAATTATGTCCGTTGCACCCTTTTTGTAATTCCTCATGTTGTTCGAATCAAAATGACTGTAGTCACTATCTCTGCTTTCATTTATTTTTATCTTCTTTTCCTCGCCTGATTTCTACATATCACTTACTTGAGTCACTTCTTATTTATTTCTTATTCATTGCTCTTTACTTGCTTGAATCACTTCTTATTTATTTCTTATTCATTGCTCTTTAAATGTCGTCAGTAATGTCTAGAGTCGATCTTCATCGACGGGACAGAAAGAAAAATGCATGATAGTTTTGTTACCTCGTTGTAAAGAGTGTGTCATGTACAACTTTCTTTTTACACCATGCAAAAGCGAGGAGAAGCAAGAACTGCTTTGGAAGTATTCATTAGACTGTCTCAAAGATTACGTGACGGAGGACGTACTGAGCGAGCTGACGTCACAATAGACTACACGTCGTCATCTTAGCGTCATGTGATCTCAAACAATATGCTGTCTGAAATAATTCTCTGAAGCCGCTTCCTACGGGAACCAGCTGACATTGGTATCAAGTCTACGGGGTTTTCAGAATTCAGTATGGAACGGGTCAATATCTAAACAATCTATAAAGTAACATGGTCCGTGACATTGGAACCTGCCTCATATTGTGCGATTTTGTCGCGCAAATTATAGCGATGCGATGCGTTTCAATGCGACTCTGCTGAACAATATTGCGTATTGTTCTTCTTGTATGCAGGATAATTGAAACGAAAATGAAATATAAATCTTGCACTTCCTGAGACAAACAATCTTCTGTAATTCGACATCGCTTCGAAATAAATCGCACAATCTAAGCGGGGCTAAGGATATTTCAGAACGTAGCTGAATTCTAGAGGCTCACCAAATTGTGAAATAGTATTAGTATTTCTTAAATTACGTTCTCCTTCAGATGATACCCATCTAACCTTTACCTACTGACGTTCCTCCACTTATTTATGTTGTTTTGTTCTTATCCATGCTAGTCGTAATGCACTCTGATACAAGACTTCAGAAGTACGACGTAATTTACGTTTCATTCGCAGAAAGCAAATTGCTCTATTCTGACGTAGTAAACATCACGCCGCCGAAGGAAGTTCACTGTAACATAATAGGGATGCTTCCACTTCGAATTGTAATGTATTTGTGTCAAAATTCTGTCATGGTTTGTAATATACAATTTGAAATTAGAGTAGCTATGTCGGTAGCTGATAGAAAGACCGACATATCTTTTACTGACTATTACTTCCAATAACAATCTTTTGGGTTACCATGCGTATAACGATTATTGATGCTGATGTCAGTTTTTGTTAGAACAGGTTATGTTACATTTTACTGATAGTCCGATCGTAGGCTCGATATCTCTTTCGATACTTCAAGAAGTAATTTTCATTATACGTATATCTAAAAAGTTTTATCTAAAATCAGAAAAAAAAAAATATGCGGCTGATATCAATATATCACGCAATGTTATGAAAAAGCATTAAATTGTTTATACAATACAATAAATTATAAATTTTGTTGCTTCTATACTATTTATGAAATAAAGGTAACCACATGTAAATTGCCGTTCTTTTTATCATTGTTCCTATTGCCTAAGCTTTGACTATGACAAGATCTTCTTTAACCTATACTTCGCAGTTGAATGATTTGTTGTATATTCTTTTTCCCCTTTTTCTTCTTCTCTTTCTTCCTCAAACCTCCGAGGATCGTTGTCTCTGTTGCATATTCCTGTATAATTATTCTGTCACCCCTATGTCACGGTATAGTCTTGTTTCCTCTCAGGTCGTCAAGATATATATATTTTTTTCATACAAGTAGTCTTGTTGCTGTCCCCGTCTTTTCTCATGCTCATTATTTTGTTTGTTGTTGTTTTGTTTGTAACTGTTTATCCGTCTGTCTCTTAATAGTGGGCTGCCAAACTTTTTGTGCCTAACTTTTTGTGTTGCTTTGTTGCTGTTTTCAATCAATTTTTGCATCGAGTTTTTAATACAAGAGGGGCCCGCATTCTACAAGCATTGTCTTTTTAGTTGGTCCCTCCATTTTTTTTTCTTCACACAGTGCATACTGACAATTATTTTTCTTTCGTTTATATAACTCAGCAACTATTGCAATGTATCGCTACTGTTAGTTTTTCTATCATTGTTGTTTTCTCTGTACAAATTTACATGCATTGTTTCTGTCACTCAAGAAAGTGAGATTTACGTTCAAATATTTTATTGTGGAAAAACGAATAAATTTGAACTTGAACTTGAACTTTCGCGTATAATTCACATTTGCGTAGGTCTATTATTTGTTTGTAAGCTATTGGAATCCGTGAATTACTAAATTTGGAAATTTGGATAGGTTTTCATGAGAGTAATGTTATCCCTGTATGAAACAGGTGCATTATGTTGGAATTATTATAACCAAGTTAAAAGAGGATATTGTTGCAGCACATATAAATTAATTACCACAAATTTTGAATTTGAATATTTTAGCCATTTCACAACCGATTTTCATCAAATAAACTTTAAATTCCTCTTGAAATGGATACTCTGTAACATTTCATAAGTGGTTTTTAGTATCTCGCGAAAAAATTAAAAGCTAAAAAATCCTCATCTCCACCAAATATCCCTCCCTTTAAATTCTTTCAAAGGGCCTTGGAAGATAACATAAAAAAAGTGCAAACTAAAACACCTCTCCCTTTCCCTCAAACACCACAGCACATACGAACACTTCCAACGTTGGATTTCTCCGACAGTCCTTGGCAGTATGGGACTGAAACTCCTTTGCCTCGTTCCTGGGTTGTTCTACTGGAGGCCATGTCTCTCACGTCACGTTTCGTCTACGAAATGAACATTTCGTCGATCAAATGACTGATTTTGTAACGAAATAAGTCATGCGACATTTTTGGCGCCCCATATCAAACTACGGTCTTTGTCCATGGTGGTTTAAACCATGGTTTCAATTGCACCACCTTCGTGAATTCAGGCTAAAGGGTTCTTAATAAAGAACAGTCTATCACTGGAACTCACGGAGAGAGGACCTCCTTCTTCTGCCTCGGTCTCCATTTTCATGCCCTTAATCTCCTCCATTCGGGAACCTGGTAGCCTGTGTATTAATTCTATGTGGATTTCAGAATTCAGTATGAAACGGGTTAAAATGCTGAATGTTTGTTGGAGATTGACTGAATGTTGCCCAGCTTGTGGAGTGTCTGAGTGACATGCTTGGTAATGATTTAGGACACCAACATGAGTGTTAAAATTAGAATAAGTAATAAGAAAAAAGAACTGTGGGGAGAAGCTTTGAAGACTTTCAGAGGCATAGTGTCCTAGTTTTGATGGGCTTATCTAAGTAATATAATTATAGTAGGACAATTATCATAAAATATATTGAACGTAGTTAGATATTTGTCTTGTCACATGAGTGATATTGAGGGTATCATGAATCAACGAAGTCAAAATGCATTTTACACGAGATGTTTCCTTTCACATGCTAAACCTCTGATAATGTTTACTTTGTAATGAGTGTAAATTTGTATATTTACAATATTTTTGGAATAATTGCAAATTATCTCTTGATTTGTACAATCCGTAAAATAAAACACTACGTGTTACGTTGTATATGTTTACAGTATATGTCTCCTAGCTGGATATCATGTATTCAATTATTTTGTTAAATTTGATGTATTTTTTATCATTCATTGAGAAGTATGAAAATAAAATAAATGAAAAGAAATGAAATGAATATTCACGGCTTATCCTATGTTCGCACGTATCAAAATGGGGTGGCCGAAAGAAGCCGAAACCATGTTAGGTGCAGCAACGTTCGTCAAAAACCGGAAGTAACAAGTGGAAATCTTGACACAAAATGGCAGCTGACTAACACGTAGCAGACGACATACATACCTTCAAATTTGGTATCTCTTTTCTACTCATATCTCTATTCCGTTAACAGGTGGCCTATAGGCGTATGCAATTATTTTAAAGGGACTGTGCAGTACTGGTTGAGGTGAGGATTGAGGTCTAAAACATTCTTAAGTGAGATAATGAGAAACCTCTCATGAAATAAGAAAGAGCATGTTATTTTAAAAAGGATTCAACGTTTATTTGATGAAAATTGGTTTTCAAATGACTGAGATATCAAAAAGGTGATAATAATAAAAGGCGACAGGCCACGCCTTTTATTAGGATCTCTTTGTTTCACCTTGTTTTTTGATATCTCAGGGATTTCAAAACCGATTTTCGTGAAATAAACTTTTGATTCCCCTTAGAATTGCATATCTCATAGAGTGGTTTCTTAATATCTTGCAATACGTTAAAAGCTAAATCCTCGCCTCAACAAGAACTGCACAGTCTCTTTAAGATTAATTATCATTTTTCGCTTTACAACATAGTAACACTGTAAATTCATAATTTCCTTTTTTGCTTTTCGGCATTTTACTGAAAAGTGAACCTTCCATGTGCATTAAAGCCGGAAGCAACAACATGATTTTCAATACTTTTTATACCTATATACATAATATACGATATACAATACGTGAAAAATACACACAAGCACACATACACGAATATATATATATATATATATATATATATATATGTATATATATATTATACATAGTTATATATATATATGTATATATATATATATATTTATGTATATACGTATAATGTAAAACACATTTTCAAAATAACCAAATACATACGCAGAGGCAACACACATTTCGATGTGCACATACTACGCTTGTTTATTTTGCATTACGAGGCTCATATAAACCACAAATCCAGCTGGATATAATTGAAAGAAGAGGTAAAAGATCACAAGTATTTACGAAACAAGAAAGATACGTATAAGCATACGGCACAATAACAATCGTCTTAGTTACGACATAACACAACTTATAGAAAACTAGCCATGCCACCAAACAAAAAACGAATCATGTAATATGCATGTGAGCTTATAAACACTTCTGTCATTTATCTACTCAGGTTCCGTAAGGAATGCATAGATCCATCTATAATCATATCAAAATAGAAGGGAATATACATGATAAACATAATCATCTTCTTGGCTGTTAAACCTCCATAGAAAGGACAACAGAGACTTGAATTTGATTAGGATAGTGGTCCTATAATAGTGAAGAGTAAAAAAATAAGATTCGTCATCCAAATTCAACGATCAAGTTTGTGTGTCACTGACAAATGTGACTTTGACATGACTGAATTTAGCTAGTTCGAAGTAATTCGTGTATAATTGCATTATCACTTCAATGAAAAATAGAACATAATAAATTGAACATAGGGAAGCAATAGATTAAAAAAGATAATGTAAAGTCGTATCAAACAGAATATGGTGATACTTGAATGTATTTCAAACTTCTGAAATTGATCAATAAGAGAAATTCGTAGACGACAAATTATCCACTTATACTTGCCACAAGGTTTGGTATCGGTGATGGGTTATGTAACCATCAAAATCCAATTCATTATCAATAAGCATCTATTATGTCATCTACACACATACATTCTTGTATTGTGATGATACAGCACAGCTCTTCTGTGCATTGCTTACCTCTCTCTATCACATGTTAAGGTGCAAAATATATCTATTGTTCCTTGAATATGGAGTATCAATGACCTAAGCTAAATGTACGCTGCTCATTTCACACCTCTCAATTGTTCCATTCTTAAAGATAATATATATTGAAATGTTTTTATTCTTTTCTGAGAATAGTTCTCAACTCTTGAGAAAAGTCAGTTTACCAATGTCCAGATTATCACAGCTATATCAATCTAACACCTCAGAGAATATACCATCCGTCGCTTACGGAATAAGGAATATCAATATCATAAACACACAACGACAAAAAAAAATGCTTACACATTTTGATAAAACTGTCACACTTTGAACGTTATACAAATGCCTCAGTATTTCTCACCTTTCCTTCTTATAATTATCTTTATCTGTGAGAAAATCCAAACTTTGCTAGCTTCGGTATTATGTTCTACTCCATCACATCAGTAAAATGTGCCATTTGCCTCTTATACGGAAAAGAAGTCTACTAATATCAGAAACAAAAATCACGGTGCTCCTTGCGCTCCTTTTCTAATTTTTCAGCTTGAAAAAAAATCAGAACAATTCTGATTCTCTACATTTGAGATGAAATAAGAATGGGAGACTTATATTCTAAACGAAAGAATGCTTTCTCTATACATTTTTTTTTTTCACGAAATAACCAGCATTAAAAAAAAAATGGCAAAAGATTGCGGAGTCATAAACTTGTGTCATTCTTTCACACAACTCTCTATGCTTTGTGTATATAGATGGCAATGTGCTTCATTACCACGTTACCATTGCAATTGATCGACAAATCTACGTAAATAGCACCGAATTGATCAGTGTTTTAGAAGTAGCCATGATTAAAAAAAAAAAAAAAAAATCATGGGCCTACATACTCGAGAAGGATTCAAACCTACGACCTCCTTATCTCCAGACAGGCGTCATCTCCACTAGACCACCGAGCATCCGCAAGACAGCAAGTGTTAGCTCTAATCCTTGTAGCATGCCGTGCGTACTGCGTAATTCGTCAAATTCATTCTCTAAATATAAAATTCATTTTTAACACTCACTTACAAGCTACGGCTGTATAGGTTGTGAGTGATACGAATCTGTTTATCTGTGTAGACCCTACATGAAATAGCAAGAACGACCAAACACACTTAGTGTATGTCAGAGGGCACGTAAAATAATGTTTATACACTCCAAGTGCACAAAGCTGTAAAATCTGCACATTCCAACATTAAAAGGCTATCAGCCTGATTCCTCTCTTTTTGCAATTGTGGTATAATTTGTTTGTGTTTCTCTTTACTCATACATAATCGCACAGCAGATTCCATCCAAATTGGGAGAAATGCGCAAACTACTTCAATCATTAGAAAATGGAATGCAAACGAGATTATTTCTCATCTGATTTTAACCAGATGAAGACAATGTCAATCTGTACAAATCCACAAACTTATCAAACTTACATTGTTTCTGTAACGTCACTTCTTAATCATCTGTCAACTCACTAATAACACAACTTACATCGTATCGCTAATTGATTAAAATCAGATGTAACTGCGTAACAACAACAAACGCATTCATCGAGTCGTTATCATTTGGTAATTGTTCACCTATGTATGGATTTTCACACGAATGTGTATAGACTACCAGTTACAAGGTATTCATAATCCCCAAGCCATTGGATAATGTATATAAAATTGCTGACATTAATTTGCGTAACCTTTCTGGCATAACATATTTACATGATTCAAACATAACGTAAAATATCTTGTCAGCATCAAACTAAAGAACATCATACTGTCATGTACATTTCCCGATTATTAAGTTATACAAGAAAAGGGAAACAAATTGGAAAAGACAAGATAAGAAATAACTGAGTTCACATAATATCACAAGCAACATAATTATTCATGGATGGAAATACATGTGATATTCCACATATAAAGTGATATAACACTTTACAAAATGACAGATAATGCATTACACCGTAAAACTTGTAAACATATTATTATGAACAATGGAATCAAAAGTCCAATTTGTGAAAAAAGTTCTGCCATTGTTTCAAATCAAATTTGACTGAGATGTAAAAGCTAAAGTTTGGTATAATTCATGGAAGTATCTGTGTTTTCGATATGGTATTTTAATAGGAAACTACATCACCTTACAAACAAATGATAATGCAGTAGCTATACGTCTGTACAGCTGCATATACATATTTCATTCATTGCAATCGATTCGCTGAATGAAATAGATTGTTTGACATTAACACACTGGTGAAAATCTTAATAGAGTACATAAATATATTGTGGGCATGTAAAAATAGTATTTCCATTTCAAAATAATGCACAACTTACTTGCATTATAAACGACATCTCATAATACTTATCTCAGAAGGTGAAAAGGAAAGCAAAAATTGTCATTTGTCAAACATACTTGAATTAAGCTTTCAAATACTCATAAAAGACTATTTACATTCTCAAACCTATTTGCTGCTCTTGATAAAGTGTCTTTGTAACGACTTTATGGGTATCATAAAGTATCTGTGTCATTCTATAACGGCAGGAATATTATCTATTTACGTAAAACACATGCATATATATGTAGTGCATTTTAGAGTGCGAGAACACGTATTCTGATTATCATCAAATAAAGTCTTTCTTAATTCACAGACCCTTTGGACTGCATTATCTCCCTGCTGGCACTAATCTCATTCTACCGACTTCAACTGACTAACGAAATTCAGTTCATAATATTAAATGGTTATGAAAGTTAATACCTTGAGACGGTAAATGCAGACTCAAAAATCAAAAGCTCGATATCTCTCCTGAACAATCCTCATTGAAGTTGCGATGAACTGTACTTTAACTCAAGTTATATAAAAAACAGCAACCAATTAATACAGGCATGTAGTGGAAATGTTGCCTATTTACAAGTCGTGATTTAATAATTACGAAATGCATGCACTATAGAAGTATAAGACATAAGAATAGTATGGTTATTACAACTTGTGACCCAAGAAATCATGTTTGGAATTCACTTTGACTGAGATATGATAATTCGTATTTGATACCAGATATTGTTGAGTTTCTTTACAGTTTTGATTATATACATAAAACATCACATCAACTATATCATGCGAAGGAATAAGCTATTCAAGCAACCGAGGCACAATATGTTTCACGGGGGGAAATGACTTGAAATTCATCCGGCCATAATCTCACCCTTTTAGAGGTGTTTCATCAGATCATTAGCTCTCAAGTTTCGTTCACAACATCAAATTTACTATACAAAAACTCGACATTGGACATTTGGACAAATATGCAAACTACTGCAATAATTACAAAATGGAATGCAAACGAGATTATTTCTCATCTGAAATTCATCAGATGAAGACAATATCAATGTGTACAAATCCACAAACCTTCCAAACTTACATTGTTTCTGTGACGTCACTTATAAAATCATTTGTCAATCCACTACTAACACAACTTATTTCGTATCGCTAATTGATTAAAATCAGATACAACTGCGTAACAACAACAACAACAACATTGTTCAGTTACGTATGGATTTTCACACGAATGTGTATAGACTACGAGTTACAAGTTAGTCATAATATCCAAGCCATTGGATAATGTATGCATATGTGCTGACATTAATTTGCGTAACCTTTCTGGCATAGCATATTTACATGATTCAAACATAACGTAAAATATCTTGTCACATCAATCTAAATAACATCATAAGCTCACCCTTTTAACCCGTTGAGGACGGACTGCTTTTGCTACAACACGCATTTCCCATAGACACTTGCCCGAGTATACTCGGGACTCGTCCTCAACGGGTTAAAAGTGTTTCATCAGATCATTAGCTGAACATCGAATTTACCACACAAGAACTACTGTTCGACATTGGAAATTTGTAGAAACACGCACTGCAACACGACTACTGCAATCATTTGAATATAGAATGCAAACGAGATTATTTCTTATCTGATTTTCACCAGATGAAGATGATTTCAATGTGTACCAATCCACAAACCTTCCAAACTTACATTGTTTCTGTGACGTCACTTATATAACCTTCTGTCAATTCACTATTAGCACAACATTATGTCTAATTGATTAAAAATCAGATGCAACTGCGTAACAACAACAAAAACATTCATCGAGTCGTTATCATTTAGTAATTGTTCAGCTACGTATGAATTTTCACACAAATTTGTGTAGACTTTACCGTTGACAAATTATACATAACAATTAAGTCATTTGAATATGTATTATATATATACTGCTGAAATTCATTTGTGTAACCTTTCTTGCATAGCATAATTATGTATGATTCGAAAATAACGTATAATATCGTGTAAACATCAAACTTAATAACATCAGAGAGTCATTATGTATACTTCTCGATTATTAGATGTATTCAAGACAATGAAAGCACATGGGAAAAGACGAGAGAAGTATTAGCTGAGTTCACATAATGCGATCTATTACAAGCAACATTCATACATGGTTGGAAATACATGTGATACCACAGACAAAGCGATAGAACACTTACAAATTGACAGATAATGTAATACACTATACACATTGCAAACACATGAACAATAGAATCATAAGTGCAATTTGTGACAAAAGTAGGGCCTGTGATAAAAAAAAACCCAAAACATGCTTGACTGCGATGTAATTACTTAAGTTGATATCGTTCAAAATGTCTTCGTTTTCGATATAACAATTTAACAATGAACTATATCACATATCATACTAGGCACAATGATAACGCAGTAGCTACACGTGTATAATTCGCTGAATGAAATAGATTGTTTGACATTAAGTCATTCATAAGGAATCATAGTCGATAGACACATTAATATTGTGAGCATGTATTAGACCTTCCACATCAAGCTAGTTTACCTGACTCTTCCATGACACACAACATCTTACAGTCCTATTCTGAGAAGGATAAATGGAAAACAAAAGTCATTATTTGTCAAAGTTAATCGAGTTAAGCTTTCAAATGATTACAAAAGACTATTCACATTCTCAAAACTATTTGCTGCCTTGATAAAGTGTCGTTATAACGACTCCATACTACTATAAGATATCTCGTCATTCATTCACAACAGGAACATTATATATTTACATATAACACATTCATATGAAGAGTTTGTTCGCAAAACCAATAAGTTCCTTGCGATTAAAGGTCAAGAAAAATAAAGAGAATAATAAGAAAATATTTGCTTCTTTTGATCGTAACTTCAAAATCTTCAAAAATGGACTTACCGGTTTTTGCGAACAAACTTATAATCTATAATGTGTAATGCATTTGAGAGTACGAGAACATTTATTCTGAATATCATCAAATAAAGTCTTTCTTTATTCACAGATCTTTCGGATTGCATTATCTAACTGATGTCACTAATCTCATTCTACAGACTTTAAATTTCAGTTCATAATATTGAATGATTATAAAAGATAATACATTGAGACAGTAAATACATACTACGGTCAAATATGAAACGACCGAATCTCTCCTGAACAATCCTCATTGAAGTTGTGATTAACTGTACTTTAAAGTTTCCCTACTGTAATGTTTGCATACATTTCATTTGCATATTATTTCCTGTTCCAACACCTCCCGCTTATCTCCAAAGCGAGGGGAAGTGATGCAAGTTGAAAAAAACAAAACACAAACAAACGACATTCACGCGAGTTATATCAACTCAATAATAACACAACTTACTCGCTAATTGATTGAAATCAGATGAAACTGCGTAACAACAACAACAAAAACATTCAACGAGTCGTTATCATTTATCATCATAATTGTTCAGCTACGTATGGATTTTCACACAAATTTGTGTAGACTTTACCGTTGACAATTTATACATAACAATTAAGTCATTTGAATATATATTATATATATACTGCTGAAATTCATTTGTGTAACCTTTCTTGCATAGCATAATTATGTATGATTCGAAAATAACGTATAATATCGTGTAAACATCAAACTTAATAACATCAGAGTGTCATTATGTATACTTCTCGATTATTAGATGTATTCAAGACAATGAAAGCACATGGAAAAAGACGAGAGAAGTATTAGCTGAGTTCACATAATGCGATCTATTATACAAGCAACATTCATACATGGTTGAAATTACACGTTATGCCACAGATAAAGCGATAGAACACTTACAAAATGGTAGAAAATGTATTACACTTTACAAATTATAACACATAAATAATGGAATCATAAGTGCGATTTGTGACAAAAGTAGGGCCTGTGATAAAAAACAAAACAAACAAACATGCTTTACTGCGATGTAATAACCAAAGTTTGATATCATTCAAAATGTATTTGTTTTCGATATAGCATTTTAACAGTATTAAAACTACATCACATATCTTACACAATGATAATGCAATGGCTACACGTGTGTAATTATGATATTCATGCATAACGAAATATTCGCGGAATGAAATAGATTGTTTGACATTAATACATTCTTTAGAAAAATTAAAATCTGAACATAGTACATAAAGATATGAATATTGTAAGCAACTATGACATCTTCCAAATCTTACTAAATCACATGACCTTTCCATGACACACAGCATCTCACAGCACTATTCTGAGAACAAGAGAAGGAAAGTAAAAGTTGTTATTTGTCAAAGTTACTCGAGTTAAGCTTTCAAATAATCACAAATGACTACACTATATTCATATTCTCAAGACTATTTGGTACTCTTGACAAAGTGTCATTATAACGACTTTATGGGTATCATATATGGTATCTCTGTCACTCTATCACAGCATCAAATTATCTATTTACATATAACACAGTCATACATGTGTAATGGATTTGAGAGTGAGGGAACATTTTATTCTGATTATCATCAAATAAAGTCTTTCTTACTTCACAGACCTTTCCGTTTGCATTTTCTCACTGTTGCCACTCAATGCATTCTTCAGACTTCAACACTGACTAACGAACTTCGGTTCATAATATTAAACGATCATGAAAGAAAAATAAATTCCTTGAGACGGTAAATGCATACTCGGGTAAAATATCAAGAAGGACGGCATCTCTTCAGAACACACCTCAGTGAAATCAAGATGAGCTGTAATTTGAGGTACCTTTTGTCATGCACTTCATAAACATAGATTTTCTGTGCCAACACCTCCCGCTTACCTCCAAAGAGAGGGGAAGTGAAGGAGGTTGAAAAACAAACGAATTTCACGCGATTTACATGAAGTAAAAGAAAACAAAGCACACATTAATACAGGTCTGCAGTGGAAATATCGGCTATTCACATGTCGTGATATTGAAATAACAAAATACAAGCACTGCATAAGTATAAGTCATAAGAATAGTATACGATTATTACTACATGAGACAAAAGAAACCGTGATTCGAATTCACTTTTGACTAAGATATGATGATTCGTGCTTAATAACAGCTATTGTTGTAACGTTTCTTTTCAAGCTTAATTACATAGCATAGCACGTTCAGAAGTACGGTGTAAACCCGTTGTAAATATCAGGAGCTATTACTGACTCTCATTATACACACCACCGAACACCTGTCATTATGATCGCATTTAAGATACATACGTTTTGGGAAGCAGAGATAGATACGTAACAAGAGTGTTTTTCAGTATTTTTTTTTTGGCCGTAATCATGTAGATATCACAGTTATGTCTATCTACATACGTTTTAATTGCTTTGATTTCATTTGATATACTTTTGTAAATCAGTGAGCGTGTAGAATACTATAAATATTAGTTATTCGAAGTAAAGTGCATAAACAAATAAAACTTCAAGTCACACAATCCATGGTCATGATCCTTCTCCACACAAGAGAGTCTGGCCGGAAAAAAAAAAAAATCCACATGAAGTTATGTAGTTGCATAATGCACTCAGTATACAATAACGCATCGTATGTAACGGCTACTCAAAGTGAAAATAACACATACATGTACAAACTACGATATGTATTGCAAATAAAACATAACAAAACTATAACACACTACAAAGATTTCCTGTTTGAAGCTTAAATAACTACAACTGTGCATTCAGATATAAACGTTTAAGGAAACCCTTTCGGGTTTATAGCATATCAGTGTTGAACAGTAACAATTCACCCATTGTAATGTAGTCTAGACAGCATGATGTTCAAAAGATCCAGCTAGACAGAGTAATATTAGCTGTGTTCAGACGGAAGCAGTTTTGGTCGGAGTAACTTCGGAGGAAGGGTCGGAGGAAGCTTGGTCGGAGTAACTTCGGAGGATAGGTCGGAGTAGTGCCCGTCTGAACAAGGTCGCGGTAACTTCCTCCGATCGGAGGAACTTACCACGACCTCTTCCTCCGAACGAGATACTCCTGAGTTTTCTCAGGAGTATCTCGCTACCACGACTAGCCGGTCGGAGTAAATTGCCCGTGCGGACAAGCCCTCGGAGTATCCATGAACTTTATACATACCTTACGACCTATAGGTAAAACTTCCTGGGTCAAATCGCAATGCTGACATTTTGCGACTATACGTGCGCGTGTATAGTGTAATTCTAACCTAGTTGATCGCGACGAAGAAGCTAGCAATCATGCAGAAGTTTTCCTCAACAAGAATGGAGAAGGCAAATGCCACTGGTAAAATAACTTACAGGTTCCATGACATTTGCTCCTGCGACCATTACTCCCATGATATATCTGCATGCTAAGCCAAACGCAAATTCAACCCATAAATATAACCCTAACCCTAATCCTAATTCTCACATCAAACTAAACCTAAAACCCTATCACAACCCTAACCCCAACCCTAAGTCCTTAGAGAAAATAAGACCGGAGCAATTGTCGCAGGAGCAAAATTTAATGTCGTATCACCAAAATAACAATCGCATGGTCGACGTGCGCGGCGCTACCACTTCTGGAAGTTACAGCGACCCTCGCACATAAATTGGTCGGAGTTTCTTCCCACGACCGTCGTGTGGACACAAGGGTTGTGGTAAGATATGCATTAATTTGAATTTTAATTGCCGTGCCATAAATTTTTACTCCGACTAGAAATACGTCTGAACATAGCTATTGGGATGAACTCCCTTTCATACGCTAAACGTTCTGACTGCACGTAAGCAGTTGCCTTCAACACGTGTAGTTTTGAATGCTTCATTGCCTCCTAATATTGTGGGAATATATAAAGTCGTGACATAAAGTGATTGCGGTGAATAGAACGCATTTCATGGTGCAGTGATCACGTGTAGATTTTCATTAATGAAAGTATCTTTTTCTCCAATTCCTCCATGCGCACCACGTCCTTCACAAAGGGAACGACTAGAAAATAAAAGATAAAAGATAAGGTCCTGAGTTGACTACATTAAATTTGAAATTTTGATTTATTTTGCCAAGAACGTCTAAAACCACTATCCTCTTAAAGCATTATTATTGTACTTAACCTTAACCAGTTAACAAGACTTGCATCACGTTCATTTTCCTGTCGTATGCAACAATGCAACACACTCAGACTAACAATTTTAATAGATAATCCAAAAACGAGCGAAATACCACCAACGAAAGGTAAAAAAACAAACAAACTGCAATACAACGTCAACCTGTAACCGCAGCGAATCGTCTTTCCTTACAAAAAAGAAAAGAAAAGGAAAATGTTGAGAAAGAACGAACAATTTTGTTTGTACTAAGCAGGTTACTACATGTATATTAATTATCACATTGTCATACAAGATGACCGCTTTATTGGAGATCTGTTGTGAATTTGTAGGTTCGTCGCAAAGATGCACATGTAAAGGGATGTTGTGCTCATTAGTGCTTGAGGATAAACACCACAGTATTCAACCTTCGCAGAATAAAGCAATAACTCAATCTGTTCTGGAAATTTCGAGATGGCAATGTAAGGTCATTATATTATCACACATCATCGCAGCAAGACCTATTACAGAGTCCAGATTTCTCTTCTAAAAAGTGAATATAACAACAAAAACGAATTTGCGATCCTTTAACGTGTAAATCAAAATGGTAACAATTGTCGATTAAAATATACATGACACATGTTACATAGAAAATGGTAATTCGCTTTCGTCGTCTTCCCCTTCATCGTCGTCTCCACTTCCGCCGTCCTCTTTGCTTTCGTCACCTTCTTTGCTTTCATCGTTGTCGTTTTTGTCGTCTCCGCTTCCAGCATCGTTTTTACTTCCGTCGTCATCTTCGCTTTCGTCTTAGTCTGAGGAGTCACTGGAGTCTATGCTTTCGTCGTCGTCTTCGCTTTCGTCGTCGTATTCGATTTCGTCGTCAGAACCTATGCAATTTTCTATCAAAACAAAAGCGTTAAAATCATATCATTCACATCTAAAGAAAAAAAAAAGCCAGTAACTATGTTTGGATGTCATTCAATCTTTACAATACAAATGTCTTTAATTCACACGTTTTTTTTTTTCCCAAGTCTTATTCCCTGAGAAACCGGGCAAAATAGTTTATGATTTCATCAACAGTGGCCGTCATATTTGGCATTCTCGAAAGGAGGCTGTATTAGGATACCATTGGACAGCGTTGAACAAGAAATAAATACCACCAATCTGCAGAAACTTTATGACCCACGGGCATGACAATACACTGCGTTTTCTACAGTTATGATATAGAGTGTATGTTCACTGACACTTTCCATAACCAATGCTGAGCAGTAAAAAACAAAGGCAACAACAACAAAAAATAAATAAATGACTCAGATTGACACATCTATTTTAGAAAGGTAAGAAAAAAAACAACAACCCAGCACCACAGAGCTGGTAAAACATGAAAAATTCATACATACTGATCTAAGGTCCATGTTTTACAAGGGATTACAGTATTTGTTTTGATTGCTTCTTTTCTTCGTTTCAGAAATTGGAAAATAGGGAAAATAAATCTGCGTCATCAACACTGCGTTTCTCTACCTTCCTTATTTTGGGAGATTAAAGTCATGTTTCCTTTTTTTTAAAATAAAAATGGTATTTTTAAATAGCATTATCTGGCAGTTACAAATAGAAACTGTCATCCACATTTCCAGAAAAAAGGGAGCCTTTGCAACACCAGGTTGTAAACAATTGTCCGTCTATGTAAGCGTCTTTTTACATCTCTGTGCTTACACACTATAGAATCATCCTATTATCCCTTTTCCGTGATGTTCATCGTCATGATTATACGCTATTTCCTGCAGATATACACACAAAAAGACATCCAAGCATACACATGCTCAAAAACACACACACACACACATACACACACATAAATGCACAAACAAACACAGACACACACACACACACGCACACACATGTGCGCACATTCATGGGATATGTGTTATAAGGGATATGTTGATGGCGGAAAACATCAAAGCTGATGGGCATACACCGTAAAAATATTAAAAAAAAACACAAAACAAAACAAATTCTTGTCTTTAACTCGAATGCGTACCTGGTCTTCCATGCTCGACAGTAACGCGAAGTTTCCCTTCCTTGTTGATTGCTTCAACAAACGGGTCCATGTACTTTAAAGTATCACATCTGATCAACCTGGAATGAGGAGGGAAAAAACGACAATAACAAAGCAAACAAATAACAAAGGAACTAACAAATACAAAAGCAATGCTTACATGAACCTTGGTGATGCAGAGAATATAAACTCAAGCCGCATAAGCTCCTAGGTATCATTGACAATCTCTGCCAAATACGTGCCACCCCTATTTTACATTAACGAAATTCGGTGGAAACGATTCGATTTAACCGTTTCGATTATAATTTGTCATAATCGATTGTGCCTGTAGTATAGAAATGGGCGCATTATCGGAATGTTGGACAAACATTATAATGTGGTAGCGCATTATTATGAGTTTTAACATTTATTATTGAATATGTGGTTACTTGTTTGTCATGGGCAAGTTTGGATTATTTTAATACCAACTCCGGTTGAGACTGATGATACATGCCGAATTATAGTAACCATGTACAAGAGATACTGTTAAAACGTATAATCATTGTACGAATTTTGTAACCACGCCAACATTGTAAATAATTTTGAACAAATACTGCGGGTGTTGTCCGCGGTGGTCACGGCCGTGCGGGATTGCCTCCTCATTCCGCGATAGGAGGAGAGGTATATAAAGTGGCTGTTGTGTGACATAGTCCGCAACAAGCAGCCCGTGTATGATACATTTCAAGTGTGTTGTTAATGTTCACTTCTATGTATAATAAACTGTTCATGTGTTCCTGAATTCCTGTCTTCACCGTGTCTTCTTGAGAGTTCTACCACTATACAACATCTTGGAAAGTGGTGGTACATGTTCCTGAGTTGGAGCGCCGTTCCTGAGAAGACCAACTAGTAAGCCGTTGGATTTCGGGCATATTGGTAATGTGACTCGTCGCATAGTCCGTGCCCAATCCAAGTTCCAGTCGTCGCCGTTGGATTTCGGGAATAGTGGTAATGTGACTTGTCGCATTATGCCCTGTGCCCAATCCAAGTTCCAGTCGTCACCTGAGGAAGTCGGTAACGGTGCGATACAGCACTTTACCCCGTGCCATCAACGATACCTGTGCCACCATATGGTTGTGAAAGGTGTTCCACGTTAGCGTGATTGAATTGGTAGCAAAAGTTGGTAGCAGAGTTGGTAACAAAACTTGGTAGTAGAACTTGGTAGCAAGAGTTGGTAGTAAAAGTTGGTAACAAAATAAGTGTACCAACTTAACATCCTCTACAAGTGACTCTTGGGAGTGACATACTTTAGGTGATGCTGAACTTGGTATGTGTGCCGCTTGTGTTGGTGAGCTGCTTCTGACACAACATGGTAGCGTACAGACTAGTAGTTTTAATAATTTAAAGGGATCGTTGTAAACTGCAACAAAACGAACCCCGCCTACTCGGCCATCCTGACACGGCTCGCGGAGACATTTGTACAAACAGTCAAATACACTCACTTAATTCACGACGAGAAGGCGAGTTCGTCACAATATATATATATATATATATATATATATATATATATATATATATATATATATATTGTCATGCACCAACAGAACACCCGTCAGCACCGACATAATATCTGTCATACACCCACAAAACATTCCTGGATCAGCACCGAATGACTGCAACTGTTCACGCCATGTTTGCCAACTCCAACTCTCATGTCCCGAATGGACACTTTTATTCCACCCCACCCTGGTTTCACCAAGGCACATCACGGTTTTCCGTCACACCTCCCCCCCAACAAGAGGAAAGTTATGAATGTAACTTTTCGACTATAAACACCTTCCTTGTAAGGCTTGCTTCACTGTTCGTGCGTACTATTCAGCTTACACGATTACAAACTCAAATAATTTTGTGTTGTTTTCTTACAACCTCACCTGGCATACTACACTTATAATTACTGATTTTGAGCCTTATCAGAATCAGTTAACTCCGGCATCAATTGTCCACTTTTAGAACAATATATGAAAACTTGACAAGCCCCCATACAAAACATGTAAATACAATGTACACTAATTACGAAATGTGTCTACAGTAATACACATGTGAAAATGTTTTCAAACGGGTGCACATACGGGTGCACATATAATCCGGAAAGATTACACCAGATGCAATCAATAATTTCTCCAGTAGTATCAATATTTTGACTGAGACTATTCTTTCTGGCAGTCTCGACTGTAATAAATCCTTACATACTTGACCAATAAACTTACATAACTTCAAACATGTAGAGTATTTTTGTAACACATACACTTCATCTTTAAATGTGGAAACCAAACAAACACTTTCTTCCTGAAATTATTCTGACTGTTGCATAGATATATCTGTTTCTCCAACACAAACTTTCACTGGAGTTTCACTGAATGAGGTAACAGCACGCATCTCTTGATTATAACAAAAGCGTATTTAAACACTATAACACATGTGTACATCTACTCAATGTACATGCTAATAAATCTTAAACTTATGTCAACTCTGAGTCATAAGTTAACCAAAACAATAAAAATGTAACCACCGGACATTTCTCTTTGTCACTACACACATATATGTTTTGTCACTCGTTAGCATGTTATGATATACAATGTATGTGCAAACTCTGGAAAATATCGAGATCATACTCGACACAATGTGACTCTGTCACTCTGTAACGAAATACACAATAATTTACGGAAGTGACATTATATCTTGGCTTCTTTATGCCTCACGGTCACTCGAAACTTTTTCATTCATACAAAACAACACAAATTATTTTGTTTTAACACAGATCGGTTGACATAAAACTCATAATTTGATCAACAGTTTTCCTGTGACTGGCCGTTTGTGTTTTGCTATACTGTTTTTGCATTTGCTAGCATTAACTCTGTAATTTATCGGTATACATACATATCTGAATCCTCTTTGGGATACATTGAATGAAATCTGAATATAAGTGTGCAACTGAAACACAACTTTCACCGTAATCTTACACACCACAAATGTTGTATCCTGACGCTTCCTGTAATGTTGGGTTTTCAACATATCACACAATGCTTGGCGTGTAACACATCATGAAATTTTCAAGTGATGTCTTCTTATAAAGACAGAATATTGTGTACTAGTACTTTCTCATACTTCCTAGTATCACTCACCTACACTGTTTTCGTTTAAAACAAACATGATTAACATAAATACAATTTCTCCCTTCACAGGTCCTTGGGAAAGGAAGAAAACAGAAAGAAAATACATAAACATATGTATACATTGTTATGTACACACAAAAAGTCAACATCATTTTTTTGTCTGTTTTGAGTCTTGTTTGAAATGTTCTCCTTGATTTAGGTTTCACTGTAGATTTGAGATTGTTATCGTTCGGCAACATTATCAACGCGTACACAGTTTCAAACTCGCGACAAAGCGTCTGCTAATTTGTTGTCCTTTCCTGCTATGTGCACAATTCTCAGTGGGTACGGCTGGAGAATCAAGCTCCAACGGAAGAGACGCTGATTTTTGTGCTTGAAGCGTTCTAAAAACGTCAACGGGTTATGGTCAGTATACATCGCGATGTCTCTTCCACCGTCCAAATACGCTTCGAAATGTTGCACCGCTAGAACGACACTAAGGCATTCCTTCTCCACAGTTGAATACTTTTGCTGATGGCGATCCAGTTTTTTGGAGAAGAAACACACGGGTTTACTGTGTCCGTTGTCGTCGTCCTGAAGTAGCACGGCTCCTACTCCTCGGTCACTAGCATCGGTAGCCAGCTGGAAGCTCCTCTCGAAGTTTGGTGCGATGAGCACGGGATCATTCATGAGGACGGCCTTCAGCTTCTGGAACGCATCCTGGCAGCTCGCCGACCACTGGAACGTTGTACCCTTTTTCAACAAGTCCGTCAAGGGCACCACCAAGTGACTGAAATTGGGGACGAATCTCCGGTAGAATCCGCACATTCCCAAGAAGCGCTGAAGCTCCCGCTTCGATGCCGGCACTGGGAAGTCCACGATGGCTCGGACCTTTGCATCTCGTGGAGCGACGCTTCCTCGGCCTACCTTGTGACCTAGGTAGGTCACACAAGCTTTCCCAAACTCGCATTTGGCCAGATTCACCACGAGTCCTGCATGTGACAACCTCCGGAACAGCTCTCGAAGATGAGCAACATGCTCCTCCCACGTATTGCTGAAAACCAACACATCGTCTATATAGACAACACAGTTATCATGACCAGCAATAACTCGATTCATCATCCGTTGAAAAGTGGCGGGGGAGTTTTTCATCCCAAATGGCATGACACGACACTGGTATAACCCGGAGGGCGTGACAAACGCCGAGATCTCTCTTGCATCCTTGTCTAATGGCACCTGCCAATATCCTTTCATCAAATCCAATTTGCTGACATACTCAGCACTTCCTACCCGATCAATACATTCCTCAATCAAAGGAAGCGGAAACGAATCAGTCTTGGTTATGGTATTGACCTTCCTGTAATCTATACAAAACCTGGACGTTCCGTCTGCCTTTGGGACTAGCACTACTGGGGAACTCCAGTTTGAATTACTAGGCTCTATGATTCCATTTGCAAGCATGAACTCTATCTCCCTATCCACCTGTTCTCTCTTAGCAGGATGAATCCGATATGGATGCTGCTTTATGGGTGCATTTTCACCAACATCTACTGTATGAACAGTGTCTTTCGCACAGCCCAATTTATCACTGCAAACCTCCGGAAATTCCTGGAAGATATCGACAACATCTTGCCTCTCCGAATCAGACAAATGACTGAGCAGCAACTCTGGGTTTTCTAGTGCCTTTGAGTTCTCTACTCGCGGAATCATTCCTGACTTGAAACTCACACTCTGAGAATCTGGAGCATCAGGCTCAAACTCTTCTGCACTTTTCTCAGCACTGTGTAGGACACTCTCACTCACAACTGCACCTCCTTCTTCTACCATCACACGGCTAAATGGCTCCTCAAAAGCCGGAATAGGAATCAAAGGCGCAGGTCTAATGGCATGTTGTGGTTTTCCTACCACTTGACATTCATGACACGTTCGACAAAATTCAGACACATCCTTTCTCATATTGGGCCAGAAGAAATGAGTTCTGATTCTACACAAAGTCTTCTTGACACCCATGTGTCCGGCCATTGGAATGTCATGTGCAAGACGTAGAATTTCCTTTCGATACGGCGGAGGAACAACTATCTGGTCGACAACCGTCCAGTCCTCATCTGCGGGACGGTCTGGGGGACGCCATTTCCTCATCAAAACACCAGACTTTACATAGAAACATTTTGGCACTCCCTTCGCCTCATCTACAGTCAATGCACCCTCTCTCAACTTCAACAATTCCTCATCTTCCATCTGTGCTTTGATTAAAGCCGGCTGACTGAACACACCTTCTTCCCAACTCTGTTCTCTTTCACCTTCACTAGTCACCTTTCCAAAGAATGTGTCACCAAGAGAAATTTCACTTTCAGACTCCTTTCTCTCACGCTCTGCTTCACTTGCTCGAAACCTCGTGATAGCACATGTCGGAAATACTTCTGGGAATTCATCGACCAGCTTTTCGGTTTCCTGCTCGTACACTGGGACTTCAGAAACAACCAGAAGGACACTCACTCGACCTCCTGCAAGGTCATTACCAAGCAAAAAGGAAACTCCATCCATAGGGAGAAATGGAGCAATTCCCACAATCACTTCCCCTGAAATCAGTCCACTATCCAAATTCACTCGGAATAGAGGGACCGCCCGAGTTCCTCCGTTGACATCATGTATCAGTACCTTTCTACCCGTGTTACAATCTATGGGCATACTCTTCACATCTCCTACCATGAGGGACTGTGTAGCTCCAGTATCACGAAGGATGACAACCGGTACTCTAGATTCAGCAATGGTAACTGTACCCTTGGAAATGAAGTCCTTGTACTTTTCATCCACATTACCACTTGAACACGTATCTGTCATTTTTGAGACACTGCTTTTCACATTTGGATGACGCTGTTCATCACTTACACTTGACCTAACAAAACCATTGGTGGCTGTCTGGTATGGTTTTTCTTTTATTTCAGCGTCTGAACTGTTCTGTGTCATAGTCATTTGCCTCCTCATCCGAGAGAGCAGACACTACTGAATGTGCCTTGCCTGTGAGCTTTTGTTGTACTATCATAGACCAATACTTCTTCTCCCACTCCAAATTCCTGGCTATTCTCTCAAAGGAGAAAAAAGAAAGAGTCTACATCCTCTTCCTCAAAGCGGGGGACCGAGTTTGCCATTTTTGCAATGTCGGGCGTCTTTGGCCTCGACATAGTAACATTAGGCCTATCCCCTGGGACGCTACTGGCCTGTGTCTGGGTCAACTCAATTTGACGTTGCATTAACTCTTGTTCGCGTCTCAGATTTTCTGCCTTCATTTTTTCTTTTTCTAACTCCAATCTAGCCAGTTCTAGTTGTGTGGAATCTACCCTCATATCACTAGGTCTAGCAGTAGTACTTGGAGCAGTTTTTCTACCAGCACTCTCAATCTCACCTGTACTCTCACTCTGGTGTGTGTATTCACATTCTACACCACCCAGTTTAAGCTTTTTCACCAGAACTGCAAAGATTTCTTTCTTTCGACTACACTCTCTGATATCAGCATCTACATGAGTTGCAACCTCAATCAATTGGGCTTTCACTAACCCTCTCAATCTACCAAGAGTCACGTCTTTCACAAACTCTGCAGCATCGAACTTGGCTGCCATGATTATTCACATCTAGCTTTCCGACTAGACTTCAAGACTACGTCGCTAACGCAACTTCCACAGTACACTCCACTGCTACCGAACTACGAGACTAGTCTAAGCAATTCAGACCGGACAAACACTCGTATATGTCGAGGCCAATTTCCTCGTAAAGCCACATCTAACGATGCTAATCCAAATAACCAGAAAGTGACACACTAATCTGATAAAATGACATAAAGGAAACGATAATACGTACCTTTCCTTTCCAGCAATCAATGCTGCAACCCTGGTATTCAGCTAGCGAGAAGACCAGTACAAGTGCGCAAAACATACTCATCGCATCGCTTCGCGAATCGCACTTCAATTCACAACCACTGCTATGAACGCAGCCCCATTACACATACCGTGCAATGTCACGCAGTACAATACCGCTACGAACGAACGACACGGTTACGTTCGCTACCCTCACATGAGTGCGAACACTACACATACTGTACCTTCAAAGGGCATCAATCACTACAGCGATGTACAAAACACCGAAATACTACCAAAAGACGGCTTGTTTGTACGATCATTTCCCGGACATGTTCCCCACATGTCATGCACCAACAGAACACCCGTCAGCACCGACATAATATCTGTCATACACCGACAAAACATTCCTGGATCAGCACCGAATGACTGCAACTGTTCACGCCATGTTTGCCAACTCGAACTCTCATGTCCCGAATGGACACTTTTATTCCACCCCACCCTGGTTTCACCAAGGCACATCACGGTTCTCCGTCACAATATATATATATATATATATATATATATATATATATATATATATATTATATAAATATATATAATATGCATCACAAAACAACATCAGCGGTCAATTCCTTGTTGTTAAATTCATAGGCATTTATGTGTTCTTATTTCTTTTGTAACAGTGCTTCAATCAATGACGGTATCTCTAGACAGAAAATCTAGAACCCCCCCCCCAAAAAAAAAGAATAAATTTGTTGAAAGGTAGGGCCTACCCTTACTTATATTTAAAAAAATGGTTATTTATGTTTAATTTCCTCAGAACTTGAAAAAGAGGGAATTAATAAGATGGTAAAGCAGGGGCGGATCCAGGAATTCCGTAAAGTGAAGGCGCCATTACAAATTTAAGGGCGCGCACTTCCCCATTTTTTTTTTTTACTTTATCTCTTTTGTTATAAACAAGAGGTCGCGGCGCCCGATGTACACCCGATGTACACCCGATGTCAGGAGTACCTGACCGCTGAGATTCTGGAGCTGGCCGGCAACGCCGCACGCGATAACAAGAAGACGAGGATCCGCCAGTGATATAGTATTGGATAACATAAGGCTTCAAGTTTCCCCTTTTATTGTGAGATTATTGATAAGAAATAGTGGTCCTTATCAAACGTGTATGAGACCTATTTCTTAAGACTATTGCTTTAATTGGTTTTTAGATATTTCAGCCATTTCAAAACCGATTTGCATCAAATTTTAGAGTTCTTGCCCCCCTCCCCTCCTAAGAAAAGAAAAACAAATTCGAATCTAGCATTTCAACCAAAACTACGGCCTACCATCCATGGATATTCTATGAATGTTGAACTTTATTATATGTCTCCCCTTGCTCATGGGAGTGTAACTACTGGACTTGAAGCTGATAAATAAAGGCCGTGTCACACCAGCCTTGCGTGCGACTTTCAAAGAACAATTTTGACTACCCGGAGGTCCCCGTAGATATCCACACATGACAGTACCTAGCATGTATCTCAAAAGTAGTCGCCCGGAGGTGCGCACGCATATATATATATATATATATATATATATATTTTTTTTTTTTTTTTTTTTTTTTTTACCCGCAACCGTGTTTAGGCCCTGTCACACCTTCCCGGGCAAGCTACTCGGGCTTGTTACGTGTAGGGATTTTCTAGCATACCGGACATTCCTGAGGGCGGAAAAGGATTTGTGCGAGTCAGCGCATGTGTCTTACTTGCTGGACGCGTTATACTTGCGAGTGTACTGTGTGACCTTTGTACCAGTCGCGTGGGGGCTGACAACTTAGTGAAGGAATTCCTCTAATGGAATGGCTGAAATCTCACAGAATTTCATCATCTTGACTGCATACGGGACTGCGAAGTACCTGCGTGGGAATTGCCTGGGAAGTACTGCCGCTAAGGGTCTTCTACTGGCGTTCTGCGTGGACCTCTACGGGCATTCCCGCGACTCACCCGGAAAAAAGTTTTTGGTCATGCTCAAAACTTGGCTGCGGTTAAATCGGACTTGCGTGAGCACCTCCGGGCAACTACGCGCTAGATACTGTCAGGTGCGGACCAACTGCGGAGAGCTCCTTGGAGTAAATTAAATTTTGTTTCCCGCAAGTCAAGCCGCAGAAGTTCCACCATACGGTATGACAAGACATGTGTGAAAATTGCAAACATTCTTGTTCGCCCGTTGAAAATCTTCTACGTGCTGGAACCTACCTCCTCGCCACAAGCCCGCGTTATGGTGTGACACAACCTTAATCGATTTGAACATGTATTTGCAATCTTCGAGAAATGTAGAAACCAGATATCATGGTGGCATGGAGCGCTCTCATTAATAGTGATATCAATTGATGTTAGTTGGTGACATAATATGAATGGTTTGCTAAAAATGACTTTCGAAAAGAATGAAAGTAACGTTAACACGCTTTTCTTCATGTAAACTCACGATACATCCTTCAGATGAGCGAAAGAGGTCACAGATCTGATCAACTGCCTGATATCCAGCCGAACATCTGCTACACACAGTTTGGTCACTGTAGGTAGCGCAAGTAAAGACTGACGTAATTGGTGATCTATCACGAATTTTCTCGTGTTAACCTGTAGGTTGAGCTCCACATCATGAGGATATAGAGGCCACGCCTTGTCCACGTCAGCGAAAAAGATGTCATGCTTAATGGCAAGAGTGACCTTCTTCACATCAGGGCATAGTGAGGTCACATTCAACTTCCAGAGAAGATGGAGAGAGCTACTGTCTACACCAAGATGGACGATGGGACTCCTCACAAAATCACTCTGTAGACTCGACATTAAGATGACAAGAATGATCAATTTCACTGCAGTACCAGTCCTAGGTCATGTTTTAAAGCAATAACCTATTCCATTTCATTAATTTTATAGTTATAAACTTTGCCTCTTCAGTATGCAGTATGAATTAATACCCAGGAAAAATATTTGTCAAGGCAAAGATGACGCAATATTATAATCGTAATTCTTTACCACACACACACACACACACACACACACACACACACACACACGAACGCACATACACGTACACAGTTTATTGCCACTTGGTCTACTATCAAATGGTCTATTTTCCGATGGTTTAACACCACTACGGCTTAACTCACTTGGTCTATTATCAATTTCGTCTAATGCTCATTTGGTTTATTCCTCCCTTGGGCCAATGCCAAGTCTGGCTAATCATCATTTCGTGATGATCAGATGGTCTAATTGTCCCTTCGTCTCCGTGGATTTTTCCACTACGTCTTAAATCATTTGGTCTGTTGTCAGTTGTACTAGCTTCGTCTAACAGGGATGACAAGTTAAAAAAAGAAAGAATGAGATTTCATGACTCGGCATCTCGGCATGCGAATGAGCGCGCGAGTGAGGGTGTGTGAGGGGTCCCCCCCCCCCTGTTGCCTCCCACGGTAGGAAGCTTTTTCGATTTCTAGCTCTTAATGGTGAGATCAGGTGCATACTTAAGTGATTATTTTTTACTTACTTTGAAAGACAAAAGGGAAATATACCTTCAACTGCAACTATCACTTTAATCTTTTGAGCTATGCTCATTATTATAGGCCCAAGTTGCAGACTTCGCCCGATGCGTGAGAAAAATAGTTGTCATGCGTGAGATCGTGAGATGGCCACTAACTTGAGTCTCACGGATTCTGCGTGAGACTTGGTAGCTCTGGTCTAATCACCATTAAGTCTAATTTGATTTGGTCTAATTTCCAATATTTCTACTCTCGTTTCGTCTACAGACAAGATACAAATAGGGCCTATCACAATATATTCATCGAATTGTGATTTCGTCTGTCTATTCTACATTTGCTTGTGTAGTTTGTGCTCCTGTGCCTGAATTGTGGAAAGTTTCAGCGCAATCATATAATCATGGAATCTATGGAATCATGATAATGGATGAGCTTTTTAAAAAAAGTAAAACTGTCAATTGATATCAGTCTTGCGATTGAGGCCTAAATCTCGGTGAGTGATAATAAGGATGAATACTTATACAAGTCTGGTAGGACCATTGTATGTTAAAGTCTATGACCAAGGTGACTCTAGACGGGAAATATTTTATACGATAGATGAGGAATCAAATTAAGCTCTGGAGTCCTGCCACTTGATTTTCTTTAACGAAAACACTTGGGCGTTATCAATTTCAGCCCTGCAAGGTCTCGTTATGGAGGTTGTAAAAAGAAAGTATCTTTTGAACCAGGTAATGAACATATTATGTGCCTAATAACTGATAGGGCCTAATCAGTTTTAGCTGCTCGCCATCAATTAACCGACTTAATTCAACCAAACTATAATCTACAGAAAATGATTCTCCTTGTGACTTGCAATCCAATGTAACGCATCTCGATAAAATCCTTACGGCCTACCAGTATTTAGATTGAAAAAAACAAAACGCACGCGCTCAAATTTCTCGGTTATTCATATAAGTTTGCCCATGCGAACGTAAGACGTAGTGTAAATGGTAGTAGTCAAGTCGTGTATTAGACTAAGTGGGCATAAAACTATGGTGGTAAACTAGGTATTAGACTAAATGATCATTAGACCAATAATGGTCTGTACACTAATTCATAAGTAGCCAAAGTCGTTATTAGACTAATTGGCCAGAATTCACGAAGGTGTCACAATTATTGAAGCCAGGGTTTAAACCATGGACAATTTGCATGGAGCCCCAAGTGTCGCATGGTCAATTCGGTTACGAAATCAGTAATTTCCTCGTCGAGGTGACCATTTCGTTGTTGAAATATTAATTTCGTTAACAAAACGAACGGAACAATCATTTCGTTGACGAAATGTTGGCATTTCGTAACGAAACGGTCATTTCGTCGACAAAATTACTGATTTCGTAATGAAATATTCCATGCGACACCTGGCGCTCCAAACAAATAATAATTGTCCATGGTTTAAACCATGGTATCAATTGTACCACCTTCGTGAATTCGGGCCATTGCGACCGTGCATCACAAAACAAACAAAAGGTCGCACCCTTGATTTTACTTGAGGACTAAAAAAAAGTGAAATGGGTTGACCAAGTCAATCTTGAGTTGTTCATATTATCTGAAAGAGCTATTCTTCTTCCACAGTATTCTTAGATTTGGGATCATAGAATTTATGGGAAAATGTGTTTTTATCCTTTTTTTTTCTATAACCCTTTTTGTAGAGTAGTGAGATTAAGTATGTCTTAATACAGAGGTCAATTTTCTTATCCTTTGCTCACTCTTCACTTTCAACTACTCAGTATAATAACTTTTAAAAGGATAATGCTACTAGTTTGAATATTGAATGTGTTAAAACAGAATGCTCAATTTCAGCTTGATCTGAAAATCGCTTTATTGTTGTTGCTCCAGAGGTTTATATCCCGTTTTTTTTTTGTGTGTCCCATTTATACCACAGCTAGTACAGCTTGGTAAAGATTAAGCGCATGACTAGTACTTCATACAACCGTCATAGCTTCTTTTCTCTTTTTCTCCACTTTTACAGAGTGTGTGCTTTATTTTTAGTGTTCAGATAGGTTATGAGAGTCCATTTCAATTGAGCTATACATCATTTTAAAGCTTAGAGTCTGCTCGTTTAGAATCTGCCCTTAACTAAAAAATTCATGTCTGGCGATACTGGGCGACTCTTTGTTGGTTTTGTGATTCAGCGTCACGTTAATTACCAAAGTGGATATACTGTAGCCTAAGTGGGAGGAGCCCGAGTGCAAATTGGACGGAATGGTAATAAGACAATTAAGGTGGGTATTAGACGAAATAGAAATAGACGAATCGAGTATGAGACGAATAGGTGATGAGACCATGTGGTATTCATATAGACCAAATAGACAAAATGGATATTACATGAAATGTGCATAGCCCATCTGGTATTAAAGTAGACGGAATGGTCTTTAGACTAGGTGGAAATTTGACTTGACGGTAACTAGACGAACTGGTTGTAGATGAATTAGGATTAGACGATGTGGACTGAGACGAAACTGGTTTTGAACGAAGCGGAAGTAGACCGAGTGATAGACCCCCCCCCCCACACACACACACAAACACACACACAAACACACAAACACAGACAGACACACAGACACACATGCACACATGTACAAATGCATAATCTTCTGTTCTCGTTTTTACCTTATTTACCTCAAGCGATATAACTAAAGTTATTAATGAAATTTATCCATAATGATCCATAATCAATATTGGGGCGCTAAGCCGAACGTGGCGTTATGAATATGTGAAAAAAATTATAGCAAACAGCTCTGAAAAGAATGAATAACACACGACCTTAATTCTGGAAAGACCTTGATAGAGAAATAGTCCAATTTCAATCTTCACATTCAAATCAACCATAAATTCCTATTACCTTTTCCTGAATACATAGTATTACCTAAAGCAATTTCTTCCATATTCCAGGATTTTCTGTGTGCATCCTTTGCCTTTCAGTCATATCATCTGATTCGTCCTTCGCTCGGGTGATCACATTCTCTTGTATTCTTTTTGTTTATATTCTTCCTCGTCTGCATTTTCCTACTTAATAATTTGTCATTCCTTTCGATATAAACTTAATGTATAAGAATTCGTCGCAAATCAGCATCTGGAAACCTACACCCTACAAGCAATACCTTTATATAAATATTTTATATTTCACATGCCACTTGTAATTGTCTGATTGGCTGTATTCGACAATTTACTCATTCAATTTATTGTTGTGTTCACGGTTTATTCGCAAAAACGTGGAATATAGAACAATAAAAGAACACAAATAGTGACAGTCACTATCTTCACCTTGAATATAGTTATGGGTTTCCTAAGTTTAAATATTTATCAATACTAATGGCTACTTTAATAAAATGAAAATAAATCATAATCAACACGACCCACTATACGTTCTTTCACTTTTCCAAACAGTAATGGAGATAATATTATAGTGTCAGAATACCTTCATAACACACCCACACCCACACAAACACACACACACACACACACACACACACTCACACACACACACACACACACACACACACAATAAGTATGGCAATATGAACTGTCATAAGTGTGCGTCAAATTGTACGCAATAGTACTTCATTTGGAGTGCTTGATCCCCCTCCCTTTTATCTTTCATCTGATACTTTGCATTATAAACAAAGAGAAATATGATTAATGCCTAAAATGTCATACTTCAGAGTCATCCCATTTACGGTGTTGCTGAATTTGAACTTAAAAAATATAGGTCTTGTCTATAATATTGTGTAATGATTTTTTTTTTTACCTACGCTCAACTTTGCATGGTTTACGGAAACTAAGAACTTTACTTTTTTGTTTTGTTTTGTTAATAGAAATGGGAAAAGTCCATACCATGAGAGTGGGAATTCTGCTTCCCTCATCCTAACTCTATCCTGCCCTAATCGTTGTCTTCCCCATCCCCTGTAGTCTTCAAAGAAGATCGGTATCTACGCTTTAGATATTCTAAATGTCAAATAATTTAGATTCACATAGAAGTTTTGAATAATATATTGTGTGATAGTCTTTTCAAACTTTTCTCGCTTTCAGTGCTATGACTGAATAGAATAGTAGAAAATTCTCACGTAGATATCTGGTCATATATCCGCTCTGAAATGTTTCGACGAGAATAAATAAATAAGTAAATAAATAACGTAGTTCGTAATAAGTTTAATGGGACCCATTCAACTTACATACCACCTGGTGGTATGTCGTCAGTGAAATGACTGTGTTCCAACACCAATCCCATATCCACCACAGGTTCTTAGCGCATGCAGGTGGACCTTTTGCATATCACCATATCATAGCCAGTGATCTCAAAGGACAAAAAAAAAACAAAACAAACAGCTGTCTTTTCCACAGAAGTAGTTATCTTTGTCATCCGAATGATCTTTGTCAAAGGGTAAACAGATCTAGTCTCCTGACATACTAAAAAATCTTGAATCACAGAGAATGAAATAAGTGTTGTAAGTAGTAGTGCCTATATCTGCAACAAACCTCATTCCCAGCTTTTCCTTCTTTTTGTCCATGATATGACGTGGGAACCTGAGGTCGAGACGAAGATTTGAAAAGAAATATGATCTCTACATTAAAATACATCAAACTGATGAAAGGACATCTAATAGATATCCATTAAAATCTAATTTTATACGAGATAAACAAAGTTAAACATCGTATAAGCAATGTTGCAAAATAGATTGTCATAACTTAAAGGGATATGAGGTAAAATTACATTGACAATATTTTTCGAGGTTGATTGGAATGATTGAGAAAGGAAAGGAAACCACATTCAGGATGAGTGACAGAGGAGGAGAAAAAAAGCTACCAAAAACGAATAACATGATTTATATCGTATAGTAAGTATTATAAAGGTAATTAAACACACACACACACACTTACAAAACCAGACGTATACACCTCTAAATCTGACATCCGAACCTATCGTATATCAAAGAAGCATTTCAACGAGATCAAATACATTATATAGCACACTAAAAATGAATATCAAGTTTCATCAAAGTTGGCTACTGTCTTGCAAAAGTGATGTTAAAAGTACTTTCATTTCCCTCCCATTTTTCAGGCAATTACATAAATTGATATTTTCTGTGGGTATTTCGTTCATTCTTCATTAGACAAAAAACAAACAAACAAAAAACAATAGGCACAACACTTTCCGAAAACATGGTGGGCAGTAAATGATACGTTCATCCTTCAATAATGCTTTAACCATGTTCACGATTACATTTACACGCAGACTTAATGATTGTCATCGAGTCTCATTTCATTGTTCATGGATGAACGTTATCAAATGTCATTTTAACATCTCTCTCTCTCTTCCTTTGCGAACGTTTTAGAACACTAGAATACTAAACAATGCATCATGCAATAAGGAAAGTGAGACAAAAGTCAAATCGTAATGTCCCCCGTTTGATGTAATACTCAGAGAATCGATATTGTAGGTCCCGCAGGGTGTATTATTATGATACATTGCTTTAAAGTTACAGCATTGATGAAAGGCACCTTTTCCAGACTCACCTTTTTATACACTGGATTATGTATCGTAAGGGAATTCAGACAGGGAAGACGTACAATGGAGTGAAGAATGCTTGCTGACATTGACATTCCGCACAGTACCAACTGCTGGATCTAGTGATTGTGGACAAAATATATTCGTTACTGCCGGTATAGTAATGATTACGCAACTGAAATGCAACTCGGTGGTTGTCAGAAATTACTAGTATATGTTTCATAGCAGTGATGCTTCGGTGTTTAAATTTGCCTCAAGAGAAATAAACACGGTGGCGTGGAGTTCGAATAATCAATATAAACGGAATGTGTTGATCTTGGAGAAATTTGCTGTACGCCACGAGGTTCCCGACATAGGATGGTGTTTATATTCGATAATTTCTAGGCTACTTAAAACAACTACATACCATTCGAAGCAGCGATTAGAAAATGTTCGAGTTAGCACGTTTGATGCATGTGTATAGTTCAGTTGTATCACAAAGCATCCTACTGCATAAAATTTGCAATTAAGCCCCACATGTAAGGAGATATCATGATACTTTTTTGGGAACAATCCTGATTAAGCTTGGGTATTTGTTCCATGTTCATCGTGTCACTGCCGGCAACCAGGGACAGCCTGGTTGTAGTATCGCTGCCCGGAAAGCAGTAGATGACAGGTTCGAGTCCCACTGGTTCCTCTTTTTCGACAAGTTTGTTAATTTACAGATCAGCAGTTGCGATCGTAACAAATTTTCATTTGTAGAGGGAGACAAACTGAAGAAACTCAAACCTGAGCCTTCACCCCTCTGAATAATATCTTTCTTTCATTAATCCTGATTTAACTCTTGTTTACATTAAAAATATTTAAAAATATCTAACATTTATCATACCAACTTATTATTTTTGTTACATTGGTTGTTCTATTTTGAGGCGCTAATTTTTTTTTGTTCCATGAGGAATGGTAAATTGGGTGACAAAGAACTCGTCTGCTTTCCTGACGTCATATAGCGTTAGAATCTTAAGGTTTGACATTGCACAGATATTCGCGGCGTAGGATAATAATTGTGATGCAGCAGCCGAGATGTCAGGTCCTCCAACGTGTATCAGTGATTCCAGCTATGCAGCACAAAAAAGAGGTAAACATACCGTCCCCCCTAGCAAGAAGCAAAACATTCTGTTCTGTAAGACGTTCTGTAGGACATAAAATGGAGGTGCCGTGTATGAGGGAGTCACAACTCATGGACGTATTAAGATCCCACTTCATTCATTCATCACAAAGAGCAGGGTGTTTAACCCAGTGAAGTGGTCCCACCTCACATCGAACTGGACTCAATGGATGACCAGCTTAATGTAGCTGAATATGGGCTATCCAGCCATCTTCTCAGATGGAAATGAACAAACAAACAAACACAAACAAACAGAGAGGATGAAAACAAGACCACTGTCAAAGGGTTTCTCGGAGGACGACCGTAATGACAAACTGAACACAGTGAATTATCGTTTCAAATCAATTGTGTCATCCGACTCTTTTATTTAAACAAAGTCGGTGCAATGGGGGATGTTGTCTCCCGAATGTCAATACAAAGTCACCAAAAGAAAAATGTTTTTTCGGGAAGAAAAAGGCAAGACCAAATTACCTGTATAAAAACAAATTGTTACCTAATTTCCTAAATTCTAATAAGCCCCTATATGAGCACGTGCATTCCTACGTATGACAACCCCCCTATGAATAAAGTCCCTACATATCAAAGGCACTTTCCCGTTATCGACAGCCGCGCGATGACTGTACAGTATTGCTCAGGCGAAGCCGGATCCTGGCGTCGGATAAGCGGTTCACGCGAGGTGGCTGATGCCTGTTCCTGCAGTCCGTCGCGGCGAGAAGTGTATAAGGGTGTGGCAGCACGGCGTGGCCGGATACACACGGTCGAGTAGCGTGGGTACACTGTCCGGTTCGCGGGTGTCTGCCTGCTTCTGTCCACAGCTGGGCGTGGGATTGATACTCGAAGACTCAAAGACTGGGCGGTATCCGCCTCCGGATACGTCCTGCGGACAAGTCCGGATACTCGGTGCCTGGATACGGACGGCTACAAATATAACATCAATCCCTTGTCAAAATACATTTCTACCCAACTATTAACCCTCAACTACTATAATATAACTTTTGTGCTCACCCTTGCATAACTGTGTTAAGGTACAAATGTATCTGAACATCCTCAGCTTATTATCACATCAACTTTCTTCTTTCATGTTCATTTTGACCTTTCTTTCGAAGAAAGCAAACAATTTAAGTCACATTTCGGTTCCGTGCAATAAACTGTCACAGGATGAAATACATAAGCATCGCAATACTCACACTTACTGAACCTCTGCGAGTAGTTAGAAATTCACACCATTAATGGGACAGTTATCACTATCCAGCGATAGAATTAATCTACCAAACACTACAAATCCCCCCTGTAAAAGCTCGCTTTTTGCTAACCTCCGTTTCTAACTTCACATGTATGCTCTTTACACTGTATCTCTCGTGGTTCTAACATTCACATCCGAATTCCACGGAAAGCATACTTTCTCTGAACATTAATTTCTGAATCGATTCACAGCTACGCTTTATGGATCCTCGTACATATCGTACTTAGCGTCTAATTATGTGTATCAATAAATATAAATCGATATTGATAATATCATAATTCTCACAACTATCCCCCCAAAAAATTATCGTTGCAATTACCCCAGCAACCAAACTCGTCGTTTAGGATTAGAATCTCAATGTTATTTCTTTTACTCAAACGGTCTCACGTTTGGCGTAATACAAACAACCTACCCCTCTCACTACCAGACCAGTTCTCTTTCTGGCTTAAATATTTTGGCTCATTACGTACACAAAAACAAACATCATTTTAAGCTATATTTCGAGAACCGCACGTGGTGTATTTGCTTTATACTCTTTAACATTAATATTTCTTTACTACTATTCTAATCAATAAAAAAAAAAAAAAAAACTTCTTTCCTACCGGGTGCTAAATTGAGTAATCATACCAAATTCTGCAAAACTTACAGCTTCTCGGTCCCTTTTCCTTTTTGAGTGACGGCCAGCGGTGTATACGGGGAATGCACCAAGCGACGTACCCGAATTATATGCAATGATGCTCAGGCCCTGCTCTTGGCTTGTCAACCCGTCTGCGCACCTTCTCGACAGCCCGCCTCAAATGCAACTCTTCACTCTCGCTGCTCACTCACTTCACACTCACACCCTAACCACACATTCCTGTCACATACCATTCAAATCATATCTAAATTATTATTCCAAAATATTTGTCTACATATCACCAGCTCCCTCTATTGACACCAAAACAAAATATACTCTATCACCAATGTCAGATTCATTTTGACGACCACCTTCTATTGGGAGAGTACGGGATAGACGCATGTAATAACTCATCTCCTTGCCTCCACTTCAGTGAAAAAGAGATAACAAGGAACTCACTTCTTTTTTCCACTCTGCGACATTACGCTTGAGATAAATAAGCTGTAGAATACAATATCATATACCACTGTTCCTGATGCTGATTTGGCGACGTTGACAAAGAACTCGCCTGCTATCCTGACTGTCTCTAGCTCAAGAGTCTTAAGGTTTGGCATGGTACAGATACTCGTGGCGTAGGCTTGTGATGCATCAGCCGAGATGCCTAATAATTCTTTGTGTTTTATTGATTCCAGCTATGCAGTACAGTCGGAGGGTGAAAAAAGACACATGCAGGAAATCAATGAAGTGCATCCCCACAAAACACACACACCCACACACACACACGTTATAATCATAATAACGTGATAAGATATTTTGTCTGGATTTAACCACAAGCTTCATTACTTTATTAGAGAATCTCCCATGTAAACCAATAAAGGTTAAGAAATGATACACGTGTAAGATGAAGGAGTAATATTGTGTAATGGCATACAGGATAATTGTGGGGCTTACGTGTCTCGCCTTTTCGATTTTCATAAGAGATTACCAGGGACGAAAATGTCTAGTTGTAACGGGAAGAACCACAGCCTGCCATGCCTTTATGTCAAAGAAACTTTCAACTTCTGTTGGAAAGACTAAAAAAGTCTTTGTACCACTGACAACCTAATCAAACATTGCATTTTCTCTCCTATGAACATAAGATAACATAAAACTCTGCTCTTTATCTTTTCAGTGTATGGCATTACATTGGAGAAAATCAAGCTTTAACCCGTTGCTTTAACCCTTGAGGACGAGTCCCGAGTATGCTCGAGCAGGTGTCTATGGGAAATGCGTGTTGTAGCAAAATCAGTCCGCTCTCAACGGGTCAATGGAATGTGAGACATCCTTGCATCTCATGCACGTTAAATTATGATTTTTTTCTTTTGTTTGTATAGCAACTCCACTATAGCGATTACCGTTTGGCATGATGAAATTGATTGTACTCCGAAACAGCTAGATAGCATTGACATTGTTAGCAAACACTTCCGCAGATACACAACGATGAATAATATTCAATGAAAGCATTCATCGTGGGCTAACGACATAGATGTAGTTGAGGAAGAAATCACGATGAGGTTCCTGATGACGCAAGATGTGTGTCTCTTATACCACCTAAATCATTGTCTTCTTAAGGTGCGACAGTCTCATCCATGAAAGACCATCGATGATGGTTATAGTGTTCCTCGCTGAAAAGTTATTCCCTATTTTCAATCGTCGCTTTGTCACAATACTAGAATTGTAATTCCAGTCTGTTGGGGTGTAGGTCTACACACCCACCATCTCACTCGCAGTTATGTATACCACTTTGAGGATATACATACATAATGATTTTATATTTACATATGAGTATATGAATATAAGAACGACCCAAGTCCAATTTTTGGCCAAATTCAGTTTGACATGGGAAATTGTAGCTTATGCATGGACTCATCTTGTGTGTAAATGATAAATCCTAATTACCCCCGGAAGTGCCTGAAATGAATGAGTTAAATCTTATATTAATGTAAGAATGAAGGACTTGGGTCATTCTTACATTCATATAATAGCGCCCTCTCTCATCCTTCTTCCATCTCTATAGCAGAATATCATGTATATGAATCAAAGAATGACCCAAGTCCATATGAATCAAAGAACGACCCAAGTCCACCACACAAAATGGCCTCTCCACAATTAATGTAAATTTTGATTGTCATAATGATATATGTTCTAATTTGTTTATACAATGTTGCCTTCCCATCACAGTTAAATAGAATATCATTGGACAAATAAAAAAGATATGATGTTTTTTTTAGTTTACTCGAAATGATCTTCCATGGACTTGGGTCGTTCTTATATTCATACTCATATCATTCCGTTAGTGAAAGGGGTTGGAACTTTCTGAGGCTCCGTTTTCCCACGTCATGTTCCAAAGTCGTCGTCACAGGGTTGTTGATATTGCTATAGCTACAGGTTATACGTTAAAAGTTCAGTAGTAACTGATAAACCCGCTTGTTGCCGTAGTTGTTAAGATATGTGTTGATTGGTTCGCATTACTGTTCTTGAGGAACGATAGAACGAACTCATCTCTGTTTTATCACTACAATGTGACTGTTCAGCAGGTGTTGAATCAGATATTATGAAGACGTGTTCATATTCGACGTATTGGCCCTTCCAAAAGAGTTTCCAACCAAAGCGGCTAAGAGAACCAACGAAGGAAATGAGTGTCAGTCAGGTTTGTCATTCTTGTAAAGGTGACAGCAAAGCAGTTCCATCGCAGTTATCTATAGAAAGTGCTCTACAGACAAAATCGATCGGCAGTACCTGCTCACCCTCTATTCTTCCATTATTTGATGGGCAGCCAGTGTCCGAAATAGAAGGGCAGTGCAGGTGTGACGTCACAGTAAACCTCTCCTTTCAGTGCCTTTTGTGAATGAGACACGTTGAGACGTGTTCTCGAGGTGTCTAGATAGGGTGTATACAAACAGATCGCCACGATCGCAGACGTCTGAGAAGGTAAGCCATATAGACCAGCATCTCATTTCATTACGAATATATGGGATAATCAAAAATTATCCGCAGCTATCCCGCAAACAGTAGTCATGTAATGGTGGAAGAACTAACGAGATCCTTACAAACGGTGCTTTCATCCGACGTCCATTATTTTTTAGAATAAAAAATGAGGAACCTACGATCGGTGTATGCATGGACAGTCACGTGACACGCTTTAAGTTTATGACTACGAGTGAAAGTGAACTCTGTTGACAGACTGTGCCACTCGATTATACTTCATATTATAGCGTTGATATGTTTTATCTGCAATAATCAATGTTTCGTGCACATTTTGAAAGAAGTTATCGTGTATATATTACAGGAATGTTTGGTTTAAGCAGTGATTGACAGCTGTGAGGCTACATTAACAAAATAGAACTCATTATTGTCGATGATTGTAACGCAAATGATGATATTTATAATGAATTTGCTGATAATGCTGGATACGGAGACTGTGCGCCGTTCATTTTTACAGTACTATACACTGTGTTGTTAAATTGTCAATGACATTATACAGCGATAAACGAGTTATTTTACCCGTGATACAAAATCAAATGTCGGGAAAGAGGGAGCATGTTAGTTACTCTGCATATGCATGACTGGGCAGTGATTACGTACATCACACGCAGACAACAATGTCAATGGTCTATACCAACGAGTAAAAGGTAATTATAGCCTTGCCACGGAAGAGGGCTAAAGAAATATACTCATTATTATCATTTATTAATTGATATATCAGGATAAGACAACCAATAGTGAAATGAAAACGTGAAGTATCGTACATTGTGTGAAATAGTGTTGCAGTTGTAGATAAACCGTGTTCATACAACTTGTATACAGGACGGTGAGGTGTAAAACAACACAACATTCGCGCGTTCGTTTTTGTTTTTGTTTGTTGTTTTTTTTTTTCAAATATAGACCGCATCGTCCATCAAACATCTAAAGTTCAATCAGTCTGTTTCATCTGCGTGCATTCAAACACGGATCTCTATCCTTCTGAGTCAGGATTAAGTTGTAAGTCGAAAACTTTGACTCGTTAAAGTCCCTACAACTTCGTACAACTTTTGAAGATTGTGTCAAAAGGAGGCCTCGCACTGATTTTCCTTTGACATCATAAGTTTATATATTTCTTTGTTTCGTGATAATCTGAGAGTGTCTGGCGGTTGTGCTGTATATTATACGCTCGGAATTTCAATACTGAAAGTCTCGCTTGTTCGTAAGTATTCAGCATGACGGGTTCATGCCAGGACAGGCATTCAACACTGTCCATACGAGTGTATTACATCTCTTTTGTTGAGAACGATACAAATTATCGATCGTAGACATTCCTCGTGCTCGTTTCACCACCATCAACTCAGTCCCCTTGCTGGTCCCTAAACACTTGAATAACCACCGTCGCCCATAGCAACCAGGTACTCATACACTCCCCTCGCTGGTATAGGGCTATGAATAGTAAGTTCAAATCGTGTACTTGTTGAATGAACAACAGACAACGACCCATCTTTCTTGAAAAGTGAATAATTATGTTCCATTCGTTGCACGATTGGTCATCCGTTCGAGGTATTCAAAGCTGAAATCTGATAAATATTTAAGATGCAGAGAACTAGTGACAATAATCGTACGTATGATATGTGTTTGCAGAAGTGGAAGGCGACTACAGGATATGGTGCGGTATATGGTTCTTTTAGGTAAAAAGCCATTCGCACATTTCTTTTAACTGGGAAAGTTCGCTGTAGTTCCTTTCCACCATGACTCGTCCTAAGCTTAATGATTTTAAACCTGTAGGGCTATTCGGGAATATCTTGAGGTATAATGATTGTGTATACATTCTGTTGATCTGCGTGTCATTCAGACACAATAACCTAAACTCTGAAATTGCTCCGACGGAGATTTGTAGAATCGTGTAAACGAGTACACGAACATATTTGTCGATATTTTGTATGCTTCTCTGCGTATAACACACGGTAGACTGTATCACTGTGTTCGGAACGAAGAGTCGTTCCGTTTCACTTGAAAGCCGTTAGATCATTCTATAGGCCTTCCTGCCGAAAATAATTAACACGAGATTGAAGTATATTCGATCAATACCATAAACGTTGAATTTAGAGCAGACTCATAATAAGGCGTTTGTATGTTTTAGGGCTAAGTGTATTTTGTTAACCAACTTAGTTCAAAGGTGGTATTACACCAGCATCAGGAGTATCTGTTTAGGTAAAATCAGGAGAAACGGAAGAAGATGATCTGAGAAAGATAATATACTTTTTGACCCGCATTGAACATAAGACTCGGCCTCACCCATGTTGTGTTCTTTTATTTTTTCGACTACATGTTCATTAGCGACCCATCAGTAACTGTAAGATCAGATCCATGAACCTGACGTGAAAACAAACATAATGAAATCATGACATGTAGCTCTCTTGAGTCACCTTATGGTACATTATTTTTCTTTGAGAATTTAAGACTATCGATATAGCTTGTTTGAACTTACATGGGCGTTACTTGTGTATACGTGATATTGGATTTAGGTTATGGTTGTGATGGTCAAAATGATTTGTTTACAATATTAGTCCTTTGATCTACACAAGTATGGTTAAGTCATGTTATCCTTTTTCTTTTTTTAATGAACCTGTTGGTTTTCCTCACAGCAGTGTTTGGTCAGTCGTTTATTTACATTAAAGTACCCCAATCTGTAAGATTTCATTTGCGTAACCTGGGTTCAATTCGGAGTTACATGTATTTAACTAGATCAGCAGCAGAAAAAACTGATGTATGCTCTTATTTCGTCTCGTCTAGATTTCTGCAATTCTCTGTTTTGCAGCCTTTCACAAAAAGAACTAAGCAACCTGCAACGTCGTCAGAATTGTGCTGCTATAGATTACTTACTTTCAAGAAGAAAACTGTGCATACTACCCCAATACTTCGGTCCCTACACTGGCTTCCTGTAGAAAAACGTATTAACTTCAATATTCTTCTTCTTGTTTACCGTACATTGTACAAATTTGCCCCTGTTTACTTTCAAAATACTCTTCATCTTCACCAACCACCACATAGGGCCTAATCTCCGTTCATCAAACTCGCTAAAATTACAGGTACCTCGAATCAAGCATAATTTGGGGGATCGGGCTTTTTCATATATGGGCCCAAAACTATGGAATGACCTACCAAAATCCCTTAGAAAAACATCTTCCATTGATGGTTTCAAAAAGAATCTCAAGACATATATTTTCAATTTAAATTAACAATATTGTATACCTGTATGAGTGTACGTATATAGGCCTTGTTGTTTGTTGGTTTATTGTCTTATTATTTTCTGTGATACTGTTGTAACGTGACACAATAAGTACTCTGTTCTATAGCGCCTTGAGTATCTTTTTAGGTAGAAATGTGCGCTTTATAAGAGTCTCACTATTTTCATTACTATTATTATAGCCATGGCAACAGCAAATACACGCAAAATTGGTCATTTTCGCATTATACGCGTGATATTATAAATTGGGACAATGCTTTTTAGCTGTATGATCGTGTTGTTCGTGACAATCGTTGATTGTGTGGTTTAGTCATGTTGTCACTGTGTTAACAAGATATGAACATGTCGATTTCCTTTACTGTCTGAGATCAGTCGTTTATTTGTTTACATTATCGCCATGGCAACAGCAAATGCACTTTGAAATTGGTCACTCTCGCATTTTACGCGTGATACTATCGTGACGATTTTAGCTATGACTGTGTGTTATCGCGTGTTTTAGTCATGTTGTCACTGTGATCTAAACAAGGATTGAACATGTCGATTTACCTTCCATGGTCAGTCGTTTATTTGTTTACATTATCGCCCTGGCAACGACAAATACACGCAAAGAAAAAAATGGTCACTTGCTATCGATACGTGATATCGTGGTGGTTCTATATGGTCTTGCTATTCGTGACAATCGTTGATCGACACAAGCATGGTTTAGTTTCACATTATAATCATTTTTAATAATGGTCAGTCGTTTATTTGTTAACATTATCGCCATGGCAACAACAAATACACGCAAAAATGATCACTCCTTGTACACGTGTTATTATCGTGATGGTTTAAGACTACTATGATTGTGTTGTTTCTGACGAGCTTGAAACAAACTTCTTTTAGTTATACGTTGTCATCGTGATAATTATCCTGAGGAACATGGTTTCCCTTGCGGTCATAATGGTCAGTTGTTGTTGTTGTTGTTGTTTGCTTACATTATCGCTATGACAACACCATGTACACGCCAAATGGTCACTTGCGCATTGCATACATGACATTAGTTTAAGGTTTTGGTCGTGTTGTTCATGAAAATCGTTGATCTTCACATGAGTGCTTTATTCATATTGCCGTTTTAAAGAACTGAAATTTCCGGGCTTTCTTCTTTGTTTTTTTTTCCTATGATAGGGTGTACTGTTAGTCTTTTATTTGTTTACGTTATTGCTATGGCAACATCAAATACACATCAGTAAATGGTCAAATGCAAAATGGTTTTACGGGATTGTGGAAAACACACTACAGTGCTTACTTTACAAGCACGCATGCTCCAAGGAGGACGTGTAGTCATTTTTGAGCTGTCGAAGTAGTATGATTTATTGTTTGTTTGCTTTTATTTCTGCATTCAATCAGATGCAATTTGAATGCAAACTTCAAAAAGTACAAAGACAAAGAATAACAAGTGCAGTGAAATAAATCGATAACAGTACATAAATAGATTCACATAGGTGATTGCATTGAGCAATGTAGATACACAGTAACATAAAATAAAATATACAGTATTTTTCAATAAACAACAGAGATAATTGAATGCAGGAGACCACCATCATAAGCGATTAAGCTTGAAATGGATGGAGGCCTCATAAAATGACTATCCAACGACATAACTCTCTTGGAGGAAGGTGATCAGGTGAGTGCTGTGCAGTTGCAGGTGAGAGTGCAAGATGCAGTTGAAGGAAGAAAATAGAGATTGACAATAAGATGACAATCTATACTATAAATATTTGTTAGCTCAATTGGTTTGGAGAATATAATTGTATCAAATATCGTTTAAGTGAAGCTTTGAAAGAATAAATACTTAAACAAGACTTTATATTATATACTATAAATATTTGTTAGCTCAATTGGTTTGGAGAATATAATTGTATGAAATATCGTTTAAGTGAAGCTTTCAAAGAATAAATACTTGAACAAGACTTTATATTATCCGGGAGATTATTCCAAATATCCGGACCCGAATGTCTTATAGATTTATGTGTCACTAATAATTTGGGATTCAAAAGGTGGAAATTTCTACATATACGAGTAGGGTACGAATGGACAGAAGTATTGAACCTAAACATGTTATCAAACGATGATGGAAGTTGATGATGTATATATTTGAACATAATTACTGCTACTTGAATAATATTCAAATCAAAAACCTTCAATGTTTTAAGCTCATGAAATAAAGAATCAGTATGAGCCAGAAAATGCGATCCTGTACAAATACGTGTAACTTTCTTTTGTAATTTAAATATAGAATTTATTTTGGTAGAGCCGCAAGTACCCCATACAACATTGCAATAACTTATATATGGAAGAATTAAGGAATTATATAATAGAAATAAAGTTGAACGAGGAAGAAAGAACTTCAGCTTGGAAATTATCCCTATATTTCTAGAAATACACGTTGTAACATGATGTAAATGCTCATTCCAAGTCAAACTTTCATCTATATATACTCCTAAAAATTTTGAATTCATTTTCTTTTCTAATGGGATATCATCAATATTAATATGTATCAACGTATCTTCATTATGAGAATGAAGTTTGAAATGAATAAAATGAGTCTTTTTTATATTCAAAGAAAGTTTATTAGACTTAAACCAATTTGATACTTTACTAATTTCAATATTCAAAGTGTCATTTAAAATCTTAAGATCTTTATGAGAATAAAATATATTCGTATCAGCAAATAGAACAAAAGAGAGAAGAGAGGATGTATTTATGATATCATTAACGTAAAGAAGGAATAATAATGGGCCTAGAATTGAGCCTTGAGGAACACCACATTTAATTAAAAGGGGGTCAGATTCACAACCATTAAAAATAACATATTGTCTTCTATTAGTTAAATAATCTTTAAGCCATAAAAGTGCTTGTCCTCGAATACCATAATGACTAAGTTTGGTGAGTAAAATAGAATGATCAAGAGTATCGAATGCTTTACTCAAATCACAAAATATACCTGCAACATGTTCTTTGTTTGCAAAAGCACTCGTAATTTTGTCATAAATTTGTATTAGTGCTAAATCAGTTGAATAATTTTTTCTGAAACCATATTGATTGGGAATAAGTATATCATACTTATTAATAAATTTAAGAAGTCTATTATAAACAATTTTTTCTAAGATTTTGGATATACTAGGCAATAAAGAAATAGGACGATAATTGCTAATTTCATGAGGATCATCTTTTTTATGTACAGGATTAACTTTCGCTATTTTCAGCAGATCAGGGAAAATACCTTTTGATAAAGAAAGATTAAATATATAACTTAACGGTTCTGCGAGTGGATAAACTATTTCTTTCAATAACATCATACTTATTTTATCAGAACCACAGGATTTAGAGCTATTTAAAGATTTAGTGATACTAATGATTTCACTGGGACTTGTTGGATTAAAATAAATAGACTCTTGATTTTGGTCAAAAAGATAATCTGTAAAATGAGCAGAAGTATTGCTAATTTTAGTAGCAAGTTCCGGACCGATATTAACGAAAAATGAGTTAAATGAATTAGCATACATATTGGGATCATTTATTTTAATACCGTTTAATGTGATATCATCCGTTGGCGGAGAATCAGGCTTCTTACCTAGGACCTCTTTAATAATTTTCCATGTTGCATTAATATTCGAAGAAACCTTTTTCATTCTATCAGAAAAATATAATCTGCGGGATAAACGAATCAATTTTGTCAATTTATTTCGATAAACTTTATACATATTCAAATTAAATTCAGTTGGGTTACGAATATGTAACTTATACAAAAAATTACGAGTGTTTATGGATTTCAAAATACCTTTTGTAATCCAAGGATTTCTTGGTTTATTTCGGTTACTTTTTATTCTGCATAAAGAAATATTATTTTCATAATAATATAATAATTTATCATTAAAACATTTATATGCCAAATTAACATTGTTAATACTATAAATATCTGTCCATTCCTCTAAAAATAAATTCTGTTTCAATAATTCCACATTACGTTTTGACTCTTTATAATACCATATTTTATCATGTAATTTATTACGACCCACTTTACATTCACAAATTGAAAATATTGGTAAATGATCAGAAACTTCAGAACATAATATACCCCCCATAATTGTATTATTATACACATTCGAAAATATATTATCAATCTGAGTTGATGAGTGTGGATTTATCCTGGTGGGTTTATTGATAATCGACATAAAACCATATGAATACATTAAATGCATAAAATTAAGAGAATTATTGTTATCGGATGTGGGGGAAAAGTTAATGTTGAAATCACCAAAAATAAAAACATGTTTACTTTCATTACCTATCTTATGGATATATAAATCCAATTCATCACAAAATAATTCACAATTCAGATCAGGAGGTCGATAAATTAAACCTATAATAACATTTTTAGAGATTGGGTTCTCAATTTCAATAAATAACGTTTCTGCATATCTTAACGTGATTTCAGAACGGATTTTGAACTGTAAATTTTGCGCAATATAAAACGCAACACCGCCACCCCTTTTTCCTTGACGATCAGCCCTAACTAATTTATGATTGGGTAAATTAAAGATATCTGGGGAGTTTTGATGTAACCAAGTTTCACTTATTCCAATAACAGAAAATTCAAAATTGTTTAAAGAGTGCAAAAGATTTTCCAAATATTCAAAATTTTTATTCAAACTCCTAGAGTTTATATGAAGAAGTGAAATATTATCTGAACTATACGATACAATATCATTGAATTCAAGGGGTGTGTAATATTTACTGTCGCGCATAGGCATAACGTCAGCAGGAATATCGGGGGTATTCACATGTGACGCCATTCTGTAATACAGAAATGTAAATTACCGGAGATCTGAGAGACAACAACTGCATAGGTGCTGATGTGCATTTTGCTAGTGCATACTACTGTGCAGGTGTGTGTACAACGTGCAAATGTGTGTGGGGTTTCAATATACAATACAAAATTTGGTACAATTAGACCCATCTTGGTCACACTTACAATAATTACTATTACGCAATTACAACAGATCACCAGGGGATAGCCGGACCACTCAGTATAAAGGTGTTGCGTTTTAAATCACGTACAGACAGAGAATTCAAGGACCGTGACACTTGCCCAGTTAAAGTTCAGGGAGACTTTCCCGTATACAGGGGGGGGGGGGGGGGGGGGGGGAGTAAAGGGGAGTAAACAGTAAAGGTTCATTTCTTGCAACATCTGTATTGGCTATTGAATGTGGGACTTTTAACCATGCACCCATTAACACACGTATCAGAGAGAGAGAGAAAAAAAAAAACCCAGTACAAATACTGAATGGAAATCAGGGTGTTAATAGCAACCCGTTTAACATGCGTCAAACGCAGGTGCTACTTGCAGTGGCTTAATTACCATTGGAGATCAGTCGGCCGTGGCGCGAAAAAGCAGCCACGCCTCGTGTCGACACACAACATGTGAACAATTATGCATTCATGGAAACTGCTAGCCCGACCAGACACTGTTACGCTATGCGAAGCGACGTACCATGTACAGCGACTGGGCTGTGTATAGTTAGGAAACTGCTTACTGTACATGTATAATACGAACGTCTTATCAATGGGTTCGGAGTTTCAACGGGTGATTCGTAGAACAAAGGGATTTTTTTTTTTCGGACAGTTCACAGTAGGATGAATATCTGCCAAAGCAGTGAAGGATGTGCTGTACTAAAAATAATAATAATAATAATAAAAAAAAATCGGAGTTCAATACCAAAAAGTGTGGGAGGTTTAAAAGAACCATTTACCAGTTATAAATTAAAAGAGATTGGTGACTTTCTTTAAAAATTTAAAGTTATGGGTTCAAAAACATTTTGAAACTATGAAGTGAAATATGTGGGTAGAAATGTCAGGCTTCAATCAATACGTGAAAAAATGAGGTACTATAAACTATCACCATACTGTGGAGAATGACCAGGTGGTGGATGAGCATAACCTTGCAAAATTGAACCGTGTATCCCTAAAATGATGACCGAAAAAGGTTTTCTTTTTTTCCCGTTAAACTTTTTTGATAACCGCCATCAAAAAAAAAAAAAAAAAAAAAAATATATATATATATATATATATATATATACATATGAATGTATATAATAGGAAATAAAAATGGTTGAAAGAAGCCATGGTTCTATCATTCATTACACTCAGCGTTGGGAGTCACAGTGGATCAACAAGGAGGTCAGATAGCAGAGGTGTGGAGGGGGAACCTCGCCCTGACATTGGTTTACGCACAAGACACGTAATTAACAACACATATATTTGTAGTGATGCTACAAGGTACAATTGAGTTCTACGGTTAAATATCGAAAAAGGAAAAATGTATGGAAGCTTAGTTGACAATTGGTTGACTTTAGATGTTCTTGCTCAGTAACAATAAGTTGTAAGAAAAAGGAAAACTGTCAACCAAAGAGCTCCGGATGGGAATGTGCTTTGACATTCCCATTCCCAGTAATGGTGGACTTGGTAATTGAAGGCAACCTTTTTCAATCAAAGATTACGTAACTTTTTTACGAGTCAAAGGGCGATGACCGTCAATAAATCCAACAGGGTAAATAAAATCTTCCTGAATGGTAGCTTTTTAATGGCTCCTGGAAGGTAGTGGCAAACATACATTCTTTTCGTGGCTAATGTGTTAAAGGACAAGTCCACTTTCATAAACATAAGAATTGATTTTTTTTCTTTATTTGTTTTTTTTACTCAACCAACGCCATTGTGCCTTACATGATCCTTAGCCACAATAAAACCAATACAAGTTGATCATGAGAGTCAAAGTGTCGAAGTATTTGACCCCTCTATACGAACAGAAAAGATGGCTCAAAAGACCGATATAAAATATTGGATATGATTTTACCGTGGTGAGGAAGGGGAGCCACGCCCTGTGTCTATATTTTAGACGTGTGTGGACAATTATAAAAACTACATATTTGTTTATTTTTTATATATAATTATGGTTACGTTGCAGAAATAACTGAATAAAATCATTGGCTGACACAAATTCATTATACAAATTCATTACAAACTTTAGAGTTCCTTTATATGAAAAACCAAAGGACCGTGGCCCTTGTCCAGTTAAGGAGGGGAGGGGGGGGGGGGAGTAAAGGGGGAGTGAAGGTACATTTCTTGCAATCTCTGTATTGACTATATCAAATACGAGACTTTTAACCATGTACTCAGTACCCATTAAAAGACACGTCGAAGAAAAAAATACTGTACAAACATTGAATGGAAATCAGGGTGTACAAACAGGAACCCGTTCAACGTGCGTCAAGCACAGGTGCCACTTGCAGTGGCTTGATTAACATACAGAGATATAAGTAGGTCGTGGTGTGAAAGAGTAGCCACGCTCAGTGTCTACACTAAACATGTGAACGATTACACATTCTTGCAAAATTCTGATAGTACACATGCATAGAATAAGAATGTTACCATTCAGCTCGCAGGCTGGTGGCGGATGAACATATACCTTGCCTACTTGAACTGTGTACCCCTACAGTGATGACAGAAATTGATTTCCCTTTTTTCTCGTTAGGTTTTTCACATTACCGGTCATGAAAACCTTTACAATATAATGTGATTTCTTTAAATATAATAATTTATGAATTGAATCTCTATACATTGATTCACAATGGATCAACGAAGAGGTCGGATAGCAGAGGTGTGGAGGGGAAACCTCGCCCTGACATTGGTTTACGCATGCACAAGGCACGTAATTGGCCACATGCGGTGAGGCTAATACACAATTGAGTTCTATGGTTGAATATCAAAACAAGGAAAAATGTATGGAAGCTTAGCTGACAATTGGTTGACTTCAGATGTTCTTGCTCAGTAACAATAAGTTGTAAGAAAAAGGGAAATTATCAACCAAAGAGCTCCGGGTTGGAATGTGTTTTGACACACCCGGCCGCAGTGATGGTGGATTTGACAATTGAAAGCAGCCCATTTTCAATCAGAAATTATGTAACTCTCTTTATATATCAAAGGATAATGCCTGCCACCAAATCCAACGAGCAAGACAGGGTATGAAATGGAACATTCCTGCATGCATGGCAGCCTTATTTAGCTGTTGAAGGGTGGTGACAAACATACATTCCTTTCGACGCTAAAACGTCAAATGTTGTTATTTCTTTTTCTTTAATTATCATTTCTTCTAAACCAGCTAACGCTGTTGTGCCTTTCAGTTGTTATTCGTCACAATAAAACCAATACAGATTGATCGTGGAAGTCCAGGTGTCAAGGTATTTGACCCTTCCGAACGAACAGCAAAAATAGCCCAGAAGACCGATGTAAAATATTGACTATAGCTTTACTGTGGTGAGGAGAAGGAGCCACGCACTGTCTATATTTTAGACGTGTGTGAACAACAAATACAGGGGTTTCATGTTTATTTTGTTTGTTTTTTATACAAAAGTATAGGTATGCTACAGACATTATCTGGATCATCGGTTGATACAGAGGATATACAAAATTCAGAAGGTAGTTAAATTAAGCTCGAACGTAATTCATCAATAACAATTCACAACAAATGAATAGATAATTTGTGATTTTAAGAAGTACTTTCGTATGCAATGTATCGTAGTAAGAAAAGAAATTTATTTATTTCATCATCGAATTTAAACACGTAGTTCCTACGTCAAAGCAGTCTTCAATCCTGACTCATTATGCAACGTTCATTCATATTACGACATTGCTATCATAACTCATTGAGATCAATGCAAGAGGAAGTGGTTCTGTTACACAAGTAGTCCAATGGGTCATGACCGGAGAAGTTATTCCGAAGCCCTTAGAAAGTGACGACATACTGTACTAAGCAAACCTGAAAGCAAACTATTGATCTGTCCTGCAGTCTATTATTCGATTCTACTCGCTCTCTTTTGTACCTTGTATGACGTCTTTAGACCAGTGATAATGTATCCAGACAAGTTTTGACAACGTCAATATCGTCTTCCAACAACTGCTTGATATCCCAACAAGATTCACACACGGTGACGAGACATCGTGACGCACACACAATAACCATGTCATATTGAAGCGCGCACATCAAACTCAAAGTATACGCATTTCATATACATATATATTTTTCTTACGAGTGACATGTACCTCTTGAATGTGAAATGAAATGAGATATTTGTCGGGGACCTATCAAAAATGAAATGAAATACGTATATGAAAGTTATCTTTATCATTTCTTCACTGTATTACAGTCAAGCTTACAGTGCGAAGGCTGCGGTTATTATTTCCTGCGCATATACATTGTAACAATGCTTGAGTGAGCACGAACAATGGGTGCGATGATGTAACGTTATTATCATAACAATGGGTGCGATTGGACTTCCTTATTCTCTGTGTGAGGTGTGTGTGTTTAGTAATGGTTCGCCTCTCTCTTTCCCTCTCTCTCTCTCTCTCTCTTTCTTTTCGTGTCTGTCTGTCTGTCTGCTATACACAGGGTCTTTAATGGGGCCTTTCTCTCGGGGGGATTTTCAGTGGCCGCTGGAGACAGGCGAAAGTGTAAAAAGTTCCAGACAAGTTTTTGTTATGCTCTGTTGTATAGCCAATGCGTGATGATAGGTCTGTTATCTTGTAAGTCTTGGCATTGCTATCCAAATATCAACAAACAACGCTTTAATCATATTCGAGCGCTCGTTCGAATCATTACGTTCTAAATGAATGAAGATACCTTGATAACAAACCACATTTCGATAGATCATAAATGATCATTAGTATTACCAGTGTCTACAAAGTCGGTATTCACCTCCGGACAATAGAAGGTAAGCCCTAGCAACCCCCGAAATGCTCATTCACACACAGCGTCGGCGGTCTCCTCACCGACCAATCAGTGACCAGGATGTCAGGAGAAGCGGCTATGCATAGCGCAACCCGCCCGCACGCACCAGTCGACTGGGTAGTGTGCGAGCTTCACGCTTCGGTTAGCGGCAAGCAGCAAACTGACCAATGAGATCACTTTGGTCGCTGTTAGGGGCGGAGCCTATGTGTGGCGCTCAATCCAAATGTTCGAACCAGTTTCTGCTTCGTTGAAACGCCAAAAAAACATGGCCCAGAAAAACGCTATTTTTTGGTCTTTCCTTTTATCATTTTGCTTCTAAATTTCGACAGATGATAGAAGACATGTCAGCCTCTAATAATATGTCAAATTCAGAAAATCGTAAGTTTTGACCAAGTTCAAACTCGATTTTCACGGCTTCGACCGTGCGCGACTTTAGGACCATTTTGTTGTAGCGGGTCACATTTGGCGTGTACATGATGTTGTCATAGCGATAATGTAAGCAAACAACAACAACAACTGACCATTATGACCACAAGGGAAACCATGTTCCTCAGGATAATTATCACGATGACAACGTATAACTAAAAGAAGTTTGTTTCAAGCTCGTCAGAAACAACACAATCATAGTAGTCTTAAACCATCACGATAATAACACGTGTACAAGGAGTGATCATTTTTGCGTGTATTTGTTGTTGCCATGGCGATAATGTTAACAAATAAACGACTGACCATTATCAAAAATGATCATAATGTGAAACTAAACCATGCTTGTGTCGATCAACGATTGTCACGAACAGCAAGACCATATAGAACCACCACGATATCACGTATCGATAGCAAGTGACCATTTTTTTTTGCGTGTATTTGTCGTTGCCAGGGCGATAATGTAAACAAATAAACGACTGACCATGGAAGGTAAATCGACATGTTCAATCCTTGTTAAGATCACAGTGACAACATGACTAAAACACGCAATAACACACGATCATAGCTAAAATCGTCACGATAGTATCACGCGTAAAATGCGAGAGTGACCAATTTTGAGTGTATTTGCTGTTGCCATGGCGATAATGTAAACAAATAAACGACTGATCACAGACAGTAAAGGAAATCGACATGTTCATATCTTGTTAACACAGTGACAACATGACTAAACCACACAATCAACGATTGTCACGAACAACACGATCATACAGCTAAAAAGCATTGTCCCAATTTATAATATCACGCGTATAATGCGAGAATGACCAATTTTGCGTGTATTTGCTGTTTCCATGGCTATAATAATAGTAATGATAATAATGAGACTCTTATAAAGCGCACATTTCTACCTAAAAAGATACTCAAGGCGCTATAGAACAGAGTACTTATTGTGTCACGTTACAACAGTATCACAGAAAATAATAAGACAATAAACCAACAAACAACAAGGCCTATACGTACACTCATAGAGGTATACAATATTGTTAATTTAAATTGAAAATATATGTCTTGAGATTCTTTTTGAAACCATCAATGGAAGATGTTTCTCTGAGGGATTTTGGCAGGTCATTCCATAGTTTTGGGCCCATATATGAAAAAGCCCGATCCACCAAATTATGCTTGATTCGAGTTACCTGTAATTTTAGCGAGTTTGATGAACGGAGATTATGTGGTGGTTGGTGAAGATGAAGAGTATTTTGAAAGTAGACAGGGGCAAATTTGTGCAATGTACGGTAAACAAGAAGAAGAATATTGAAGTTAATACGTTTTTCTACAGGAAGCCAGTGTAGGGACCGAAGTATTGGGGTAGTATGCACAGTTTTCTTCTTGAAAGTAAGTAATCTATAGCAGCACAATTCTGACGACGTTGCAGGTTACTTAGTTCTTTTTGTGAAAGGCTGCAAAACAGAGAATTGTAGAAATCTAGACAAGACGAAATAAGAGCATACATCAGTTTTTCTGCTGCTGATCTAGTTAAATAACTCCAAATTGAGCCCAGGTTACGCAAATGAAATCTTACAGATTGGGGCACTTTAATGTAAATAAACGACTGACCAAACACTGCTGTGAGGAAAACCAACAGGTTCATTAAAAAAGAAAAAGGATAACATGACTTAACCATACTTGTGTAGATCAAAGGACTGATATTGTAAACAAATCATTTTGACCAACACAACCATAACCTAAAACCAATATCACGTATACACAAGTAACGCCCATGTAAGTTCAAACAAGCTATATCGATAGTCTTAAATTCTCAAAGAAAAATAATGTACCATAAGGTGACTCAAGAGAGCTACATGTCATGATTTCATTATGTTTGTTTTCACGTCAGGTTCATGGATCTGATCTTACAGTTACTGATGGGTCGCTAATGAACATGTAGTCGAAAAAATAAAAGAACACAACATGGGTGAGGCCGAGTCTTATGTTCAATGCGGGTCAAAAAGTATATTATCTTTCTCAGTTCATCTTCTTCCGTTTCTCCTGATTTTACCTAAACAGATACTCCTGATGCTGGTGTAATACCACCTTTGATCTAAGTTGGTTAACAAAATACACTTAGCCCTAAAACATACAAATGCCTTATTATGAGTCTGCTCTAAATTCAACGTTTATGGTATTGATCGAATATACTTCAATCTCGTGTTAATTATTTTCGGCAGGAAGGCCTATACATCTAACGGCTTTCAGGTGAAACGGAACGACTCTTCGTTCCGAACACAGTGATACAGTCTACCGTGTGTTATACGCAGAGAAGCATACAAAATATCGACAAATATGTTCGTGTACTCGTTTACACGAGTCTACAAATCTCCGTCGGAGCAATTTTAGAGTTTAGGTTATTGTGTCTAAATGACACGCAGATCAACAGAATGTATACACAATCATTATACCTCAAGATATTCCCGAATAGCCCTACAGGTTTAAAATCATTAAGCTCAGGACGAGTCATGGTGGAAAGGAACTACAGCGAACTTTCCCAGTTAGAAGAAATGTGCGAATGGCTTTTTACCCAAAAGAACCATATACCGCACCATATCCTGTAGTCGCCTTCCACTTCTGCAAACACATATCATACGTACGATTATTGTCACTAGTTCTCTGCATCTTAAATATTTATCAGATTTCAGCTTTGAATACCTCGAACGGATGACCAATCGTGCAACGAATGGAACATAATTATTCACTTTTCAAGAAAGATGGGTCGTTGTCTGTTGTACATTCAACGAGTACACGATTTGAACTTACTATTCATAGCCCTATACCAGCGAGGGGAGTGTATGAGTACCTGGTTGCTATGGGCGACGGTGGTTATTCAAGTGTTTAGGGACCACCAAGGGGACTGAGTTGATGGTGGTGAAACGAGCACGAGGAATGTCTACGATCGATAATTTGTATCGTTCTCAACAAAAGAGATGTAATACACTCGTATGGACAGTGTTGAATGCCTGTCCTGGCATGAACCCGTCATGCTGAATACTTACGAACACGCGAGACTTTCAGTATTGAAATTCGGAGCGTATAATATACAGCACTACCGCCAGACACTCTCAGATTATCACGAAACAAAGAAATATATAAACTTATGATGTCAAAGGAAAATACCAGTGCGAGGCCTCCTTTTGACACAATCTTCAAAAGTTGTACGAAGTTGTAGGGACTTTAACGAGTCAAAGTTTTCGACTTACAACTTAATCCTGACTCAGAAGGATAGAGATCCGTGTTTGAATGCACGCAGATGAAACAGACTGATTGAACTTTAGATGTTTGATGGACGATGCGGTCAATATTTGAAAAAAACAAACAGACAAAAACAAAAACGAACGTGCGAATGTTGTGTTGTTTTACACCTCACCGTCCTGTATACAAGTTGTATGAACACGGTTTATCTACAACTGCAACACTATTTCACACAATGCACGATACTTCACGTTTTCATTTCACTATTGGTTGTCTTATCCTGATATATCAATTGTGACAGTGCACCTCAAAACGAACATAAAGTCGCACACACTGATTTTGCGTGAAGACTGAAAATAAGTGAAATGGGTCAACCTAGCCGAACTTGACTTTTTCATATTTTCTGAAAGAGCGGGTCTTCTTTTACATTATGCTAAAATTTGGTATCATAAAACGGGCAGGAAAATGTGTTCTTTAGCAGTTTATCTCGAACATTTTTGGTAGAATAGTGTGATTAGGTGTGTCTTTAGAATCCATTTTTCATTTCTGAAAAACCTTGTCCACACTCTTCACTTTCAACTCTAATAACTTTTGAAAGGATGATGCTACTGCTTTGAAAGTTGGCATTAATTATGGACAGAAATTGTTGATGAGGCATGTTAAATTTCAATTTAATCTAATAATCCCTTCATTGTTGTTACTCTGGTGGTTTACTTCCTGTTTTTTGTCCCATTCATCGCACAGCCAGCACGGATTGGTAAAGATTAAGTGCTTGAATAGACACTGTACTTCAGAGCCTCTTTTCTCAGTTCACACTTTTCCTGAGTTTGTGCTTTCTTTCCAATATTTAGATAGGTTAGGAAAGTCCATTTGATTTGAGTTATACATCATTTTAAATCTTAAAATCTGCTCTTTCAGAATATGGTCTTAACTAAAAATTCATGACTGGCGACTTTTTGTTTGTTTTGAGGTGCAGGGTCACAATTGATAAATGATAATAATGAGTATATTTCTTTAGCCCTCTTCCGTGGCAAGGCTATAATTACCTTTTACTCGTTGGTATAGACCATTGACATTGTTGTCTGCGTGTGATGTTCGTAATCACTGCCCAGTCATGCATATGCAGAGTAACTAACATGCTCCCTCTTTCCCGACATTTGATTTTGTATCACGGGTAAAATAACTCGTTTATCGCTGTATAATGTCATTGACAAGTTAACAACACAGTGTATAGTACTGTAAAAATGAACGGCGCACAGTCTCCGTATCCAGCATTATCAGCAAATTCATTATAAATATCATCATTTGCGTTACAATCATCGACAATAATGAGTTCTATTTTGTTAATGTAGCCTCACAGCTGTCAATCACTGCTTAAACCAAACATTCCTGTAATATATACACGATAACTTCTTTCAAAATGTGCACGAAACATTGATTATTGCAGATAAAACATATCAACGCTATAATATGAAGTATAATCGAGTGGCACAGTCTGTCAACAGAGTTCACTTTCACTCGTAGTCATAAACTTAAAGCGTGTCACGTGACTGTCCATGCATACACCGATCGTAGGTTCCTCAATTTTTATTCTAAAAAATAATGGACGTCGGATGAAAGCACCGTTTGTAAGGATCTCGTTAGTTCTTCCACCATTACATGACTACTGTTTGCGGGATAGCTGCGGATAATTTTTGATTATCCCATATATTCGTAATGAAATGAGATGCTGGTCTATATGGCTTACCTTCTAAGACGTCTGCGATCGTGGCGATCTGTTTGTATACACCCTATCTAGACACCTCGAGAACACGTCTCAACGTGTCTCATTCACAAAAGGCACTGAAAGGAGAGGTTTACTGTGACGTCACACCTGCACTGCCCTTTTATTTCGGACACTGGCTGCCCATCAAATAATGGAAGAATAGAGGGTGAGCAGGTACTGCCGATCGATTTTGTCTGTAGAGCACTTTCTATAGATAGGGCCTAACTGCGATGGAACTGCTTGGCTGTCACCTTTACAAGAATGACAAACCTGACTGACACTCATTTCCTTCGTTGGTTCTCTTAGCCGCTTTGGTTGGAAACTCTTTTGGAAGGGCCAATACGTCGAATATGAACACGTCTTCATAATATCTGATTCAACACCTGCTGAGAACAGTCACATTGTAGTGATAAAACAGAGATGAGTTCGTTCTATCGTTCCTCAACTCAGTAATGCGAACCAATCAACACATATCTTAACAACTACGGCAACAAGCGGGTTTATCAGTTACTACTGAACTTTTAACGTATAACCTGTAGCTATAGCAATATCAACAACCCTGTGACGACGACTTTTGAACATGACGTGGGAAAACGGAGCCTCAGAAAGTTCCAACCCCTTTCACTAACGGAATGATATGTAAATATAAAATCATTATGTATGTATATCCTCAAAGTGGTATACATAACTGCGAGTGAGATGGTGGGTGTGTAGACCTACACCCCAACAGACTGGAATTGCAATTCTAGTATTGTGACAAATAGTCCGGGCTAGAAGGCACCCAACCTTGTTTTTTTTTATATATACTATGTTTTTTGATGGTTTCTTGTCAATTCGAGGGTGCTGATTCCAAATCCGATTGATTTTACTCGCGTAACCTTGAGCATTTTCGGCAAAATGCAAAAATTCAAAATGGCCGCCAGATATGCTAATTCGGCCGTGATAAACACAATAATGTGCATTATATGACCAATTATTCTACCCAACTTTGTACATTTCTGTTCCTAGAGTTACTCCATCTGCATTTGCAAGCGAATTTTCATTTCATATAGGTTCATTTAGCATTTAAAGCTCATTTTTTTTATATTCAAAATGGCCGTCATTCCTATGCTTATGTAGTATATGAATGGCAAAACATATGCATAGAAATATAGAACAAATTTACTGTATTTCCAGTCCGTACCTGCGCTATCAAAAAGTGTTGCATGTGCAATATGTTGGGTGTCACTTACAATATATAGGGGGCCTACATATGAGCATTTAATATTCATAAACCTTACGATGTTGAACACAATTTCTTATATATTTCATTTTGTCTCAACAAAAGTCTCAACGATATAAGTTCACTAAACGTCTCGCAAGGAATCAATATACCATCATATTCTACATGCAGGTTGAATTTAAAAATGTAATACTAACACAATATATTAAGCAGCCTAGATACATGGTATTTATCAAATAATGTTGAAAATGGAGGGGAAGCTAGAAAGCAAAGCTTGTAATATGCATTGCCCTAAAACCATATTAACAAAGTACAGAAAAATCCTATACAGTAAGTGCAGAGATACATGGTTGGAGACAAAAACATATGGGACATTAATGACACAACTAAAAACCCTTTACATTGTAGATTTTTTTTTCCAGCAAGGAGTTTTTTTGTTTTTTTTTTTTTTTTGGGGGGGGGGGAGCAGTCCTGAGGCGAGTTCGAAATGGATCATAACTTCCATCACTTTGATATAATTTAATTTAGAAGTGCCGCCTTGATATTATCAAGCAAACCTGATTTTCTTCTTGAATTAAAACAACAACAAAAACTGTTGAAGGCATAAACGAAACTGTCCTGATGAAATACCGTACAAACTGTTCATTAAACATCAACCAAGGAGCAATGTAAGATACCTCTTTCAGTTCTCTCACAGTTCCCAGGTGTTGATAATATGTGACCCTGCACCTCAAAACAAACAAAAAGTCGCCAGACATGAATTTTTAGTTAAGACCATATTCTGAAAGAGCAGACTTTAAGCTTTAAAATGATGTATAACTCAAATCAAATGGACTCTCCTAACCTATCTAAATATTGGAAAGAAAGCACAAAGTCAGGAAAAGTGTGAACTGAGAAAAGAGGCTCTGAAGTACAGTGTCTATTCAAGCGCTTAATCTTTACCAAACCGTGCTGGCTGTGCGATGAATGGGACAAAAAACAGGAAGTAAACCACCAGGGAACAACAATGAAGGGATTATCACATTAAACTGAAATTAAGCATGCCTCATTAACACATTCTTTCCATGATTAATGCCAACTTTCAAAGCAGTAGCACTATCCTTTCAAAAGTTATTAGAGTTGAAAGTGAAGAGTGTGGACAAGGTTTTTCAGAAATGAAAAAGGGATTCTAAAGACACACCTAATCACACTATTCTACCAAAAATGTTCGAGATAAACTGCTAAAAAAACACACTTTCCTGCCCGTTTTATGATACCAAATTTTAGCATAATGTAAAAGAAGACCCACTCTTTCAGAAAATATGAAAAAGTCAAGTTCGGCTAGGTTGACCCATTTCACTTATTTTCAGTCTTCACGCAAAATCAGTGTGTGCGACTTTATGTTCGTTTTGAGGTGCACGGTCACATATACACTTTGACATCAAGATCTCATTCAGTCTTGTCATAAAACTAAAACTGTCATTTATATGTGACGGTGCACCTCAAAACGAACATAAAGTCGCACACACTGATTTTGCATGAGGACTGAAAATAAGTGAAATGGGTCAATCTAGCCGAACTTGACTTTTTCATATTTTTTGAAAGAGCGGGTTTTCTTTTACGTTATGCTAAAATTTGGTATCATAAAACGGGCAGAAAATTGTGTTTTTTTAGCAGTTTATCTCGAATTTTTTTGGTAGAATAGAGTGATTAGGTGTGCTTTTAGAATCCCTTTTTCATTTCTGAAAAACCTTGTCCACACTCTTCTCTTTCAACTCTAATAACTTTTGAAATGATAGTGCTACTGCTTTGAAAGTTGGCATTAATTATGGACAGAATGTGTTAATGAGGCATCTTAAATTTCAGTTTAAGCTGATAATCCCTTCATTGTTGTTACTCTGGTGGTTTACTTCCTGTTTTTTGTCCCATTCATCGCACAGCCAGCACGGTTTGGTAACGATTAAGCACTTGAATAGACACTGTACTTCAGAGCCTCTTTTCTCAGTTCACACTTTTCCTGAGTTTGTGCTTTCTTTCCAATATTTAGATAGGTTAGGAGAGTCCATTTGATTTGAGTTATACATCATTTTAAAGCTTAAAGTCTGCTCTTTCAGAATATGGTCTTACCTAAAAATTCCTGTCTGGCGACTTTTTGTTTGTTTTGAGGTGCAGGGTCACATATTGTCTTTAAAGAACCCTTTCATTGTATGTTTAGCAGCAGGCGACATTAGCCCCAAATTTGCAGAATTCTCAGGCTAAAGATGCATGTTAGTCCTGCAATTGTTTTAATTGCAACCACATCTGGTGATGTTCAGCACTTCCTCAGGGGTCAGAGGGCGGTTATTTGCCATAGAAACAGGATGACGACATGAAGACTCGCTTGATCACCACCCGTTGAAGCCCTATGGCTTTGTTGCCAGGCCAGAGACAGTGTTGTAGGTAATTTGGGTGGTATCACAGATGACATCAGACCAGCATCTACACCAACCTGTTTTGGGGTCAAAGCTTTCAAGTTACAGGATAGGGAAATCTAGGCTTGTGGGATTTCAGGCGCATTGATGGCAGGTTGTTCAAGGGGGCATTTCATGAAGTGTTTTGTCAGATCTTTTCTTTTTGACAAAATGTTATAAGCTATTAAATTCCTCGCATCTGATTGGTTGAGAGCAAATTTGTCAGACAAATTTGTCAGATAAAACGCTTCATGAAATCCCCCCCCCCCCTATACTATCGTGTTTGGAAGGTCAGGGTATGCGTTGACGGCACTGGTGACACTTGCCATCCTTTCCTTCCAGTGTGAGGGAGAGTGATCGAGTGCCAGTGAAGGAGGGTGGACTTCCTTAGCCTATGCTTGGAAGACTTGCCACAGAGGGCTACCTTGAACATAGCGTTGGCAAGATGGTTACTAAGATGGAAGGCATGGGTCTGATGATAATCTAATAAAGGTTAGGGTAAAGTCTCCAGAAGATGAGGTACTTCACTATTGTCTTGAGATGGGTCAGTACTCGGCTCATGTCATCCAAGGACTTTCTATGAGACGTAAAGGCAAGATCATCTGCAAACTTCCTACGTGAAGTGAATGTAATGTCACCACATATATGTTAAAAAGACCTCTAGTGGAGTTAGTTTACAGCCACCATTAAGGAGGCCATCATTCAGAGTCCTAACACAGCTGGTCTGCTTACCGAGAGCAATCCTGAATCTGCAAATGCTGAAGATTAAAACAAGCAGTGTGAAGTTGTTATAACACTGCTTTCAGAATGAAGCAGCACTGTACAGATCTCAGAGTCTCCCTCGACATCATAGGCCTATACTCAAACACATTCACTCCGAAAAAAAACGGTGGTAAAATTCATCTACCATATATGATTCATCTGGGTTAACATTAAAAACTTTGGGGCATTGTTTTCATTTCAGAGATTTGACAGCAGGAAGTGAGGTGGTCCTTTTTTTCCACTTTCCCCTGCCTCATGTTCTTTTTCGGATGAGGGGACTGAAAAGTTTGTATAATATCGCTTTTAGATAATGTAGAACAGGACAGTTAATTGGAAATTTCACTTGTGTCATCATCTAGGATTCAGCCTCTTAATTCAGTAAATCAGAATGAATATTTGATGTTGAACATCTCAAGGCAAGTAAGCATCAAATGTTCATATCTAATAATTCCTGATAAACGATCTTGATGTTAGCGTCAATTCAAGTTTTGATGGATTTTTCCAAATACCTAGGGAAAATTTCACATTGAGGTAGCAAATTTGGATGTTTGCATCAAAAAATAAAACAGCCTTTGTTAGTAACAACCTTATGATTTGTAATCAGCACACAAATTGGTAAACAGTGTGACATACCTGAGTGACAGAAAAAAAAAAAGAAAATGTGTTTATTGCACACGCTCTGCCGTTCATATTGTGCAGGGGTGTACGAGTGGCATCCATTTTGAAGTTTTGTATTAAGAATATAATAAGCCTAAAAACAATAAGCTTTCTGTTTGTTTGCTTGTTTGTTTGCTTGTTTTGCTAGTGGCACTCATCAGATTTGCATTGCACATGCAAAACTTGACAAAAGCGTAGGTATATGACTGAAAATTCGTCTTCTATTTCTATGCATATTTTTTTGCCATTCAGATGTATTATATAGTACATGAGTATAGGAGTGGCGGCCATTTTGAATTGAAAATAAGCTTAAAATACTAAATGTACCTCTTAAAATGAAAAATTTCTTGCATGTGCAAGTAGAATTACTCAAGGAACAAAAATTTTAAAAAACTTTGATGGAATAATTTGTCATAAAATTGACATAACTGGGATTATCATGGCCAAATTAGCATATCTGGCAGCCATTTTGGATTTTTGCGTTTTGCCGAAAATGCTCAATTTTAGGCGAGTGGCATCAATCGGATTTGGAATCAGCACCCTCGAATTGACAAGAAACCATCAAAAAACATTGTATATATCAAAAAACAAGGTTAGGTGCACTTTCTATGGAGCCTAGCCTGGACTAAAAGCGACGATTGAAAATAGGGAATAACTTTTCAGCGAGGAACACGTATAACCATCATCGATGGTCTTTCATGGATGAGACTGTCGCACCTTAAGAAGACAATGATTTAGGTGGTATAGGAGACACACATCTTGCGTCATCAGGAACCTCATCGTGATTTCTTCCTCAACTACATCTATGTCGTTAGCCCACGATGAATGCTTTCATTGAATATTATTCATCGTTGTGTATCTGCGGAAGTGTTTGCTAACAATGTCAATGCTATCTAGCTGTTTCGGAGTACAATCAATTTCATCATGCCGAATGGTAATCGCTATAGAGGAGTTGCTACACAAACAAAAGAAAAAAAAATCATAATTTAACGTGCATGAGATGCAACTTCTTTTAACCGTTACGTCCAAAATGGAATATCCCTTGCTGCCAAAGATGAATAAAAAACGACAACATGACATATCGGAAATGACTATTTCACAACGCAACGCGACATTCAGTCAACATACCTAACCAGAAGCATTATTGCAGTACACCATTATTCAGTACTCATACAGTGTAGATTTCACTCATCAACCCTGGCCGACATGACTGTGAAACAACATCGCAGTGCTATACAAGTGTACATGATGTTGTAATCCTACTGTTCTTATTTCTGGTGACAATAACATAACCCATGCGCTCAAATTACTAAAGGAGAGAGAGAGAACTGTCTCACGTCCATCAGCAGCACCGACCGTCTCAGTTCAGCGCAATCTCAGTCCGCGGAGGATCCTCACTCCTATTGTTCTTGAGATCCTCAGTCCGCAGAGGATCCTCACTCCTATTGTTCTTGAAATCCTCACTCCTATTGTTCTTTTTGAGGATCGCTATTGTTCTCTAGTTGATTATCTATTGTTTTCCGCGAGTGATCCTCAAAAATTTCCCTCCAAATGGTATCGAAAAGACCCCTATACACTACTGATAGGGACATAGTAAGAGAGAGATACTAGCATAGGATAAGAAGAGAAAAATACAGAAACATGATATATAATATTCTTAACACATACAATGTATTTATGATCATAATCATGTGAAAATTATAATCAGCAAATAATGAGGAATCATGTCAGCTTACCTGTATTGGGGGTATGACAGTCTGCTGTATGAGAGCAGCCACAGTACCAACTTTGTGCGTCTTATCTGGCCGATGTCATAACAAGCTCTCACTGGGAGAGTAAAAATCTCTTCCCAATACAGGCTCACTACCGAATTCGACACAATCTCGACTGACCATTAAAACAAAGGACTCTCTATTTCTTCTGACCTCGTACATTCCTGAGGCTGGAGTGTAGGGCTACTCCCACTCCCTTCTCTGTGACATGACACCTGTTATGACTTTGAGGTGTAATTGAAACGCTAGAGTCTCTCTCCCATACATTATTCTGTTGCTACAGCACAGGTACTAAACTATAGGGCAACAGGGCAAAATCATTACACATAGAACATAATATCAGTGAATAGCTATTGCATGTGTATGTATTACATATCTCTTCGTCCCATTCATTTGAACGGATTCTTAATTTGTAAACTGGCCAAAAAACAGGGTCTGACACAAGCTTTACAGTTAGAGGATGAAAAGATGACACAAGTGAAAACTTATATCCGTGCCTCCCCAGAAAAAAACAAAACAAAACAAGGCAAGTGCCAAATTGTGTCTCGCTCATTTGCGTACAAGAAATCAATATTTTTCTAACTCCCAGAAGTTTATTGATCCGCCTATGACCTTTGACCTTGTGGTAACCTTCAACTAACCAAGGGACATTTACCATCCAAGTTTAGTCACAAACGGACGAAGGGATCAAAAATTATGAGCCATAATCGAAACGCGCCATAAAAACTTAAAGGGCCCTAAAAATTTGTTGACCCCTTTTTGTGACCTTTGACCTTGTGATGACCTTTAATTCCTTAAGGGACATGTACCGTCCAAGTTTGGTCACAAACCGACTTAGGGATCAAAAGTTATGAGTCACAATCGAAACGCACAATAAAAACTTATCATCGGGCCCTAAAATTTTGTTGACCCCTTTCTGTAACCTTTGACCTTGTGATGACCTTCACCTCCCCAAGGGACATCTACCATCCAAGTTTGGTCAGAAATAGACAAAGGGATCAAAAGTTATGAGCCGGCCACAATTGAAACGCGCCCTAAAAACTTAACATTGGGCCCTAAAAGTTCGTTGACCCCTGTCTGTGACCTTTGACCTTGTGATGACCTTCACTTCCCCAAGGGACATCTACCTTCTAAGTTTGGTCAAAAACAGACAAAGGGATCAAAAGTTATGAGCCATAATCAACATATTGAAAACTTTCGCACTAATTCACGCAGAAAATCCGACGTAGCAGACGCTGGAGAAAGTGAGTGCGTGTGGGGCGAATGGCTAGTCGACACGTTAATGGGGGTGGCCTGCAGCACCGTGCGTGGAGGGACATCATGTTCACATAATTTCACGCGTAGTGTGGCGGCAGAAATCGGGTTAAATCTACAGTTGAGATATAATCTAGGACCTTATCATTCCTTTACAACATTGTTTCAGTTGATTACATGTGCACAACACGTGTATATAAGCACCCGATTGCAGACAGGAGGTGGCAAGCGACCGTTGCAACTACTTATACATTATTACCACCTCCGAAGAAAATGCACCAGTCCGACTAGAGCCATCATCGAAAAATGAGAAGGAATGTGAAATATATTTGGTTGTCTTTGCTCCCAAACTTAGCAGTTATGTTGCTCAGAAGGCTGCTACGTATCTAGATAATGTCTCACATACAACTGTATCTTGATATTGCATTGAAAATGACATTTGGCGAGAAACAAAAGCTTGAAATCACAGGAATTCACACTGCTGACGACGGCAGACAGTGAAGGTCAACGGCTCAAATTTTCGTTGGTAGTCTCGTCACGTGATAGCTCTGTGTGGATTGTACACGTTCCCTATGACAGCAATTGTGACTGGGTAGTCTAGCTTTACTGCTTATTTGCGTCAGGACTGCTCAACCAATGAACAAGATTCTTATATCACAAAAATGGGCAGAATCTCTACTTTCTAAAACCGTGCGCCCCAAGTTCGTACGACTTTCCGTTCTCGAGATATCCCGTGTGGAAGAATTGCAAGACGGCAAAATGTGCTCAAATTCGTCAAATTTGGACTGTTCGCCATAGACAAATCTACTCATAAGGTACTTTTCTGATCAAATTTGCGTCACGACTACAAATGTTACAATAATGATATATACACGTAAATAATCCCTAAAGTGTCTACATTCAGAATCCGGGCGCCCCAAGTTTGCTTCTTAAATAGTTTAAAAGTTATGGCAGATTTTGTGGAAAAATGCGTCGATTTTTGACCCGTTTTACGTGTTGTAGCGTTCGCGCGGAAGCGCGGCTTCGCAGATGACCGAAAGTTTTCAATATGAACACGCCATAAAAATTAACATTGGGCCCTAACAGTTCGTTGACCCCTGTCTGTGACCTTTGACCTTGTGGTAACCGTCAACTTCCCTAGGGACATCTACCATCTAAGTTTGGTCACAAACAGAGAGATACATCAAAAGTTACAAGCCATAAACGAAACGCGCCCTAAAAACTTAACATTGGGCCCTAAAGTTCATTGACCTCTGCCTGTGACCTTTGATCATGAGGTGCCCTTCATGTTTAATAAAATGTGTAACTTTGTATAACCACTCTTCCCTCCAAGTTTGATTGAAATTGAAATCCTCAGTAGAGGGTTATTCAAGTTTTTGTAGCGTTACGCACAGACGACGGACGGACGGACGACGGATGGACAGACGCCGCAGGCGATCCCTTAGTCTCCCCACACCTCCGATGGGCTCGACAAAAAAACAAACCCACTAACAACAAATAAGAAAAAAAAAGTTCAAGAAACATCATAAAGTGATAATTAAGCAATCAGGTGAGATCAGGTCACACCCGTAACATTTCTGCCGTTGGGGCACTGGAATGTCCTTCTCCAGGTTTCCTTATCCTGCGCCATTCTCATACAGATTTCCACCGGCTTCTCCGCCCATCTCCTCACATCATCCACCCAATTCCTCCTTGGTCTTCCTTGCGCTCGTCGCCCATCCACCCGACCATGCATTATCGTATGCGCTAGTGTACCTGGCCGTCGAGTGACATGTCCGAACCATTGCATCACCCTTCTCTTCATATGTCCAGCAGTGGTTCATAATCCCTAACTTTCCTCCTGATCTCTTCCAGCACTGGTGCATTGGTGCGTCAATTGTGCCAATGTATTCCGAGTAATCGACGGAAACATCTATCTCGAAAGCGGCTATTTTCTTCTCTAGATTTTTGCTTAGCGTCCATGACTCGCATCCACATAGGGCTATCGAGGTCACCAGTGCCTTCATCAGCTCAATCTTTGTTTTCTCTCTCACCTCTCTGCTTCTCCAGACATGGTTCAACTTGGCCAACTGAGCAGTCGCCATGGCCATTCTTGTCTTTATTTCTGTTGTTGAAGCGGCCTCCTCGTTCATCATGGCGCCCAGGTATTTTAATTGGTGGACTTCCTCTAGCGTGTGCCCGTCCACCCATATCTCCTGTGCTTCGTCATCTTGTTTATTCTGTCTTGAAGTCGTCATTATCCTACTTTTCTTGTGACTAATTTCCATGCCGTATCGGCGGGCAGCAGTGTCTAGCCGCGTAGTCAGCTCTGCTAGCTCTTCCCTATTTCCAGCAACAAGGTCAATGTCGTCAGCGAATCTCCCATTGCTGATTGGCCTTCCCGCGATTGCGACTGTGCCATCAAAATCTTCGAGTGCTTAAGCAATATGCCAGGTTTCAACCGCAAGCTGTTTATCAGAGTATGTGACATGTAAAGTAGACGATATCAAAATAAATTGCAATGTTAGATGAAAGAATAATTGTGTAATGGCATACAGCTTGTACAGGATAATAATTGTGACGCTATACTTGTCTCGCCTTTTCTTTATATCGTTGTACTCATGTGATATCACAAGCTATAGTAGTCTTTTCATCCAGCCGTGACTGAGCAGAAACTTCCAAAATTCATAACTTTTGAACGGATTGTCCGATTTTCCTCAAACTCTCACTGATGTGTTCTACTAATATTGCTGCATTCACTCAACCCACATGTCTATGAAGGTGAACTTGTCCTTTAATGATGTATTGTTTAGACAATCATTTCTGAGGCCATTTTCCTCGTCAAGGGCTTGCTTATGACGATGGCCTCCTGAATTTCTGTACATCAAGAATTGCCTGATTTGTCTTTGAGCAAGAGATATACTGAAACTTATGTTTGCATAATGGTATGCACAAAATAGTTTATTTTCATTTTTGAATTGTATCACGGAAAAAAGTTGAATATTTGAACTAATCATTTATTTGCTTTAATTGTCAGATTCAATTTACACTGTGCTCAATTTGTTTATTCAATTGACTTTGTACTTCATTTATGTATGAAAAAGAAATTCAGAAATAAAATCAGAATCAGATCATATAATCATTCAAATCACTAATATGAATATACACTTCCTTTTATCATACATATACATACAATGTTGGGCAAAGACCATTCACATTTAACAACTTTAATGATTATCTTATATACCTGTATAGTTGCATGAATTCGCAAGTACTGTTGCATTACTCTATGTGAACAGTATCAAACAGAACCAATTGTCTCTTAACTTTATCTCCAAGTTAGCTTCCAAGTGCGCTCAATAGGTACACAAAAACTGAAATCTTTGAATTGTTTAAAACATCTCATATTTGCATGTACAATGTGAGAATTTGCCTTAATGTTTAATGCATACATGCAATTTTTTTTTTTTTTTTGAAGAGGGAGAGTTGGCCTACATCAATAATTCATTATGAGAATGTTTATCTATGAGTTGATAAACAAAAGTTACATGAGTTTTGTATGGAAATTGTTTTTTTTTTTTTGGTCATATTTTGGTGCCTTGTCACTCAATGACTTTCTGAACAAGAAACCCATTGTTTCAGCGCTCCCCAGTACTGGTATCTCAAGTTTACCTTCCATGCAGTCTTGGAGACTGTTTATACCTAGGGAGAACACACCAAAGTTGGAAGCCTTTAGAGATCTCCAGGGCCCAGGGAGACATGGCATCCATATGTTTTTATTCCATGTCACTGGCGAAAACACTTGCCAAAGTTGTATAAAAATGTGACCATGCGTGTTTCCAAAAAGAAGATCAAAACTTAAAACTGGTCCTCAATAAATTATTCCTGGCTGCGCCCCTGAATCTGCCATGAAACACTTGAAAGTACCCTCAGCAGTGTAGACCCCCACCCCCTCTGAAAAAAAAAAATGAAGATGATCCTAATTGGTTCGGATCCCAAGGGGATCATCCCTGTATCTGTTCTGCTTTAAACATTTGGGGTTTTCCCACGAGTCAATGAGGTCAGCAGTGCAAAAAAAAGATCTTTGGTCTTTTTTGCTTTAATGATTCTGTGTCAAACTTAAGAGCCTTGTTTGCGTTGTGTCGGACTCGTAGGCTCTTTTTTTATTGCCTAGTGTCAGACTCATGGGCCTTATTTGTTTAGTGTCAAGCTCATGGGCCGTATGACTCTTGGGTGTTGAATTGTGACATGTGCAAAAAAAAAATCTTGAGAGAGAGAGAGAGAGAGAGAGCCATCTAGAGCGGGAAAACTACAAACTCTGGGGGGAGACCGGGGAATTTTGAGAAAACAGTCTGAAAGCGGCCCATCAACCACTGAAAGAAACAGCGCTAGAGTATCTACTTCTATAAAAGCAGAAGTGCTTTGAGTAAATACATCAGTGAATGGACTCGTAAGATTGTTTATGACAGATTCAGGGGTGATCCCCTTTGGGCCTGTACTAAATTAGGGACCAATTTTCACACTTTCATCTTCACGAAAAGTGTGGTCATTTTTTTTTTTCTACCGAACTTTGCAGGTGATAGAATATCATATTATTTAGTCACATGAGTACCATGAACCCCATGTTGACTCCAAGATGCCCCAAATCCTCCAAATTAGGGAATCTTTGAAAGCCTTTTTCCCTCTAGAATCAGAAATGGCTAAAAGGATGAAGACCATGATTACAGGGACCCTATACTGTAGAAGGTACGCATGATCACATTTTCTACAGACGTGGCAGGTGTTTTTGCCAGTGTCATGGAATAAAAACATATGGATGACATGTCTCCCTGGGCCCTGGAGATCTCTAAAGGCTTCCAACTTTGATGTGTTCTGCCTATCTAGGTAACAGTCCCGATGCAAGACTGCATGGAAGGTAAACTTGAGATACTCCGGTGAGCTCTGAACCCATGGGCCTCTTGTTCGAAAGTCATTGAGTGAACAAGGCACCAAATATGACCAAAACATGTACTACATTGTACACCAAACTCATGTAACTTTTGTATATAGACTCCTAGATAAACATGCTCAATATGAAATGATGTACCCTCCTTCTTGCAAAACAAGAAAGTATTTTGCAGTTGCAAATATACATTAACCAATTCAAAGATTTCAATTTTTCTGTACCTATTGGGCACACTTGGAAGCTAAATTGATGTAAAGCAAACAAATAAAAAAAAAATTCTCAAGAAATATTATAAAGTAATACATAAGCTACTGTATATTTCAGGTTTTAACCACAAGCCTTTTATCAGAGTATGTGACATGTAAAGTAGACGATATCAAAATAAATTTCAATGTTAGATGAAATAATAATTAATTGTATTATGGCATACAGGATAATAATGGTGACGCTATACGTATCTCGCCTCTTCGATTTTCATAAGAGATTACCAGGGACGAAAATGTTTAGTTGTAACGGGAAGAACCCCAGCCTGCCATGCCTTTATGTCAAAGAAACTTTCAGCTTCTGTTGGAAAGACTTAAAAAGTCTTTCTACCACGGACAACCTAATCAAACATTGCATTTTCTCTCCTATTAACGTAAGATAACATAAAACTCTGCTCTTTATCTTTTCAGTGTATGGCATTACATTGGAGAAAATCAGAGCAGGTGACATCAACGACATGTAAAGTAAACGATATCAAAATAAGTTTCAAGGTTAGATGAAAGAATGATTTTGTAATGGCATACAAGATAATAATTGTGGCGGTATACGTGTCTCGCCTTTTCGATTTTCATAAGAGATTAAAAGGGACGAAAATGTTTAGTTGTAACGGGAAGAACCACAGCCTCCCATGCCTTTATGTCAAAGAAACTTTCGTTGAGGACGAGTCCCGAGTATGCTCGGTCAGGTGTCTATGCGAAATGCGTGTTGTAGCAAAATCAGTCTGTTCTCAACGGGTTAATGGAATGTGAGATAAGCTTGCTCCTGATGCTGATTCGGGACAAAATAGTTTAGTTGTAACTGAAGGAACAACACCCTGCCATGTCTTTATGTCAGAGAAACTTTCAGCTTCTGTTGGAAAGACCAAAAAAGTCTTTGTACTACGGACAACCTAATCAAACATTGCATTTTCTCTCCTATGAACATAAGATAACAAAGAACTCTACTCTTAATCTTTTCATTGTATGGCATTACATTGGAGAAAATCAAACTGTCATGCAATATGAGATACCCTTGCTACTGATGCTGATTCGGCGAGGGCTGCAAAGAACTCGTCTGCTATCCTGACATATTCAAGTTCCAGAGTCTTAAGGTTTGGCATGGTACAGATACTCGTGGCGTAGGCTTGTGATGCACCAGCCGAGATGTCCGGTCCTTCGCTGTGTTTTATTGATTCAAGCTTTACAGTGAGAGTATGAAAAGATGACACAAGTTAAAACTTATTTCCCTGCCTCCCCAGTAAAAAAACACCAACAACAAATAAAAAAGCTCAAGAAACATTATAAAGTGATAATTAAGCAATATTTCAGGTTTTTACCGCAATCGTTTAATCAGAGTATGTGACATGTAAAGTAGACGATATCAAAATAAATGTTAATGTTAGATGAAAGAATAGTATTGCGTAATGGCATACAGGATAATAATGATGACGCTATACGTGTCTCGCCTTTTCGATTTTCATAAGAGATTACCAGAGACGAAAATGTTTAGTTGTAACGGGAAGAACCACAGCCTGCCATGCCTTTATGTCAAAGAAACTTTCAGCTTCTGTTGGAAAGACTAAAAAAGTCTTTGTACCACGGACAACCTAATCTAACATTGCATTTTCTCTCCTATGAACATAAGATAACATAGAATTTTACTCTTTATCTTTACATTGTATGACATTACATTGGAGAAAATCAAACTGTCATGCAATATGAGATACCCTTGCTACTGATGCTGATTCGGCGAGGGCTGCAAAGAACTCGTCTGCTATCCTGACATATTCAAGTTCCAGAGTCTTAAGGTTTGGCATGGTACAGATACTCGTGGCGTAGGCTTTCGACGCATGAGCCGAGATGTCCGGTCCTTCGCTGTGTTTTATTGATTCAAGCTTTACAGTGAGAGTATAAAAAGATGACACAAGTTAAAACTTATGTCCCTGCCTCCCCAGTAAAAAAACACCAACAACAAATAAAAAAGCTCAAGAAACATTATAAAGTGATAATTAAGCAATATTTCAGGTTTTTACCGCAATCGTTTAATCAGAGTATGTGACATGTAAAGTAGACGATATCAAAATAAACTTCAATGTTAGATGAAATAATAATTAATTGTATTATGGCATACAGGATAATAATGGTGACGCTATACGTATCTCGCCTCTTCGATTTTCATAAGAGATTACCAGGGACGAAAATGTTTAGTTGTAACGGGAAGAACCCCAGCCTGCCAGGCCTTTATGTCAAAGAAACTTTCAGCTTCTGTTGGAAAGACTTAAAAAGTCTTTCTACCACGGACAACCTAATCAAACATTGCATTTTCTCTCCTATTAACGTAAGATAACATAAAACTCTGCTCTTTATCTTTTCAGTGTATGGCATTACATTGGAGAAAATCAGATCAGGTGACATCAACGACATGTAAAGTAAACGATATTAAAATAAGTTTCAATGTTAGATGAAAGAATAATTTTGTAATGGCATACAAGATAATAATTTTGACGGTATACGTGTCTCGCCTTTTCGATTTTCATAAGAGATTAAAAGGGACGAAAATGTTCAGTTGTAACGGGAAGAACCACAGCCTCCCATGCCTTTATGTCAAAGAAACTTTCGTTGAGGACGAGTCCCGAGTATGCTCGGTCAGGTGTCTATGCGAAATGCGTGTTGTAGCAAAATCAGTCTGTTCTCAACGGGTTAATGGAATGTGAGATAAGCTTGCTCCTGATGCTGATTCGGGACAAAATAGTTTAGTTGTAACTGAAAGAACAAAACCCTGCCATGTCTTTATGTCAGAGAAACTTTCAGCTTCTGTTGGAAAGACAAAAAAAGTCTTTGTACTACGGACAACCTAATCAAACATTGCATTTTCTCTCCTATGAACATAAGATAACATAGAACTCTACTCTTAATCTTTTCATTGTATGGCATTACATTGGAGAAAATCAAACTGTCATGCAATATGAGATACCCTTGCTACTGATGCTGATTCGGCGAGGGCTGCAAAGAACTCGTCTGCTATCCTGACATATTCAAGTTCCAGAGTCTTAAGGTTTGGCATGGTACAGATACTCGTGGCGTAGGCTTGCGATGCATAAGCCGAGATGTCCGGTCCTTCGCTGTGTTTTATTGATTCAAGCTTTACAGTGAGAGTATGAAAAGATGACACAAGTTAAAACGTATTTCCCTGCCTCCCCCGTAAAAAAAACACCAACAACAAATAAAAAAGCTCAAGAAACATTATAAATTGATAATTAAGCAATATTTCAGGTTTTTACCGCAATCGTTTAATCAGAGTATGTGACATGTAAAGTAGACGATATCAAAATAAATGTTAATGTTAGATGAAAGAATAGTATTGCGTAATGGCATACAGGATAATAATGATGACGCTATACGTGTCTCGCCTTTTCGATTTTCATAAGAGATTACCAGAGACGAAAATATTTAGTTGTAACGGGAAGAACCACAGCCTGCCATGCCTTTATGTCAAAGAAACTTTCAGCTTCTGTTGGAAAGACTAAAAAAGTCTTTGTACCACGGACAACCTAATCAAACATTGCATTTTCTCTCCTATGAACATAAGATAACATAGAATTTTACTCTTTATCTTTTCATTGTATGGCATTACATTGGAGAAAATCAAACTGTCATGCAATATGAGATACCCTTGCTACTGATGCTGATTCGGCGAGGGCTGCAAAGAACTCGTCTGCTATCCTGACATATTCAAGTTCCAGAGTCTTAAGGTTTGGCATGGTACAGATACTCGTGGCGTAGGCTTGCGATGCATCAGCCGAGATGTCACCTCCTCCGCTGTGTCTTATTGATTCAAGCTTTACAGTTAGAGGATGAAAAGATGACACAAGTTAAAACGTATTTCCCTGCCTCCCCAGTAAAAAAAAGAAACACCAACAACACATTAAAAAAAAGCTCAAGAAACATTATGAAGTGATAATTAAGCAATATGTCAAGTTTTAACCGCAAGACTTTTATGAGAGTATGTGACAAGTAAAGTAGACGATATCAAAATACATTTCAATGATAGATGAAAGAATAATTTATTGTATAATGGTATACAGGATAATAATGGTGACGCTATACGTGTCTCACCTTTTCGATTTTCATAACAGATTACCAGGGATGAAAATGTTTAGTTGTAACGGGAAGAACCCCAACCTGCCATGCCTTTATGTCAAAGAATCTTTCAGCTTCTGTTGGAAATACTAAAAAAGTCTTTGAACCACGGACAACCTAATCAAACATTGCATTTTCTCTCCTTTGAACACAAGATAATATGTGACCTTGCACCTCAAAACAAACAAAAAATCGCCAGACATAAATTTTTAGTTAAGACCATATTCTAAAAGAGCAGACTTTAAGCTTTAAAATGATGTATAACTCAAATCAAATGGACTCTCTTAACCTATCTAAATATTGGAAAGAAAGCACAAACTCGGGAAAAGTGTGAACTGAGAAAAGAGGCTCTGAAGTACAGTGTCTATTCAAGCGATTAATCTTTGCCAAACCGTGCTGGCTGTGCGATGAATGGGACAAAAACAGGAAGTAAACCACCAGAGTAACAACAATGAAGAGATTATTAAAGTAAACTGAAATTAGGCATGCCTCATTATCACATTCTGTCCATAATCAATGCCAGCTTTCAAAGCAGCAGCACCATCCTTTTAAAAGATATTAGAGTTGAAAGTGAAGAGTGTGGACAAGGTTTTTCAGAAATGAGAAAGGGATTCTAAAGACACACCTAATCACACTATTCTACCAAAAATGATCGAGATAAACTGCTAAAAAACACACTTTCCTGCCCGTTTTATGATACCAAATTTTAGCATAATGTAAAACAAGACCCGCTCTTTCAGAAAAAATGAAAAAGTCAAGTTCGGCTAGGTTGACCCATTTCACTTATTTTCAGTCCTCACGCAAAATCAGTGTGTGCGACTTTATGTTCGTTTTGAGGTGCACGGTAACATATAGAACTCTACTCTTTATCTTTTCATTGTATGGCATTGCATTAGAGAAAATCAAACTGTCATGCAATATGAGATACCCTTGCTCCTGATGCTGATTCGGCGAGGGCTGCAAAGAACTTGTCTGCTATCGTGACATCTTCAAGCTGCAGAGTCTTAAGGTTTGGCATGGTACAGATACTCGTGGCGTAGGCTTGTGATGCATCAGCCGAGATGTCACGTCCTCCGCTGTGTCTTATTGATTCAAGCTTTACAGTTAGAGGATGAAAAGATGACACAAGTTAAAACTTATTTCCCTGCCTCCCCAGTAAAAAAAAGAAACACCAACAACACATCAAAAAAAGCTCAAGAAACATTATGAAGTGATAATTAAGCAATATGTCAAGTTTTAACCGCAAGACGTTTATGAGAGTATGTGACAAGTAAAGTAGACGATATCAAAATAAATTTCAATGATAGATGAAAGAATAATTTATTGTATAATGGCATACAGGATAATAATGGTGACGCTATACGTGTCTCGCCTTTTCGATTTTCATAACAGATTACCAGGGATGAAAATGTTTAGTTGTAACGGGAAGAACCCCAACCTGCCATGCCTTTATGTCAAAGAAACTTTCAGCTTCTGTTGGAAATACTAAAAAAGTCTTTGAACCACGGACAACCTAATCAAACATTGCATTTTCTCTCCTTTGAACACAAGATACAACTATAGAACTCTACTCTTTATCTTTTCATTGTATGGCATTACATTGGAGAAAATCAAACTGTCATGCAATATGAGATACCCTTGCTACTGATGCTGATTCGGCGAGGGCTGCAAAGAACTCGTCTGCTATCCTGACATATTCAAGTTCCAGAGTCTTAAGGTTTGGCATGGTACAGATACTCGTGGCGTAGGCTTGCGATGCATGAGCCGAGATGTCCGGTCCTTCGCTGTGTTTTATTGATTCAAGCTTTACAGTTAGAGTATGAAAAGATGACACAAGTTAAAACTTATTTCCCTGCCTCCCCAGTAAAAAAACACCAACAACAAATAAAAAAGCTCAAGAAACATTATAAAGTGATAATTAAGCAATATTTCAGGTTTTTACCGCAATCGTTTAATCAGAGTATGTGACATGTAAAGTAGACGATATCAAAATAAATGTTAATGTTAGATGAAAGAATAGTATTGCGTAATGGCATACAGGATAATAATGATGACGCTATACGTGTCTCGCCTTTTCGATTTTCATAAGAGATTACCAGGGACGAAAATGTTTAGTTGTAACGGGAAGAACCACAGCCTGCCATGCCTTTATGTCAAAGAAACTTTCAGCTTCTGTTGGAAAGACTAAAAAAGTCTTTGTACCACGGACAACCTAATCAAACATTGCATTTTCTCTCCTATGAACATAAGATAACATAGAACTTTACTCTTTATCTTTTCATTGTATGGCATTACATTGGAGAAAATCAAACTGTCATGCAATATGAGATACCCTTGCTACTGATGCTGATTCGGCGAGGGCTGCAAAGAACTCGTCTGCTATCCTGACATATTCAAGTTCCAGAGTCTTAAGGTTTGGCATGGTACAGATACTCGTGGCGTAGGCTTGCGATGCATAAGCCGAGATGTCCGGTCCTTCGCTGTGTTTTATTGATTCAAGCTTTACAGTTAGAGGATGAAAAGATGACACAAGTTAAAACTTATTTCCCTGCCTCCCCAGTAAAAAAACACCAACAACAAATAAAAAAGCTCAAGAAACATTATAAATTGATAATTAAGCAATGTTTCAGGTTTTTACCGCAATCGTTTAATCAGAGTATGTGACATGTAAAGTAGACGATATCAAAATAAATGTTAATGTTAGATGAAAGAATAGTATTGCGTAATGGCATACAGGATAATAATGATGACGCTATACGTGTCTCGCCTTTTCGATTTTCATAAGAGATTACCAGGGACGAAAATGTTTAGTTGTAACGGGAAGAACCACAGCCTGCCATGCCTTTATGTCAAAGAAACTTTCAGCTTCTGTTGGAAAGACTAAAAAAGTCTTTGTACCACGGACAACCTAATCAAACATTGCATTTTCTCTCCTATGAACATAAGATAACATAGAATTTTACTCTTTATCTTTTCATTGTATGGTATTACATTGGAGAAAATCAAACTGTCATGCAGTATGAGATACCCTTGCTACTGATGCTAATTTGGCGAGGGCTGCAAAGAACTCGTCTGCTATCCTGACATGTTCAAGTTCCAGAGTCTTAAGGTTTGGCATGGTACAGATACTCGTGGCGTAGGCTTGCGATGCATGAGCCGAGATGTCCGGTCTTTCGCTGTGTTTTATTGATTCAAGCTTTACAGTTAGAGGATGAAAAGATGACACAAGTTAAAACTTATTTCCCTGCCTCCCCAGTAAAAAAAAGAAACACCAACAACACATTGAAAAAAGCTCAAGAAACATTATGAAGTGATAATTAAGCAATATTTCAAGTTTTAACCGCAAGACTTTTATGAGAGTATGTGACAAGTAAAGTAGACGATATCAAAATAAATTTCAATGATAGATGAAAGAATAATTTATTGTATAATGGTATACAGGATAATAATGGTGACGCTATACGTGTCTCACCTTTTCGATTTTCGTAAGAGATTACCAGGGATGAAAATGTTTAGTTGTAACGGGAAGAACCCCAACCTGCCATGCCTTTATGTCAAAGAATCTTTCAGCTTCTGTTGGAAATACTAAAAAAGTCTTTGAACCACGGACAACCTAATCAAACATTGCATTTTCTCTCCTTTGAACACAAGATACAACTATAGAACTCTACTCTTTATCTTTTCATTGTATGGCATTACATTGGAGAAAATCAAACTGTCATGCAATATGAGATACCCTTGCTACTGATGCTGATTCGGCGAGGGCTGCAAAGAACTCGTCTGCTATCGTGACATCTTCAAGCTGCAGAGTCTTAAGGTTTGGCATGGTACAGATACTCGTGGCGTAGGCTTGTGATGCATCAGCCGAGATGGAAGGTCCTCCGCTGTGTGTCATTGATTCAAGCTTTACAGTTAGAGGATGAAAAGATGACACAACTTAAAACTTATTTCACCTAATCCCCTGAAGGTCGTCACAAGGTCAAAGGTCACAGACAAGGGTCAACAAACTTTTAGGGCCCAATGTTATGTTTTTAGGGCGCGTTTTGATTGTGGCTCATTTCTTTTGATCCCTGTGTCCGTTTGTGACCAAATTTGAACGGTAGATGTCCCTTGGGGAGTTAAAGGTCATCACAAGGTCAAAGGACATAAAAAGGGGTCAACAAATTTTTAGGGCCCAATGTTAATTTTTTTTATGGCACATTTCGATTATGGCTCATTACTTTTGATCCCTTTGTCCGTTTGTGACCAAACTCGGATGGTAAATGTCCCTTGGGGTGTTGACGGTCACCACAGGGTCAAAGGTCATAAGCAGGTCAATTAACTTCTGGGAGTTATAAAAATATCAATTCCTTGTACGCGAATGGGCGAGACGCAATTTGGCACTTGCCTTGCTTACTGTATAGGTCTACTAAACTCTTGATTAGCATCTATTGACGAACTAGTTCTACGTAGGCCTACGCACGTCAGAAATCACTGGTTTCCTCGCATATGGGTTCTTTGACAAGATATGCATGCACACAGACGCGGTTCCAGTTATAGTACTGCACTTGGTTACTTGCCCTTGCTGGCGATGGCTTGATTGGCGGGCGAGACTGCTGTCTAGGGTGTTTGCGTGCAGCAGTCGCGTAAGCAATTCGTGCCGATCGTGAATTTCATGCAAGGAAAAGACCGTAATTACATGAAAGAACGCAAGTAAATGTTAGAGAAAGTGAGCGGTTGACAAACATTTGTGACAGGACCCCAGCTAGACTAGGAAAGTGTGACAGTCATCTTTCTTCTGTAAATTGCCTTACAATTGAGTGTACCTAGACTGTTTCTACTTAAAGTTAATATTTATCAACTGTTAAGTTAATCGTGGATTTGGAGCGGTAGAGAAAACTTATGTTGATTTTGTAGGAAGTTAATTTTTTTTTTCCAAGTGTGGGCGTCTTGATATAACGGACTTTAAGTTAACTTGGAAGTTAATCATAGATTAAGTGGACTTAGAGTTGATATGAAAAGTTAATCATAGATTATCTTGACTTAACGTTAAATTTATCTTTTGATAAAACAGGGCCCTGGGCCCTGTTTTACAAAGAAAATATGAAGGGAATTCAACAAAAATTCAATTTTCTAGCGTTATGAAAGAGAACTTGACTAACCGCTTTCAGAAAGCAGGGGGAATAATTGCTACCCTTAACATATGTCATTACGAGTTGATGGAATTTGTAATTTTCATGAAAAATGAATTTTTGTCGAATTTTCTTTATATTTTCTTCATATTGTTGTCCATTCATATGTCATAACCTCTAATAGTCTCCTCATCAAGCGGTTCCAACATCAAAACTTTAAAAATTCATAACTTTTGCATCGATTGTCCGATTTTCTTCAAACTTTCACTGATGTGTTCTCCTAATGTTGCTGCTTTCACTCAATTCACATTGCTTTTGGGGTTTGCGTTCCCTTTAAGAGAAAGAAGATGAAGAAAAACAAGAAAGGAAGAAGAAAAGAAAGATTGTTTGGGTCAGCCAGAGAGTGGTTGTTGCAAAGGACAGACTTCGGTCAATATGAAAAACTTTTGCAGCAATTACATGATGGAGATGTCAAGAGCTTGAATAACTGTCTTAGATTGGAACTTTGCCTATTTCATGTGCTTTTATGCAGGAACCATTAGATGGTTACCTGTTCGCTAGTAGTGGTGAATCAAATAAAAATGTTAGCGACACCGTATAACGACCGTTTGCGATTTTTTTTACGAGCGTTTTGCGAATGTTTGCAACCGTTAGCGAAAATACAAATTCGCAAAGATATTTTGAACATGTTCAAAATGTCTTTGCGACAATAAAAACCGTTTGCGAACTTTCTTGCATCTGTTAACGAACCTTTTGCAACCCTTTACGAACTCTGGCGAAATCCCAAATTCGCTACGTTCGCAAACGTTCTCCGCTCAGTGAGATACCCCCTTTACAGCTCAACAAGCTAGCTTCCATGTATAGGTTCCGTCATACTCCTCTTTGATCAACCCCATTTTGATTTCGATTTTGATCAATTATCATTACATGTAATTACGTGTTATCACCATGTATATTGTTTGTTTTTTGCATATTGTTCACAAGGTAAAAGAACTTGGCTGATTTCTGTTGTAATGTTCATAAATGACAAGTATGAAAATAAATGAATTGAATTATTGAATTGAACCCCTCAATGCCCATCTATGGATATTGCTAAAAAAAGAAGAAGCTGTGACGGGTTGGATTCCTAGTCGACGCATCGTAATAAAGACTTGTTTCTACACGTGTTGCGGTGGATTTATACTGTGGATTTACACCTTGGATTTATATTATGGATTACCGATGTTGTAAGCAGCACTGTGCCCATTGATTTCCGTTTGAGGAATCACTTCACGCCGTCCATCGAACATCATCTGCAGACAATCCTAGAGGATTACAGGGACTTTGTGATTGTAAGTCGCAGGCTTCATGGCCTTTGATTTTACATGAGGACTCAATTTTGAATCATAAGGGCCGAGTCAATGTTGAGTTTTTCATATTTTCTAAAAGGGCTATCCTTCTTCTACATTATCTTTTAGTTTGGGATCGTAACATGTATGGGAAAGTGCGTTTTCAGCAGTTTTTCTACAACACTTTTTGGGGGGAGAGTAAATGATCAGGGATATCTTAGATGCCCCTTTCATATCTTGAAATCGTTTTCACACTCTTCCCTTCTAAGTCCAATATCTTTTGAATGGATAATGCTTCTGTTTTGAAAGTTGGCATTAATCGTGGACTGAATGTGTTAACAGAGCACGCCCAATATCAGCTTAATCAGATAATCCCTTCATTTTTCCTGCTCTGATCGTTTACACCCTGTGTTTTGCCCCTTTCATCACACAGATTGCACGGCTTGATAGTGATTAAACACTTAAATAGACCCTTGACTTAAGAGCCTCCTTACTCAGTTCACACTTTTTCAAAGTGTGTGCTTTCTTTCCAGTGTTTAGATAGGTTAGGGGAGTCAATTTGTGCTGCATTATACATCATCTTAGATATTAGAGTCTGCTCTTTCAGGATCAGCCCTTAACTAAAAATCCATATAATAATAATAATAATAATAATAATAATTACAATATATATGTGACCCTGCACCACAAAACAAACAAAAAGTCGCCAGACATAAATTTTTACTTAAGGGCAGATTCTGAAAGAGCAGACTCTAAGCTTTAAAATGACGTATAACTCAATTCAAATGGACTCCCCTAACCTACCTAAATACTGGAAAGAAAGCACACACTCCGGAAAAGTGTGAACTGAGAGAAGAGGCTCTGAAGTACAGTGCCTATTCAAGCGCCTAATCTTTACCAAGCTGTGCTAGCTGTGCCATGAAAGGGGCAAACCACAGGATGTAAACCACTGGAGCAACAACAATGAAGAGATAATCAGATTAAGCTAAAATTAAAGTTGTTCTATGAGCACATTCTGCCCATGATTAATGCTAACTTTCAAAGCAATAGCGTCATCCTTCCAAACGTTATTAGACTTGAAAGTGAAGAGTGTGCAAAGGATATTTCAAGACATGAAAAGCGGCCTCTAAGTCACACCTGATCATTCTACTCTTCCCCCAAAAAAGGTTGTAGAAAACTGCTAAAAACACACTTTCCCATTCATCTTAAAATAACAAACTGAAGAGTAATGCAGAAGAAGGATAGCCCTTTCAGAAAATATGAAAGGCCCAATATTGACTTGGTTGAACCATTTCACTTTTTTTGAGTCCTCACTTAAAATCAAGGGGTGTGACTTTTTGTTTGTTTTGTGGTGCACGGTCATATGTATGTATACAGTATATACATATATATATATATACACACATATGAATATGTCTATGTGTGTGTGTGTGTGTGACCATTGTCATTGTTTTTTGGGTCGTCACAAAACCAACAGACCTATATCAGTAACTAAGCTGGAAACTTTTATACTAGTTAATTTCTGCTCCGTGAACATTCGTCTCCATGAATATACAAAATAGATAGAATAAGGCGCGATGTTTTAGTAAAATATTATGAGGAGGGAGGTTTGAAAATGTGCTGTTTAAAGGACAAGTTCACCTTCATAAACATAAGGATTGAGAGAATGCAACAATATTAGTAGAACACATTAGTGAAAGTTTGAGGGAAATTGGACAATCGATTCAAAAGTTATGAATTTTTAAAATTTTTGTGTTGGAACCGCTGGATGAGGAGACTACTACAGCTTGTGAGTCATATGCGTACAACAGTATAAAGAAAATGTAAAAGAAAATTCAACATATTGTCACTTTTTTCGCATAATAAAAGAGCTCTTGACTTGCCTCTTTCTAAAGGCAGGGGGAATAATATTACCCATAACATTTGTCGGTAACGAGTCAGGGGAATGTGTACTTTTTTCAAAAGATGGCATTTTGTGAAATTCTCTTTATATTTTCCTTTATATTGTTGCACGCATGTGACATCTAAGTTATTCATACACTGTAGTAGTCTTCTCATCCAGCGGTTACTGCACAAAAACTTCAAAAATTCATAACTTTTGAACGGATTGTCTGATTTTCCTCAAACTTTCAATGATGTGTTCTACTAATATTGCTACATATTCTCAATCCTTATGTTTATGAAGGTGAACTTGTCCTTTAAAGTCAATGATGCAAGCTCAAAAAATAAAATGGGTGCTGAGGTTATTTGGGTCATGTTCAAAAGGATGGAAATCCATTTGTTTGAATTTGTTAGCATCTGTAGGAGGATAATTTTTGTTCTTCTGCAACTTCGATGTTTCAAAGTTAAAGATTAATGTTTCACGGTGGTTTTCAGAGGTATTAGAAACGTGGTCCCTCCTTCAGAACAGAGAATTAAGCATACCCAATCAAATAATCTCGAATAATAAATACATTTTGTTTCATGAGAAGTCTATGTTTAATACACATATAGGAGAGAAAGGTTTCTTGAAGGTAACTGATATGTTAGATGAATACGGCCGACCTCTGCGTTGGAAGGATTGTAAGGGTAAAGGTTTACAGTTTACTCAGTATTTCACTCTTCTCGATTGCTTCAAGAAGATGCCAAGTGAATGGAAGCTTTTTTTTCTTCGTCAAAATTATCACCCCTTTATTAAACCCCTGAGTATTATTCCTTTAATTTGGGTTAAGGGCAGATGGTTGGAATTACATAACGTAACAATAAAGCATTTATGTAATATATATCTGCATTTGAATAACCCTGGAAAATCTAGTGTTTTTGATCGTTTTGACGTTATGCATGATATTGTATTTGAAGATGTTCAATCTCTTTTCAAATTACCTGCCCGTTTGACAATTGATACAAAATTATGAATAACGCAATATAAGATATTGAATAATTTGATCCCCGTTAATTCGTGGCTTGTTCGAATAGGAAGAAAAGAGCACTCAAGATGTTCCTATTGTAAAAGTAAACCGGAGACAATAGAACATTTGTTTTTTGATTGTCGGAAGGTGTCAGTATTCTGGGAATCATTGTTTAAAGAGGAAAAAAGGAAAATTGATTCTTTGCAATTGTTTTCATGTCAAAAGGTGTTATATGGTGTTATAGATCCGAGGAACGATTTTGTTTTTTCATACAATTTCATACTATTATTGGGTAAACAATTTATTTTAAGTTGTAAATATCAACGTTTATGTCCTCAAAGGCAACATTTTGTGCAATATGTAAAAAAATATAGTTTGATTGAAGAAGAAATAGAAAAAAAAATAAATTTGATTTGCATGGAGCAAAGTGGAGGAAAATAGAACAAATAATATCTTTATAGAAAGTCAAATGCCCTTCCCACTCTCTTCTTCTTTTCCCTTGCTCTGGTGGTCCTTTCTTCCTCACCGCGGTTTATACTCCTTTTTTCTAATTCCCTCCCTCTCTCTCTCTCTCTATCTATCTCTCTCTCTTGTCATGGCATTCACGGTATTTTATGTTCATGAAACAATTGTTCTGTCCTGCATTATCACCTCAAAGATTTGCTGCGTCGAATACACCCCCCCCCCCCCCCATGCCGGGAGAAAGGACAGGAGACTTCGCATCTTCAACCCAGGGCTGGGTGTATAATAATGATATCGTACAAAGGAAGTTACGGAGAGTGCATAAATGAGCTAGGTGAATAGTACCTTTGTTTTGTTTTTGTTTTTTTTTTTGAAGATTGTAGTGTGTGTTCTTACGCCTTTGGTTTTGTTTTATCTGGTCTTTGGTAATATTTGGTGTTTCCATTGAAGCCTATTTTTTTTTCTTTTTTCTTCTGTTTATTTTTTCCCCCTCGTTTTCTGTGTATACGATTCTAGAACTATTGGTGTTAACGTGTATTAGAGACTATAGTCCAAAAAGGATCAGACGCCTGGTAGTTTTACTATCATTGAATGCTATCAAACTTTTGTTTTGTGATTTCAAAAATGTATTTGTCATATACCCTGTGAAAAAGCACGATATTCTTCGATCTGATCAATAAAATCCAGAAATACAAAAATATACAAAATAGTTACGTAATAATAACATAACAAAATAATAACATTGAGAACTAGTTAAAACAGATAAAAGGTATTGAAAACTCACGTAGTTAAGTTGAGTTCTTACGTTTTCAATGAGTTAGAAACATTGCATAATTTTTGTTTATATATAAAAGATTGCAATATAAATTCGTCAGCTAAAAATAGGATGCAGTAAGTATAGGTGGTAAGATAATAGGATCAGGTTGGGAAAGGATAAGGATTAGGATACATTAATCCAATATTGCACCTGTATACGACATACACAACAGATTAATAAGCTCAATTCAATTCTTATTAAATTATTCTTATTGAAAACGTAGATCCTAATGGCCCATTTACAATAACTAGCTGTAGTATTACTGCTGTTTTTTATGTAAAGAATAAGTGAAATCTTTTCCACTATACTCCTGCTAGCCAATGATTCACACCAATCTGATTACCCAATAACCGTTCTACAATTTCAGTTATAATTACATGCGGTCTGTGCTATTTTTAAAATATTTTTTTTGTGACTCTGATGCCATCAGATTTGATGACATTTTACAATACTTGTGTGTGTGTGTGTGTGTGTATGTGTATTTGGTGTAAAACGTGGACAATCACCAGGATACACACCAACAGAACGTGGGCACACCCCAAATTGTGGACGTCCGCGTTTTTTGAACCGTAATGTTTTATGGTACTCTGATGACTTCTAGAGGGCGCTAGTTTGATATAGCACTCAGTGCCGTATATTAAAGTCTGGCCAACTGCTAATTTGGACGCCATGTCGTTACAGCGCGTATTACGCGTCACAGGATTAGCGTGTACGCTCAGACGTAACAAAACCAAGCCAAATAAGGGGCAGTTAACAATGGGCGTCGCGTATGAGCGCACTTCAGTAACGACATGGCGCCTGTATATCACGGGACCAGCCTTTGACCAATCACAGGCTTCAAAACACATAAGCCAAAAACCGAGTTGGCCAGACTCTCTTAATATACGGCACTGATGGCACTATGTTGAGAGAAGTCCTCGGTGAACGGTTATAGACCGGGGGCCCAGGGGATTTATTCAGCTGAAAAGGGTCACACATTTTGATGGTCTCATCATACAAGGGTCAATAAAATGAATTGCTGGCAAGTCACATCCTGTACCGTAAGTCTAGGGGCCAAAAAAAGGGGTCCCGAAAAATGAATGTATTCAGCCGAAGGGGGTCACGGACAAAAGTTGGTGGTTATAATGAAAACAACAATGCCAGCTATTTTATCCTGTACGGGGCCCCAGACAGAAGCCCCAAAAGGCCCCCAAATATGGTGTTATTCAGCTGAAAAGGGTCACGGCTAATTTCTTTTGCAATGGAAGTAGTACCCATCAGAGATATCCAAAACACCAGTGCCAGCTATTTTACCATGTACAGGGCCCCAGAGAGTAGCCCCAAAGTGCCCCACCCCTATAGGCCCTACGTACAAACTGATTTTATTCAGCTGAAAAGAGTCAAGGCTAATTTCTTTTGCGATGGAAGATGTACTCATCAGAGATATCCAAAACCCCAAAGCCAGTTATTTTATCCTGTACGGGCCCCAAACAGTAGCCCCAAAGTGCCCCCCCCCCCCCCCCCCACACACACACATTAGTTTCATTCAGCTGAAAAGGATCACGGCTAATTTCTTTTGCAATGGAAGTAGTACCCATCAGAGAAATCCAAAATACCAAAGCCAGTTATTTTGTCCTGCACGGGCACCCAGACAGTAGCCCCAAATTGCCCCCTTACCCCCCCCCCCCCCCCACACACACACACACAATGATTTCATTCAGCTGAAAAGGGTCACGGCTATTTTCTTTTGCAATCGGAAGTAGTATACTCATCAGAGATATCCAAAAGACTAAAGCCAGTTATTTTATCCTGTACGGGGCCTAAGACAGTAGCCCCAAAGTGCCCCCCCCTACACACACACACTCACACGCACACACGCACACACACAGACTTTGGTGTGTGTGTGTGTGTGTTTTAACGGTGCAGACACATTCGTGTTGTCACAGAGTTTAAATATTATTGAGAATGGTATACAGATAGTGTTACTGCAGATTTAACAGGAATAGCGTCACCTTGTGGTCGGTTCTTAGAAACGCATACAGTAGTAGGCAGTACGTAGAAACAGATAGCCAGAGAGCTAGCGACCACTCAATTTACCCCATCAAGCCTAGAAGGTTTGACCCCTCAGAGTTGCTGGGGCCACCCTCCTCATTGACAAAATGCGCGTCAGCCTGGTCCCGGAGGGCGGGTTCGTGAGCATTGTAAACATTGTAAGTTTCCTTATGGATATGGAATGACGGTGTGAAACGACAAATTACTATCAGCAAAATCACGGGAATTGCATAACAATTAAATGCGAACGAGCGGAGCGAGCGATCTTGAAAATGTTGACATTTCGCAGTCCACAAACTGCCGTTTGTAGGTACATATATATATATTTTTTCACTTTGGAAATTAAGGGTAGGGTCGCACCGCGCGCAACTGTTGGCAATTACTGGCAGCTTGAAAATCTTGACATTTCATAGTAAAAAAAACTGCCGTTTGTGTATATTTCTTTTTTCGCTTTTGAAATTAGGGGGGGGGGGAGGCACCGGGCGCAACTGCTGGCAATTACTGGTAGCAACATCCAGACACCAGGAGAATGGCATATTGATTAAATGCGACCGTGCTTGAAAGTTTTGACATTTTACAATCCCAAAACTGTCGTTTGTAGCTAAGTTTTTTTTTTTTTTTTTGCTTTGGAAATAATTGGGGGGGGGGGGAGGATGCACCGGGCGCAACTGCTGGCAATTTAGACAGTAACATCAGGAGAATAGCACAACGATGAAATGCGAGCGAGCCTCAAATCTTGTCTTTAAATTAGAAATTTACACGTCTTTATGGAGTCATTGTATGAGCAACAAGACGTCAGAAAGATGTCACATTGTTTGACGTCAGTTTATTAGACGTCTAAATGGCGTCGATCTTCTTTGACTATTTATGCCAAATTAAAGTCATTCTGACGTGTCTCTATAGTACCAGGAAATACGACGCTAGGATGACGTGAAAAACAGCTGAAAGAGCAACGTAAATTTGACTTCATTTATTAAGTGTTAATAGGACGTCATAGATATGTCCTGAATTTACGTAAATTTAACGTCAAGTAATACGTTAATTGTACGACGTCGTAAGCACGTCTAAAAAATGACGTAAACTTTATATTATCAATAAGGTTAGTCGCTAATATAACGTCAAAAATACGTTGCAAAGCAACGTAAATTTTGAGGCAGTCATACGCGTTAATATGACGTGAAGAATACACACAAAACTGACCTAAATTTTACGTCTTTTGTACGTCGCTTATATGACGCCATAAATAGGTCGCAAAACTAACGTAGATTTCACGTTATCAGTACGTCGCCTGTATGACGTCAGGAATTCGTCGCAAATCAAAGTAAATTTGACGTAATTACTACAATTGTACGTCGTTTACATGACATGGGAACAATCTATTTAATTGAGCAATTCGCTGTATCTCTTAATTGGCAACAGTTGTTTTTCAATGTTTCTCAAACACCATTTCTATTCCAGTGTTGTTAATTAATGTCAAATTCCAGTACAAAAAATCGCGAAATTATTGAACTGAAGAAGCATTTGTTTTGCCTATGCTTAATTGTGTACTCGGTGTCGGGCTTTGGAATGGACAGTGGATTTTGAGTGAAATGACGGGTGACATGACATATTGGACGTTTTGTGGCAAAATCATTCTGGTAACACGGTTCATTAAATATCTTGAAAACATAAATAGAATACTGATAGTTGATTCTATACTGTCGACACTTTGCCACCCAAGTCTATTCAAAAGAGTTTCCTCGGTAGTTTAATAATCCGCATTTGAACCAGTTTTGCATATCTTTTCTGAGTTCGTTGTAATTTGACATAATAATAAAATTATTCAGTTTTCACCCAACAACCATGCAATAATCTTTTTTTTTCTTTTTTTTTTTCTTTTTTTTTGTTTTGTTTTGTTTTGTTTTGTTTTTTTGGTGTGCGCCTCCATAGGTAGCCCCACTCATTTAGGGCTCTGATTATATTGTCTCTTTTACCAGGTTTTTGCTGCATTTTTGCAGTATGGTTGTTTATATTGTATTCTGTTTGTGTCAAGGATCTTGCTAGACCATTTCCAGTCAATTTGTTGGTAAGTTAGCTGTATATTTAAGCAGATGAATTTTGTATCTTGATACTGTTGCCTACTCTGTATTGCCATTTTCAGTGTCCAGCCCAGTGTTGTACACTTGCTTCATGCATCTTGTATGTGTACTTGCTTTGTACTTTCAATAGCACCTTTTGTTGTCACACCGTTCACATGTGTATGTCAATAGCATCACCTCCACAGCAATGGAGGGGATTAAGATCTGGCGTCTCTGGAATCTATTCTTTTGTATACCTCTGATTGTATCTCTCTTGAACGTGAACCATGTATTCATGCTGCCAACTGATGCTTGTAACTGTAATCACAGTCTACTTTCTCCTGTTCACAGGCTTGTCAGACACTGTGGTAAACCTGTTGCATACTATAGCAACACATGTGCATGTTTTCAGTTAGCCATCCTACTGTCCGGTGACATTCAAACAAACCCAGGTCCATGTACTGAAGTCGATGTAATGCAACATGCTAATAAGTATTGCAGTAGTTTTCAACCCAATCGTATTACATATGATGTACATGCCCTCCGTCAGTTTAATGGGAAGCCCAGTCATCTACTTCCTTTGACTGTCTGGAGAAGGGTATGTGATCTTGGAATTGCGCAGCAGCGGCGTACTCACAGGGGACGCCGCAGGCGGAGGATTCCAAGGTCACAGTCCCTTTGTGATGTTTCCAGTGGGTCTCAATTTGGTCTATGGAACGCAAGATCCTTGACGAATAAAGTCGATGCAGTGTCAACTCTGATTATAGATAATGATATTGATGTGTTAGTCATCACTGAGTCATGGCTTTCAGGTGACCAGAGGGATGAGCCTACCCTTGCTGAATTGAAATTATCCCTTCCAAATTTCAATATTATCAATCATCCCAGAAAGACATCTAGAGGAGGTGGTATCTGCGTCCTGTATAGGTCTGCTGCGCGTTGTGTTGTCAATGACACACACAAATTTTTGTCTTTTGAACTGCTAGATCTCACGATTCATCTCACTTCTTCATCTACTGTTCGGGTTTATTGCATTTATCGCCCACCCCATTCCTCTCGTCACACCTTTACCAGCAACGACTTTCTTGATGAGTTTTTAACTCTCCTCGAGGGTGCTGCTGTTGATGCTCATCCAACCATTCTTCTTGGTGACTTTAATATACATGTAGATGATTCTGCTGATAGTTTCGCTCAGTCTTTTCTCAATGCCGTTGAAGCCTTTGGGTTTCATCAACATGTTAAGGGTGCCACTCACCAAGCAGGCCACACACTTGATTTAGTCTTTAGTAGGAAATCTGAAGATATTATTTCCCATATCACTGTATTGCCATCTTTGCCATCTGATCACTCCGCCATTCTTTCCGCCATTAATCTTAAAAGCCCACCAAATCCTAGAAGGAAAGTTAGCTTTAGGAAGCTTCGCAATATTGACACCAACTCTTTCCGCCATGATATTAAACAGGCTTTGTTGACTTCCCAGTGTACATCTTGTCCTACAGAAGCAATTTCAATGTATAATGACATGCTGAGTAATCTGTTGGACAAGCATGCCCCTGTTAAAACCGTGACTGTGACAATTAGACCCAATGCCCCTTGGTTCTCTGATGAGATTAGGGAGGCTAGGAGGCGTCGGCGTCGTGCTGAACGTCGCATGTTGAAGTCCGGCATGCAGTCTGACATGGACCTGTATCGTCAAGAATGTGAGCTGTACTACAGTCTGATTACAGATGCAAAGTCCCAGTACCTGAGAAAAGAGATCGCCAATGCTGACTCTAAACGACTATTCAACTTCGTGAAGAAACTGTCCACCCCTTCTGACTCTTCTATTTATCCTGAACACTCATCTGATTCAGAACTGGCGCACAGGTTCAGTATGTTCTTCATGAAGAAAATCGATGATATTGTGTCTTCCTTTGTATCTGACGTGAACCATTTGGAGTTATCCGTCCAGGCTTCTGAGAACTCTTTGAACTGCAACCTGAGAGTTTAATCCGGTCACTGATGAACAGCTTCGACGTCTCATCATGCTATCTCCACCAAAATCTTGCACTCTGGACCCTCTTCCAACTTGGCTGCTCAAAGAGTGCCTTGATGAGCTGCTTCCGGTTCTTAAAAACATCATTAACACATCATTGTCATCGGGTATAGTTCCAATACCTTTCAAGACATCTCTTGTTTCCCCTTTGTTGAATAAACCGAACCTAGATCCCGATGTCCTGAGCAATTACCGACCAATTGCCAATCTGCCATTTGTGAGTAAGCTTCTTGAAAGGATTGTGTCTACACAGTTAATGTCTTATGTTGACAGTAATCATCTGCTTCCTACAAACCAGTCAGCATACCGCAACCTCCTTTCAACAGAAACTGCCTTGTTGAAAGTGCTCAACGATCTCCTTCTTGCTGTCGACAAGGGCAATGAGGCTGCTCTTCTTCTTCTTGACTATTCGGCTGCGTTTGACACGCTCGACCACACGTTGCTACTACAACGACTTAGTAATGACTACTCCATCACAGGTACTGCCATCCAATGGATCAAGTCATATCTTCAAGATCGCACACAGAGGGTGATAATCAATGGGACCTGTTCACGTCCTAGTCCTATCAGCTGCGGAGTTCCGCAAGGATCCGTTGCCGGCCCCCTTCTTTTTTCTCCTCTATACAGGTCCACTCACCAGAATCATCAATTGTCATCATGGAGTCAACTACGCTATGTATGCTGACGACACTCAAATTTACATAACTATGTCACCTGGCGATAGGATTGCTGCTGTTAATTCACTGAGAGAATGTCTCAACGACATCAAAGCCTGGTCCACTGCCAACAGACTCCGTCTGAACGAAGACAAGTCTGAACTCATCCATTTCTCATCACAGTTTAGGAGCACAGTTCCTCTACCAGATCTAACTACTCGGGATGGGATTATTAAGGTCTCTGACTGTGTTAGAGACCTTGGCTTTACTTTGGACAAACACTTAACTCTTAAACACCATATCACAAACATTTGCAAGTCTGCATCATGGGGTATTTTCAAAATAGGGAAGATCAGGCGTCTGCTTGATCAATCATCAGCTGAGCGGCTCGTCCATGCCTTCGTCTCCTCCTATCTGGACTACTGCAACTCCCTCCTTGCCGGCCTCCCTCTTTCTCACATATCCCCTCTCCAACGTATCCAAAATTCAGCCGCTAGATTAGTCTCCCTTAGTAGGAGACATGACCATATATCTCCTGTTCTCCGCTCACTACATTGGCTTCCAGTCCATTCCAGTATTACTTTCAAAATCCTACTTCTGACGTACAAAATCACACGTAATCTTGCACCCATATATCTTCAAAACCTAGTCTCTCTCCGCTCCTCCTCTTCTGCCAGACCCCTCCGTTCATCTTCCTCTCTCCAATTACTTCATGGCCCACGTACAAAAACCCGTTATGGTGACCGAGCCTTCTCTTCCATTGCTCCCACTCTTTGGAATAAACTCCCTCTGTATATTCAGAATGCCTCATCTGTCGAATCATTTAAAATTCTTCTTAAAACTCACCTGTTTAATCAGTTGTAATTTTTTCTTTTTCTCCTGGAGGTGCACACAGTTATCAATTATTGTACCATTGTATCACATGTATTTTTCTTTTCTTTTCTTTTCTTTCTTCTTCTTTTGTTACTGTTAACGTTGATTTTGTTAATGTTATTGTGTTTTCTAATCTATTTGTATGAGTAGCAAAGTGCGCTTAGAAACGTCAGTATGAAGCGCCATATAAATGCAATTATTATTATTATTATTATTATTATTATCTATGTGCGGTACAGCTGTGCCAGAATTGTTTCTGTTTAGAAAATACTTTATCCTCCTGATACATGCTATTGCTCGATTAACTCTTCTAATATTACATTTGATACATGTAATGACAAGTTTAAACTCTGATCAAGAATTACACAAAGATACTTAATACTTATAACATTTTTAAGGTAATCTTCTTCGTGAGTTATTCTTAGAATGTGATTTGTAATCTTACGTTTGGTTCCATAAAACATATTTTTTTCTTGTTTTTGTGGCATTGCTTTTCATTTGATTAATTCTAATCCATTCACGCAGTATTTCTTTTTTTATATTCCTTATGCAGAAGAATTTGAGTACTTATTTTTTCCCTTGCAAAACAATGCCGTGTTGTCAGCTAAAGGGTGATCTTTGTTTGGTTTTCAAAAGCATAAATTACACATATCATTGATAAATAGAAAAAGAAGGGCCCCAGGATTGAGCCTTAGAAGGCACCAGAAGTAACCTTCTCAAAAGCACTCTGGGCACCTTAAAGAGAAACACATTGCTGTTTGTTACAAAGATAACATGAAAACCATTGTAGTTCGGTTGTTTTTATGCTAAAGTAAGGAGTTTTTTTTTTTTAAAGGATTTCGTGCGATAAGATATCAAAGGCCTTCTTTAGGTCTAATAAAATGCAGCTGTTGTAAGGTCAGAATAAAGGTTAGTCAACAACAAATAGTAATTTCAATTAAACATGTAGCCGCTGAATGCTTTGGGCGAAAACCTGATTGCCTCTTCGATATTAATTATTTTCTTGCACGTATTCGTGAAGTTGTAATAATAATAATGATAATAATAATGATGATAATAACAATAATATATATATATATATATATATATATATATATATACATATATATATATATATATATAATTTGATTTTATTTCTGTTTTTTCTGAATCACACATAACAAGAATACACTTATTTAGAAATCAACATTACACGACATATAAGCAAGCATATACAGTCTTGTAAATTAATTCGAAGTATATACATATACACACACTATGAACATGACAATATTCGAGGTATAAGACGTGTAGCATATCATTCACTAAAAATGTTCAGAGGCGAATGGTTGTATCAACAGTTGTAGATTATGTAGATAATAATTGATTATTCATTCAGATTATATCATGTTTCAATAAAGGAATTATAGAAAAAAAATGTATAACAGAGGGGTATTTGTATAAATTGATTTTTAAAATCAAACATTTTTGGTTATTATGATAAGAGAAAAGCAGGAGGCCGCGAATATAAGCAACAGCTTGACATGGATTGAGGCCTGGGGGTAAAATTCGAGACATCCGTATGACGGACGTGTCTACAAAATAGAATCAATAGTCAAAACCAAAATATCGTAGTAATTTATGAAATCAAAAATAAAGGGGGAATTCAAAATAATTTTCGCTTGTTATCAAATAGGCGTTCCTTACCATAATACTATGCTAAGGTGAGTGCTGTGCTGTGCTGTGCTGTGCTAATCTGAGCATGCGATGAAATTCAATTTTGTTAATTTAATTTGTGGGTATATATACGTGATTGAGTTGATTCTGGTTTTGTTCTTTGTGTCACATGAATGTTTTCTACATACTTCTGTATACAATATCAACAATTTTGATGTGCAGAAAATTACTGAAACTAATACTATATTAATATAAACTGTTTGTGAGTGAACATAAAAACTCCAAAACTTCTTATCACTCGTGCATCATTATATTTCGATAAAAGATTTTTTTTTTCATAAGTGCTTTAAAAGAATATAATCTGCTGGTTGTCCTAATTTGCTCAGGGAGATTATTCCAAACGTCAGGTCCATGACCTGTGAGCTAGCATTAACTTGGAATTGTGGAGGTTATAATCTTTGGAATGTCGAGTTGGGTAAGCGTGGACGCTGGAGTTCACAGTGAATAGGTTGTGTAACGAGTAAGGGATGGTGTTTGGATTTGTATTTGTACATGAATATTGCGCATTGTAATGTGTATATCGTTGATTTCAGAGTTTTAAATTCTTTAACAAATAATGGTTCGGGAATTTGCAAGATAATGTGAGTTGGTACAAATAAAGAGTGCTCTTTTTTGGAAAAGGTGAACTGATTGAATTTTTGTCTTGCCCATACCATATTGCAGTATGTGATATATGGTAAAATCAGTGCATTATATAAAATGGAAAAAAAAAAACAAGAAATTTTTCTCTCAAAAAATCTTTCAGTTTGAGCAATATAGGACCTACCTATGTTTCTCGATACAATAATACTTAAAATTATATATATATATATATATATATATATATATATATATATCATAATATATTTGTATGTTGGAGAACATAGAGTTGCTTTCGTCCGAGTTGAAGTTCCTTCCTTGGTAAACTCTGATAAAAGAGCCACCAGACGACCACCTCTGCCCCCCCCCCCCCCCCACGGAAAAAAGCAGTAACTGACATTTTTATGAATGTTTACTTATTTGCAAAAATGAATAGTTTACCCAATGCTCTTCAATGTTTATAGGTCAGTTTTGCAGAAAAAAAAATGAAAGTGACCAAAAATTCAATTTTTCACTTTTGCAAAAAAGCAGTAACTGCATCCAGTTGATTCAACTTTGCAAGTTTCCCCATGGAAGAAAGCAGTAACTAACAAAACCCACGGAAGAAAACAGTAACTAACAATTTAGTCTAATCATTCAGACTCTGTATAGTCCTTCCTGTATATTTTTTCCCTCATACCGTTTATTTTTTTCTACTATTTTTTTTTTTAAAACAATATAACCAGCAGTTTCTTCCATAATTTAGGGGAGTAGATATAAAAAGATTGTTTCACCAGTAACTTGACTCTGCCCGCAGGGAATCATATGACAATATAAACAGCAGTTTCTTCCATAATTCAGGGGCGGATCTAGCTTTTTTCCAAGGTGGGGGTTTGAGGGGCTGAGCTGGGTATTGCGAGGGAGCGTAGCGATCAAGCCCGAGCGAGCGAAGCGAGCGAGGGGGGAGGGTGTGGGAGGGTATCCCCCCTCCCACAGTAGGGAGATTTTTCATTTTTAGGGTTGCCAGCTTGCGATTTTAAGCATACTTGCATGCTCTATTTTTTATCTTTTTTGCCGACCCTGGCTCCGCGGTCCTGGGTTTGTGATGTCCCAATGGCGATGCAGAGCATCGTCCACAAGGCGGTGTCTGTGAGCCGCGTGGAGCCGCGTGGCGTCGCGCCGATTTTTTTTAAGCTATTTGAACCTCGTAAGTGATGTTTTCCTGGCATCTACTAACGTAATGGAGAACATAAAAAGCAGTCCATGATATTACGTCTTATTAGAATAAGATCAAATAACAGTTTAAAAACAGGCGCGCCGGAAGCAGTTTTGGATGGGGGGGGGGGGGGCAAACATTGGAGGGGGCTCAAGATTAGACCATGCATATGTTACACAATATACACATACACACACATACACACGCACACGCACACACATCTATTATATATATATATATATATATATATATATATATATACACAATGTATACAGTGCACTCCCGTTATAACAAACACGGTTATAACGAAATTTCGTTATAACGAAGTAAATCTTCTGGTCCCAAAATTATCACCATTAAAGTCTGTGGTAAAAAATTCGCTCATAACAAACACGGATACAGCGAAATTTCCGTTATAACGAAGTCTTTTCCGAGCGCCACAGACAAAGAAAAACAAAAAAAAAATGTGCTCCGTTATAACGAAATGCGAATTGCTTTCGGAAATACATAGCGGAACAAGCATTTATAGCGTCTCTGCATGGGTGAACGCTTCACACCACTCTGTGTTCGCTCTTTGTGTCACGCACAGTTTCTGAGGGGGACTTGCGTTTATTATTGTGATACAGTTATCCCATCATTCTTCACATAGCTTTCCAGTGTATGATGAGTATTCAGCAAACAGAATATGATATATATATATGTGGTTTCCTTGTTTTCGTTATATATTGTATTTGTTCGGTTATAACGAAATTTCGTTATAACGAAAGAAAACTGCCGGTCCCGAGCATTTCGTTATAACGGGAGTGCACTGTATATGTAAAGTGGCGTACGGTGGGTCGAAACATGGGGGGAACCATAAAGTAATTTTGACGGTCTGTATGCTTGTGCGTGTGTGCGTGAGCAATAATGGGACTACAATACATTACGGAATGTGATACATTCAACAACGCAGTCATTGAGGAACATTGAGGACGGTGTGAAACGATCGACAAATTATATACTGTCAGCAACATAAGGTGAATGGCATAACAATAAAATGCGAGCGAGCGAAGCAAGCGAGCTTGAAAATTTTGATATTCTGCAGTTCCAAAACTGGAGTTTTGTAGCTATATATTTCCTTTGGAAATAAATGGGAGCGCATCGGGCGCAACTGCTGGCAATTATTGGCAGCAACATTAGGAGAATGGCATAACGATTCAATGCGAGCGAGCGAAGCGAGCAAGCTTGAAAATTTTGACATTCTACAGTCCCAAAAAGGGGTTTGTAGCTACAGTATATCTTTCACTTTGGAAATTAATGGGGCGGCGCATCGGGCGCAACTGCTGGCAATTACTGGCAGCAACATTAGGAGAATAGCATAACGATTCAATGCGAGCGAGCAAAGCGAGCGAGCTTGAGAATTTTGACATTTTACAGTCCAAAAACTCCCGTTTGTAGCTATATCTTTCGCTTTGAAAATTAAGGGGGGGCATCGGGCGCAACTGCTGGCAATTACTGGCAGTAACGTTAGGAGAGTGGCATAGCGATTCAATGCGAGCGAGCGAAGCGAGCGAGCTTGAAAATTTTGACATGTAACAGTCCAAAAACTCCCGTTTGTAACTATACCTTTCGCTTTGGAAATTAAGGGGGGCATCGGGCGCAACTGCTGGCAATTACTGGCAGCAACATTAGGAGAGTGGCATAACGATTCAATGCGAGCGAGAGAAGCGAGCGAGCTTGAAAATTTTGACATTTTACAGTCCCAAAACTCCCGTTTGTAGCTATATTTTATCTTTCGCTTTGGAAATTAAGGGGTGGGGGCATCGGGCGCAACTACTGGCAATTACTGTCAGCAACATTAGGAGAATGGCATAACGATTCAATGCGAGCGAGCTTGAAAATTTTGACATTCTAGAGTCCAACAACTGCCGTCGTAGCTATGTTTTTCGCTTTAGAAATTAAGGGGGAGGCGCGCCGGGCTCAACTGCTGGATGAGAGCGAGCGAAGCGAGCGAGCTTGAAAATTTTGATATTTTACAGTCCAAAAGCTGCCGGTTGTAGCCATATTTTTTCCCTTTTATTCATATATATACATACTTATTTAATTTCTTTGTTTATTCATTTATTTGTATTATTATTATTTTTTTTTTTTTTTGGGGGGGGAGGCTTTTTTTTTGGGGGGGGGACTTAAATCATTGTAATTTGAATACTTTCAGAGCATTAAAGATGGTATTAGGACACAATGTTATTTAATAGTTTTTTGGGGACGTGAATTTCCATGATTAATCACAAAGTTGATGAGCCGGTTGATGAGCAAGGGTCCCGGGAACATACGCTTGTCGATAGGCGATAGCGCTAGGCCGGCGTGTATGTAATGTGCAATGCATCAATACAATACTACAGTACGCGCGCGCACTGCATGCATCCGATGCAATACCGCGCACCGTCATCAGTGCTACATGCTTGCGCCGCGCACTGCATCATAAATGGGTCTAGATACGTGATGGCGTTTTTCTGTGCGCATCACAGTGATGTGCATAGAAAAATGAACACATGTTCTCTTGGTAGTGGGGGGGGGGGGGGGGGGGTTAAAACCTATTGCCCGAGGCTGAGCCTGAGATAGAGTGCTACAGGAACATATATTGTATGTGTCTGGACATTATGGTGGCGTTTTCCTATGCACATTATATTTTTTACTTGGCAGCCCAAGGGGGGTTAAACCCCCTAAACCCCCCCCCCCCCCTGTAGATCCGCCACTGTAATTTCAGAGACTCCAACCCCAAGCACCTTCTGATCGGGAGATTCTCCCGCCTGAAACCCCTAGCAAACGGGAGACTCCAATTTGATGTGCGCGAAGCGCGAAGTTACTTGCGGCCGAGGTCCAGGGCCCGCTTAAGGACCCTGCAGCTCTATAGGGTTGTAGATGCTCTCTCGTGCTATCTAAGACTTATTTTTCAACATACAATGATATTAAGTAAGAAATTATTTCAAGCGTGAGACACAGAGCCAGGGCGGGAGAAATTAACTCTCAAGCGGGAGAACGGGAGATTTTGCAAAAATGGGCTTTCGGCGGGAGATCTCCCGTCGAAAACGGGAGAGTTGGAGTCTCTGTAATTTAGGGGAGTAGATATAAAAAAGATTGTTTCACCAGTAACTTGACTCTGCCCGCAGGGAATCATATGACAAGTTGTAGAAAAAGTTTCTTTCTGGAGACTAGCAAACCTGGCAGACTCAGTGCGCTCAGAGTGCAGAATACGCGTGCAGCTAGCTGCATGCGCATAAATTCTGCAGCATACTCGTACTAGTCCAGCTAACACTGCATCACATCGCATCACAGTCATCACTTGCACAGTATACTTGGGTGACCCGCACCTCGTCATAGTTAATGTTTGCCCATAATTGAATCACATTTCGCCACTGAAATTCTTTGAAATCCAACTCACATACAGGAAAAATGCTGAATATTCCAATGGAATCACAAGTTCACTGATCGATATTGAAAATTTGCAGCTATCGTCGTCAAAGGCGAACGATGCGAAAAAGTTGCGCGCTAAGGAAGGGGCCCGCAACTCGTCACCGCTCTCCCATAGACTTAGCACGTAAAAGACGTGTGCGGGTGACCGTGATGTTCCCATAGACATACATAAAAGATGCGTGCGGGTGACATATAACACGTATTCCTATAGCCCTATTAAAATTTCAGATTTTCAAGAAAAACTGTTCGGTTTTAACCACAATTTGCTTGGTTGTGGTAGTCCTGCCAAGTTTCAAGCGTACAGAACACAGTCCCGGGCATACATTTTTGTTCAGTGCGCTCAAAACGATTTTAAGCGGGGTGACGGTACTCGGGACCCCTGACGAGGTGCGGGCACCTGGCTTTACTCGTACATGTTTGTACAGGTCTGGTACATACAGTCTGAGCTAGTGATCATGCCAGTGCTAACCATGCAGTCACACAGTTTCTGCGGTCCAGGCATGCCTGCAAATCTATCATGAATTGCAGAGGAAAAGTCATGGTAGCCATGGCTTTGGCCAGAACCAGAAAATCTAGGTGAGCTGAAAATATATTGAAGGGAGATGAGCACTAGTATTAATACACTAACGTTAGTCTAGCGTTAGATGTAACTAAGGCCCTAAAGATAGGTCTACCGCGTACCAGATCTAACGTTACACAGTAGTGTTAACTGTTTTTAGACAAAATGTCAGTATTTTCTAGGCCTAATCTAACGTTAGATCTAGGTCTAGCACTAACATTGGGCATAGATCTGTAGTCTAGCTTAAGTGTAACGTCAGAGTTCGACTAGGATCTAAGACGAACAGACTTGATACTTTATTGTCTAACGTTAGTCCAGGGTCATGTGTTAGGGGCCAGGCCGGGCACTTCAAAGTTCAACTTCAATTACAATGTACCTTATTGTTACACAGAATGCCATTCAATCGACAAGACCTAGTCTAGGTCTAACGTTAGGTCCTAGATCTTATAGATCTAGACTAACCAGAAAGTAGAAGAACTTTATAAGTTGGTGGTGGTAACAATTCTCCTCCTATGGTCATGTGACATGTGCAGTTACTGCTTTTTTCCATGGGGAAAACAGCAGACTCCTGGCCGTCTGCAGTTACTGCTTTTTTCCGTGGGGGAAACTACCCAGAATCAAGGGTGAGTCACCGCAGTAATAACATTTTCCTAAATAACATTTAAAAAATAACGGAAACATAATTTTTTCCTAGGTATTGTTAGACAACTAGGTATGGTGCATAATCATACTACAAAATTATTTCTGAATCTTTCTGTGTTTTTAAAGAATCTGCAAAAAACACAAAATCGCATTTATCTCAGCTCAGCAGCTACGCAGTTACTGCTTTCTTCCGTGGGGGGGGGGGGGGGGGGCAGACCTTAACAACAAGCGTTTGTTTGGTAAACAAAATATAATCCCTTTCTTACGTGATAACTGAATCAACATCATCTGGCATGGGTTAGTACAAGTTCTTCACTTTGCAGAACTGTGTTGATCAAGCCAGATGTGTACCCCCTGCTCTCTACAGGTAAGAATTATTCTACTTCATACTAGTACTCCTTTAATATATCTGTATGTTTCAAAGGTTGATGATATTGATATGTTCTTAAATATGTATGTTTGATTTCATAACCACAGGAAAGAAGACGCTGGGCCTCCCGGCGTTTAAAAAGGCAACAGAGTATACAAATGAAGCTTTAATCAGCGTGTGCATCATACAAGTACTACAAATTTAGTAGGCCATCATCTTTTCACCCTTTCCAGGCCTACAGAAAAAAAACATCTTTCGGGCCTCCACAGAATTGAAAAGATCAAAAATAAAACAATAAAAACAACAAAACAACAATAACAAAAAAAGCACACACACATACAAAAAAAAAAAAAAAACGAAACTGACAATGGCCCTCTGCAGTTGTGTGGTCGTAAAAAGCCGTGGTCAGCCGGCCTAATCTACTCGCGTAGATCCAATTTACCTACCGTACTATAACATACAAATGCACACCCTAATGTTCAAAGCGGGTCTGAGCAGGAAAACTAACATCCTACTCTACATCAAATGAACTACCTCTTTTATTATGCTAGGGACTAAGACGGGACACAGATAACACATACACATACACGCACACACACACAGACAAACAAATGCTACCCTCTACAACATCATGATATTGATAGTACGCTACGAAAAACCATGATGGTGGGTTCCTTCACATGCATTGCCAATGTTGGATTAAAAACAACAAACAACAACTACAATACATTATACGCAGAAAAACGGGACGCGTTCCCACACTATACACTTTAAATAAAATGGTCACCTGCATATTAACAAATTAATTTATCTATAATGTATGACGGTGTAACCACAGTCACTAACGCCAAACTTGCCTGTATGAAATTACCGCTACGGCATCTCGCATCTGAGCCAGTTACCAAATGCAAATTGATTAAATATAACTACAAATGAATCCTTAACTCCTTGACTAAATCAAGTCAGTACAAAGATCTGAGAAAAATGAATATCTCCTTGGCTGTTTTCTACAACTGTAGTAAACTACTATTGCAAAACACCGACCAGAAGTTAACCGCAATGAGTAAAATTATAACTTCATGTATTATATTATAAATTGATCTAACAAATGCTCAGCCATATCTATGATTTTGAAATCCTGTGGTTATCAAATCACAACATAAATCATTAAGAACATAACAATATTACCAAAGCGTGAGACATACAGAGATGGCAAAGGAGAATATGAAGTAGAATAATAAATGTGTACCTGTAGAGAGCAGGGGGAGAACACATCTGGCTTGATCAACACAGTTCTGCAAAGTGAAGAACTTGTACTAACCCATGCCAGATGATGTTGATTCAGTTATCAGGTAAAAAAGGGATTATATTTTGTTTACCAAACAAACGCTGGTTGTTAAGGTGGTCGTCTGGTGGCTCTTTTTAGCAGGGAACCAAAGAGTTTACCAAGGGAGGAGCTTTAACTCGGACAAGAGCACTGAATGTACTCCAACAATCCCGTGTTACATATTATATATATATATATATATAGATATGTGTGGGTGTGTGTGTGTGTGACCGTGCACCTCAAAACGAACATAAAGTCGCACATACTGATTTTGCGTGAGAACTGAAAATAAGTGAAATGGGTCAACCCAGCCGAAATTGATTTTTTCATATTTTCTAAAAGAGTGGGTCTTCTTTTACATTATGCTAAAATTTGGTATCATAAAACGGGCGGGAAAGTGTGTTTTTTAGCAATTTATCTCGAACATTTTTGGTAGAATAGTGTGATTAGGTGTGTCTTTAGAATCTCTTTTTCATTTCTGAAAAACCTTGTCCACACTCTTCATTTTTAACTCTAATAACTTTTGAAAGGATAGTGCTACTGCTTTGAAAGTTGGCATTGATTATGGACAGAATGTGTTAATGAGGAATGCTTAATTTCACTTTAATCTGGTAATCCCTTCATTGCATTTATTCTGGTGGTTTACTTCCTGTTATTTGTCCCATTCATCGCACAGCCAGCACGGTTTGATAAAGATTAAGCGCTTGAATAGACACTGTACTTCAGAGCCTCTTTTCTCAGTTCACACTTTTCCTGAGTTTGTGCTTTCTTTCCAATATTTAGATAGGTTTGGAGAGTCCATTTGGTTTTCGTATACCCCATTCTAAAGCTTAAAGTCTGCTCTTTCAGAATATAGTCTTAATTAAAATTCATGTCTGGCGACTTTTTGTTTGTTTTGAGGTGCAGGGTCATATATATATATATATATATATATATATATGTATATATATATATATATATATATATATATATATATACACACACACATGTTTTACCTTTAATTGTGGGGCCAGAAAAGCCATAGCTGCAAAGAAGTCATCAGGCATGCCAGAAGACAATGTCAGTGACTTGAGGTTGGAGAAGAAATTTACGCCTCTGCCAACTCTCTTCTGCTGAAAGCAACAAAAGAGACCGTATGCCATTTACAGATAGTATTCGTGAACCTGTCTGTAGTGTGAACTTATCAGTCATACCAACAAGACCTCAAGAAAAGTCTATATGTTCGTTTAACACAGAAAAAAGACAGCATCACGGTATTTATGGAGGTACAGTCCACATATAAACAATTCTACTACATAACTGTTTGAACGTAAAAATTATGGATCTCCTGTTCATATCCATGTCACCGTGATAGAGACAGTCAACAACAACAAAAATGGAGAAGCTTGCATCAAAAATCTACAAATGTGTAGTAATAATCTTTCCGTGTAAATCTAGGGATGTTTACTCAATATTTACTCTCAACTTACATTTACATGTCCATTGCAGTCAAACAGTAATCCATTTATTTTACCCTGAGTGCACGATGCATCATTTAAGCTTACATAAACAATAAACAATAATGTCAGTCTTACGTGTCGTGAGGAGAACTTACTAAGTAAACACATGCCTTCCACACAAAGGTCCATGCATGAGCTCTGCGATTCGAACCTTTAATCGTAACATCCGGCATTTCGTTGAGGAGGTAGATCACAGGCTCAAGAGCATCCATTTCGTGGCATTCAAATGCGACAATAACGACGAAATCAAGGTCATCATCGTCCATCTCATACCTATTACAAAAAGCAATTTCACTGCAGAGAGAATCAAGAACAGCACTTCCAACATCCTTATTCTGCGCCACGGCAAAGTAAAATACGTATTCAAACAACTCGTAGTTCACTTCCAGATTGCTCATCACGGAGTCAAACTCTTTCCGTTCGCTCTCATACAGCGATGCCAGGTGCACACCTGCTAGATACTCCTGAAATAACTTGTGTGGAAATTGATATTCGACTACACTTGTTTTACTTCCCCAATTATTTCCTCGGCGACAAACAAACCGAGTTTCTTTTGTGAGTATCCCGATTTCACAGACGGTTTTCAGATCATCTTCACTTGTCTTCAGGTCCTTTTCCTCGAACACAATCTTGTTCTGAAGGAGACCATTCAGCGCATCTTTGGCAAACAGGTCTAAACATTCCTTGCCTTTATTCAGCTTTTGTCCTTGGGTCCCCTGGTTTTGCTCCTTTCCAGCATAATGGTCCATGAGTTGAATGATTAATTCTTGGAAGAGTTGAGCGAATGTTTCCCGTCCCTGAATTACAGCGCGGCTTCTTTCATCGTGCCAAATGTCACAAAGCATGCTGCAGTAAATGGGATATGGTTTCATATTCTGCGCTACAATACTCTCTTCGTCTGTCATCAACTTTATGAGACTGTCTCTGGCCTCCTCGTTGTTGAGGAAGAATTTGGAAATGTAGGAAATCACATCTTCTTCATTGAACCCCTCAACTTCAATAAATCTATACCTCATTTCGATTTCCTTATCGGATCTGATTTCCTTAGCTTTCCACGGTCGAGCGGTGACAACAACTGGGGAAGATGTGAACTTCTCGCCTCTGGTTACAGCAATGATATCATTATTTGATCTTTTCTTGCTGATATCTTCTCCGTACTCGTCAAGACCATCAAGCAGAATCAGCACTTTTCTTGGGTTTTTTCGAATATGTTCTTCTACTCTTGACGAATCAAATTCCACTTCATCTGATATCTTGCGCATGATGATATCACCAAAGCATGTGTTTCTCTCGATTTCTCTGAAATGAATTAGAAAGAGGAGATCAATATTGTTCAGACTTCTACCCAAAGCCCAGTCCATTGTGAGTTTGGCGAGAAAAGTTGTCTTGCCAACACCGGCTTCTCCGAACAATGCAATGTGATTGTCCAGATATCTTTGAGAAGAAATATTTTCCAAGTGTTTGATAAAATCGTCGTAATTCATATTCGTTTTTCTCCCATCCATACCTTCAGAGTACATGGCTAGATGTGTATATACGTCTTCCAGCTTCATTGCTGATTCGCGGTAAAGTGGAGAAGCGCGCACGTTGCTGTACATGCCTTGATAGAACATCCGTAGCTCTTCTTTCAATTGCAAAACTTCATCACTTGGAAGGTCATTCGGTTCTTCCCCTGACAATGCTGACTCTGAAAGAATGAAATGAGTGTAAGTCATGTCAACTGAACAGGGAGTTCATTTTCTTAATTGATGCCATTACTACTTTTTGGAACTCTTTGGAGTATGTCTGAGAAGGCTAAGTTTTAAGGTCTATACATCACAATGTGTATATCAAATGTTGGATAAATACTCGTTCAAGTGCCTATAGGAAAATACGTGTTGTAGCAAAAACAGCCGTCCTCAACGGGTTAACTCCAGTTTCACGCGTTAAGAGCTATAGACAGCGGCACTACAAATACTTAAATGATACATATTTTGCTTCTACTATTTTCTCGAGACGATGTTGAATTGAGTATGGGAATATAAGAATGACCCAAGTCCATGGAGGGTCATTTCGAGTAAACTTAAAAGATATAAATATATTTGTTTTATGATTATATTCTAATTAACTGTGATGGGAAGGCAACATTGAATAAACAAGTTAGTACATAATATATCATTATCAAAATTAACGCTTACATTAATTGTTGAGAGGTCATTTAGTGTGATGGACTTGGGTCGTTCTTTGAATCATAATTATGGACTTGGGTCGTTCTTTGAGTCATATTGATGGACTCGGGTTGTTCTTTGAATCATATGTGACCCTGCATCACAAAACCAACAAAAAGTCGCTAGATAAGAATTTATGGTTAAGGGCAAATTCTGAAAGAGCAGACTCTAAGCTTTAAAGTTATATGTAACCCAATTCAAACATATTCTCGTATCCTATCTAAATATTGGTAATAATGCACACACTCCGGGAAAACGTGAACAGAGAAAAGAGGCTCTGAAGTATAGGGTCTATCCAAGCGCTTAATCTTTACCAAGCCGTGCAACCTGTGCGAAAAAATGGACAAAAAAGAGGATGTTTACCACCGGAGCACAACAACGACGAGATTATCAGATAAAGCTGAATTAAGCAGGCTCTATTAACACATTCTGTCCATGATAAATGCCAACTTTCAAATAAGTAGCATTTTGCTTTCAAAAGTTAGTATACTGAGTAGTTGAAAGTGAAGAGTGTGCAAAGGATATGAAAGGTTTCTCTATTGACAGAACTTATCGAACTACACTACAAGAAAGGGGTTGTAGAAAAACTACTGAAAAACACACTTTCCGATTCATGTTATGATCACAAACTTAGGGATACTGTAGAACAAGAATATTTTTTTTTTTCAGAAAACATGAAAAAACTCAAGACTGACTTGGTTGGGCCGTTTCACCTCTTTTGAGTTCTCATGTACAATCAAGGGGTCCAACTTTTTGTTGGTTTTGTGATGCACGTTCACATTATAATAGGCTGCTGTATTAATGGTATATATATATATATATATATGTATATTAATGAGAGTTTTGTTACTTTTTTAGCTTTTAGTCCTTATGGCTTATAAAATGTAGCTGCCTACCATAGTATAATGTTCCTCATCACTATACTAATTGATCATGTGTGTGTATCTCTGTGTGTGCACATCTGTGTGTATAGGCCTACATGGGAGCTATAATGTGCATAATATGTGTATTTGTTAAATGCGTGGAAATGTCTTTTATCTGTCTCTATACAAAGAATGATATGTGGACGATAACAAAGGAACCGCTTGAGGTACCCAACTTAAACTTTGCACATGCATAATAATAAGTGGATAAAGCTGTCCCTATCAACTCATGGTTGCACATACCTAAGGTCAAGGGTCACAGGTCATTGGTCAAGATTAAATTGCAAAATGTCACAATTTTCCCCTTGTCTCTGCAGTGCGGGAAAGTATCTTCATAAGGTTATAATACACACGTTTTACTAGACATCAATTCTCTAAATCTGTTTGGCCATTCGTTCAAAGGTAAGGTAAAAATGCTGTCACTACACTAGTTTGCCAATCTTCTAAAATGGTTTGATTGTGCAACATTTTTGTTACGACTGAATTCAGACCACACACAGGCCTTTTACTAACATGCGCACTGAAAACACATTTTCCCACATTTTTCCTTAATACTTCTGTGTTATTCAAATGGCAGGAACTTGGTTCTTTTGCAATTTGTGTACCTTTCCCTCATCTGACCTAAAGCACTTTGCTCCTATTTTGCTTCCATTCCTTCGTTTTTTCCAACTTACCTCCTCATCACTGTCCAGCAAGTCGTGTTCATTTCGTGTATACACGTACATGAATTGGGCTGGACAAGGAGTGATGGGAGAGGGCGCTATAATATGAAAATGAAAATGACCCAAATTTCGTTTCGTTTCGTTTATTCATTTCCATTTCAAATAAAAATACAACAAATACAATGCATACAATACACTTACTGTAATCAACTCTTTCTTACAATTTGAAAAAAATCAATATTGAATTGCAAAAAGTGACAAACTGGGTCAGAGCTAACAAGTTATCACTCAATGCTCAAAAAACAAAATATATGATTTTTAGTAATACTGTTGATAATTTAAACACAAATATAGTTTTAGATGATTCTCATCTACAAAGAGTATCAAATATTAAATTTTTGGGGGTCATTGTGGATAATAAACTTTCCTGGAAATCACATGTTGATAATATTTGTAATATAATATCGCGTAATATAGGTGTTATAAATAGATTGAAATTTTATATTCCACAAAAAATATTACTTATGTTATATTCGTCATTAATATTGCCTCATTTGAATTATGGAGTTTTAGTTTGGGGCAACACGCATCAGAATTTACTTGAAAGAGTGTCCCTCTTGCAAAAGAAAGCCCTCCGCGTTATCTGCCATTCCCCTGTACGTTCTCATACAAACACGTTGTTTGCCTCTAGCAAGCTCTTGAAAATTAAAGATCTGTTTTTGTATAATTTAGGCCAATTTATGTACAATTATTGCAACAATTTGCTCCCATCTATTTTTGATTCTATGTTCCTCAAAAACCAATCATTTCATGAATATCCCACTAGGCGTTCCAATGAATTTCATTTACCCCTTTTACGCACGATCCTTGCTAAAAATACACTTATTTATATAGGCCCAAATTATTGGAATTCTTTGAATCATGATATAAAAAACGCCCCATCTATATATTCTTTCAAGAGGAGACTGAAGTCCTTTCTATTGCAATCGTATGACTCTACAGTACTGAACTAGCCATTTGGCCTTCTTTCTCACATACTGACTTAATTACCTTTTTTCCTCTTTGAAGAATAAATTGTATTCTTTTTAGTGGATGTCTGCTGCCATCTACGCTATCGCCCAAAGCGTCAAAGACTTGAATTTCTGTCTTACTCCAGTCCATACGTCCCCTCATTTCCTTGCTTTTCTCCTTTCAGGCGTTACAATATCACTTTTTTTCTCCACAACTATCATCTGTTTCTCTTGACATGCTTCTGTCGGAGATCGCTGTCTCTGTTGTGCATTTTCGTTTGCTATTTTGTCTTCTGTTTGTTAGTCTTGTCCATTCCGTTTTGTCCCGTACAACCTTTTCTTCAGTAGTTGTTTCGTTGTCTAGTCGTTTTCTATGTTCGTTCGCGTCTATAAAAGTAAATGTATTTATCTGTGAATCTAATTCTCAGTGGGCTTCCAGACTTCTTCTTCTTTTTTTCTTTTTTTCTTTTTTTCTTCCCTTTTGTATTTATGATGCTTCAATTAATTTTCCCACTGATGTTATTTTTCCAGAGGGGCCCACATTCTACAAGCTCTGTCTTTTTAGTGGGTCTCTCCATTTTTCGCACTTTAAGCAAAGTTATACATGTACTTCATTTCGATCACTTCTGTTTCTTTTTTCACAACAATGTATAATTACTATAAGGTCCTCAATGTTGTACATTCTTTTCAATACATAATGTTCTGTTTACCTTATTCTCTGTTGTCAAAAGAAGTGTAACTTATGTTTTTGTCGGAAAATGAAATAAACTTTGAATTGAATTGAATTGAAATTGAAATTATGCCATCGATTAAAGTTAAAGTGAAATGTGAAATAAACAGAGAACTTGAAAGAAGGCTTAGAGGCCTTGTGGGGGAAAAGTCCTCTATACAACATAATATAGGCAAAAATCAACAAATTACATTAACACATGCACAATACAGAACACACATCATATCACGAACAACAGGAGGAAATGGTGGAGACATTAAATAATCAGTATTTAAGCAGGAGAAATCTTTGAAGAGACTTTTTGAATAATCGTAAATTTGAGCATGAACGTATCTCACTTGGTATGGAATTCCAAACAATGGGAAAGCTAAAGCGAAGAGATCTTTTTGTGTAAGCCGAATCAACTTTGAACAAATGAAAATCATTACATATGCGGGTGTTGTAATTATGAATACTGCTGTTCATACTAAACATCTCTGATATATTAACAGGTAATAAATTTTGGAAGTAAGAAAACCCAAGTTTTGCAGTATGAATGATATATAAGTCATGAATCTTCAAAACACACAGTTTTTTAAATAGTGGTGCAGAGTGAGCAAGATAATGACTACCTGTATATATACGTACTCCTTTCTTTTGTAATTTTAGTAACGAATTCATCTTTGACTGATTACAGTTGCCCCAAACTGGGATACAATACGTAAGATATGGTAATACCAAAGAATTATACAAAATAAGAAGGGTAGATAAAGGTAAATAATATTTAAGTCTGTATGAAATACCTATACTCGTTGAAACTTTATTATCTATGTATTCTACGTGTGCATTCCACTGTAAATGCCTATCAATATACATACCCAAAAAATTAACACTATCAGATTTACATATACTGTGCGAATCAATAATAAGAGTAATATTTTCTACTATATTACTCACTTCATTTGATCTATCATAAAAAGGAATATAATATGTTTTCTCAAAATTAACAATCAGTTTATTGAGTTAAAACCATGTCACAACTTTATTCAGCTCACATTCTAAATTTTCTTTTAAACTTAAAGTGTCTGACTGAGTGTGAAATAGAGTTGTATCATCCGCATATAATACAAATTCCAAATTTTGAGTACATCTAGTTAAATCATTGATATATAACAAAAACAAAAGGGGTCCCAAAATTGATCCTTGCGGTACACCACGCTTGATTTGACTGAATATGAGTGGCAATTAGCAAAAAATGTATATTGAGAGCGATTATCTAGATAACTAACAAACCACTCTAAAGCAATTCCTCGAATACCATAATGACTCAATTTATGCAACAAAATCTGATGATCAACACTATCAAATGCTTTTGACAAATCCATAAATATTCCTAATCCAAAATTGTTCTTATTAATAGATGAGATTGTTTTGTCTTGTAAATCCATAATTGCATGAGCAGTGGAATGATGTTTTCTGAAACCATATTGACTATTACAAATAATATCATTCTTTAATGATTTACAAACTTCTAATATTTCAAATTCTGTTATGGGCTTTAAAAAAATTGACTTTTGACAACTATCGGAAAGATAAGTTTGAATGGTTACATTATGATTGTTGTTGACAGGAGTCATTGATTCTAATAAAGTTGAACAACAATTCTCAAAATAAGAATTAAATTCATCAGCAATAGTTTGTGGATCACCCTCTTCTTTCTCATCACAAACAAAATATTCTGGAATACTTTTCTTTGATTTTCTAAGAATATCATTTATAACTGACCATGTACCTTTAATATTACTCCTATTTTGATTTATTTTATTTAAATAATATGTTTTCTTAGCATAACGCAAATAATTATTCACTTTATTCCGATACCTTTTATATTTCATTTCACTCAAAAGAGTTTTTTCATTAAGAAACATTTTATACAATTTATTCTTACGCTTAATATGTTTCAAAAGTTTTGGAGTAATCCATGGCTTCCTTATCTTTTTCTTACAGAAGTCAATTTTCTTAATTGGTATATACTTATCTAACAAACTTATAAACAAAATTTAAAAAATTGTTATGAGCCTCATTTGCATCATTGGATGTATAAACAGAAGACCAATCTACATTATACAATTCATAATTAAGGATATTAACTCTTTCAGTTGATATCTCACGTGTAATTTTTGTCATGTTTTGCTTATTTTTTGATAATGGCATGTTAGTAAGTAAGAATATAGGTAAATGGTCGGTGATACCAACCTCAAAAGAACCACAATCAAGTTTAGCATCTATAACATTTGTAAAAATATTGTCAATGAGTGATGCAGTATCAGTAGTGATACGACTTGGGGAATCAATGACAGGGAATAAAGCAGATGATGAATTTAGATTAAGAAAATTACGTCCAATATTATCTAAAGACTCTTTTAGTAAATTGATATTAAAATCCCCTAAAATGTACACATTTTTACGCTCATGTAAAACTGCACCGAGTAACTTTATCATAAAAATTAAGAAAAACATCATTATTGCAACCAGGCTTTTTATACATAACCCCGACAGTATGTTTTACATCATTTACACAAAAATCAACAAATAAATATTCACAACAATATTTTTCTTCTTCTGTCTGAACAACATAATTATTTATCTTAAATCTGATGCCATATGATATGAATAAACCTACCCCACCCCCTCGCCCAGAATGCCTATTAGAATTGACAAAAGTGTATCCTTCTAAATCAAAAGGAATACATGGAGTGCCAGAAATCCAAGTTTGTGTTATGGCAATAATGGAGAAGGAAAGCTTTAGTAAACACAAAAAGTTTGTAATTTCCTCAAAATTTCTTTGGAGACTTCGAGCATTGAAATGTATCAAGCTAAAAGCAGCAGTATGTTTAAAATGAGCATTGAACTCACTTGGGGTGTAACAATTATAAGAATAGCAAGAATTCAAAATGTTCACATCAGGATCTATATCTTCTATAGTTTCACTCATTAGAAATTTACGAAAAGTTGGATTCCATTGATGGAATTCCTAAATCTGTGCAATTATTACAATATAGAAATTTTGTCACATGGTACCAACATGCCTGAGATAGTAAAACATATGTTGATCTCCTTCCAGATACACAAAACATTACATTCGCATTAATGATACACAAACACAACATAGTAAAAACTTTGGCTACGCAAAGATCAATACAAACTGTGGAAAAAAACAGATAAACAATGGTTTTCACAGCGTAAAGAACATAAGCAGGCTTTTTGATAAACCAAAAAAGAAAGTACATATAATCAAAATGAGAAAAAGAAGTGAGAGAACAGGTAAAAAGTGAGTCAAGTGAATCAACCTGCTTTCCTACACTTGGGTGGGGGACAAAATCCACCAGGAATTTCACATTAATTTTGAGATATTAGCGACATCACAAATTACAACTTTTTGAGGTCATCATTGTTATGGATCATTTTGTTTGATTGTCTTTTCCTTTCAGCAGTGCATACACACGTCCGTCCTTGCTCCACGCCTTGTCCACTTTTGCGTTTGACCGAGTGTCATTCAACAACTTTTGATTTCGGGCGATGAGGTCCTCAACAATTGCCATTTTCTGACCTTTCAGTTTACGTCGCTTTGAGATGAACTCTTGTCGCTCTCTGTATGACTTGAATTTGATGATAATGCCTCTTGGACTGTCCTTGTTGGGATGTTCCTTTCTGATACCAACCCTGTGGGAGCGCTCGATGTCGTCCAACTTCAGATCAACTTGAAGATGCTCGCTAGCCACTTTCAGCACAGTGATGTCGGTGTTTTCCCCTGGTTTTTCCGGGCAACCAAAGAGCCTGACACAATTTTTCCGCGAGTATTGTTCCTGGGCATCTATTTTCAAGTCGATGGCATGAAGCCTGTCATTGTGCTTGCTGAGGTCGCTTTGGAGGTCGCTGATCTGCCTGGATTTCTCATTATTGCTGACTTCCAGCTCCATGATCAGTGCCTGCTGTTTTTCTATAGTCTCTTCCATGGCTTTGACCCGCTTGGCGATTGTTCCCTCCACCAAAGAGAGGAAACTCTTGCTTTGAAGTATGTCTTTTATGACTTCTTGCACAAGGGCGGAGTCATTCAGGTCTATTGACTGAGACCTGGTCTTTACAGAGGAGGCACCAGATGACATAGTGGGAAGACACAAAGACTGTCCTGAATGGAGATGGTTGTCTATTGTCTGGGGATTAGCAGGTAATCAAGCTCAATGAGATGCCACCAGAGGTTGCTTGTATTGACACCTCAAAAGCCAAAGCGTGGAGCAAGTGTTGGTACAAAATCCCAAGCCATCAAAGAACACTCCAACACACAGCGTAAATATTGAACATGTGGGACTGAGGCACTGTTTCTGATATTTGTGGTCCAAAATGGCACAAGAAGTTACTGCCCAACTAGGGCCAGTCACAGCAAAAGAATATCATGATGTGTCTCCTGGTGGATGGCAATAGTCCCAACAATGTTTACATGATGAATCACTCACAAAAAGTTGCAGAACACAGAAAAAAAATAGTAGCTTTCAGGAGCAGTAGTTTCCCCTTCAGCTGCCTCTACCCCCATTCTTACCATCATAAATTTCACTCATGATAGTATTGATGTTTTATTTTGCTACAAAACGAATGTCCCATAGACGCTTGCCCGAGTATACTCGGGACTCGTCTACAACGGGATAAAGTGACCATAATTATTATGAAAAAGCTTGGGCAAATGCCTTCACATTATTATGATAAAGTCATGGTAATCTGGAGTAATCATTCAATGGTATGATGTTTGATTTTTGAATCACTGTTTATAGTGAATTTGATGAGTTTCTATCTCTTTTAATCGTTCATAACAGGTTAACGGTGTGATAACTTACCCGATTGTTTATGCATCCCAACAGTCGGACATTTCATTACAGCACAGCTCAGAAAGTCTCTTAGGCACGATTGAAGATCTACTGACGATTGGCTCCTCCCCTCATTCCACTGACGAAGCATGCTAATAGTTCCATCGGTTGTGATCAGATGGTGTTTGGAATTAGACTTTTTGAAGTTCTCGATGTCTCCCGCATGGTAGCCCATCATTTCGCCAAGGACATCGATAACTCGATTGTGATCAGGATGTGCATGGATCTCTCTGGCAATGTCTCTCAGGAAAGAATTCACATCGAATGGATGTTTTGCAGCCATCCTGTAATAAATCATCAGGTAAATGATTACCCTCTGGACCTCTTTATATGCAGTGATTAAACCAGTTATCGTAGTCTCAGTGTTGCTCTTTTAATCCTAAATGCAGGACACATAAAATTTCCTTAGTGAAAACATCTCTTTTTCTAAGAAAACCCATTACGTATGTTCCATTTAGTCGTCAAAAGAAGAGATTTCTGATCTACAATTTGGTGTTGTTTCATAACATGGCCTCTCAGGCACTGGCGTAGCCAGGGGGGGGGGGGGGGGCGATGGGGGCGGTCGCCCCCCCCCCCCCCCCCCCCTAAGATTTGGACCGGGGATTTGGGAGGCGGAAAAAAAAATGCGTGTATATTGTATGCATGCACATGAAGCGGGTCTCCTTTGCAACCTTTCATGAAATAAGATATATATTTTTTGAATATTTCACTCAAAGTGTGCATCAGATCGTTGAATTTCAATTCAAAATATGCAAAATCTCTCGTGCTTGGGAGGGGGTATCCCCCTCCCAAACCCTCCCCTTCTGTGCCTCTTTCCCTAGCTAAGTACAATTTTTAGATTTACAAAAAAATTATGAATAATTCTGAGTGCACAAGACTTATCACTTATATTCCGAAAGCTCAAGGTTTCCTCATGTGTCAGGGGAATTTCCCCTTTTAATCGACCCTTTCCTCCCTCAGTCCCCCCCCCCCCCATCATTCTTTTTTTTTTTTGTGATTTCCCAAATGTTGATTCATGCGCATACGAGATATCTCAATTTCAACCTTAAAAAGGCAAAAGCTCCATCGGAAGGGAAGGGTGGAGATAACACTCGCCCACGCCTTCTCCCTGCTCGCCCGCCCCTCCCCCCCCCCCCCCGCCATGCATAGAAATAGACTGTGGCTATACCCAGATCGCTTTATTTCAAATCTAAAACCGCAAAAGCTCCGCGAGCGGGAGGGGGAATCCCCCTTCCTCTAAGCTCTACCTCACTAGACTTTATACATACACACAGATGGCGCACATTCGGAATAAGAGCTAAATTCCGCGATTTTAACACTTCGATGAAATAGTATTCACACACAACCTAAATGGGTCAATTCCTGGCCTGACTAGCATTAAACTAGTCGAGCACGGTTCGTAAAAATTGCTATAGTGCCTACGAACACGATGATAGTAAAATGCGGCAATGCAGCTAGTAATGCTCTGCTGGATTAAATCAGGCCATGGTTTACTAACCCAAAGCTAGTCAATCAAGTCTGACTAGCATAAAATTGTATGCTGTACTAGTTTGCAGTGTATACGCCAAGAATTAGTCAAAGTGGAGGAACTAGTGTAAAGCTAGTCGAAGTGGAGAAACTATCATAAACTCGTTGATCTTACGAAAACAGCGCATGTTAGTAAAAGTGAAGGAACTACCGTGAACTAGTAAGTCAAGCTGGCAGAACTAGGGTGAATTCCAGTGAATACATATTTGAATGCATTTGGTTAGGCCAATAGAAATTGAGAATTCCCCTGTCATGTGTTTACTTTAAGCCAATCACCAGCCGCAATTTCCCCTGGTTTGGGCGCGGGAAGGTTTACCTGAGCGACGCGTCGCCTGTGCGTGGACGTACTGTGTGCATGTGTATACGATGTGCTGTGCGTGTATTTATATATGCATAGGATTTACGTGCGTGTGCAATCGTGAGAGCCTGGATGTAATGGACGTGAGAAAATTTCTGTCTTCAAATGGAGTGGGGCGGAGATATTATTCACATTTTTGAAGGTAAGCAAACCATAGATCGATCTAATTATAACTTGTTGAGTTTTTCCAGTATTATGGGCTAGTCTACCTCTCCGTAAACGACCATCTAAGTTACCTTACGAATACTAGTAACCCCGGGCCCGGGACGCGCTCCTTGTAACGTTAGTGTACACAGTTAGCTATGGGGCTGGTCGCAGTTACCTTACGATCTAACACCTAACAGCTAGAATCGAGGCCGAAACTCAACTGTTAGGTGTTAGGATCTAATACTACAGTAATACTTTGAGTCTTTGTGCATGTTGGGATGGGGCTCGGCCTATTCGCGTTCTATAAAGTCTTTAACTTTTTAACGTTAGAAACGCATTTTTCAAACAAAATAGAGTCTAGACCAGGTTATGATTTCCAAAATTAACAAAAATGAGTGACGAATGTACCCGTCATTGACATTGTACATCTGACATTGTAACTGTGTTAGGGGGCTACTTGTACTTTTGTAGGCACCTATAGAGCGAAGTTGAAAAAATGCCTCTCATGATACATCGATCATCAGGAGCTATCTTCTAATAGAGTTCTAAAAGTTCTAACGTTAACATTATGCGTTTCAGAAAATATTGGGACACACTAAACTCTGAGTCTAAATTCTCCAGAACGTTAGTCGTAGGCCTAACGTTAACTACTAACAGTGTAATGTTAGATCTTAGAGAAACTAATAGAACTAGACACGGTCTAGTCTACATGTACTTAAGTTGGGGTTCTACCGAGGTAGGGCTTACCGTACTCTAAGTCTAACTGTAAAAGTCTAACCGTTAGTCCAAACAAGTCTCACAACCGTTGGCGTTAATTGTAGGCCCTACTCATTTATTCTATTCCAACTAGAACAGCATTAACGCGAAATAGGCCTACTATTACTAACGGGTTAGGCCCAACTAGTAGTTTTTCTATTAGTAGGTAGTCTAGAACTCCGGTTAGGTCCCCACTCACCCTTCACCGCTATAGCTGGGGACTTCTTTCAACCTCCATAGACTTTGCGCATTAGTGGAGACACACACGCAGAATGAGAGGGGACCGATATCACGATTTAGCCCTAGAATGTAGTAGAAGCAGAACCTAGACCACTGTTAAACATCTAGGGCCTATTGAACGGTTTTCCAGGATAAGCTATATCCTAGGGCCTAGGTCCGGTTCTCATTGCGGTATTATAGACCTAACATTAGGCCTACAGTGCAGTGGTATGAACTCTACATGGACTACAAGCATAGCATGAGAGATGATCACTGTAAAGTATGTAGAGGGAGACGTCTAGTCGAGTTTAGACCACGGTTAGAGATCGACGTACCGGTATATAAAGCTGTGCTATAATTAACCCTATTTTAACAGGGGGGGGGGGGGGGGGGTCAAATTGACCCCTTTCTCGACATTTCACGCCAGGATTTCGCAACGCGCAAAGATTTTGCCGCGTCATTTCATGACTTTTTTTTTTTTTTTTGAAGTCTCCTGCATATTTTGAGACCAAATTTGCGACGTCCGGGTACACCATTTTGAAGTTACGCAATGTTTTGCATATGCATGTCAACCTGAAAACAGCTCAAATTCATGATTTCTGTGCAAATCCTATGCAAATTGTGGTTTGTTTGTTTGTGTTTTTGTTTAATTGATATAATTAGATTATTTCAACTTTTAACCATTGAAATTAATCAATTCTAATGTACATAAGCTTGAAAAAGTGCCTGCAACAAATTTTGGGAAAAAACAAACAATGGAAAACAAAAGATCGAAAAAACAGTAAAATACATGAAAAATTAACAAAACAATAAAAAAACAAACGAAACTGATTTTGACTGCGCTATTTTTTTTAAAGAAAATTGTTTGATGTGTCTTGAACTCTGACACAAAAATTTAGCAATCCTTCAGTCTTTTTGTTGGAGTTATATGTAAAAATATAATTTCATGAATAAATTTGCATAATTAATTTATTCAAAAATATAAAATCAACATTTTTTCTATTGTATGACCATGTAATCTTGTAGTTGACATCCGGCTCTATTTTCAGGCAAAATTTTGCGGCGATCGCGCGATCGGCGGCCGAGATCTGAAGGGGTGGTCAAATTGACCCCCCCCCCCCCCGTAAAAACTTGGGCTCCAATAGCCCAGTTGAAATAGGGTTAATGCAATAGACTAGAAGCGTCTAGAAACTCTACATTGCTATTGAGTCGACAGCCGAATCACTAACGCTGTGTTGCCAGAAGGTGATCTCGATTGATCCGGTAATAAAAAAAAAATGGTGAAATTTGGTGATTTATATAATTGTGATGACCTATGTAGTAAAAAGGACTTTTATTTGCCACCACATTCGAGCATCCACACAGCTGAGAGAATACCATAGTGCTATTGCACTCCCACGTCATGTGTGGCAATCATCTAAGTAAGAAATACGATGCATGCACTGTTAAGTGTTAGTCCACTGTGACATCACACTCCTAGCTGAAGATCAACGTGCTCACACATCATGGAGATCGATCCCCCTTTTAGCAGACGACAACGGGTACTATTTGAACATTGTTTTTTATGAAAGTTACAAGTGACCTTAGGCATTGAAATTTGGCAGAGATCATCTTTTTGTCTTTCTAAATATGCTGATTGATGTAGCTAAAAAGTAATTTCTAGCTTTTCTATTGATGCACACTTAGTATTTGTGTGGACAAAACGGAACTGCATATGTGACAGTGCACCTCAAAACGAACATAAAGTCGCACACACTGATTTCGCGTGAGGACTGAAAATAAGTGAAATGGGTCAACCTAGTCGAACTTGACTTTTTCATATTTTCTGAAAGAGCGGGTCTTCTTTTACATTATGCTAAAATTTGGTATCATAAAACGGGCAGGAAAGTGTATTTTTTTAGCAGTTTATCTCGAACATTTTTGGTAGAATAGTGTGATTAGTTGTGTCTTTAAAATCCCTTTTTCATTTCCGAAAAACCTTGTCCACACTCTTCACTTTCAACTCTAATAACTTTTGGAAGGATAGTGCTACTGCTTTGAAAGTTGGTATTGATTATGGACAGAATGAGTTAATGAGGCATGCTTAATTTCAGTTTAATCTGATAATCCCTTCATTGTTGTTACTCTGGTGGTTTACTTCCTGTTTTTGTCCCATTCATCGCACAGCCAGCACCGTTTGGTAAAGATTAAGCGCTTGAATAGACATTGTACTTCAGAGCCTCTATTCTCAGTTCACGCTTTTCCTGAGTTTGTGCTTTCTTTCCAATATTTAGATAGGTTAGGAGAGTCCATTTGATTTGAGTTATACATCATTTTAAAGCTTAAAGTCTGCTCTTTCAGAATATGGTCTTAACTAAAAATTCATGTCTGGCGACTTTTTGTTTGTTTTGAGGTGCAGAGTCACATATTGTCTTGTGGAGATGAGTTCTAAATCCATTTCTGAACATTGTGTTTTCATGCTTTCCTCCAGATAAAAAGACGTAACATGACAGTTCTTCGGGAGTGATGGTGATTTAAAGGAACTCGGTATAGGGGTCATCATTTGGAGAACGAAGACAGATTGATAGCTGTACAGTCTCTGTCACACCACGAGGGTGCAGATCATCAGATTGAAGAAGTACATGTAACAGATGTGGCCGACGACTAGCCATTGAATGCAGGGTTGACGAATGCTGGAAACACCGGGCCAACATCAGCGAAGGAGCCTCTGAGATATGGACTTCCATTGCACTAACTCTAACGATGATTAATGAAGGGAGACTAGTTTGAAATTGATTCACATTTATTTTACATTCTAGAGTCTCAGTAATTACATAAGAGGCTACATTAAGAGACTGAAAGCTTTGTTGGTTTTGTTTTGTTTGAAGAAATGATTTTCAAGTATTAATTATTCTTCATGGAGCAGTTTGGAACTGTCCTTCTCTCTGAAAATGAAAGCCTTGAGAGGTTAGTACTCGTACTTAAGAAAAATGTGTACTTGCTGTATCGACAGAAGTGAAAACCATGTTATGGTCAGTCTTGAGTTGTGTAAGTAGAGCTGAACGTTGCTTATGACAAATATGTATATTAAATGATTTTGCACTTCAAGTTTATAATATAAACTGGAGGGACCTATTATCCTCATGCCATAATTTGTATGATTTGTAAAACCTTTAAATTTTACTTATTTGCCCAGGAATTCAACACACACATCACTCCAAGGGGGAGGAGATACTTCAATAGCTGATGGAAGGAGTTCTGACTGCTCCAAGGAGACACCTGCTTATCCAGATCATCGTAGCATATTTCTTGTTGATAATGGAAGCAGAAAACTGTACAGCGTAAGTTCAATTGTTTGAATACTGGTCTGGAAAACCAGTTTCCCATTGTCATGTCTTGTACTATACATTTCCATGCAATATAGCACCATCTAATTTGCCTGTTCACTTTTGTTTTTGTCTTCTCAAATATAGAGAATAACAGTCTAAAATGTGCCCCCCCCCCCCAAAAAAAAAAAAAAAAAAAATGAAGGGACCGGTAAGTATAACGTTGTAAATGAAGTGATGGTTATAGATTTAAAAATAAAGACTGATATACTTGTATGAAACCTGTAAACAGAGTGTACCTACAAGACTCCGCGCTGACTTATTTTCTTGGTAGCCCCATTGGGCCACATGTAAATGATAATAGTCCTAATACTTATGATATGATTATAATAATGATGAATAAAAAAATGGAAATTGATTTGCCATAAAGTTCGATGGATAATCACATCTTGTATTTTTCTACTAACTGTGCACATCCACACTTAACCCATCTGCATGAAATTTTCATTTGTATTAACTGATATTTGATGTAAGAAGCACATGAATAAATGTACTTGAAACAGCAGTACTGAATAGCAATAGAAATTAATGCCAAGAAGAAAAAAAACCATTAAAATAGTTCAGCCCCATAAAAGATTGAAATGAGGGTCAATTTTTTGATGTTATATATTTGCTTCGTAGAATATGATTAACATTCTTCTTGCTTCCTTTTTAAATTCAGATACCCAAGTAGTGAGCAAAAGACGCGTTGAAGCCAAGGCAGTTGCGATGCAGTACCCCACTTTGTGAGACACCACACAAGGTGCACAAGGATATGTAAGTTTATACTCATAAGTTTATGTGATCTACAACTTTTTAGCCCTCTTTAGCAGAAAGCTTAAGTGACATACATGGTATCTTATTCATCTAGCTTGCAAAAACTTGAACATTTTCAACTTTTCTCCAGAGATAGTGGACAGAATTCAACCATACTAGGAGTTGATCATCCTTGTTAAGTTAGGGGGCAAGGACCCAAAGTTGTTCAGGATATGGTCATGAGCCCCCCCCCCCCCCCCCCCCCCCCCAAAAAAAAAAAAAAAAAATGGCCTTTACAGGGAAATTAATTGCATCTATGTCTTAATTAAATCATTGGGCAAATATACAGGCAATGTGGGGGCTTTTGATAATCTTTGATGTACATGTTCATAGATGTCTAATAACTTTTGTGTGCAGATTGGTCTGATTCCATGACTTAGGTTGGATGTACGTAAACTCCAACGTAACGTAATGTAACGTAAGCTCCAACATGCCAGTTGCGCCGTTCATTTATTATAAACCTATTCTCGTTTTCTTCCATAAGAATGCCACTACATGTATTTCTACTGCTATCAGATCTTCATCAGTTATAGTCAACTCTGTGCCAAAGTGAAATTTGTTGAGACTCGAGAAAAAGCTTTGACCTACAATGCATTCTTATATTTCAGGAGTACCTGTATGACAAGGATCTCGGGATTCATTGAGTATCGTTTGGAGACCTTGAGGAGCTATGACACCACTCATCAACTCAGGCAGAGAGAGAGTAGTTGCAGCTCCCACCAAGCCACTGACTGAACACAATTCCAACGTTAGACTAGAAGCCCAACGAGAAGAGACAGCTACCATCGGTGTATAGGCCTACGTACATATCCTTGCTTTTTCCTCTTTTGAGATACATTAAATGCTCCTCTGAAGTTGGAACTTACATTCTTGTTGAAGAGTCATCCTCATCAGGCTCATCTGTAGTTGAACATGAAGCTGTTACCAGGACGTACTGCAGCACTTCAACACTAAAAGTAGAACAGGGCTTGTCGATGAAAAGAGTTTGTTTTGAAACTTCAAGCTGCCCTGAAAACAACCTTATTATAGGGAAGATTTTATTTTCCCAAACAACTGGCAGTATTCACCAAATATTGTGATGACACAAAACGATCCAAATTCTGTATGTTCATCCATGCTTCCTTCCATGTGTCCACCTGTTACAGTTTCAGTAACTTTTTTGAACTTCAATCGTAACCAAACTTGGATAATAGGTGCACTCTGGTAACTTTCCCCTTATGACACACTTTGAAGTCACATGACAGGGTCAAAGCCTCAAAAGTCAAAAAACAAGGTCATTTGAGGTATAATTGTTAGTTTATTTTGGTTAACTGTTTCAAATTGCTCCCATTTGAAGAAGTTTTTTGTCAATTAGTGCTAGTTGATATTTAATTTGAATATTAGATGATCAAATATCAGTAACACGATAAACTGCCTTTAGTCAGAAACTGGTTTTCTGGTGAAAAAAAAAATTGATCTATTTTCAGGACAGAGACTGGTCGATCCATGTACTGTTTTCAAAATGTGGTCTTAACAACTGCTAGTGAAGTGGGTAATGTTCATTGTGTCTATTTTAAACTCAACTGAGCCAAAGGCTTGAGTGAGCTATTGTGATCGATCGCTTTTTGTTCGTCATGCGTCGTGCATAGACTTTTACATTTTCATCTTCTCAAGAACTGGTGGGCGGATATCAACCAAACTTGGTGGGGATCATTCTTAGGGGGTAGGGACCAAAAGTTGTTCATGTGGAGCATGTGGCCCAGGGGGACGGCCCCAAGGGGAAAAGGGGGGTAATCTTTAAAAATCTTCTTCTCCAGACCCCAAAACAATGCAGTTAATATGTTATTTGTAGATCTATACATTTACATATAAAGAATATAGTTTGTTCATGGAAAGACCCAAGTTTCGGTGGTGGGGGCCAAGGGGAAAAAATACATGTCCATCTTCTTCAAACCGGAGTCCAGATTTCAGTCAAACTTGGTTGGGATCATCCTTAGTGGGTAGGGTCCCAAGGTTGTTCATGTTGAGCATGTGGTCGAGGGGGGGGGGGGGCAAGGGAAGATGGGAGAAACTTTTGTACTCCAGATCCAAAAGCATTATAGGCAAGATATGGTGTATATGGATATCTTTATAGGTGAAGAATATACGTTCATGACAATGCCTCAATACCTATGATAACCTCCTTGGAGCTCGGGGGGGGGGGGGGGGGCAGAGGATAGGGCCCCCAAGAGAGGAAAAAAAAAATCTTGCTCTCCAGACCCGAAAGCATTACAGTCAAGATACGTTTTAAGTATAGATACCTTAAATATAAAGAATATTCATGAAATGTTGTTCATGACAATACCTCGGAAAACCCCTTTGGACAGACTGTTTTGTGTACTAACATCGGTCTTGTACTAGTCTGATTTCATACCTTGATACCACCTTCAGAAATGCATCCTTTCTGTGCAAAATGGCATGATATAAAAAGAAAGTCAAAATCTGAAATTTTTAGAGAATTTGTTCCGTTTGTTGTATTTTTAGATCAGATTAATACATTACATGTACCTACATTTGTATTGGATGTTACATCACTGCAAGCCTCATTACATCTTATTCTTATGGACAGTAATGTGTTTGTGTGTGAAAGTTTATGAAATATACTCTGTAATAACGAAATTGTATAGGAACCACACACATTATCTCAATGAGTTATTACTGCATGCCTATGTTATAATCATTTGTAAGAAAGCAACCAGAGTCAGATTTCTCTAATTAAATTCGAAAATACATGTACTCTACATTAAGTACACAATCCTTGGGAATGAATTTCTGCTTTAGTTTCAGACTTTGCCTTGCGGCTACTCCTTGACACAGATTTCGAGTTGTATAGCCACATATAATCTATAGTTCTTAATACACTGTACAATAAAACATGCGTTATGAAGCTGAAATAATGAGAAGGATGAGAAAGACTCAAATCAAGTTTGTAGCCCATATTATACCAAAATTATGAATTATAATAAATTTGCTCTCATAGTGTTAAGTTGACTTGGTCATATGATTAAAACTTTTGTGACTTGATTTGAGATAATTATCATTGAGAAATTTATAATGCATTTGGAGTTGGATTGTTATACCTGTCCTAGCTGTAAGATAAAACCAAAATCAACTGCCTAGTTCCTAGTATAGCAAAGTTATTCACATAATTAAAAAAATCGCTCCCATAGACTTTATGTGTACCGTTTCTCTCCCCTCTCCCCCTCACCTCCCCCGTACCTTCATCGTTTTTTTTTTTTATTCTATCACTTGCCGTGTCACAATTTCATGTGCTTAATGAGCTCATATAACAATGAATCATAACATAATTTTTTTTTTTGGTCCACCCTTTTGGGTTGCAAGTTCACAACACATGGCCATTTACGGGTTCAATTTTTATATAAATGTTGTATATAAGGAGATATGCAGTTGTAGAGCTCGACTCTTGATTTATTTCATGCTTCCCATTGTGCATTGAGTGTTTTTATGTAACCCTGTATATTCATTTGTTTATTCAATGCTGCAATTCAATTTCTTTTCAATTATGTAAGATTCATTTGTGATGTTTATGATGCCTACATTAATTTGCAGCATTCGTTGGATGAATAAAATTTGAGATTTTTAACCTGATATTATTGCTTTTGTTTTAATGTATTTTCGTCACAGTTACATTATCTGCATACATGTAATTTCATTTCAGATTCATCTCCGAGACCTTGACTAGCTTTCGCTTGTCACACATGCAGCACTAGGTTTGGTGAAAGCTAGTCAAAAGGGCCAGACCAGCAATAAGCTAGTCTAGCTGTTTGTACTAGCTCTATGTTAGTGTAACTTGACACCATCTACACTAGTTTAAAGCTAGTCGTTTTCTAGTCAAGCAGCAATGACTAGCCTTACTCAGCATAGTCCAGCATCCATTACAAGTCTCATGCTAGTCCAGCAGTCATGACTAGCATGGAAATCCAAAGCTAGTAACTTAGTTCAGCAGACATGACTAGCTTTGTGCTAGTCCAGCACTCTTTGACTATCTTTTGCCTAACTAGTCCAGCAATCACTACTAACATGATGAGTAGTTTTATGTTCATTATTAGCTTGATTTCCCTAGTCCAGCAGTGTTAACTAACATCATGACTAGCATTATGCAAGTCCAGAAGTCATTACTTGCCTTGGCTTACCAAGTCCAGTAGTCATTACTAACTTCACGGTAGTCCGATAAGCAAGTCAAGCTAGCATTACTAGAATGACACTAGTCCAGGGTGACACCATCTGGACTAGCTTCTTATTAGTCCTGCCTACCAATTTAGGTTGTGTGTGTTGCACCAAAGATTTGCACCAGATCGCTGAATTTCAGGTCTGAAAACGCAAAATCACCTTCGTGTGGGAGGGGATATGCCCCAATCTTCACCCTCGTGTGCATGCTTTTTCTCTTTGATTGCTGAACAGACAGCGTTCATGATATTCGGTGTAAGAATTAATACAAGAAGGCTAGTGTATTTAAATTATACCATTTTATAGGCAAATTGTTCAATAATAATCTACACTAAAATATATTGCAACCCTAAACAAGTGGGACTGTTTCAACTCGTTAAAACACACAAAAACATGCATCAAATTGCATCATTTGCAATGATTTGCAACATCAAAATGCAAAAAGTTCTTACCATGGGAGGGGGACACCCCCCTCCCACACCCTCCCCTTTCCCTTCGCTCACTCCGCTCGCTCGGGTTCAGTCGCGTTCATGATATTCAGTGAAAAGAATTAATACTAGAAGTGTATTTAAATTATACCATTTTATAGGCAAATTGTTCAATAATAATATACACTAAAATATACTGCTACCTTAAACAAGTGGGACTGTTTCACGTCGATAAAACGCGCAAAAGCATGCATCAAATTGCGTCATTTGCAAAATCAAAATGCAAAAAGTTCTCACCGTTGGAAGGGGGACACCCCCTCCCACACCCTCCCCTCCCCCTCGCTCGCTCTGCTCGCTTGGGTTCAGTCTCGTTCATGATATTCAGTGAAAAGAATTAATACAAGGAGTGTATCTAAATTATACCATCTTATAGGCAAATTGTTCAAGAATAATCTACATCAAAATAAACTGCTACTTTAAACAAGAGGGACTGTTTCACGTCGACAAAACGCGCAAAAGCATGCATCAAATTGCACCATTTACAACATCAAAATGCAAAAAATTCCTACCGTGGGAGGGGGAAACCCCCCTCCCACACCCTCCCCCCCCCCCCTCGCTCGCTCCGCTCGCTCGGGCTCCGTCGCTTCGCTCTCTCGCAGACTCCCCCCCCCCCCGATGAAATCCTGGCTACGACGTTGCTCTCAGGTTGCAATGGCGACGCATGATGCGATTTCAAGTGCGTTGCAAATTTACAGATTTTGTTAAATCAGTTCGATTCATTCATTTCATTCTCATTTTTTAAAGTGAAAACAACCCACAACACAAAGATAATCAGGAGGGCTTTCATAAGCATAATACATTACAAAATACTAAAAATAGACGATAGTCCATAAACATCTATAGATATAAATTATGTATACATACTGGGAAATATACAGTTTGGTTTAACATGAGAAAGAAGAACTTAGAGGTCTACTAAAAAGCAATGCTTGTAGATTGTGGACCACTAAAGAATATCTTCAAAAATATTAGATGTAATTACAAGAACATAACAAAAAAATAATTAAGACAAAATGGAACAAAATAACTGCGGGACATGACTAAACTGAGGGGGATACGGTTGGAAGGAATGCGGCAAAAACAAAGGAAGAAAGAAAAGAAAGGAGGAGAGAATGCCTACAGGCTGAACAAGAGAATCGGAAAAGGGGATTAAGGAGGTGCTTCGTACATCTGGTGATTGCGCGCTGCAGCTGCGCAAAATTATGGGGATGCAAATAAGATGCCGCATTCCATTGCCTACTTGTTGGCTAGTAATGCCGTTTTTTTTTTCATTGCGTAACGATGAATTAACCCTACTATTTTTATTTTTGTAAAATAGTAGGTGATGAAAATAAATATCTAACCCAAAATTTACCCGTAAAAACAACATAAAAGATTTCAAATTACTCTTAAAAGCGCGTTACGACTTCGTTTCTTTTTTTTTTTTAGTTTCAATATTCAATGAGCTTCAAAATTTAGGGCTGGTGTATAATGTATTCTGCGCTAATAAGGCTCTCAAAAGAGGTAAATGATACTCATTAGACCACCTAGTATAGGACAATCATGGAGGGATTGAATTAGAAAAAACATTAAAATGAAAATGATGGGAAGAGCCTTTATGTTGCAGTGTAACAGAAACTGACCCAGTTGAAAAAAAATGGGCAAATCTTTAAACTTTAAAAACTTATATTTAGTGGATAATGAATCTAAATGGGAAACCCCAAACATATTACGGAGTACTTTTTTATTTGCAATAACAGTAATTTATCTTAAGACGTTTGATGGGCGCTATCCGGTGGTAAAATTCCACAATTGAGATAGGGTTAAAGGAGAATACAACAATAACAAAGAAGGCGATGGAATATGAAACTTTAGTCTGTTAATACATTGTAATACCAACATTAAGGTGAAATCATTTCACTTAGTAATGATGAGAGGCCCTCACGAAAGGTGTTTCATCCACTGTGATACAAGGAATTTCATGTATACCCGTTCTAATCGAGTGTCATTAAAAATAAGATGTCTCCTTAATGTTTCTAGGGATTTAAGAAAAAAATATATACTTAGTTTTCTGAAGATAATTTATTAGCTCTTATCCACTGATTCACCCTTTTTTCGATTGAGAGTTGACGGTGTCTAATAGAGTAACTGGGTTTTGATGGGAAAAGAAAACATTGAATCATCAGCAAAATGTAAATGGAAGTCATATATATCAGATGATCTGCAAAAGTCACTGATATAAAAGTGAACGACCTAATATACTACCCTGAGGGACGCCACATTCAATGGATTTGAGACTTGAGTTTTTCTTGTTCAGAGATGCAAATTCTTTCTGTTTGGCTACAATGAGACAATTTATGAAAGAAAATTTCATGATTAACTGTGTCGAACGTCTTGGAGAAGTCCAGGAAGATACCAACAAGATGTGAATGAATATCTAAAATATGCGCAGCACTATCAATAAGTTTCAGGAATCAGGAATAATACAATATTATAACATAATATCATACAAATGGAAAATATGTACAAGTGGATGTCATCATGTCATTTTCATGATAACACGTTTATTATCAATTCCAGTAACAATGTCCATCATTTCATATTTTGTAGTTGACAAAAAAAAAAAGCTAGACTTAGATTGGTCTACACAATTTGAATAATGTCTCTCAGACAGTGGCACTTTTTTCCCGCAGATTCTCTCCAACTATTGGAAAAAAAAAGGAATTAAGAGTATTGGCCGTATTACTAAAATCTTCAAAATCTTTATCACAAAACAATTTTTTTTTGTAAGTTTTGATGTCTCTTTTTATATGTTCATGGCCTGCTTAAATACTTTCAATGTATTCTTCTCTCTTTACATGTTTATGCCTCCGCCACGAAGTGGTGCCGGAGGCATTATGTTTCCGGGTTGCCCGTCTGTTGCGACATGGATTGTCGCCCCTACACGGATTGTCGCCCCCGGTTCGGGGCGACAATCCGTGACGCTTGTGCAGTTCCCAGTTTTGACCTCGAAGGCGACAATCCGTGATGGCAAAAAATTTGTTGCGACACGGATTGTCGCCCCGTCACAGATTGTCGCCCCGGGCTCGGGGTGGTTCTTCCGGTGTTAAGCTTTGGTGGGATGGGTATGACTGGTAAGTTATACGTATGTGTGTGTGTGTGTGTGTGTGTGTATGTGTGTGTGTATGTGTGTGTATTGTGAGCTGCATGATATGTGATGTGTATGATTTGTAGGTGCGTACAATAAGTGACTTGTGTATGGGTTTCCGTATTGTTGTGTGTGTGTGTGTGTGTGTGTGTGCGTGTGTGAGTTTGGAGTATGATAATACAATATGTAGAAACTGTGCATGTGTGGTGGTTGTATAGTGGTAGTGGTTTGTTTGTCTGTGTGCATACGTGTGCCTGTATGCTTACGTGTGTTGTGGTATATAGTGGCGTATGTGTATATCAAAGGGTATGTGATGGTGCGTCTTTGTGAGCGCAGTTTTGTGCCTGCATGAGTATCTGAGGGGTTTGGTGTTCGTGGGCTACGTAGGCCCTACGTATGTGTGTTGTGTGTGGGCGTTCGGGTGTCTACGTAAGGCCCCAGTCACCTAATGCTCTGCGTCCGGCGTTACGTCCAAATAAGTCATTTCTTTTTGTCTCGCCCACCGGAGGTGAAGGCGAGACTAAGGGATCCAAATGGCGTCCGTCCGTCGTCCGTCCGTCGTCCGTCGTGCGTCGTCCGTCCGTCGCCCGTCGTCCGTCCGTCGTCCGTCACAAATGTTAAAGTTTACCTGCAAGACTCTCTTATGATGCATAACTTGGCATCTGCTACAGTAATGGCAGCCACACTTGGGTGATAGAAGCACTAGGGGTATCTTCATGTTATGGTGTTGTCAGAGGTCATGTGATGATGTCAAAGGTCATTTGAGGTCATATATTAAAGAGTATGTGCAAGACTCTCTTTTCTGTGTTAAAGTTTACCTGCAAGACTCTCTTTTGACAAATAACTTCACATAAGTTGCTTGGATTACAACCTAACTTGGGTCATAGATGCACTGGGGGTACCTTCATGTTATGGTGCCTTTGGAGGTCACAGGATAAGGTCAAAGGTCATTTGAGGTCAAACGTTAAAGTTTACTTGCAAGACTCTCTTTTCACATGTAACTCGACACATGTTGCTACAATGGCAATCAAACTTGGGTGATGGATGCACTGGGGGTACCTTCATGTTATGGTGCCGTAAGAGGTCACATGATAAGGTCAAAGGTCATTTGAGGTCATACGTTAAAGTTTATTTGCAAGACTCTCTTATCACACGTAACTCAGCACATGTTGCTACAATGGCAATCAAACTTGGGTGATGGTAGATGTCTCTTGGGAAGTTGAAGGTAACCACAAGTCAAAGGTTACAGACAGGGTCAACGAACTTTTAGGGCCCAATGTTAAGTTTTTAGGGCGCATTTTGTTTATGGCTCATAACTTTTGATCCCTTTGTCCGTTTGTAACCAAACTTGAACGGTAGATATCCCTTGGGGAGTTAAAGGTCATCACAAGGTCAAAGGTCACAGAAAGGGGTCAACAAATTTTTAGGGCCCAATGTTAAGTTTTTATGGCGCGTTTCGATTATGGCTCATTATTTTTGATCCCTTTGTCCGTTTGTGACCAAACTTGGATGGTGAATGTCCCTTAGGGTGTTGAAGGTCACCACAAGGTCAAAGGTCATAAGCAGGTCAATTAACTTGTGGGAGTTATAAAAGATATTAATTCCTTGTACGCGAATGGGCGAGATAACTCGATTATAGGACCAACCCTACTAATAATTTCTTCACGAGAAAGTTTTCACATGTAGGGCCCTACCAAACCTATATTCCTTGAATATATTGGTTTGGATCATGTAGCACCTTCTTACTTACAAGGGCATATACATAAGAAAAAACCCACAAATACATTACACAACTCTAGAATGAAATCAGTCGTAAAAAAACCCGACCACCACCCCCTCCCCAACCGAAACAAACCTAGGGCCTACATCTATCCTATACCAACATCTGTCATACCATTTATAACTATCCTTCTTCAAATCCAATCCCCAACCCACCAACCCGTGATTAAACAAAACCTAAATCATCCAACACCCACATTCAATAACCCAAATACACACACACACACACACACACACACACACGAAGGTTCGTTATTTCGAAGTTTCTTTTTTTTTTCGAGGCTTCATTTATCCGAAACACACAATTCCCTATACCTAGAGGTTCGTTGGTCCATGAAATGAAATTTGGAATAACGAACCTTCGGAATAAAGAGCCTTCGGACGAATAAGCCTTCAGAATAACAAACTTTTGCAATTACGAAATGTAACCCCCTTCCCACATACACACGTACACCCGAACCGATACCACATTCCTTCCTGATGAAACGACTTCCCAATGTTCATAAATAAGACATAATGGACCGAATGCAGAAAAGCAGCGTCCGCCCGCACGCAAGCTCCACTCCGAATTCATATACAAATCCGCCAAACAAACTCATCAAATTCAAAGCTGCTGATAAAATCAATACCAACGTTTATGCCAGCAACAGCTTACTAGGTATCCCTCCCCACGCGCAGCTAAAAATCACATACGCAAAAAACTGACATAACAAACACATTCTTCCATCATACACACACACACACACACACACAAACGGACACTAAATTATCATGTGCACGCGCGAATACACACTTCCTTGAAACCTCACCATGACTTTTTACATGGCATGTTTGCTTGGATGTAGCCATGTAAATTATGTGTTAGTATTTCAACGATTATGTCCAGAACGATATTACCCAGCAAAATGCGCTCCGAGGGCGGGCGACAATCCGTGCCGCCAGCCCTCGTCACGGATTGTCGCCAGGCGACAATCCGTGACGGGGGCGACAATCCGTGCCGCCAACGCCCGTCACGGATTGTCGCCCCGAGCAGGAGGCGACAATCCGTGTAGGGGCGACAATCCATGTCGCAACACCCGTCCTTTCGTCCGTCCGTAATCAATTTGCGGACAGCGTATTAACTCTTTATGTGCCATGGTGGGAACCCCCTTAGTGCCATGTTATTCTGAGACACGAAGGTAGTCATGCTTTGAGAAAGAATTCGGTTTTTCCCATTGTATAACTTCTACATTCAATTTCTGTTAAGGTGGACACAGTAGTGAGCAAAGATAAAGAGGATGCAAAACTTTGCTTCGATATAAACTGTGTGACAAATCTATTTTCAATTTCTCTTTTGAATTACCAGTTGCTACATTCCTGTAAATGCATGACTTTTGTACATAAAACCGTAACAGAAATTGCGAATGTACACGCAAATCTAGTCATGCTAGTTAGGAACACCGCTTCAAGCTTGACAGTCAATCACCACATAGAATGCAAGCAGTATGTGAGAGGAACAAAAGTGCGAGAAACGCTTTCATTGTACCGCGGGATTCGCGATTTATTGATCGGTTTTAGGACGTTCCTCAGTTGAGTTTGTGCGCATCCTAGCTGCGCAAGTTTCAGTGACGTAACAAAGAGCGTAGAAGCGCACGCACGAGTGATGAGCTGAGCTGAGCTAGCTGAGCTGAGCAGCTGCTAGTAGATCGAGCTAGAGTGTGGTACGTACGTATACCCGACAGCTCCCCACCGTGGCCGCGCTGGGCGGCCTCGCTCGGCTCGCGTGCCGACTGTCACGCGTTACAATCTTTACGTCCTACGCAAAGTTCAGCGATCCGAGCCGTAATATTGTACATGGTCATGGCATATAGCACAACACTGATCGACGAAATCGGGAAACTTGGAAGTGGAACTGAGCGGTTTAAATGTCCAAACCATACATCTGTTTTGTGACACGCAGTTCATTATCTGTTCATCAACATGGTAAAGTCGAGTGCTAAGGTACCTAGGGCCTATAGGCCCTGGTCGGGGACTACTGGTCTACTAGACTAGGTGTTAAAAACAACACCACCAACAACAGCAGCAGCAACAACAACAACAACAACAAAACAAACATAATATGACACACATTTCATCTTTAGGTCGAACAACTAAACAATCAGAGTATCCCTGTTAAAATCTAAATTAGATCTAAACTTGTCATTACTGATACATTAATATTGTTGTTGATTTTGTTGTCACAAAATATAAGGTGACGATAGTATTATTAAACAAGTATGTATCACTTTCACCATTCAGATATTGTTTTTTGATTACCAAGTCTGATGTAACAAAAGGAGAATCAAAATATGATTTTCTTTTTTTTTTTTTTTGGGGGGGGGGGGAGGGGAGGGTGGTACTCAAGGTATATCTCCACAGCTTACAGCACGCACTTTACCAACCACTGCAACAACTACAGCATTCAATCTACAATTAACGTCATTGCATTAAGATTTTTTTTTTCCTTTGGAGGAGTAATGCCAAAACTCTCATTTCCTTATATTAATTCTTCTTCTTCCATTATCACTTTCTGCACATGGTTACAGCAAGTGGGTAAACAAACAAAGAAACAAACAAGCATGTCAATGTGGAGTTTTCCACACTTGCGTCCACATATTAGTATCATTATGGCTGTGTAAGGAAAATAATAACAAAAACGTACATGGACCTCCTTTCTGAATATTTTTTCACCATATCACAGCAATTGTGGCACTACACATTTTTTCGTTTTTGTTTAAAAAAGAAAGAAGAAATGGGGTTTTTAAGTGAACCGCATGAAATTCATGCATCCTAGCAAGGTCCCTGGATTGGTTTCTGCCCAGATTTGGGGGTCTTGCGATGATTTCTGTCGCAAGGAGGCTCTGCTAGCACTAAGACGAGCACATGAACCCCCCATTTTTACAATTGTTCCGCATTCTGTAACCGTTCTTTTACAATTTGATAAAAGTTTCGTAAAAATGACATGGGCTTTGAATGTACAGCATGACATTTATGAACCCCACCCAATCAGGTCACCCGTGATAGGTCCTAGGCCCTAAGATGATTTCTATCATAATTATGGGGGTGCTGCCAGTACAAAAACTAGCCCATGAACCCCCACTTGTTATCGTGTTTTGTTTTGTTTTGTTTTGTTTTTTTGGAATAAATAGGCGTTTTTCTATAATTTGGTCAAGTTTCGTGAAAATGACATTGGTTTCGAATGTACAGCATAGGTTTTATGAACCCATCTTGTCAGGACATCCCTGCATAGGTTCCTGACCAGATTTTCTGGACTTACGATTATATATGTCGCATGGGGGCGCTGCTAGTACAAAAACGAGCACATGAACCCCCTTTTTTTAATTGTTTTTCTGGAATACGTAAGCCTTCTTCTACAATTTGGTCAAGTTTCGTGAAAATGATATGGGTTTTGAATGTACGGCACAAAATGTTATGAACCTTGTCCTTTAGCTCACCCCTAACAGAAAACTTCGATGAGAAAGATTTGAGAGATTTTGGTGTTTTCTGCCGCGCGAGGGCGATGCTTGCTCAAAATGGGATTGTAAACCCTAACTTTGAAACCTTTTCCTCGTTTTGGGTACCTTTTTCTACAATTCTTGCAAATTTTGAGAGAATAACGTGGATTTTGTAATAATTATGGGGATTTAAGTTTGTCATTAAAGATTTTGTTGCTAAAAAATGGTCTTGATCCTGTGGTGCCAGGTAAAAATGGCAGAGGTAAAAATGGCAGGGGTAGAAATGGCAGGGGTAAAAATGGCAGAGGTAAAAATGGCAGGGGTAGAAATGGCAGGGGTAAAAATGGCAGAGGTAAAAATAGCAGGGATAAAAATGGCAGAAGTAGAAATGGCAGAGGTAAAAATGACTGTGGTAAAAAAATGGCAGGGGTAAACATGGCAGGGGTAAAAATGGCAGGTAAAAATGGCAGAGGTAAAAATGGCAGGGGTAAAAATGGCAGAGGTAAAAATGGCAGTGGTAAAAATGGCAGGGGTAAAAATGGCAGGGGTAAAAATGGCAGAGGTAAAAATGGCAGAGGCAAAAATGACAGAGATAAAAATGGCAGAGGTAAAAATGGCAGTGGTAAAAATGGCAGAGGTAAAGATGGAAGAGGTAAAAATGGCAGGGGTAAAAATGGCAGAGGTAAATATATATATATATTGTAACAAAATGATATTGTTTTTCTTTCAATAAGTTTATTCATCAAAATATCAACATATGTACAATATTTACAATGACTCATTGGAACACGACAAAAGCACAAATGCTAAGCATAAACATGTACCTCTAGGAAAATAGTGATACTGGACATCAACAATGATATCCACATAACAATACTATATCCTACTTATTGTTGTACAGTAATTATTAATAAGAATAGACCATACTCCAGCAGAACAGGCGTGTGCATGATTTGACACTTAAACAAGCAAAGCGAAAAGAAAGAAACAAATACATTTCCAATTAACTTTCGTACAAAGTTACAACTTGCAACAAATTTTACATGGTGTGTAGGTGTAGGGTGCATACAATTCGTGCATAACTATCATAAAGCAAAATTTGTTCATATCAATTCAGTAAGACAATGTGGTCGTGGTTACTTAATTATGCTGAATTATACATGCACGTATTCTAAAAGAGTATCTCAACTGTTCCTTTTATGTCAATCTTATGTATAGATGATTATTTGTTAAGTACTGTTTGTTTGTTTGGTTTTTTTTTTTTTTGTCTTGGAGATTCATATGTGACCGTGCACCACAAAACGAACAAAAAGTCGCACCCCTTGATTTCACGTGAGGACTCAAGAAAGGTGAAACGGGTCAACCAAGTCAATTTTGAGTTTTCCATATTTTCTGAAAGAGCTATTCTTCTTCTATATCATTCTTGAGTTTGGGATCATAAAATGAATGAGAAAGGGCAATTTCAGTAGTTTTCTACAACCCTTTTTTCGTAGAGTAGTGAGATCAGGTATGTCTTAGAGGCCCCTTTTCATTTCTTGATAACTCTTTCCACACTCTTCACTTTCAAGTCTGATAACTTTTGAAAGGATAGCACTACTGCTTTGAAAGTTGACTTTAATCATGGACAGAGTGTTTTAATAGAGCGTGGTCAATTTCAATTTAATCTGATAATCCCTTCATTGTTGTGGCTCCAGTGGTTTACATGCTGTTTTTTGTCCCATTCATCGCACAGTTATAGCACGGTTTGGTAAAGATTAAACGCTTGAAAAGGCAGATAGACCCTGCACTTCAGAGCCTCTTTTCTCGGTTCGGACTTTTCCAGAGTGAGCGCTTTCATTCCAATATTTAGATAGGTTAGGAGTGTCCATTTGAATTGAATTTTACATCGTTTTAAAGCTTAGAGTCTACCCTTTTAGAATCTGTCCGTAACTAAAAATCCATGTCTGGCAACTTTTTGTTTGTTTTGTGGTGCAGGGTCACATACAGTAGAAAAAAAAGATGTGGATCATAGGTGCAGCGATAATTTCAAAGTTCAAAGTTGGGTTACAGCGATTTGACACCATTTAGCATTGTGGGTGTATACGTGTGTATACAGATGGGCCATATGACACATTTTAGACAAAAGGTGTTAACTTCGATTAAACTTGATCAGTTATGAGTGAAAGTGAAACTGGTGTATAATTTAAACACTGAAGAGCTAAAAGGGATAGCTTTTAACTCTGTGTAAAAATAAATAAACAATAAAGGAAATTTCAGGCGAATTTGATAACCATGTTTATGATAATTTTACACACGAATTGTAATCTACTTATAACAGAAGAAATCTGTGTGTTTAATCCTAATTCATGTGCATGTCTCTTTTCATACTCTGTCTCTGCCAAAAGGTTGGGAATCGAAATTTGTCTTTGAGATGGCATCATTTTTGCCTTGTTCTGCTCACAAAGTTCTCAATGTGAGTATGTACCAAAGAGTATAGAAGCCCACGTAGTGCGCTAAGAGGGATCACTCTTCCAATTTAGTACGCTAATGGGCTCACACCTGTCCCATACCCCTTCACAAATTCGTACCAAGGATACCAAAATAAATGAAGAAAAAATAGCTGTAGATATTGAGTCTCAATTCCTCTACAAACTGCATTTTGATTGAAGGATAAACTTTTCTGATGGAATTTGAGGGGACTTTATTTCATTGGGTACGTGTACGGAAAATAGGTGATTTTTTGAGTGACAAGAACTCGTAGCCTGGCTTTGCGGACCCTTGGACAGAATTTAAGCCGAAGAACCCACCCTGGAAAGTTGATGGATGAAAGGTTATATCTCACCTATCCAGGTTAGTGAAGCTGAAACACCTCATTTCTCCCAGATATTTTATAGAATTTTTTGAAATTTGAATTTCAACACACGTCTCTATGGGGAATTATTTACCCGTGTGAGCCCTAAGAATGCACGCAATGCACACAAGTCTATGGGAAGTATTCATCCCATACAAGCTCTGCTGGTTTATGTTGATCTATTGTGTCAGATCTCTTCCTCCCTCCACCCTTCTCCTTCCTATACCCCTTCCCCCACCCCTCTCCTCTATCCCCCCCTAACAATGCTTGGCTACAATTTGTTTTCTTATTATGTTGTTGTGGTGCTAGATTTTTGTACAAAGCAGTCATCTGTATCACAAAACTTTGAATGACTCTGTTATCTTAATGTTTTTCTTTGTTTCGGCTACCACTGAAACAGCTCAAAATTCATAAAGTTAGTCTGTTTGGCAAAACAAAATCTTTTAAAGTACTTTGTAGGCAATAAGGTGATGATGACACCCCCATAATCACTGATAACTGCCTGCATCTATGTATTCATCTTATGAAGAACTGATCAACATTGCAAGAAAACTTTTGGAAAAAAAAACCAAAGGGGATGATTTTCAAGAGTGTCCCTTTGAGAAGCTTTATAACCCTTGAATGTGTAATATCCCATATGATGTTGGGGCAAATATCATCAAAAACACAATCATTTATGATGTTAAAAAGTCAAATGAGAAATATCACCTCCACTATAGGGCTCACACCTGTAAATACAATGGACCGTCCTAGACCCCTTCACAAATTCGTATCAAAGAAACCAAAATAAATGAAGAAAAAAAATAATTAAAAATCAATGATGTAGTTTGGCAAAAAAACTGAATAGCTGTAGATATTGAGTATGAATTCCTCTACAAACTGCATTTTGGTTGGACGATGAAAGCTTTTTTGATGGAATTTGAGGGGACTATATTTTATTGGGTACGCGTACGGAAAATAGGTGATTTTTTGAGTGACAAGAACTCGTAGCCTGGCTTTGCGGACCCTTGGACAGAATGTGAGCCGAAGAACCCACCCTGGAAATTTGATGGATGAAAGGTTATATCTCACTTATTCAGGTTAGTGAAGCTGAAACACCTCATTTCTCCAAGCTATTTTATAGAATTTTTTTTTTTTGGAAATTTTAATTTTAACACACGTCTCTATGGGGAATTATTTACCCGTGTGAGCCCTAATGGGCGGGGGGCGGGCTCGGTCGTCATTTTAGGATGCAAACCGCCAGGTGATCGAAAGAGGGCGTGTTTCTACCTCCCTTTCATTTCATTGGGCATACAGGATAAAAGATGAATTCAGGATCTCATTTCTATGGCACATAAATATAGAATCCCTTCCTAATCATGAAAAGAATTGAAGAATAATGTTGTCAGCTTTCCAGTCAGTAGTCCATCAATGTTCGCCGGCTAATATATGATCGTATGCAAGCCTACTTGTGTCCTTAGCCAAGTAGTGCTTTTGTACAGAATGACGTGGGGTGCTCAGAATTCTATCAAGTGCCCTTTCTCCCTTCCCCCCCCCCCCCCTTCCTCTCCCTCTGGCCCCCTTCTCTCTCTTTCTTCTTCTTTTTCTTCTTCTTCTTTTCCTCCTCCTCCTCCTCCTCCTCTCCCTCCTCCTCCCTGTTCTCTTTTTTCCATCTTAAGTTTGGGCCCTGAAGGGAGTTTCAGTTCAATCATTCATGTTTTCAAGTCACTATAGGGTTGACTAATATCCCCATGATGAATTCCGTAGACAATACAAAACAGATCCGTAATAAAGTTTTTATGGATAATTCAAAACTGGTAAGAGGAGGCTTTTTTCAATTTTATATTTGTGACAGTGCACCTCAAAACGAACATAAAGTCGCACACACTGATTTTGCGTGAGGACTGAAAATAAGTGAAATGGGTCAGCCTAGCCGAACTTGACTTTTTCATATTTTCTGAAAGAGCGGGTCTTCTTTTACATTATGCTGAAATTTGGTATCATAAAACGGGCAGGAAAGTGTGTTTTTTCAGCAGTTTATCTCCAACATTTTTGGTAGAATAGTGTGATTAGGTGTGTCTTTAGAATCCCTTTTTCATTTTTTTCATTGGCATTAATTATGAACAGAGTGTGTTATTGAGGCATGCTTAATTTCAGTTTAATCTGATAATCCCTTCATTGCTGTTACTCTGGTGGTTTACTTCCTGTTTTTTGTCCCATTCATCGCACAGCCAGCACGGTTTGGTAAAGATTAAGCGCTTGAATAGATACTGTACTTCAGAGCCTCTTTTCTCAGTTCACACTTTTCCTGAGTTTGTGCTTTCTTTCCAATATTTAGATAGGTTATAAGAGTCCATTTGATTTGAGTTATACATCATTTTAAAGCTTAAAATCTGTTCTTTCAGAATATGGTCTTAACTAAAAATTCATGTCTGGCGACTTTTTGTTTCTTTTGAGGTGCATGGTCACATTTTTACCAGTTGACGTATATGAATCAGTCATCAGTATGCGAAAGTGTTGTCTTTTTATATTCCTTGTGCCTATGCGACTGACTTGTTCTGACCGATTTTCACCAAGTTCAGCATCATCCTTCTTGGATTTGTGTCAGTTATGTCGTTTAGGATGTAGACTACTCTTGGTGAAATGATATGGAAATTTTGAAATGAAAAAAAAAGTATAGTGCTATTTTTGCCGGTTGTCTATAAACGTAAGTATTTTGAAAAATGAGAGCTCAGAATTAAACTGAAGTCTGCAATTATTGTTCGGTGATTTTCTCATCTACCAAAGGTCTACAGATCAAAATTGTTTGAAACTTTTGATCATGCACACAGTGGGTCGAGAAGGTCAGAAGGTGTGGGATGCAAAAGGGATACCCCCTCCAACACAAGAATGATTTTGCAGTATTTTGTCATAGAAATTCAAATCTTGGTATACACTTTTCATGGAATATTTTCGAAACACACATTCAAATATTTTTAATTAAAAAATGAAAAAAAAAATATTTTATTGACAAAATATGAAGGGGTAAATCATTGTATATCTGTCACCTCTTGTCCGCTTATGCGTCTTCACCATGTGAGTCTATGGGGGTGGATGCATATAGCGCTCATCAGTAATTTTAGAACAAGCAGTTTGAATGGAGTATGGTGAGTTCATGATCTCATTAATCTTCTCTCAATATGATCACCAGAAATGCAACCAGTAAGAAGAAGGGTATAATCTGTAATTGTTTGACGGTTTTTTACTGATCAAAATCATTTCAAAATCCATCTGATTCTAGAAAAAAAAGATTACCTGGGATACCCGGGAAATCAACCTGTCACAGTAGTTGAGGCTGGATTATTTATTGATTGATTGATTGATTGATTGATTGATTGATTGATTGATTGATTTATTTATTTATTTATTTATTTATTTATTTTTAGGGGGGTATGGTTTACATAATTTTTGAAACATTATCTCTTCTCTGGCTTTTGGAGACTTGGGAAGAATTTAAAAAAAAAAATTCCTTTCCTTTCCTTGTTTCCTTGTTCAAGCATAGGCCTACCATGCTCGCCAGCGGGGGAGTCACCCCTTAAATCTTCATTCCTATTATAATCAATAATACAGGTCATCTCTTTTCTATCATTGCAACCTTTGTACAGAAAGGCTGCCAAAACATTTCTTTTTTGGGGGGAGGGCGCCTACAGAGAGGCATCACCAAAAGGATCAGCACCTCTTGACTATGTGTGCAGATTGACCATGAAACATTTTTATAAATATGAAAATAACTCTTTCTTATGACTGAAATATGACAAAGGGAATTCAACTTGTTTTATAGGAAAAAATTGCGTTCCTTGAATAGATCTTTTTTTTCGGAAAATTATTGTACTGCAGGCCTATACCAATGGTATATACCATAATCATTATCCTATCTGAAAATATTATAAGGAAAATTGTATTTGTTTTATTAGGAAATTGCATTCCTTTGATAAATTCTCAGGGGGGAACTATAGTATACTAGGCCCATAGTCAATTATATGCCGTGATATCCTATCTATACATTATCAATAGAAGCGAACGAGCGAAAGATATGAATGATGTAAGTGATATTCATATCATTTGAATAACAGTACATAGTGGTCTACATCCAACAGGGTCTGGTAAGAGAGATAATCGAGAGAGAGAGAGAGAGAGAGAGAGGGGGGGAGGGAGAAAAAATAAGAAAAAAGGAAAGCTATTATCGTCCGTTTTAATTAGGATTGCATATTTTCAATAGTTGGCTCAAACTTGGAGGGGTAACAATTTCGAACAAAAAAGGCATTTCTTCAGTTTTATATCATACATCAGTAGAAATGATATTTCTGTATGTCATTGATATAACGAAGTCCTAAATACATCAGAAAGATTATATGCATCGTAGGAAGAAGAAACTAAAAGGGAGACAGAATTTACTTTCTTACGGCCAATGATATACGCTCCAGACGACCTAGCGGTTTGCTTCCTAAACTGGGCGTCATTGGTCTCCACTGCGTACTACGCCCGTTTACGTGTAAAATCTGGAAAATGTTCCCTCTAATAGCGAACTGCGTCCGCTTTTATATTTTTTGGTTTGTACACACTATACCTGTAATTAAACAAGTGTGTGTTCAGGTACATCGCCTCTGAAGGTGTGTAGAGCCCACTAATGTCAAAACAACCACTTATGTCATAACACGTCGACGACAAATGTCATGCCACGTCGACGACAAATGTCAAAACAACCACTAATGTCATAACACTTCGACGACAAATGTCAAAATCGGATCAACCACTAATGTCATAACACGTCGACGACAAATGTCAAAATTTCATTTTTTACTTCAAATGTCATAACACGTCGACAACAAAATATGTCAAAATATGATTAACCACTATAATGTCATAACACGTCGATGACAAATGTCAAAATCGGATTAACCACTAATGTATGGTCATAACACGTCGACGACAAATGTCAAAATCGGATTAACCACTAATGTATGGTCATAACACGTCGACGACAAATGTCAAAATTTCCAAATTAACTTAAAGGGGAGTCGCCTTTACAAAATCAAAGGCTGGCGAGACCCTCCCCCCCCCCACCCATTTTCGTATTTTAATTCTTGTTGCGTTAGCAAAATATAGAGAGGGGGCACCAGAGGGGGATGCGCCCCCTCTCGATCTGCTATTGCGTCAACACGCAAAATGTCAACATTGGATAGTGGTCATAAGACGTCGACCACAAATGTCAAAATTTCCAAACGTACTGCAAATGTCATAACGCGTCACAGGGGCGGATCCAGGAGTTTCGTAAAGGGGAGGTACGTATGTTTGATACGATCACTCCCCTATAATACGATTATGGATTTGCTTCACTGTACCACTCAAGAAAGTATAAGCCTATATCGTATTGAGTTAAGCGAGAATATGTACAATATTTTTTCCGACATCTCGTTAACGACGTCGATGGAACTTCGTTTTGTTTTTTGTGGGTTTTTTTTCAACAGGAAAAGCAAGTTAGTTAAAAGAAGGACATTACAACATATAACTCTTAGTTTGTGTAAAAAGGGACTAATTTCACAAGAAAGGTATATTTCCTTAAAGATATCTTAACAGGTCTTCTCCAAGTGAAGATTTTTGTACCTAATGTAGATACAGAAAAAAAACAACGTATTGATCCCAAAGTTTTCCTAGAACTTCTCAGAGATATCTACTTCAAGAACTTCTACTTTATCAATCTTACTTCTTTCTCTAAGCCTCATAAATATCCCCCCCCCCAAAAAAAAGAAGTCAACTTAGCCTCGAGGAAACCAATTGTACCAACGTACATGTATATGTACCGCATTTTGTTTGTGAGGCTGGCGATGCATGTCTCAACCTGTAAAACTTGAAAGTAAAATCCGTTGCATATTTGCCGTACAGGCCTGAAGGGAAGTCTTTACCGGGTTTAATACCCAGAAATACTCCAAGGGTCCCCAAATTATTTTGAGTGAGACAGATATTCAGATATTCAGACTGTAATCTAACATAGCTTCAACGTTATTGGTTACATAATATGTCAGTAATAGTTTTTTTTTTTTTCATGGTGATATTTTGCTGGATTTCGACAAAATATTTTTTTTTCGACTCATAATTGGCCATCCAAGCAAAGGTTATGTTCTTATTTTCTTTTGTTTCCTTTGGTGCAGCTGGGAAGTCTAAATATGGCACACTGACGGCAAAATTGGTGAGGTACTAATATGTTCGCGTTTTTCATTTCATTTCATTTCATTTCAATTTATTTTCATATTTGTCACATATATCACAATATAAAATAAATTGATACAACATTTATACAGAAGATAATTCCAGATTAGGCGAAGCATAAGTACAGATATTTTTAGACCATACTCTAACTGGGGGATCCGATTAAAACGAACAAAGATCAAATCAAATAAGTGTTGCTAAATAAACTACAGAATTAAATACAGAAAGGTCACATGTTGCAACTATAACCTAATACAAGTAAGGACATTGACAGAACAACGACTGAGATTGTCAGGATTTAAGTGAGTGATGATGACTTAACAGTTTGGCATAGATACATAAATGGAAGGTGGGCTGATAGAGTTTTGTCGTGAATATAAAATATACACACAAGGACAATGGAGCTCAGGAGTCAAATTCCAGCGGGATCCTAAACCATGCAGGCCGTGTGACCATGGTAACAGACAGCTGCCACGCGCAAGAATTCCAACAATCGAGTGCAACAATAAGTGCTTAGAGAGCGCAGCAGGCAGACTAATCGAAAAATAATAATGTACATAATAATATATGTACATGGTTAGGATCCCGTCGGACTACTACTTTTGTAATGAGATTTACCGTAAATTAAGTTTAAAAGAGTGTTTTTTATCGAATAAGTAGTATTATCATCAAGTTAGATGTTTGTATATGGGTCAGAATTTTGAACGATGTACAATTGAGCCAAAACAGGGCAGAATTTAAAAAGTAGGAAATTCTCCAAATTATTCATCTTACCTGAAAGAGTATAACTCAAGCTTAATATGAACCCAATTATACTAGGATTTTCCCAGAGGAACAAGTTTTTATTCACCGCTGAAGTTTACCATGTCCAGAGCAGCGAACGTCCGTGAGGAGTAGTAAAGCACATACACTTGAATACCATTTAACATAGTTTGCAAAGATCTGATTCAGTTCAAAATCCTAACAAAATATCTTAAGGGACATGTGTACGTGCTTGCAGAATATTAAGCTTGTACTCTTAACCTGTACGTAATGGTAGACAACTGAACATTTTACTACATTCGTCGTTTCTGTTGAAATATTGCTCTTCCGCTAAACACTTTCTCCACTTTACGCGCATTTTACAGAAACTCAATATTTTGACCTCTTATTTCACTATCCCATACTTCAATCCCCACTCCCAAATAATAACATACCTTTTTAAGATGTATCTGATCTAGGCAGTCTCTATAACTCAACGAACATAGCATAGTTTTCATCACGGAGGTTCGCATGTAGCTCACGGACGTTCGGAACAAACAAGATGCAGCTCTCTTGAGTTGGGAACGCATTCTACTCACAACAAACAGCAATTTCATGTCGAGAACAAACTCCTCTGCAAAATCCTAAACAGATATTACCAATTCTCAATCATATAAGCTTGTTTATCTTCTCATACTGAGGAATCAAAGAAAACAATTTTTCTGTCTCTCGTAAATGAACGTACAACCGTACGTGTAATCTCAGTGACGTAGTCCATCCTTGAGAACGAATATATTTATCAAAATTTATTTATCATGAAGTCAAGATTCAGGTCCTAAATTTGTTATATAAAGTCTACAATGCAAAATTTGCTTATAACGAACATGGTCACAGCTAAAATTATGACAAAGAATTAACATAGAAAGACAACAGAAATGTTTAGCTGGGGAGGGCAAACGAATACGTTGGGAAGAAATCCCTTTTTGTTTGCTCCTTGTGTTACACACAATTACCGAGGAGAATTTGTATTATTATATTAGTCAGAAATGATAATAGGTTCGATACTGCGAAGTTTCGTCATAACAAGACACAATAAGTCCATATTACTTGGATGGATGTTTGTGACTTCGATATTATACAATATGGTTTGTTATAACAAAGATGTTGTAGCGCGTCATTTCGGAGGCTCGTTATTCATACAGTTTGTCAATACGAAAATTGATAGAGTTCGTATAATTATGAAGCTCTTTTATTCGGTAAATGATAGGAATCTCCGAACGTTAATCGAAAGGTTTATTAATTGGAACATGAAAAATCATGTTCGCTTATCCAAATGTGGAGAAACAAGTTAACACCTAAAATCCTCAAAATTTCAAAACCTCACAATAACCATTTTCACCTAAACGAATATCAGGCCCTTTCCACTTTTAGAAGAACGGACCTAAAAATAATGATCCTTGATATTTATTTTTCGGACTAACAACCTTTCGGAATAAGAAAAATTTTAATAACAAACCTCCTTAATTAACTACAAACTTTTTTTTTCATTTTCGGAATAACAAACCTTTGGACATCAGAGTAACGAATCTTAGGAAGAGCGAACGTATCAAAGTGCAACCTTAAACCTATTCTTAATCATTACTTTTTTTAACATGTGTTTTCAAAGTGAGCACAAAAGCACAAACAAATTGACGATCTCTCTGTCTCTTAAATGTAAAATGAAAAAAAAAACTTGGAAAGAATTACAAATGAACATTGCTTTTCATTGATGAGTATAAAACAACACCATGTGATGATAAACGGAGGATTTGTTTGTTTTCATCAGACAATAATTGTATACCGCATTATTTTTGTTGAGACGGCATTTCGATGAATAAAAAACATAAACAAACAAACAAAAACTTCTCCAGAGGAATTTGGTACAACGGGAGTGCACTGGCAATTCTTTTCTCTGTGTGTTGGAGCTCGATCCCTTCTCTGTTTCTCAGTCATTTTTACTTGACTGCTTCCATGTACTTTTAAAACTTTTCCATTTTTTATTCAACACATGCCCATTACAGACTTCTTCCGTCATTATCCTGCATGTGATTACGTAGCACTTTTCGGACTTATTTTGGTTTGTTTTGTTTTGTTTCTGTTTTCTGTTTGGTCGCAGCATGTGCAGGCTATTGAGGGAATGAGAGAAAAATCGTCATGAAGAGAAAAATAAGAATGAATTAAGGCATTTAATATCATGACAATTACAGCGAACGTCCGTTATGGAGGCCAAAACTGGATGTGTTCTGTTTGAGACGGCAGCTACCATACTCAAAAGATAAACACTTGGCGCACCTGTCACTAAAAAGTGCCACTGATCCTCTTTCTCCTACTATGTAATCCATTGACTTATTCTACCAACGAACATCCGTGACCAAAACGTTTTCCTTTTGTTATTACAAGCAAATTGAGTGCTGAACATTATTCACTTTTGGGTATGAGCGGCTCGGTGATTTGGTAATATTTTCAACTAACATTAACTTTATGTGCAGTGATATATTTGTAATTATCAGCAATTTCCTTTCTCGGACAGAACGTCCGTGAGCGAAACTTTCAGAACCTGTAACAGTACAAATTGTCTCCAGATCCTCATTAGAAAGAAATTTAAATGCACAGAAATTACAGATTACGCAAAATTCCATTTTCGTACAACTTTGTTTTCAATGATTAGCTGTTTTTGTATAATTAAAGGGAAAACAGGCGTAAAATTGTGAGTAAATTTTCAACTGTTTCTTCATCATGATCACATAACGCTTTAAAAATTCTGAAACTACTGCCCTAAATTCATTGTTTACTTTGTAAAACTTTATTTGTGACTATTGAAGCTAAAAGTTTTAAAGAATACAGGACACTTTCGGGACAAGTTATCCCTATCGAAGGGATTGCATACGTCACGGACGTTCGCTGGAATTGTCACGGACGTTCGTTTTACTGATAGGGTCATGTTCCCGGACGGATAACCAATCGGCAGTGAGTACCTAGCCTTCCTAACTCTTTCAAAAATTTGAAAAGGTATTGTCAATGCAAATTATACGAAATTTGACATCCTTACAACATATGTATTGCTCAGAGGGGGATCAGGAGGTGAATTTTCAGAGAAAATATTAATTATTTGCTTGGTTTTCGGTGAATTGCATGGTCCAAAAACTGCGGACAAGCCTCAGTCCGCTCCAAAAATAACATACAGCTCCTCGGCTAGAGAGCCAAAGGTAAAATGCACCTTCGTCATCAAAGCAAGATGGTGTCCAACTCGAAAAGGTTTTAATCATCACGGACGTTATTTTTTTCTCGGAGGTTCGTCTAAAAATATAATTTCGGTTCCTATTTGACAAAGGATGGACAGAAACTCAAAACAAACATATATCGTGTGGCTAGATATTAGTTGATTACGACTCAGAACAATATTACCAATAGCGTTTAATGGGATACGATCTTTATTAGAAAATAGCGGAAGCACGTCCGTGACGAAAACTGAGTATAATTTTGCATAAAAGAATATTACGTCCCATGTACTGCCAGCAGACGTACAATTTTTGCAGGATATGTTCATGAGGTGGAACACCAAATTTTCGTATACATTACAGTTGGGATAACAAAGTAGAATTTGCAGCAGCGATAGAAATAAAAGCACCACGGACGTTCGTCTGTTTAGGACTTTGATATTTCAATTGTTCTCTGTGATTTTATACGTGCTCATAAAGTTCTTATAACTTTGTGGTTCATACCCATGATATGTCAGATCCAGAACATGGTCAGATATTAGATGCCACGTACGCTTAAAAATGCACATCATTAGTTTGAAAAACAAAAATTATTGTGAAAATAGCGTTTTTACCGTATTTTTACGCTTTAAGTCCTTGTCAAATGAAAAATATCAGGCAAAAGTCAACCAAACCATATATTTCCTGAAAGGAAATTTACCAATCTTTGAGACGACATGAAAAAATCTGGTTTCTTAGATCATCCTGGCGTGTTCTAAGGGAAAGAATGTCATAAGGTGCGAAAATTGGCAATTGTACATCGTTCAAAATTCTCACCCATATATATATATATATATATATATATTCTTGATTCCTCAGAGAGGGAAGTAGCTAACGATTCAGAAAGAAATCCGGAGACCCTCACATATGACGATGTTCTGCAATTGAAAGAAGAGTTACGGAGGTTTTATCAGTACACTTATAGCAACGTGCGCCCTTCTGCATTTCATCACGAAGCATCAGTGAATCTTGGAGACATATTCACACATCTAGCGATGTTCGGTGTAGGAGTGGCAGGTGCAATAGAATGTGTGGGATATGATGCTTTCATAAAACAACTGGGGAATAACTGCGATATTTGGCATCTAAGCAATCGTATTGCATTATTCGGAAAAGCCGGCGTAGGCAAGACAAACTTCCTTGCTAAACTCACACTGGACTGGGCCCTATGAAGATGCCTAGAAGATATTGATTTGGTTTTTCTAATTCCGCTTAGGGAAATCGAAGGAAATACATGCCTTTGTGATATCATCAAGAGCAAGATATCCGGTGACGTGGAACTTGATGGATCAAGGGTTGAAAAATACATTCTTAAGAATCAAGGGAAAGTGTTGTTTCTGTATGATGGTCTGGAGGAGTACGGAACCAAAACCAACTACAACCCTTCAGATGACGCTACCATTACTGTAATCAGAGGCGAGAAGTTCAAATCCTCTCCGCTAGATCGTGGAAAGCTAAAGAATTACAAGCCGAAATCGAAGGGGTAAAGAAGTTCAGATTTGTAAAAATTACAGGCTTCAAGAAAGAAAATGTGAAGACTTACATAACAAAATTCTTCCCACACAACAGAGAGGCAAGGGATGATCTGATCAAGTTGATGATAGACGAAGACAGTCTGGTAGCAAACAACATTCCACAGGATTTGACAGAATAGGTCAACATAAACCAGCAGAACTTGTTTGGGATGTATACATCCCGTTGACTTCTGTGCATTACATGCATACTCTATAGGGCTCGATCACACGGGTAAATCATAATTCCCCATAGACACATGTGTTAGAATTCAAAATTCAACAGATTCTGTAAAATAGCTGGGAAAAATTAGGTGTTTTAGCTTTACTAGCCTGGGTTAGTGAGATTGTTATACGCTTTGATCCATCGAATTTCCAAGGCGGATTCTTCAGCTCAAACTCTGTCCAGGAGTCCGCAAAGCCAGACTTCCAGTTCTTTTCACTCAAAAAAAAAAAAAATGGAATTTTTCTCATGGAATTTTGATGAGACTAAATTTCATTGGGTGCATGTACTGATTTTTTTTCTTCTTTTTTAGTGAAAAGAACTCGTTTTCTGGCTTTGCGGATCCTTGGATAGAGTTTGAGCTGAAGAACCTGCCTTGGAAATTTGATGGATCAAAGGGTATATCTCACTTATTCAGGTTAGTAAAGATGAAACACCCCATTTCTCCCGGCTATGTTAGAGATTTTTATTTTTTTTTATAATCTTGAATTTGAATGAAGTTATTTACCCGTGTGAGCACAGAAAGTCACAGCAGTTCTTGGTATCACGCCATCACTCGGCTCAACGCTTATAGTCAGCAAGAGAGAAAAAAAAGATTAAAAGGTTCCAGAACTATAAAGACAACTGACAAGAGATGGCAACCGGTCCGGGAGCAAACCTAACCATCGTGTGGAAGTTCAGCAAACTCGCATTTTTATGACTTGGAAAAAAAAATGTTTGAACCTCCCTGATATTTTGAATGCAAGATAAAAAGTCAAAACGGCAGTATTTACTTATTTGTGCTTATTTTGTTTCTACATTTTATACTGCAGGGCTGGGTTGTAAAACGGCTTTCCAAAGGTGCCCTGCAATAACAACAGACATCATTCTACTTGGAAAACTACAACGCAGCTGTATACAGTTTATACTGTAAACTACAAGTGGATTGATGATAAATAAGAGTACGACATGGATATACATATGTATAGCACCGCTACAAATCAACTGAATCACTTTAAATGGCTTTACATAGTTTAGGTATATACATGTTTGAACATTTACAGGGACTGCATTAAACACACTGGCTCCGACACAAACAGACGAATTTCTTTTAAATTCTCTTCTTTGGTAGGGAAGTTGGAGGGACATTTCAAAGAATAACGTGTCCCATAATTCACAGTCCGTTTATCTATCAGTGTTTCTAAATGAGTCGTTATTAGATTAATCTGTTATATTTTATGCATCACGATATTGATATTTTACACATTGTCCAACAAATAATGATTATCTTGCAAGCGTTAGCATCAAGGACGTTTGAAATGTATGATAATCTTTATTAAAAATCATTCTGGAATATTTACCTTTGAGTTTTGCACAGCTTCCCTAGGATGTTCCAAAATAATCAACACAAGGTAAAATCATTGCGGGGAACAGAATCTTCATTAATGAATGATAGCAAAATTAAAGTTTGATTATCCAAATAAAACCCATCGCCTGAGAGTTGTATAAACAATAGTAGAAACATGTTCGCATCCACGTCAAACTGAAGTGGAACACAACACCCAAATTATTGATCTTATGTATGTAATTTTCAAAAGGTGAGTTTCTGAATCTTAAAACGCCATGACTTTTGTATTTTAAACGAGAGCATGATTTGACATTGTTTAATGAAATGGAGAATCCTCAGTCAGAATTTCATCGTGTAATTGAACATGCTCCTCCTCCGACATTAACTTCTGAACTAATGAAAACTCTAAACTTCTCCAGCGGTCTCCAAACCGTCCTATTAAAACCCTTTTTCTTTCAGGTAAGAATGACATTTCGAGGTAATTGCAAATGAAGTTTACCCATTTTCAATCATTACTACTACATGCATATGCCTGGCATTTCCATTTATTTCTGTAATCCTTCAGACTTTATTTCTTACTGAAGCGTGTGGTGTTTCAATAGAATTGTAGGAATTGTGCAAACAGTGTGAAAGCTACATGCCTTTTTACTTTTTTTCGGTTTGCAAAGTCAACGCGCCCGATATCTTATGCGACGGTTTAGTTGACCATGCACGAGCACTGTATTTCTTGACATCCGAACAGTCGTATATAGAAAAAGACAGCATATCGCTCTCTTCAGCACGCGCAGTGGTGAAAAGTAATTGTAAAAACAAAATGAAGTGAAACGACTTTATAAAACAATAAATACACCAAAAATTACTTTAAACTAGGCCTCATTACCTCTCACAAGGTCGATGTAAATACAATCACATTATGTCTTCTTTTATTTTATTTTTTTTTCATTTCCAGGGGATGTTTGTGTTCAGGCCAGTATCCCTTCTCCGTCAGCGGGATAGGAAGGGGCGTATCCCCCATTCTCCATTTTCGCCCGTGAGGTAGAAAAAAAATAAAAACCAAGGAAAGGAAGTTTATGATGAATTGGAGAGAGGGAGAGAGAGAGAGAGAGAGGAAAGAGAAATAAGGCAAGTGCAGGTGGTGAGGGAAAAGTGAAAGAGACACAAAGCTTGTGACAGAGTTCTTATACATAATTACTAACAATAAAATACATATGGATATGAATAGATTAGAAAACCATAAAAAACAAAAAAGTAGAAATGAATCGCATAGGCAAAGTAGTATTATATCCGTTCGAAAAGTGAATAGAGAATGAAGGAAATATGGAGACGACAGCGAGAAGAGAAATAGATGAGAGAGTGAGAAGACAAACAAATAGAACATTAATTGTAAATATGGCACAGCCTGTAAAAAAGGTTTTGTAATTGTAAGATAAAAGTTAATGTATATGCAGGGCTCGACACTAACGGTGGCCCGGTGGCCCGGGGCCACCAAATTTCAAAAAAGGGCAAATTTGGTGGCCCGCCTCGGGCCATCAAAATTTTTTGAAAAGTAATTGTCAATAAATTCGTAACTTTTTGCGCCGGAAATTAGCATTTAAATTTGTTCAAAGGATGGATGAAAAGGACTGAATGAATGCCTGAGAGTGAGTGTTGCAAGTTTGTTGAAGTTTATTTATGAGTAGATATGTCCAACTTCTTATTATTACTATCATAAATCTTAAATATTTGACTCATTAAAAAAAAAAGGACTTTTAATGTTTTTTATTGTTTTTTTTTTTCGGGACACCAAATTTTTCTCTCGGGCCACCAAAAATTTGAAATTTAGCATTTTGGTGGCCCCATCGGGTCACCAAACAAAAAAGTTACTGTTGATCCATGGTATATGTATAATATCTATGTATGTATATGTGTGTATGTATTTATATTACGTATATGTGTAACGTGTGTCACTATACAACTACAATGCTTGGTTTAATTGGAAAATACTGTTCCCTTTTGACAATTGAATATTTGGTTCATCTTTATAGTATTTGGGCATTGTAGTCAATTGCTTAAGTATTTCCTTCGCAGTTCATTCAAAGGGCTGCACTGAAAGAGGTAGCGAAATTCATCAGCATACTAGTATTTATTTATTTATTTATTTATTTATTTATTTATGTATTATTTTTTTTTTTGCAATGAGTACAAATCATTCATTTCTAGGAAGTTTAATTCCAAAATCATTTGTCATTGTGAAGTTCAACTCATACTTAAGTGCCGTCTTCAGTCCTAAGGTTGGCGACTATGGACCTCCACTCTGTTTTGTTCATGGCCGCCTTACTACATGCGGCCACACTCTTTCCTGTTCACTCCTTGATGTTGTTACACCACACACTGCGCTGGCGTCCTCTGCATCTCCTGCCTTCTATAATGCCTTCCAGTACACTTTTTTTTCGATGTTCTGATGTCTTTTAACGTGGCCAAAATATTTGAGTTTTTTTTATTTAATGTCTATCATCAATGTTTTTGTGACATCAAGATGATCTAGAACGTATTGATTTAGTTTCCTGTCTGACCATGACATGCGGCCCAGGCGTCTAAATATCCACATCTCCAATGCAGCCAGCCTTATCATGTTATTCAAGTACAATATCAATGTTTCACAGCAGTAAAGGAGAGGTGAATGCACGTAACATTATTAATCTGAGCTTGGTTGCAGTAGATAGATCCTTGATGTTAACATGAGTAAAGCACTTTACTCATTTGGGTAAACTGGAGTTCAACTTTTACTCTATAAAACCTTTGACAGTGTTTCTAAAAGCGACCACCCATCGGTAATTTCGACTTAGCCAGTAAAGGACTAAAAAGAAGATCTCAACAAGATTTCCATTCGCGTCCTAGCAGAATGTGTATTAGCCCATATTTCTACAGCTCAGCTTATGCTTCTATCAATTCACAAATTCTGTTCCACAACGTAAAATGTGTGAATAACAAGTATATTTTACACACAAGGACAGTGGAACCAACTTGTCCCCACATTTGCTCTTCAAAAGATATTTTCTGACGGACACTGAGCAAATGTATTGTTTGAATTCTACATGAATCTAATTCTATACAACCGCGATCCAATAATTTGGCATACACCTACACCAAGCGTCCTGTGCTTTTGTTAGCTTACGTTCGGATGTACGCGTGCACTTACATTTGACAAGACAAGTACCGGTATCGTGGTAATGGTATCAGTGCACGAACATTATCAAAATAGGGTATAAAATCATGTAGAGTAGCATGACAAAACGGGTACGTGTGTGTGTGTGTGTGTGTGTGTGTGAATTGGAGGGGGGAGTTTTATATAAGGAAATCTTACCTTGTATGCTAATGCTAGTCATGATTACACACCTATACTGTCCTGAAGTCTCTGACAGGACTATACAGCGGTCGTCGCTAAAAAGCCGCAAGAACAATTGATCTCTTACTATCAATATAAAGGCAATTTTGGCAATTTTGGCAATCTTGGCATGACGAAAAAAAAAAAATGATAATAACTTTGTCGTCTACACACGCGTATTACATACAATGTGTATGTGACTTTCACCCGTTTTGTCAACCGTTTCTATTTTCCCTGCGCTGACCCTCCCCCCATTTTTTTTCATGCACTTAATGCACAAAATATTACCGACAGTCAAAACTCAACTTTACGAGGACAATGCATTCTGCAAAACTGCACAAGCAGTAAATCGGGCAGCTGTAAACTGTGAATATGTATTGCTAGAGCTAATAATATTGTAACAGGCAGATGCAACCTGAACACCCTGGTTCGTTTTAAACAATCTGCCCCATTTACATATTTTGTATTGTCATAAGTATAAGTACTAGTAGTAGAAACGCTATAAGTCTGTGTTTCTGTGGCTTGCCGCTGACAAATTTGTCTTAATACACACACACACTCACACACACACACACACAAACACACACAGAGACACCCCCCCCCCCCCCCCCCCCCCCCTAACACACGCACTTTGACGTGGTGTGAATGATCGGCAGGAAATTGAAACCGCTGTGAGCAAGACGTAAAGTAATCAAACGTAAATACCTTTGCTAACAGTGCTCGCGGTCTGTCAGTGTTGTAGTACGAGTTCAGCAGGTTCACGGATACAGCTAGGCCATGGAAGTTCTGCTTCTGGGATATAATACGCAGATGTTGTGTAGATGTGTAAACGAAGAAAACAAAAGTAACATCTTTCCAGTCACAGGCACAAATAATGAAATTGTTAAGATCAAGATACGTGTGCTTGAAGATCACGTTTACTGATGAAAAACAAACCACATTCTGTAATACCTCTGGATTGCTCGCATCATTAATCCCAAAAGCAGAAACCCGGTGACTAACGTCATATATAAAGAAGGGAAGGGTAGGACTTTGGACATTAAAAAAAAAAATCATAATAGCAAGGTATGAATGATAATGGAATCTTTGTATCACATCTAAGGTTGGTTACGCTGCTCTCCAATACCATTGAACCGTGTTCTAAAGATATGCAAATGTGGAAATTGTGGCCAATTTAACATGCCTCACTCTGTTAATTCCGTATGAGATGTCATTTAAAAATCGGATGCAGTGAAAAAAAAATGTTGTTGCTTAAGAATATTCATAGTATATATTATAATGTACGGAACAATACAGTATCTTATTTGAAAAGATACAATCCTCTCAACATTCAACAAAGCAACATAGTGGTGTAAAGTTCAATCTATGAATACTCTGATACATCACTAAAAATATTCTATGCTTATAACGTCACTTGTACGGCCGGGGCCACCGTGGTTTCTTCGGAGCTCCACTGTGAGGTTAAACAGCTTTACTTTTATGCTGCCTTGTGACTATGTGCGTGAGAATAAACATAGAACCAGCCAGCTGAATATTTGTAAGCTTGTTCATAAACTTAACCTTTGCAAAGAAATGAAAAAAAGAAGAAGAAAGAAACAGTTTTAACTTCAACTTCCATATAATTATTCTTTGTCCCAGAATAAGTTTGGAATGCTTAATGTATGAGCGAATAATTTCGACACGCCGTGAATAAGATCTCAATCGCTTGTTGATTTTAGCACAAACGAACTGCAATATGTACACGGCTAATCACAAACAAGCACTCAAACAAATCCTCATAATGCATATAAACTACCTCAACAAACATTCTTCCCTAATATACAATAACAAACACACACACACGCACACACACACACAGACATTCGCACGAACGGACATTCAATTATCATACATGTGCGGGCGCACATACACACTTCCTTGGAACCTCACCGTGACTTTTTACATGGCTTGTTTGCATGGATGTAGCCATGTAATTCTAGTTATGTTTTGATATCTTAATGACTATTTCCAGAATGATAACGTTTACCCCCAAAAATGTGTGCCGTTATGCATGGAATAAAATATGCCGTTACCATAGCTAGGCAGTTTTCAGCATATTAAAAACATGTGTCCTGTTCCCCTTAGTCCAACAATAAATAATATTTGTGCTGAATTGCATGAGTATTGTTAAAAAAAAGTTTGAGTCTTTTTGCTGATGTATTTTCATGCTATGTGGTCACAAGAGCAACGCAATTTCCACCATATTCAAAGCATGTATTCAACCCGACATGAGTGCGTGTAAAAAGGTTCGTGAGCATCACTTTACAAATACCTTGATGTTTATTGAGATCTGTGACAATATATATATATATATATATATATTTATAAGTGTATATTGTAATTATATGTGACCATGCACCTCAAAACGAACATAAAGTCGCACACACTGATTTTGCGTGAGGACTGAAAATAAGTGAAATGGGTCAACCTAGCCGAACTTGACTTTTTCATATTTTCTGAAAGAGCGGGTCTTCTTTTACATTATGCTAAAATTTGGTATCATAAAACGGGCAGAAAAGTGTGTTTTTCAGCAGTTTATCTCGAACATTTTTGGTAGAATAGTGTGATTAGGTATGTCTTTAGAATCCCTTTTTCATTTCTGAAAAACCTTGTCCACACTCTTCACTTTCAACTCTAATAACTTTTAAAAAGGATAGTGCTACTGCTTTGAAAGTTGGCGTTAATTATGGACAAAATGTGTTAATGAGGCATGCTTAATTTCAGTTTAATCTGATAATCCCTTCATTGTTGTTACTCTGGTGGTTTATTTCCTGTTTTTTGTCCCATTCATCGCACAGCCAGCACGGTTCGGTAAAGATTAAGCACTTGAATAGACACTGTACTTCAGAGCCTCTTTTCTCAGTTCACACTTTTCCTGATTTTGTGCTTTCTTTCCAATACTTAAATAGGTTAGGAGAGTCCATTTGATTTGAGTTATACATCATTCATTACCCTGCACCTCAAAACAAACAAAAAGTCGCCAGACTTGAATTTTTAGTTAAGACCATATTCTGAAAGAGCAGACTTTAAGCTTTAAAATGATGTATACTGATGCATACCCCAAGTGTTTAAGGGGGTAAAATAGGAATCAGCGTGTGGTAGGTCGGACGGTCCGTTGCAAATCTTGCGTCGTGAACTCCTTCGACATTTTTGAAGCAATTTCAATGAAACTGGTGACATGATGACATTGAGATGAACATCCATTATGCGAGACATGTTTTTTGTTTTGTCGGAGTAAGCGTTGCCATGGTAACCACAATTTTCTAAAAACCTTGTATAGAGTTACTTCCACAATATTTGAGCAATTTATTTCAAATTTGGTATACAATAATCTATAGGTGTAGTAATATGTAAGACACACTTTGTGTATGTACCCTACAAGGCGTTGCCATGGTAACTGCATGTTTTCTTGAAAAATCTTGTTGAATGAACTACTTCCACAATTTTGAGGCAATTGAACTTAAATATGATGTACATGATGACATTGAGGTGTAGATATGCAAGACATTATTTTTTTTTTCGTTTGTTCGTTTGTCGGAGAAAGCGTTGCCATGGTAACCACAATTTCCCCCAAACATTGTGGAGTGAACTATTTCCAGTGTTTAAGCAATTTATTTCAAACTCAGTATGTAGGGCCTACAATGATCTATTGGTGTAGTTATGCAAGACGCTCTGTGTTTCTTAACGTGTTGTCACGGTTGCCACAGCAGTCAAACTCACCAGGGGTCCGTTTCATGAAAGTCTTAGGAGAGACTTTCTCTCTCCTAAGTCATACTTAGGAGAGACTTTGCTAAAAACCGTTTCATGAAAAAGCTATCGCATAAAGCTATCACATAAACTCAGACTTAGGAGAGACTTTTTCTAGAAACCATTTCATGAACAAAGCTAGCACATAAAGTCTCTCCTAACTTGGCAAAGCTATCACATAAATCTAGGAGTGGTCAGGAGCACTCCTAAGTTTATGTGATAGCTTTTTGAGAGAGCCATTGTATCAAACTTTTTTCTCATTTTGGAGTAATTGACCCTAAATTTGGCATGTGTGACCACTGCAAAGGTAGATATGCAAGATATCTTGTTCGTTGATATCGCATACGTTGTCATGAATGGCAATGGCAAATTTTCACAAAAACATACAAATTGTTGTGGACTGAACTACTGCCCTCAGTTTTAAAGCAATGCAGTTGAAATTCTGCATAGAATCAGATAAATGTAATATGTAGTTGTGCAAAACACTTTTTTCATATGTGGTGTGAAAAATGTTGCCATGGCAACAAGTTTGTCTATACCAATCACACAAAGAAATATGTGAATTGACCTAACTTCCTTAAAATTCTTTTAACATTTGACCAAAAATTTGGCACATGACCATTACAGTATGTAGATGTGCAAAACTAATGTTTGGTTGATGTTGAACAATCTGTTGCCATGGTAACAATATTTTTTCACTTAAAAGCATACAAAAATTGTGAATTCGCTAAATTCGTCAATCTTTGAGCATATGACATGAAATTTGGCACACATGTGACCGGCATAGTGCGTAGATGTGCAAACTTCATCTTTCGCCATTGTTGAACAATGCGTTGCCATGGTAACAGCAGACTTTGAATGAAAATCATACAAAATATTGTGGATTCCGCTATCTCTCAGCTTTTGAGCATTTTGCTTGAAATTTGGTACATGTGACCACCATGATATGTATAGTTGTGCAAACTTCATCTTTCACAGATATAGAACATTGTGTTGCTATGGTAACAACATTTTCAAGGAATATAATAAAAAAAGGTGTAGATTCAGTTTACTCCTTCAATATTTGAGCATTTTACTTGAAATCTGGCACATGAGACTGCTAAAGTACATAGACTGATGTGCAAATTTCTTCTTTGTTCTTTTTCACACAATGTGTTGCCATGGTAACAGATTATTTTGAATGAAAATCATTCATAATTATTGTGGATTCAGCTACCTTCCTAAGCTTTTGAGCATTTGACTTGAAATTTGAAACATGTGAAAGTAATACTATGTACTTGTGTATATTCATCTTTCGTTAATACTGAACAGTGTGTTGCCATGGTAACATCATTTGTGAAAATCATAGGACTTTCCAGTTTATTCATTTAATTTACTCAGTTTTTGAGCACTTGACTTGCAACACATATATGACACATGCGACAAACAGATTTTTTGAATTAACAAAACACTTTATTCATTGTTGAACAATGCATTGCCATGGTACAGCTTTTTTCTTTTTTTAATAAAACCATATAAAGTTAGCGCTGGTTGAACGAACTCCCTCATTTGGAGGTGGGAGTAAAAATCACAATGATACTTCTAATTTCAGCAGGTATTCTTTGTTTCGTACTTGGATTTGATTTCACTCATCAATTGCCACAATGGGAAAACATTTCATTGAAAGAGGCGGTGTAGGCCGACAATGATTCAATTACACTGTATTCAATTCATTCACTGCTATCAATTTCATACTCATTAATATCAATTCCTCACAATTTAACTACATGTCATGTGACAGATTATGTAACTGCACAAACTATTTCATGTATTTCATTCTAGTTGCCTGATTCATTAGAAAATCTGATCTTGAAAACATTATTTCATTATTCAATGTCATCATAATCACAGCACAATTATCACAACCACATTGGTGATACTGATAAGAGTCCTTGTGAAAGTATTATCACTCACAGTATTTTCTGGTATTACATTCTACTTGATTTCTACATTATAAGCTATGCTTGATTTTATCTTTCTAATCAAATAATAATTGCCCGCATAGACATAATTTCTAATTGGGTTACATAAATATTGCCTCCACATGCCTGGAAATAATAACAACTAGAAATGTCGCTATGGCGACTGGTATGCCTCCGCATGATGCATGATTCTCCTAATAGGTCTAGATAGTGCATGTGGACAATGTGTGATTACATTTTCACAAAAATGGCTAAATATTAAAATGACATGTTTGTCACAAATGTGTTGAATGTTCACCTTCCTTGACCTAGGTTTAATTGGATGAATAGGAGAGCATGTATTTGGGATTTAAGGACTTTAACTTGACTTTGACCAATTCATACGTTTATGCATTGAGTAATTTCCAAGGTATGGAGAAAAAGTTCAATTTCTGTATTGAATAGTAAATTGTTACCATTTTCACCTGGCCTTTGACCCTAAAATTCATAAGATAATCCCTGTCAGGCAGAACATGCATAAATATGTAGAAAGTTTAACAATAACTTGAGCCACTTCCGAGACATGGAGGAAAAACTTAGTTCAGCAGTTTCACTTGATCTTTGACCTTTTCACCTTTGAGGCAAAAAAAAAAAAAGATCTTTCCAGAGAAGCTCTATTAGGTTATACATGCATACACCAAGTGTACAAAAAATAATCCTGCTGGCATTGCATAAACATGAGGGAAATAGTAAAATTTTGAAGTGTTGCCCTTGACCTTTTGACTCCTGACCTTTGACCCCATGAACCCAAAATTGTCTAGATAATCACTGCCAGTCAGTACATGTATGTTCCATGGAGATACCTCGAACAATTTCCAAGGTACGGAGAAAAAAGTGAAGTTTTGATATTTTTGATTGACCTTTTGACCTCTGACCCTTGACCTCATGACCACAGACTTTCACCAAAGAATCTTAATTGGGTAATACATGAATACACTAAGTTTCCAGAAAATATCTTCAGGCATTGCAGAGATATGGTGGAAATAGTTAAATTTTATGTATTTGACCTTGACCTTTTGACCTTTGACCTTGAGCATGTGCACCCAAAAGTTGATAGGCACAACTTCACCCCCTAATACACATAAGGGCTTTTTACACTTGTGTTTCTTAACCCCGGACTTTCTCTGACCCAGGACTATCGTTAGTCCCGTACCAATTTTTTCAGCTTTTTTACACTCGCCAATTAGTCCCGTACTATCTCTTGTCCGGGGCTAAGGAGAAAACTTACCTTTTTACACTCGTATTTCTTAGCCCCGGACTTTCCAAACCACATGAATATTCATAATTACGCTGTGTACTGTACACGTACACGCACGCACCGGCAGCACTTGATTACCTCGTTTTTGATTGGTCAGTGAGGGTCGGACTTCGTCTCCGTCGCTTAGCCCAGGATTATTTTTTCGTTCTGTTTACACTCACTTGCTTGGCACCGCAATTGCGGTGCTAACCCCTGCTATTTTGCAGGGCCAGATAGTACCGTACTATCGGTGGGGCTAGCCCACTTTGGCAAAAACGAGTGTAAACAGAAAGTGGGCTAAGGATAGTCCCGTACCAACGGTGGGGCTAAGGCCCCCCCCCCCCCCCCCCCCCCCCTTAGCCCCACCGTTAGTCCGGGGCTAAGCAAAAATTTATAAGTGTAAAAAGCCCTATACATGCCAAGTTTCATTAGGATACCTCAAAATGTTTTTTAGTTACGCTTGCCACAAAATTCATTACGGACGGACAGAAGGACGGACGGACGGACGGACGGACGGACGGAAGAACGGACGGACGGACAGAAGGACAGACGGACGGGCAACCCGAAAACATAATGCCTCCGGCACCACTTCGTGGCGGAGGCATAAAAACAATGCACTGCAATGCTCACTGATGTATTAATGTTTGGATCACTTATACATCGACAGATCTTTCATAATCATTTGTATTATTTTCATGGTTTATTAATCAAATTATGAAAGCAGCTGAACTTCACACAATGCTATCATTGCAAATATTTGTAAGCATAAAATGATATGTGTTGCAATCCAAATTCTTTGCACTCTACGGTTCCCTATATCAGAATATTAATTATGATATCAATTCTAATATATAATAATGACCTTGTCTACTGCACAAAAGCTTTTAATCATCAAGGATCAGAAATCAGACTCTTATGTGCTGACTGATACAGAATTTGCATTTATCCATTTTAAAATGCTTTCTTACACTTTACAAGGCCTATAAATCTTTCTCTTTTTTTTCAGAGTGCTTCAATTCACCCATTTGCTTTTCACTGAATCGTTTGCACGCTTAATTGTTCTGTTCTGTTTTGTATTGTAATGTTTTTGCTTTTTCTTTTGAAGGGGGATTTTTCTCATTTCTGGTTTGGTTAATACATGTACCTGGCAAAGCACTTATGCCATCACCTATGGACTCGTCTATGACAAAACTCAGTGAAGTTCAGCAGTCAGACTGCAATAGTCTGATTGCAGCTTCATATCTAACACTGCAATTGTGACTCTGTATCACAATATCAACAGAAAGTCACCAAACATGGATTTCTGATTAAAGGGCTGGTAAAGTTTTGGTTGAGACCTGGTTTCAGATTGATAACATTTCTTCTCTTTTTTTTTTTGGGGGGGGGGGGAGGAGGGGTGATATAATAAGAAACCTCTTATGAAATATGAAAGACCATTCATTCAAAGAAGAATTCAATGTTTATTTGATGAAAATTGGTTTTGAAATGTTTGAGATATCCAAAATAAAGGAATCCTAATAAAAGGAATAAGGTGGAACCAACCTTTTACTAGAATCGCTTTGTTTTACTCTGCTTTTGGATATCTCAACCATTTCAAAACTAATTTTTGTCAAATAAACATTGAATTCTTCTTTGAATTAATGTCTGTAGCACTTCAATAGTGGTTTCTTATTATCTTGCAAAAAAAAAGGGCCAATCCTGTTTCTGAAAGAGCACTCTCAGTTTTAAAATGATGTACAACTGAATTCAGATGGACTCTCCTATGTATTTGAATATTAGAAAGAAAGCACACACTCTGCAAAAGCATAGCTAGCAAATAGGTTCTGAAGTATGCGGTCTATCTTACCTAGCTATGTTCTGTGCAATAAATGGGACAAAAACCAGGATATAAAACTCTAGAGCAACAATAATGAAGGGATTATCAGATAAAGTTGAAATTGAACATGCCAATTATGTGAACACAAAATAGAAAAGCAGACAGAAAACAATCAAGATGTTGTTAGTTTCTGTAACATTACTCATGTCATTTGCAGCAAGTGCATAAAATTTGAAAATCTCTCATGTGTGTAGGTCTAGCGACAATAGACCTATTCTTATTTTCCAAATGATGTCCTGAAAGGCATAATATTCGCACTCCATTTTAGGAATTTTTGTTGTGCAAGAAGCTTTTGTCATAAGGATCTATTACAAAATCACCATGACATTTGCATTCATGACTTTCATTACAGTGCTGCAGGTACATGTCAGATCTTCACATCTAATGCAGCCCCCCCCCCCCCCAAAAAAAAAAGTATACATTGTATACCATTAATTTTTGAAGGATTGAATCCACAGCGGTCAAAACCAACATATGTTATATTCAACCTATCTGCATCACCTTTGGCAAGCTCCATGTCTTGAGAATCTATATGAAAGAAAAAAAGAAAGAAAGGGCAAAAGAAATAGAATATGGACAAATAAACAATACTGGTTACATACTGAAATTTTGTGACTTGCAAATCACATCCCCTCTCCCTGACATTATACAGAGTGGTAACATGTGGGTGTACAGTTTAATGAATACACACACGACTACCACACATATCATTACACAGAGCTGCTTGTCAGCAATTTCATATACAGTATATTAGCAACAGTTTAACAGCATCAAGAAAAAAAACAAAGAAAATCGTCTGGGTTGTCATACACAAGAATTAGTGTATCGGATTCTTCCTGATGAACAAAAAAGGTGTGACACAGACTCAAAATGAAAATGTGATTGTGACTTAAATCACTCATCTGACATAGTGTCATTCATTCATGTCAGTAGAGACTTATTTGACTTTTCTTTTTTAGAAAGGATTGTAACATATGTCAGGCAAGCTGGGAGTTCCAAAATAAACAGAAAGATGATTCAATGGGTTATGCAACAAGTCAGCTGCATTGCTATGTCAGTGCATTAATCAACTCTTGTGAGCCGTACTGAATTCCCAATTGTGGCTGATATAGACATAAACATTAAATCAACTCCCAACTGGGGTGTATGAATGCACTAATTTCTTCATTTCTCGTGTGGAACAGTTCACATATAGAGGTGACATTGTTTGTCCACCAAGTCTACAATAATTCCTAAAATAAGAAAGAGCGAATTACCTGTAACTGATATGTCATCAACAGAGGTTGCCTTTTTTCAACTGTTATTCAAGTTGTTTATTTTGTAAAATCTTTATACTTTCAAGTTTAATTTGAGAAATGCATACCTGTGTTGTTGTAGATAAGATGCTGCTTTTCAGTTCGTAGTCCAATTGCAGTCTGATTCTGACCTGGGTGAAGTTCAGCTGCAGTTGTCAGTCCCAAGGGCTTGGTGAGGTTCAGCTCTCTTCAGGCCTTTGGGTGTGCAAATACATGTATAAGAACAGTTAAATACCATACAAACAGAAACATCGGATGCACAAATGGGATAGTTGGAAAATATTTGAGATGAGTGTACATCTTTATTAAAACAAGCAATAACAACAAAATGTTCATTAATGAATATCAATTTTGTAAGATATATCATGTGAACGACAAGTTGTAATTGTCAGTTTTCAAAGTTTAAATCACTATGTAATGAGCCCCTGTTAGCAAATTGTAAGAGTATGAAGTAATTTTAGTATAAATGAATGAGAGGGGAAATTAATAACAAGCATTCACTTTATTCAGTTGGCAGCAGAATTATTAAACCCCCTTGCATTATGGACACTATGGCAAAATAAATGACATTACAATTACTAAATCATATACAAAATGGTGAACAGATGACAAATGCCTACCTGATTGTCACGTGAGTGACTTTTTTTTTCCTCTGCTACTCTGACACCGAAATAATAGAAATTCAAACTGTTCGTATACAGTTATGCTCGAGTTTAATATTTCAAATCTTTGTAACTTTCTCGTTCATAACAATACATTGAGCATAAAAGATAATATGAAACAAATCACAAATACATAACTTAGGTTATCTTGGATGACCTGAACTGGTGATCCCCTCAGCTTGTCACCGATGCCGGATACACTCGTCGTCGACCTCGGCACAGTCGCTTGGCTTGTCTCTTGGAAGCATCCCTTGACTTGGCCACTCAGCTAGACGCTACCCTATCGGCGGTCCTCTCAGCTCCTCGGCCTTCACTAGTCCCTGCTACCGCGCAGACTCCTGCCTTGACCTGCGATGCCCGAGCTCAAGCGACGACGAGCAGGCAAATGGAGATTGAGCTCCGTTCCAAAGTTCGGATAATGATTGTCCGAGTTCAGTTTATCGGCAGCTGGAGCTCGCATCTCACCGACGTAGAAAACCCCCAGAAAAAACGACTGCTGCCTAAGCGGAGATCTATGCTGGATGTCTGATTAAAGTGTTTCTCCCTGATCCTCTACATTACTCCGCCTTTTATTAGTTTCCCTAACCATAAAGATTAACACTAAAGTCCCTTACACTCCCATACACTTGCTTTTTCATAACTTTCCTACACTAAAGAAATCATCCAATCATCATGCTTACACATAGCCCTATTGAAACTGTACACAATATGTCTAGCCATCGTCTAGACTGCTATTACATAACATCTTTACTCATGAACTTGTGAACAATAAACTACAACCAACACCCTAGTGACACTGACATAACTGAGTCTCGACTGAGCTAGAGAACATTCCTAGCCACCACCTGGATGGGAGCTATTACATAACACCTCTATTCACTCAATTTCTATAGTCTGAGTTAATACATAATATTGCAAACCGGGGATGCTGTTGCCATGCTATTTCTTTAACTTTTGCTTTGTCTCATTTCATGTGACAGCCCTGTCTGAATTTGACTGATCTAGACACGCTGTTGCTATGCCAGTTTATTCTTTTACTTTTACTTTGTCTCCTTTGATATGAATTTCCAGACAGTCACTTTCTCGCAGTTTGACCTAGTGGCTTTCTAGGACAACTTTAAAACCCTAAATCTTTACAAATTCAAACAAGTTCGATTTCACTTCACTGGCAACATCAAAGATAAATTTCTCTCCTGACAATATCCCCCACCTTAAGATATAATTGGGATATCAAAATTATATCCTACAAGAAATTTATGGTACACGCTATTCAATCAACCGACATACTATTCACAGTGTATGTCAATATGCATGTGTTCAAAAGAGAGACTGATAGACACCAATATCAACAGCATATATACACCATACATTACACTATCCTTTTCTCTTCTGCCATTCTTGTTCTGAAACGAAACAACTCCATAATCATCTCCCAAGCCTTTTAACAACCAACTTTTGCTTTGTTGGTATTCGTAATACTAGTAAAGGCCTTATAACTTACTTCATACATTATCTTCAAATGCATAAGCTTTAAGTCTTCAATAACTAAAATAGAACCATCAAACATGTATACACAAAATCTTCATTGCCTCTAGTAATGACACCTTTTTGCAATAATATCTCTACTATCACATATTCCTGCTCAGATATCCTAATATATTTGTCGGTACTTTGGCTTTCATTTCCCTATACTTCCATGTCGCACAAACCTTACAACAAAATAATATTGTTGCTATTTATCTGTTCATCTCGATGAAAATCTACTGAAATATACTTTTGCTACCTGGTTAACACCTGCTACTCCTTAGTACGCCTAGTGTTCTAATACCTCATGTGTACTTGAATACATATACTGTGAGATTTACCTACGCCGCATTATTCCCCACTCTTAATCCCTTTACATCTACATTATAATCGCGATTCGCTGATCCTGTAAAAGAAATAAGAGAGAGAGAAAGGCTTTTGTAGCATTTGCACTTACATGCGCATTATTTTATTCATGACAACTCAACAAATATTTGTTTCATCATTATGTTCTTCTTTTTCTTTGAGCTTTTCCTCGTCAACATGTAATAGAAGATCAAGGTCCATCGTAAACAACAATATAGACAGTACAGCAATTTACTCATGGGGTAAGCCGTTTGGCTTTTTGACTAGCACGACGGATGGAGAGTTAGAAGGCTCGATTACTCCTAACTTCAACACGGAATCAACTTCCTTGCTCATCTCCTCTTCCATAGCCTGAGGTACCCTATGAGGCGGAGATCGCACTGGTCGTTCAGTCGTCAACGAGATTCCACATTGAACTGGATCTACTGTTACCATGTCAACAAACCCCATCTGCACTACACTAGGCATACTGGACATCTCCCTATTCCAATCAGAACCAGCCTCTGCCATATCTTCCTCGTCAGCCATGACCTCAACAACTTCCTCATTACCTTCGACTCTCTCAACCTCAAAGCAACTGGCCACTGGTACCTCTTCACGTCGGCTATAGTACCTCTTCAACAAATTGATGTGATACGTTTTGGCAACACCATCAACGTCAACCACATAGTCATAGTCAAACTCGTACTTGAAATTATCAACATGTCCTCGAGATCTTTTCTGCCATAGAGGGCGCAACGACTCATCATCTTTCTGTTCCTTTAGAAATTCACTCGACCGCACATTATCAACAGGATCTGCAACAGTCAAACCTTTACTAGGCCTCGAATCCTTCACCTTTTGCGCAAGAGTTTGAACAGCCATCCCAGTATCATCCAGTTCACCCGGGAATGCGACCTCGACGTCCTGTTCTACACCATCGTTTGAACTTTCTAGACCCATATCCGGGGTTATGACCTCTACATCCGGGTCAGACACAACACTCTTTGGGACCCAATGTAGATTGGGGTCACTCGGTTCACGAGCCCCTTCTACATTCCCGATAACTACCTCACTCAAACAATCAGGCATGCACACGGCTTCAACTTCCCCTTCAAAATATGGCGAGTCAACAGCTACCTTAGCCACGGGAAAACGCCTAACCGTACCGTCAATTAACCTCACTGCCTGATGTTGACCTGTTAATTGGTCATTTCTAACCAATTTCTCTCTCACCACGCACGTACTACAACCTGTATCACGCAAAACAGACACGGGTGTATTATCCGGCATCAGTCTTCCTGGCACAACCGGCATACGATTCACCATCGCGGCGACATCATTGCATGCCATTCCAACTTTGTCAACCACTTCACTCTTTACACACTAAAAGTCACTGACCACTCTCTCAAGGAGGAAACAACCTGCCGTCGAACCAACAACTCCCGTCTTAGAATCACCCCGAGACACCTCATTCGCCACATTCATGTCTACTTTTGGGGCCGTACCTTCCCCAGCACCCATCAAACCTTGAGCTGATACTGGCCTAGACAACATGGGACAATCTCTTTTCATGTGATTTGGGTTTCCACACATATGTGACCGTACACCTCAAAACGAACATAAAGTCGCACACACTGATTTTGCGTGAGGACTGAAAATAAGTGAAATGGGTCAACCTAGCCGAACTTGACTTTTTCATATTTTCTGGAAGAGCGGGTCTTCTTTTACATCATGTCAAAATTTGGTATCATAAAACGGGCAGGAAAGTGTGTGTTTTTTTAGCAGTTTATCTCGAACATTTTTGGTAGAATAGTGTGATTAGGTGTGTCTTTAGAATCCCTCTTTCATTTCTAAAAAAACTTGTCCACACTCTTCACTTTCGACTCTAATAACTTTTGAAAGGATAGTGCTACTGCTTTGAACGTTGGGATTAATTAGGTGATACGCTATCAGCGTATCACCTATTGTGATTGTCAAAATCTCTCTTTATTTCTTTTTATTAGGTGATACGCTATCAGCGTATCACCTATTGTGATTGTCAAAATCTGTCTTTTTAGGTGATACGCTTTTAGCGTATCTCCTATTGTGTTTGTCAAAATCTTCCTTTCTTTCTTTTTATTAGGTGATACGCTTTTAGCGTATCTCCTATTGTGTTTGTCAAAATCTTCCTTTCTTTCTTTTTATTAGGTGATACGCTTTTAGCGTATCACCTATTGTGATTGTCAAAATCTGTCTTTTTAGGTGATACGCTATCAGCGTATCACCTATTGTGATTGTCAAAATCTCTCTTTATTAGGTGATACGCTTTTAGCGTATCACCTATTGTGTTTGTCAAAATCTTCCTTTCTTTCTTTTTATTCTTCTTTCTTTCTGGCACATTTTGTGTCGTGAATATCTCAACATTGACATGACGGAATAACATGACATTTTCAGTCAACATGTCTCATGACAATATCTAGCCACAATAAGGTTTTCATGACAGTAACATATCTATGACGTCATCTAGGCGCCATTTTGTGATTTTCGGAACATGTTACATGATCGATCATAACTTCATAACTAAAGGTCGTTTCTGTATCATTTTCGTTGGACATAAAGTTCAGGTCACGCTCTATCTTACGTTTTAATGCTAATTACCTAGGACATCATTACGCGCGCATTAGCGCGCGTCAAACTTTTTAAATGCTTAAAACGACTTCCCAATGGGAAATCTCGAAGTTTCAGACAATTTTTAAGCGTTCCGCGCGTTCGCGTCCGTCCGCGCATTTCCGCGCGCAGTGCGCGTAAGCAACATGAAAATGCACATTTTGTGACAGATTTGGATTCCTGATACATTAAGTAACAATATCCATTGATTTCCGATCAATTTCGACCTATAACAAAGGAATGCGCTGGCGTCAAAGTTGAAATTTCGTGTGCGCGTCTATGTGGAAATATAGCGAAAAACATGTCTTTGTTTATTTCGCCATAGCTCTTTAAAACGTCAGGTGACCCTATGTTTTTATTGCATATTACAAAAGCATATGAATTGGAAATAACGTTTCAAGTATCAATATTTCCCTAAATACATTATGACGTCATCATATCATCATCTGAAATCAAAAAAGTGGAATTAATTTTTTGAGGTACTGTTTCTGACATTTATTTGCTCGTATCTCTGTTGTTTAAGCTCAATATTATCCCAAATTCAGATATGTTGTACTTTGAACATTTGCCTTTCAAGTCCAAGTCATGGTTTTGAAATTTGATGACGTCATCATACCTTAAATTGTGATTAAAGGTAAAGATGCAAAATCGGACGAGTTTACGTGTTATGTCTATGGGAGGTGATTTTTTTTAAAACCATGCATTGACTTGACAACGTTTAAGCACCTTTATCTCAGCTGATCTTGCTTCATTTGCTCTGAAACTTAAGTATGTTGTAGCTGAGACAATAAGCTTCAGTAATCATGCATTTTATTTATTGAAATCTCATCATCAGGTTGATAATTTTGCAGTTTAAAACTGAAAATGAGAATGGAATGTGGACAAAACGATTCCCGATTCAGCTTTCACATACATAAGTTTACGTTCCTCATATTTTCTCGCCGAGACGTATGGCCGAGTGGTTAAAGGCGACGTCTCAGAGACGTGAGGTTGCGGGTTCGAACCCCACAAGATCACGAAACAAAATACTTAGCTATTTTACTTTTTTTCTTCAATTTTGTATTACATATTCGTCCATGTAGAAATCACGTTCGTATATAAACGCACCTATACACACACAGACACACAGACACACACCATATCCCTCTTTTTTGTGTTGGAGACCACATTGCTTCGACTGCTGCAAAATTTTGCAGGCTGACTTTGTCAAACCGATCATAGTATGTAATGACGACGACGGAGGTGTTGTACTTTGAACAATTGTCTTTCAAGACCATGTCATTGTTTTGTACTTTGATGACGTCATCACACTGAAAATTGTGATTAAAGGCAAGGTATCAAAACCAGCCGATTATAGGCTTTATGTCTACGGCGCGTATTTTTCCCAAGTTGCCAGAAATGGCATAGCGACATCAGTTGTTACAAGGCCGCGATTGTTGAGTGGGCATTGACTTTTTCAACCTGTAATATCTATACATTTCTTTTTTGCCTTACCATTTCCGGGGATGTCCCGTGGCCGAGTGGTTAGAGAAACGGTTTTGCATGCACGCTCAATATAACTTCAAGGTGCCTATATCACATTCTTTTCTTTGTCGATCACAGATGACCGACACCTGATGACCCCAAGCGTATCACCTAACTCGTCAGCGTGACGAGTTTCATATCTCGTTTCTTTTTATTCTTCTTTCTTTCTGGACAATTTTGTGTCATCAATATCTCAAGAATGACATTACGGAATAACATGACATTTTCAGGGAACATGTCTCATGACAAAATCTAGCCACAATAAGGTTTTCATGACAATAACATATCTATGACGTCATCTAGGCGCCATTTTGTGATTTCCGGACCATGTTACATGATCGATCATAACTTCATAACTAAAGGTCATTTCTGTATCATTTTCGGTGGACATTAAGTTCAGGTCACGCTCTATCTTACATTTTAATGCTAATTACCTAGGACATCATTACGCGCGCGTACGCGCGCGTCAAACTTTTAAAAGGCTCGAAACAACTTTCCAATGGGAAATCTCGAAGTTTCAGACAATTTTAAGCGTTTCGCGCGTAGGCGTCCGTCCGCGCATTTTCGCGCGCAGTGCGCGTAAGCAACACGAGAATGCAATTGTTTTGACAGATTTGGATTCCTGATACATTAAGTAACAATATCCAATGATTTCCGATCAATTTTGACTTATAACAAAGGAATGCGCTGGGATCAAAGTTGAAATTTCGTGTGCGCGTCTATGTGGAAATATAGCGAAAAACATGTCTTTGTTTATTTCGTCATAGCTCTTTAAAACGCGGGGTGACCCTATGTTTTTATTGCATATTACAAAAGCATATGAATTGGAAATAACATTTCAAGCATCAACATTTCCCGAAATACATTATGACGTCATCATATCATTATCTGAAATCAAAAAAGTGGAATTAATTTTTTTGAGGTACTGTTTCTGACATTCATTTGCTCGTATCTCTCTTGTTTAAGCTCAATATTATCCCAAATTCAGATATGTTTTACTTTGAACATTTGCCTTTCAAGTCCATGTCATGGTTTTGAAATTTAATGACATCATCATACCTTAAATTGTGATTAAAGGTAAAGACGCAAAATCGGACAAGTTTACGTGTATTGTCTATGGGAGGTGATTTTTTTTTAGACCATGCATTGACTTGACAACGTTTAAGCACCTTTATCTCAGCTGATTTTACTCCATTTCCTCTGAAACTTAAGTATGTTGTAGCTCAGACAATAAACTGCAGTCATCATGCATTTTATATTTTAAAATCTCCTCATGAGGTCGACAATTATGTAGTTAAAAACTGAAAATGAGAATGCAATCTGTACGGAACGATTGGCGATTGTTGTTTGCAACTGTATATTGGTCGAATCCACGCGGCCACTTGTGGGAAGTTAAATAGCGCCATCTCCGTCAACAGTCACGATTGTATAATCAAAAATTGAAGTTTCGCAAACGATCTTCGGGACAGCCGTCTGGCGTAATCGCTTAGAGCGCTGGGTGTTCATAACGCCATACAGGAAGGCGAGAAGTTCGACTCCCGCAGAACTTTTACCTTTTTTTTCTTTCTTTTTTTTTCGGCTGTTCAGCTATACTCGATGTCATTTATCGTATTATTTTATCAAGTATACGTAAGCCGTGAACACGGCTGCTCTATTTCCCTTAATTGTTTTGTATCGGAGTTTGGAGATTGGGTTTGCTTCATTAATTTTGTCACACTTAATGTTGTAAATTGCCCCTTGTTACAGTGTCCCGCTTGCCACCTTTCGTTTGCTCTTTCCTTTTCTCAAGTCTTCATTGGTTCTTGTTATATTGTAACAGGATAGGTAGGAACATGTACGTTTAGATAACTGGCAGGAATGGGAGCTGAATTGATTAACTCTAGTCCAGGTGTATGGCGCCTCGCTCATCTCTTTGAAATTCCAGGTTGTTATTGTTTGACCCAATAACGGAGTTGTAGACAGGTTTTATGTTTCTATAGAGGTATCTTGTGCCACATGAGTGGGAGGCATCACTGTTTAGTAGTAGTAGTAATGAACTTTTTCATGTTGTAAATGATATTAAGTTATGAATTTCACATCCAATCTTCGGGACAGCCGTGTGGCTTTATAGTCGCTTAGCCCGCTGCATTGTCATTATGCACTACCTTAGGACGAGATGTTCGAGACCCGCAGGACGCTATTATTTTTTTTTCTCTCTTTCTTTGTTTTTCTTTTGGCAGTTCTGCTTTATTCCGATGTCATTTATCGTATTATCTTATCAAGTATACTACCCCACGAGACACAGTCACTCAAGTTCCATTTTTTTTTTTTTTTGTCGGAGGCTGGAGGTTGTATTTGCTTCATTTATCATACGTAATGTTGTAAATTGCCCTTGGTATACAGTGCCCCGCTTGCCACCTTTCGTTTCTCTTTCCTTTTCTCTACGTTTGTTCCTGTTACACTGCACAAGACAGGTCGGAAAATAATTTACATAACTCAACTGGAGCAGGAATGGCAACTGAATGAATTAACTCTAGGCCAGGTGTATAACGGCGTCTCGCTCATCTCTTTGAAATTCCAGGTTGTTATTGTTTGACCCAATAACGGAATTGTAGACAGGTTTTATGTTGCTATAGAGGTATCTTGTGCCACATGAGTAGAAGGCATCACTGCTCAGTAGTAGTAATGAACTTTTTCATGTCCCTCCATGTCAATTATAGTGTGTTTAAAGGGGTTGTGCGTCTATCTGCCAAAGAAAAGGAAAACCTTATTTTCGCCATGGCTGTTTCTCTATACGTAGCCGTAGGTGGTGAGTGTTGTTGGTATCTGAGCAGTGAAGAACAGGGCATCAGGCTAAAATCCCCCTTAGTTATACGCGCTAAGCGTTCAATGTGATATATCTTTATTTATGTAGTCAATCACTGCTAATGGAGTTACAGAATTATGTTATGACACCTTTCACTGAAAGTTTGTAAAGCAAAGTTTATGGACAAGGCAAGCAATTGTACATGAATAATACCATTGATTTCAGAGGGAAATTATGTTATACCTAAATGTAAGAGTATCACTGCTTTGGAATTGGTGAGACAATATGCTTGGCACGAGGGCTTCCACTTCTAATAGCTGATCCCTTTGAAGATTTGTCGGTCACGGGTGATCGTCATGATTCATCTTTCACGTAGAAGCTTCCGTTCCACACTCTTAGTTCGAGAAGACTTACCATCACACTTCAAATTGTGATTAAAGGTAAAGACGCAAAATCGGACAAGTTTACGTGTTATGTCAATGGGAGGTGATTTTTTTTTTAAACCATGCATTGCCTTGACAACGTTTAAGCACCTTTATCTCAGCTGATTTTGCTTTATTTCCTCTGAATCTATAGTATGTTGTAGCTGAGACAATAAGCTGCAGAAATCATGCATTTTATTTTTGCAAATCTCATCAGGTTGATAATTTTGCAGTTTAAAACTGAAAATGAGAATGGAATGTGGACCAGACGATTACTGAATCATCTTTCACATACATAAGTTTACGTTCCTCATATTTTCTCGTCGAGACGTATGGCCGAGTGGTTAAAGGCGACGTCTCAGAGGCGTGAGGTTGCGGGTTCGAACCCCACAAGAGCACGAAACAAAATACTTATTTTTTTTTTACTTTTTTTCTTCAATGGAGTACTACACCTTCACCTATGCAGAAATCACGTTCGCATGTAACCGCACCTATACGCACACACACACAATATCCCTTTGTTTTGTGTTGGAGACCAAAGCGCTTCGACTGGAAATTTCGACTTGAAAATACAAATGTAAATGTGAAGTTGACCCTTAAAAGACCTTATCGCCATGTTTGATTTCTGTTTTTTTAACAGTATAAAGACCTATTGGTAAATATTCATTTACATATCCTGTCTGATCGACTTACTTGCCCACGCCGACACACGCATGAAATGTTCACATGGTTGCATGACAGAAACAATTTCATCTGAATTATGTGGGACTGTATAAAGAATAGGACTTCACGAATGTGTCTCAATATTACTTCAAATCGCTACTTAACATTATTATCGTTGTTAATCACTGAAAATGAGAATGGAATCTTGACGAAACAATTCCCGATTTATGTTTGCAACTGTATATTGATCGAATCCACGCGGCCACTAATTGTGGGAAGTGGAATAGCGCCATCAGTCGCCAAAAATTGAATATCAAAGTAGATTTGTGTTGTGTATAATATAAATATTTAAATTTCGCACATGATCTTCGGGAGAGCAGTGTGGGATAATCGCTGATCGCGCTGCGTGTTCATAATGCCCTACTGGAAGGCGAGAAGTTAATCGAGTCCCGCAGGACTTTTTCCTTTATTTTTTTTCTGCATTTCAGCTTCACTCCGATGTCATTTATCGTCTCATTTCATCAAGTGAACGCAGCCCCCTGAACGCAGAGCTAACTCTATTTCCCTTGTTTTTTGTATTGCAGTTTGGAGGTTGGGTTTGCTTCATAGCTTTTGTCACACATGATGTTGTAAATTGCCCGTAGAGACATTGCCCCGCTTGCCACCATTCGTTTTCTCTTTCCTTTGCTCTACATTTGTTCCTGTTACGCTGTCACAGGACAGGTCGGAAAATAATTGACATAACTCAACTCAACCAGGAATGGCAACTGAATGAATTTACTCTAGGCAAGGTGTATGACGCCTCGCTCATCTCTTTGGCATTCCAGGTTATTGTTCGACCAACGGAGTTGTAGACAGGCTTTATGTTGCTATAGAGGTATCTCGCGCCACATGAGTGGAATGCATAATATATGCTGTTTAGTATTAGTAATGATTTTTTTTCATGCCCCTCCCTGCCACCTATAGTGTCTTTGAAGGGGATGTGTGTCGTTCTGCCAAAGAAAAGGCAAAACTTTTATTTTCCTCATGGCTGTTTCTCTATACGTAGCAGTAGGTGATGAGTGTTTTTTTTTTCTCTTTACTTTTCTCTTCATTTGTTCTTGTATCCTGTAACAGGATAGGTATTAACGTGTACGTTAGGCTGCGTTCACATAGAAGTATACTATTCAGGTATTCGGGCTCGTTTTTCGAGGGCACGCGAATAGCTTGAATCGAACGACAGGATTTCCTCACACCGGTTCACATAGGAGGGCACTATTCGAAAGTACCGAATAGCTGCGAAAAGTGTAGCAAAGTGGGAATCGAGCTTGTTCGATTTTCTTGCAGCGTATACCGTCTCTCGTTTATGAAATAATGATAATTTTGGTCTGGATTTGCCCTTTAGCAAAAATAAGCATGCAGACTGACATTCTGATGCAGTTTAGAAATTGTTAATAAGATTTGCTGGGATGTAGGAGGAAGAAATCCTCACTGCGTGGGATGGTGAGTTGACGGTGCGGGTGTTGGTGTATTCGGTGCTCGAATAGCGAATACCGAATAGCGAATAGCGAATACCGAATACCGAATACCGAATACCGAATACGAATACCGAATACTTCTATGTGAACGCAGCCTTAAAGGCAGCCGATCGCCATCCCTAATGGTACGTAAACTCCGAACGACCGAAGTTTGTGCATGCAATTGCGCAATGCTACCACTGAGACAAGTGTGTGTGTGTGCGTGTGTGTGTACGCATCATACACAAACAATGTCACCGCGAGCTGCGGTGATTGGAGGAGAGAGGCCAGAAGACGCTGCGGCGTGTGTGTGTGTGTGTGTGTGTGTGTGTGTGTGCGTGTGTGCGTGTGTGTGTACGCATCATACACAAATAATTTTATTGTCACCGCGAGCTGCGGTGATTGGAGGAGAGAGGCCAGAAGACGCGTGGCTCTTTCGGCCTCTCTTCATGTGCATGCGCACTGAGAGTGTGCGTCCATTCGGAAGCTCTCGTGGCTCGCTGGGACAGCCATTTTGGGTTGGGAGATAAGCACAGGGAGCTCTCTTGTAGCCTACCGTATTTTCGCTGACCCATTGAGCCAGCGCTATTCTCATTCGGGGGTCACTACGTTTGATACAGAATGGGGGAGGCAGCGTGTTGCGTTCGTCTCCGTGCCGCACAAACCACTCGCCACGACTGAGTGTCTTTAAGGCTGCGTTCACATGTATTCGGTATTCGGTACTCGTAGACCAGGAGCTGGCTGCTGGTCAATTTACCCCATCAAGCCCAAAAGGTTTGACCCCTCAAAGTTACTGGGGCCACCCCCTTCATTACAAAACTGGGCGTCAGCCTGATACCTGAGGGCGGGGTCGTCCCCCAGGGACCCCCCAAAAATGGCCCCCGGCGGGTGTAATTTACCCCATGGAGCCCATGGACCAAACCTGGTCTAAAAGAATGGCCTAGGGGTGTACATAATAAAAATATAAAAACTGACAAAATATCTGGTCGGGAAAGGGGTTGCCAGACCGTCCCCCCCTGGGCCCCCCCTGGCGGGTGTAATTTACCCCACGCAGCCCATGCACCAAACTTGGTGCAATGAAAGTACTATGGGTGTACATAATGAAAATATAAAAACTGACACGATATCTGGTTGGGAAAGGGGTTGCCAGATCCCCTCACCCCCCCCCCCCCACCACCGCCCATTACGCCCCTTCGTGGGTTTAATTTAGCCAACAGCACCCATGGATCAAATTTGGCTGGGGGAAAGTAGGCCCCACTATGGGTGTGCAAAAAATAAAGATAAAAGCTGACAAAATATCTCACTTACAAAGAGTAATCAAACATATCCCCTACCTTTGCTACCCCCCCCCCCCCCATTTTTTAGTGTGAAGGGCCTATACGGTTTGGAGAGGTATGAATGAGCGTGTCATAAAAAGTAATAAATGGAACTTCTTGAATTAAGATGAAGTTATGACAACAGAAGCATTGTGTGTGTACATATATCCACATGCCCCATCCCACTCCCTCCCCCCAAAAGAATGGAGTTATCGACATCTACACTAGAAACATACTCAGACAGTGCAGACCTTTGCCAAGCAGCTCATTTCCACCCATCCACACATGCTATAAACTGCCAAATTTCCCATATAAAAGCCTTTTGCTTTTAAATGCCATCAACTTCCAGCTGTGTGGTAGTGCATTATACCTTGAGCACATGCCTTTACCTTTAGTGCGCATGTATGCAAACCTCAAATTCATGCAGCTTGAACTCCCAATTCCATTGATCTCATCTGCCGTAAGATAAAAATCATCAAAATTTCATAAAGATTCCCGGATCACTACCAAAATTTATATTTATCATCTGTTTTTAAAATGTAATTGTGTTATTATCATCTTTTCATACAAGTTTCATCCAAATGTGTTCTCAACCTTTCAAGTTGTTTTGCATACAAACAATAATGCAGACAATACTATATATAAGTAACATAAAACCTCAAGTGGCAGAAATAATTACAACTGTATCAAAATCCTACAGTTCAACTGTGTTACCATGCATGTGGAGCAAGCTCATGTACAACAGTACAAGAAACTGTATACCTGTGATACAAAATTGTACATGCAGTGGGTGCATAGGCCATAGTGTGGTTAATTGCATGCATATATTTGTATGTTGTATACATTTTACTTGTTGCATGCAATTATACATTTCGAAGATTGGCAACACGTGTATCATCAGTCTGCAAACAATAAAAAGGCGGTGTTTTCCTGACCTTGGTAAGTGAACTGGGCTTTCCTATTGTAGGTACTATACTGGTAGGCCCCTATGACAGTAGTATATGTATTTCATCACTGGATGACAATTGGTGTCAGTAACAGAGCAAACAAAGAAAGGTCAAGAGTCTAGATCTTGGACTAGATCTAAGTCTCAAATATGCTATATATTGATATGGCTAGATATCTAACGTTAGACCTATATTTCCTATACGTGCTATAGCTTGTAGAGTACCTAGTACTATTTGGCGAAACCAAATGAACTGGAACAGGGAATGGATTATCAGTGAGATGTAGTGTATTATGAGTCATAACTGAAAAACCAATAAATAGAACATCAATGTTCTCAGCCTATATAGGTTTAAGTGTCAAAGGTGTGCATTGCTTTAAATTTGCATAGAACACTTACATTGTAAACCCTGAATTTGTTAAAGTCATTGCACTTCCTATCATTCATAGCTAGAGTCAAAAAGGCAGAATTATACTACATTTCAATTTCTCTATCTAATAGACAACTTTGACTTTAGGATTAGAAATAGCCTTATTAATAGCTATATGTATCATAAGTGTTGAAGATGCAGATGTTCCAGTGAATGAATACTTGCAGAATTGGGTATGAAGATTAGGCAAATAATCTGAAACTCTCTTTAAATATAGCAAAAGAAATAACAAACAGCCTGATTAAAGTTGCAAATATTGTGATATCGATGTCTTAACAAGCTACAGTACATGCAGCATGTCTACCATGCCAGAAACATGGACAGAGAGCCTTAAGATTGAAGAGCTGTGACCAAATGAAGCCTCAAATTGCTTAAATTGCAAATCAAAACCATTGGTAGTAAGATAATATTTTAAATACCTGCAAAAATATAGGAATCTGTACCAAAGGTCATTCACTTACACCTCTGTTAGAGCCAAAGCTATAATTGTGCATTCCTACAGTATTTATGCTCAACTCTGAGTTTGTTTACACTGATGTATGAGGCGAAAGTACACATAAGCTTGTTTTCACTTCAGTTGTTTGTTTTCTATACCTTGTGCAGCTCTCATAGTTTACAGGTACAAACCTTTGTTGGTTGTCAATGAGTCTGCACAAAGACTACTACATGCACCACACTGGCACTGCAGCCTCTCCTGGGAGAGGCTACAACACAGGGACAGTTTGTTATTTCTTTTGCTATATTTAAAGAGAGTTTCAGATTATTTGCCTAATCTTCACACCCAATTCTGCAAGTATTCATTCACTGGAACATCTGCATCTTCAACACTTATGATACATACAGCTATTAATAAGGCTATTTCTAATCCTAAAGTCAAAGTTGTCTATTAGATAGAGAAATTGAAATGTAGTATAATTCTGCCTTTTTGACTCTAGCTATGAATGATAGGAAGTGCAATGACTTTAACAAATTCAGGGTTTACAATGTAAGTGTTCTATGCAAATTTAAAGCAATGCACACCTTTGACACTTAAACCTATATAGGCTGAGAACATTGATGTTCTATTTATTGGTTTTTCAGTTATGACTCATAATACACTACATCTCACTGATAATCCATTCCCTGTTCCAGTTCATTTGGTTTCGCCAAATAGTACTAGGTACTCTACAAGCTATAGCACGTATAGGAAATATAGGTCTAACGTTAGATATCTAGCCATATCAATATATAGCATATTTGAGACTTAGATCTAGTCCAAGATCTAGACTCTTGACCTTTCTTTGTTTGCTCTGTTACTGACACCAATTGTCATCCAGTGATGAAATACATGTACTACTGTCATAGGGGCCTACCAGTATAGTACCTACAATAGGAAAGCCCAGTTCACTTACCAAGGTCAGGAAAACACCGCCTTTTTATTGTTTGCAGACTGATGATACACGTGTTGCCGATCTTCGAAATGTATAATTGCATGCAACAAGTAAAATGTATACAACATACAAATATATGCATGCAATTAACCACACTATGGCCTATGCACCCACTGCATGTACAATTTTGTATCACAGGTATACAGTTTCTTGTACTGTTGTACATGAGCTTGCTCCACATGCATGGTAACACAGTTGAACTGTAGGATGTTGGATACAGTTGTAATTATTTCTACCACTTGAGGTTTTATGTTACTTATATATTGTCTGCATTATTGTTTGTATGCAAAACAACTTGAAAGGTTGAGAATTTGGATGAAACTTGTATGAAAAGATGATAATAACACAATTACATTTTAAAAACAGATGATAAATATAAATTTTGGTAGTGATCCGGGAATCTTTATGAAATTTTGATGATTTTTATCTTATGGCAGATGAGATCAATGGAATTGGGAGTTCAAGCTGCATGAATTTGAGGTTTGCATACATGCGCACTAAAGGTAAAGGCATGTGCTCAAGGTATAATGCACTACCACACAGCTGGAAGTTGATGGCATTTAAAAGCAAAAGGCTTTTATATGGGAAATTTGGCAGTTTTTAGCATGTGTGGATGGGTGGAAATGAGCTGCTTGGCAAAGGTCTGCACTGTCCGAGTATGTTTCTAGTGTAGATATCGATAACTCCATTCTTTTGGGGGAGGGAGTGGGATGGGGCATGTGGATATATGTACACACACAATGCTTCTGTTGTCATAACTTCATCTTAATTCAAGAAGTTCCATTTATTACTTTTTATGACACGCTCATTCATACCTCTCCAAACCGTATAGGCCCTTCACACTAAAAAATGGGAGGGGGGGGGGGGTAGCAAAGGTAGGGGATATGTTTGATTACTCTTTGTAAGTGAGATATTTTGTCAGCTTTTATCTTTATTTTTTGCACACCCATAGTGGGGCCTACTTTCCCCCAGCCAAATTTGATCCATGGGTGCTGTTGGCTAAATTAAACCCACGAAGGGGCGTAATGGGCGGTGGTGGGGGGGGGGGGGTGAGGGGATCTGGCAACCCCTTTCCCAACCAGATATCGTGTCAGTTTTTATATTTTCATTATGTACACCCATAGTACTTTCATTGCACCAAGTTTGGTGCATGGGCTGCGTGGGGTAAATTACACCCGCCAGGGGGGGCCCAGGGGGGGACGGTCTGGCAACCCCTTTCCCGACCAGATATTTTGTCAGTTTTTATATTTTTATTATGTACACCCCTAGGCCATTCTTTTAGACCAGGTTTGGTCCATGGGCTCCATGGGGTAAATTACACCCGCCGGGGGCCATTTTGAGGGGGTCCCTGGGGGACGACCCCGCCCTCAGGTATCAGGCTGACGCCCAGTTTTGTAATGAGGGGGGTGGCCCCAGTAACTTTGAGGGGTCAAACCTTTTGGGCTTGATGGGGTAAATTGACCAGCAGCCAGCTCCTGGTCTATCGCTATTCGAGCACCGAATACACCATCACCCGCACCGTCAACTCATCATATCACATGTGGCGGGGATTTCTTCCTCCTACATCGCAGCAAATCTTATTAACAATTTCTAAACTGCATCAAAATGTCAGTCTACATGCTTATTTTTGCTAACGGGCAAATCCAAACCAAAATTGTCATTATTTCATAAACGAGAGACGGTATACGCTGCAAGAAAATCGAACAAGCTCGATTCCCACTTTGCTATACTTTTCGCAGCTATTCGTACTTTCGAATAGTGCCCTCTTATGTGGACCGGTGTGAGGAAATCCTATTGTTCGATTCAAGCTATTCGCGTGCCCTCGAAAAACGAGCCCGAATACCCAAATAGTATACTTCTATGTGAACGCAATCTTAGGCTGTGTTCACATAGAAGTATACTGCATCAATCACTATTGCCTATTCGCTATTCGCTATCACCAATTCCATGCGCAGTCAGGTCGACCCAGTACACAATCACCCGCACCATCAACTCCCTACTTCTTACTCCTACACAATCATCCCAGCAATAACTATTTTTAAACTACGTCAGAATGTCAATATACATGCTTATGTTTGCTAAAGGGCAAATTCAGACCAAAATTGTCAACATTTCATAAAGGAAAGATGGTATACGCTGCTCCAAAATCGAACAAGCACGATTCCGAGAGTGACTATGCTATACTATTCTATGCTATTTGGCATTTTCAAATAGTGCCCTCTTCTGTGAACTGGTGTTAGGCTGCGTTCAAATAGAAGTATTCGGTATTCGGTATTCGCCATTCGCTATTCGCTATTTTTTTTTTTTTATTCAAGTTCCATATTCCACATTCCATATTCAGGTTTCATATTCCATTTGATTTCGGAGTAAAATATGTATAACACTACATTCAATTTTAGACGTAATTTCACAAATGTATAAGGACATGTAATAAAATTATGTGTAAATATGACGAACCTACTAAAAAGCATTCGGGCACCGAGTACACCATCACCCGGACCGTCAACTCACCATCCTATGCAGTGAGGATTTCTTCCTCCTACATCCCAGCAAATCTTATTAACACTTTCTAAACTGCATCAGAATGTCAATCTACATGCTTATTTTTGCTAAAGGGCAAGACCAAAATTGTCATTATTTCATAAGCGAGAGATGGTATACGCTGCAAGAAAATCGAACAAGCTCAATTCCCGCTTTGCTATACTATTCGCAGGTATTCGGTACTTTCGAATAGTGCCCTCTTATGTGAACCGGTGTGAGGAAATCCTATCGTTCGATTCAAGCTATTCGCGTGCCCTCGAAAACGAGCACCGAATGCCGGAATAGTATACAGGTATATTTCTATGTGAACGCAGACTTACATAACTAAAAGGAATGGGAACTGAATAAATGAACTCTTGTCCAGGTGTATGGCGTCTCCCTCATCTCTTTGAAATTCCAGATTGTTATTATTGTTTGACCCGATAACGGGCTTGAAGACAGGCAGGGAAGGAATTGGCTTGATATATCGGGACACACCCTGCCAAGTGTATAGTGACTATGACGGGGTTCTCTGTCGTTTATTTTCGTCATGGCTGTTTCACAACTTTAGCCATAGGTGATATGTGTTGTTGGCATCTGGGAGAATAGAACAGATCAGTATCAAACTGGAATAACCCTCAGCAACATGGTAAGCGTTCAATTTGTTGCTTTCTCTTTCTTCTTTAAAGTCAATCACTACTGATCGAATTGCACAATATAATGGCACGTTCCACTGGTAGTTCTTAGTTTCGGGAAAGGGAAGTTAATGCACGATGTGGGTGAGTGTTGCCATTGATATCAGAGACGTCATTGTGGTGTGGTACTGGTGGTGGTAAAGGAATAATTGCTTTTAAATTAATGAGACAATCATTTGCATCAAGTATCAAGTATCTTCTCTGACATTAAGTTGATGGTTTTTAAATTTAACATTGTCTGTCCTCTATTTGTCTGTTTATGCTAAAAAACAACAACACTGCTATAACATCTAATGCATTTGCTTCACTTGTCACCCAAAAGGTTATAAATTGCAGTTGTGCAGTTTATTTTTGCCAGCTCTCGTCTTCTCTCCCCTTTTCGCTACGTTTTTTTTTTTTTTTTGTTATACTGAAGGTGGGGATTTATGCATTAATATAAATACTTCAACTTGAGTGGGAAAAAGAACTGAATTAATTTACTCTAAGCCAGGTGTATACCGTCTCGCTCATCTCTGTGATATTTCAGACTGTATTGTTTGACCCAATAACGGAGCCGTAGACAGGCTTTATGTTGCTTTAGAGGTATCTTGCGCCACATGAGTGGAATGCATATGCTGTTTAGTGTTAGTGAAGAGTTCTTTCGTGTCCCTCCGTGCCAATTACAGTGTGTTTAAAGGGGTTTTGTGTCGATCTGCCAAATAAAATGCAAAACTGTTATTTTAGTCATGGCTGTTTCTCTATACGTAGCCGTAGGTGATAAGTGTTGTTGTCATCTGAGCAGTGAAGAGCAGAGTATCAGGTTATAATCCCCCTGAGTTATATCTGTGCTAAGCGTTCATTTTGATATATCTATGTTTATATAGTAGTCACTGCAAATGGTGTTACATTATGTTATGACACTTTTCACTGAAAGTTTGTAAAGCAAAGTTTATGGACTATACAAGCAATGGTAGGCCTACATTATTGATATCATTGATTTCAGAGCGAAATTATGGAATGCCTAAACGTCACTGTGTCATTGCTTTGCTGAGACAATATGCTTGGCACTCCTGCCACTTCTAATTGTTCCCTTTGAAATGCGTCGGTCACGGGTGATCGTCATTATTCATCTTTTACGTAGAAGCTTACGTTCCACACTCTAGGTTCGAGATGACTTACCATTTAATTACGTGGTTAGTAGCGATGTCTCTTTATTCATTTGGAAGGAGGTAATGCCGCTTTCGTCCAGGTACAAATCACACTGTCATCTAAACAACCACACACTCTCTCTATTTGCCTTTGTTTTGTACTGGACGCTTTATTGATTTCACTGCTTGAAAGTTCCATAGGAGCTTTCTTTCTTTTCCTTTTTTTCTTTGGCAGTTCAACTTTACCCTGGTGTCATTTTCTTTTATCGTACAATTTCATCAAGTACTCAGTATATGCAACCCCCTGAAAACAGCTACTCTATATTTATACGTCCCTGGTTTTGCATGGGATTTGGAGGTTGGGCTTGCTTCATTAATTTTCTCACACGTAATGTTATGAATTGCCCCTTGAAACAGTGCGCCGCTTGCCACCTTTTGTTTTCTTGTTTCTTTTCTCTTCATTTGTTGTTGTTATAATGTAACAGGATAGTTGGGAACGTGTACGTAACTAGCAGGGATTGGAACTGAATTAATTAACTTAGTCCAGGTGTATAGCGTCTTGCTCATCTCTTAGAAATTCCAGGTTGTTATTGTTTGACCCAACAACAGAGTAAAAGACAGGAAGGGAAGGAATGGGCTTCATATTGCTTTATATTATATGAGTTATTTCATGCCACTGATAGTTTAGGAAAAGGGAAGTTAATGCACGATGCAATCACATGTGCATGAGTGCTACCATAGATTGATTTCAGAGACGTCATAGTGGTGTGGTACTGCAGGTGGTAAAGGAGTCATTACTTTGAAATTAGTGAGACAATCGTTTGTATCAAAATCGTATTTCCATCTGAAGTATAATGCATGCTCATGCGGGCACTTTTGTTATCCTGACGTGGACATTACAATTTTAGTTTGTCTTATCTTTTTTGATTCAAGAATGTTATACTTAAAGTTGTTTCTTTCCCCTAAGGTTTTTTTTCTGTGTGTGTGTGTATGTGTGTGTGTGTGGATATTCCGTGGCCGAGAAGTAGAGCAGCGATTTAAGCTACGGTTTTAATGCATCTTGTTAAGTATCTTCTATGACATTAAGTTTATGGTTTTTTAATTTGACATTGTGTGTCCTCTATTATTTCGTCTGTTTATGCTTAAAAAACACTGCTATAACATCTAATACATTTGCTTCACTTGTCACCCAAAAGGTTATAAATTGCAGTGGTGCAATTTAATTTTTGCCAGCTCTCGTCTTCTTTTCCTTTTCGCTACGTTTGTTTTTGTCATACTGAAGGTGGGGATTAGTGCATTTTTCATAACACCAATCTGAGTGGGAATAAGAACTGAATTAATTTACTCTAAGCCAGGTGTATGCGGACTCGCTCGTCTCTTTGGCATTTCAGACTGTATTGTTTGACCCAATAACGGAGTTGTAGACAGGCTTTATGTTGTTTTAGAGGTACAAGTGTATCTTGCGCCACATGAGTGGAATGCATGCTGTTTAGTATTAGTGAAGAGCTCTTTCATTTCCCTCCGTGCCAATTACAGTATGTTAAAAGAGGTGGTGTGTCGATCTGCCAAATAAAAGGCAAAGGTGTTATTTTAGTCATGGCTGTTTCTCTATACGTAGCCGTAGGTGACGAGTGTTGTTGCCATCTGGGCAGTGAAGAGCAGAGTATCAGGTTATAATCCCCCTGAGTTACATGTGCTAAGCGTTCATTTTGATATATCTTTGTTTATGTAGTAGTCATTGGTAATGGAGTTACATAGTTATGTTATGACACGTTTTACTGAAAGTTTGTAAAGCAAAGTTTATGGACTATGCAAGCAATGTTAGGCCTACATGATTAATACCATTGATTTCAGAGCGAAATTATGGAATGCCTTCTTGCTTTGCTGAGACAATATGTTTGACACTCCTTCCACTTCTAACTGTTCCCTTTGAAGATGTGTCGGTCATGTGTGATCGTCGTGATTCATCTTACGTTCCACACTCTTTGGTTCGAAAAGACTTACCATTTAGTTACGTGGTTAGAAGCTATGTCTCTTTCTTTATTTTAGTTGAGGTAATGCCGCTTTCGTCTAGGTACAAATCATATTGTCATGTAAACAAACACACACTCTATTTGCCTCTGTTTTGTATTTGGACGTTTCATTGCTTTTACTGCTGGAAAGTTTCACAGGCTTGTAGCTGTAAGGGCTTTCTTTATTTTTTCCCTTTTTTCTTAGGCAGTTCAGCTTCACTCCTATGTCATTTATTTTACTATTTCCTCAAGTATGCGCATCCCCGCAAACACAAACACGCAATTTCCCTTGTTTTGTATGTTTTGTTTCTATTGCTCGTGGGAATTTTTGGTTATCGCCAAATTACAATTCATTTAGCTGAACACGGATACTCAAGCAGCAGAGCCCTTAAAATAAGTCAGTAAGTAGTTACAATATAGCACCATATTTCTTCCGGGTATAAATCCCATCGTCATGTAAAGACACACACTCGTTGTATTTTCCTTTGTTTTGTATTGGACGATTCATTGCTTAACTGCTAGAAAATTTTACAGGCTTGTAGCTGTAAGCGCTCTCCAAACTGATCATATTAATGACAAGATTCGATATAGTAGTTTTGGTTATGGAAATAAGGGCTAAAGTTCATATCTTTAAAAGACCAATATTAAAGTCAAGACGATCTTTGAAACACTGTATTGACGTGTTTCAATTTGTTCGTGTTTATATTTGTTCGTCATCGTAGGCCTACAGATACACTGTATTAAGAAAACCTGTTTATCTACTTGGGCCTACTTGCACACGCAGACACACGTACATGACTTTCCATGTGGTTTGCATTGTTATAAACAATTTGATCTGAATAATAAAGGTCCAAAAAAATCGACTTTGCTAAAATATTATTGCAGAAATATAACTTAAAGTCGCTATATCTTATGGTTTCGTTGTCGATCACTGGTGACCGATATCTGATGACCCCAAGCGTATCACCTAACTCGTCTTTAAAGTGACGAGTTTCATGTCTCGTTTCTTATTCTTCTTTCTCTCTGGCCTATTTTGTGTCGTCAATATCTCAAGAATGACATTACGGAGTAACATGACATTTTCAGTCAACATGTCTCATGACAATATCTAGCCACAATAAGGTTTTCATGACAGTAACGTATCTATGACGTCATCTAGGCGCCATTTTGTGATTTTCGGACCATGTTACATGATCGATCATAACTTCATAACTAAAGGTCCTTTCTGTATCAGTTTTTGTGGACATAAAGTTCAGGTCACGCTCTATCTTTCTTTCTCTGATGCTAATTACCTAGGACGTCATCTAGGACGCGTAAGCGCGCGTCAAACATTTAAAAGGCTCAAAACAACTTTCCAATGGGAAATCTCGAAGTTTCAGACAATTTTAAGCGTTTCAAACAATTTTGCGCGTGCGCGTCCGTCCGCGCATTTTCGCGCGCACAGCGCGTCAGTAACATGAAAATGCACATTTTTTGACTGATCTGGATTCCTGATACTTTGAGTAACAATATCCAATGATTTCTGATCGATTTTAACAAATAACAAAGCAATGCACTGGCGTCAAAGTTGAAATTTCGCGTGCGCATCTATGTGCAAATATAGTGAAAAAACATGTCTTTGTTTATTTCGCCATAGCTCTTTAAAACGTCAGGTGACCCTATGTTTTTATTGCATATTACAAAAGCATATGAATTGAAAATAACGTTTCAAGTATCATTATTTCCATAATTACAATATGACGTCATCATATCGTCATCTGAAATCAAAAAAGTGGAATTAATTTTTTTAAGGTACTGTTTCTGACATTCATTTGCTCGTATCTCTGTTGTTTAAGCTCAATATTATCCCAAATTCAGATATGTTGTACTTTGAACATTTGCCTTTTAAGTCCATGTCATGCTTTTGATATTTGATGACGTCATCATACCTTAAATTGTGATTAAAGGTAAAAACGCAAAATCGGACAAGTTTACGTGTATTGTCTATGGGAGGTGATTTTTTTTTTAAAGCATGCATTGACTTAACAACGTTTAAGCACCTTTATCTCAGCTGATTTTGCTTCATTTCCTCTGAAACTTTAATATGTTGTAGCTGAGACAATAAGCTGCAGTAATCATGCATTTTATTCTTTGAAATCTCCTCATCGGATTGACAATTTTGCAGTTTAAAACTGAAAGTGAAAATGGAATGTGGACTAAACGATTCCCCATGTATCTTTCACATACATAAGTTTACGTTCCCCATATTTTCTCGTCGAGACGTATGGCCGAGTGGTTAAAGGCGCCGTCTCAGAGACGTGAGGTTGCGGGTTCGAACCCCACAAGATCACGAAACATTTTTTTTTTATTTTACTTTTTTTTCTTCAATTTTGTATTACATATTCGTCCATGTAGAAATCACGTTCGTATATAAACGCACCTATACACACACACAGACACACACACACGCCATATCCCTCTTTTTTGTGTGTTGGAGACCACATTGCTTCGACTGCAGCAACATTTTGCAGGTTGACTTTGTCAAACCGATCATAGCATGTAATGACGACGACTGAGGTGTTGTACTTTGAACAATTGTCTTTCAAGACGATGTCATTGTTTTGTAATTTGATGACGTCATTACACTGAAAATTGTGATTAAAGGCAAGGTATCAAAACCAGCCGATTATAGGTTTTATGTCTGCGGGACGTATTTTTCCCAAGTTGCCAGAAATGGCATAGTGACCTCAGTCGTTACAGGGCCGCTTCTCCGTCTAGCAATGCAATAGATGTTCACCAGGCCACGTTAGTTGAGTGGGCATTGACTTTCCCCCTATTATATCTATACATTGTTTTTTTTTTGTTTTTTTGTCTTACCATTTCCGTGGATGACCCGTGGCCGAGTGGTTACAGAAACGGTTTCGCATGCACGCTCAATATAACTTCAAGGTGCCTATATCACATTCTTTTCTTTGTCGATCACAGATGACCGTCATCTGATGACCACAAGCGTATCACCTAACTCGTCCTCAATGTGACGAGTTTTCATGTCTCGTTAGGTGATACGCTATCAGCGTATCACCTATTGTGATTGTCAAAATTTCTCTTTTTAGGTGATACGCTATCAGCGTATCACCTATTGTGATTGTCAAAATCTCTCTTTATTTCTTTTTATTCTTCTTTCTTTCTGGACAATTTTGTGTCATCAATATCTCAAGAATGACATTACGGAATAACATGACATTTTCAGGGAACATGTCTCATGACAAAATCTAGCCGCAATAAGGTTTTCATGACAGTAACATATCTATGACGTCATCTAGGCGCCATTTTGTGATTTTCGGACCATGTTACATGATCGATCATAACTTCATAACTAAAGGTCATTTCTGTATCATTTTCGGTGGACATTCAGTTCAGGTCACGCTCTATCTTACATTTTAATGCTAATTACCTAGGACATCATTACGCGCGCGTACGCGCGCGTCAAACTTTTAAAAGGCTCAAAACAACTTTCCAATGGGAAATCTCGAAGTTTCAGACAATTTTAAGCGTTTCGCGCGTAGGCGTCCGTCCGCGTATTTTCGCGCGCAGTGCGCGTAAGCAACACGAGAATGCAATTGTTTTGACAGATTTGGATTCCTGATACATTAAGTAACAATATCCAATGATTTCCGATCAATTTTGACTTATAACAAAGGAATGCGCTGGGGTCAAAGTTGAAATTTCGTGTGCGCGTCTATGTGGAAATATAGCGAAAAACATGTCTTTGTTTATTTCGCCATAGCTCTTTAAAACGCGGGGTGACCCTATGTTTTTATTGCATATTACAAAAGCATATGAATTGGAAATAACATTTCAAGCATCAACATTCCCCGAAATACATTATGACGTCATCATATCATTATCTGAAATCAAAAAAGTGGAATTAACTTTTTTGAGGTACTGTTTCTGACATTCATTTGCTCGTATCTCTCTTGTTTAAGCTCAATATTATCCCAAATTCAGATATGTTTTACTTTGAACATTTGCCTTTCAAGTCCATGTCATGGTTTTGAAATTTAGTGACATCATCATACCTTAAATTGTGATTAAATGTAAAGACGCAAAATCGGACAAGTTTACGTGTATTGTCTATGGGAGGTGATTTTTTTTTTAGACCATGCATTGACTTGACAACGTTTAAGCACCTTTATCTCAGCTGATTTTACTCCATTTCCTCTGAAACTTAAGTATGTTGTAGCTCAGACAATAAGCTGCAGTCATCATGCATTTTAGGTTTTTAAAATCTCCTCATGAGGTCGACAATTATGTAGTTAAAAACTGAAAATGAGAATGCAATCTGTACGGAACGATTGGCGATTGTTGTTTGCAACTGTATATTGGTCGAATCCACGCGGCCACTTGTGGGAAGTTGAATAGCGCCATCTCCGTCAACAGTCACGATTGTATAAGTAAAAATTTAAGTTTCGCAAACGATCTTCGGGACAGCCGCGTGGCGTAATCGCTTAGCGCGCTGGGTGATCATAACGCCATACAGGAAGGCGAGAAGTTCGACTCCCGCAAGACTTTTACCTTTTTTTTTTCTTTTTTTTTTCGGCTGTTCAGCTTTACTCCGATGTCATTTATCATATTATTTTATCAAATGTACGTAACCCGTGAACACGGTTGCTCTATTTCCCTTAATTGTTTTGTATTGGAGTTTGGAGATTGGGTTTGCTTCATTAATTTTGTCACATTTAATGTTGTAATTTGCCCCTTGTTACAGTGTCTCGCTTGCCACCTTTCGTTTGCTCTTTCCTTTTCTCTTCATTGGTTATTGTTACACTGTAACAGGATAGGTAGGAACATGTACGTTTAAATAACTTGCAGGAATGGGAGCTGAATTGATTAACTCTAGTCCAGGTGTATGGCGTCTGGCTCATCTCTCTGAAATTCCAGGCTGTTATTGTTTGACCTAATAACGGAGTTGTAGACAGGTTTTATGTTGCTATAGAGGTATCTTGTGCCACATGAGTGGAAGGCATCACTGTTTAGTGGTAGTAATGAACTTTTTCATGTTGTATATGGTATAAAGATATAAATTTCACATCCAATCTTCGGGACAGCCGTGTGGCTTTAGAGTCACTTGACGCGCTGTATGGTCATTACGCACCACCTTAGGACGAGATGTTTGAGACCCGCAGGACGCTATTATTTTTTTTTCTCTCTTTCTTTGTTTTTCTTTTGGCAGTTCAGCTTCATTCCGATGTCATTACCCCACAACACACAGTCACTCAAGTTCCCCCCCTTTTTTTTTTGTCGGAGGCTGGAGGTTGGATTTGCTTCATTTATCATACGTAATGTTGTAAATTGCCCTTGGTATACAGTGCCCCGCTTGCCACCTTTCGTTTTCTCTTTCCTTTTCTCTACGTTTGTTCCTGTTACACTCCACAAGACAGGTCGGAAAATAATTTACATAACACAACTGGAGCAGGAATGGCAACTGACTAAATTAACTCTAGGCCAGGTGTATGGCGTCTCGCTCGTCTCTTTGAAATTCCAGGTTGTTATTGTTTGACCCAATAACGGAATTGTAGACAGGTTTTATGTTGCTACAGAGGTATCTTGTGCCACATGAGTAGAAGGCATCACTGTTTAGTAGTAGTAATGAACTTTTTCATGTCCCTCCTTGTCAATTATAGTGTGTTGAATGGGGTTGTGTGTCTATCTGCCAAAGAAAAGGAAAACCTTATTTTCGTCATGGCTATTTCTCTATACGTAACCGTAGGTGATAAGTATTGTTGGTATCTGAGTAGTGAATAACACAGCATCAGGCTAAAATCCCCCTTAGTTATACGCGCTAAGCGTTCAATTTGATATACATTGTATCTTTATTTATGTAGTCAATCACTGCTAATGGAGTTACAGAATTATGTTATGACACCTTTCAGTGAAAGTTTGTGAAGCAAAGTTTATGGACAAGGCAAAGTTTATGGACAAGGCAAGCAATTGTACATGAATAATACCAATGATTTCAGAGGGAAAATATGGTATACCTAAATGTAAGGGTATCATTGCTTTGGCATTGCTGAGACAATATCTTGGCACGAGGGCTTCCACCTCTAATAACTGATCCCTTTGAAGATGTGTCGGTCACGGGTGATCGTCATGATTCCTCTTTCACGTAGAAGCTTCCGTTACACACTCTTAGACCGAGCATCATACTTCAAATTGTGATTAAAGGTAAAGACTCAAAATCAGACAAGTTGACGTGTTATGTCTATGGGAGCTGATTTTTTTTTTTTAAACCATGCATTGACTTGACAACGTTTAAGCACCTTTATTTCAGCTGATTTTGCTCCATTTCCTCTCAAACTTTAGTATGTGGTAGCTCAGACAATAAGCTGCAGTAATCATGCATTTTATTTTTTCAAATCTCCTCATCAGGTTGATAATTTTGCAGCTAAAAACTGAAAACGAGAATGGAATGTGGACCGAACGATTCCTGAATCATCTTTCACATTATAAGCTTACGTTCCTCATATTTTCTCGTCAAGACGTACATGGCCGAGAGGATAAAGGCGACGTCACAAGAGACGTGAGGTTGCAAACGTACGGGTTCGAACCCCATAAGAGCACGAAACAAAATACTTATATCTTTTGCTTTTTTTCTTTTATGGAGTATTCAACTTCGTCCATGTGGAAATCACGTTTTCATGTAAACGTACACACACAGGCACACACACACACACACACACACACAATATCCCTTTGTTTTGTGTTGGAGACCACATTGCTTTGAAAGGCAACTTGGACTTGAAATTACAGATGTTAAAGTGAAGATGACTCTTAAAAGACCGCATGGCCATGTTTGATTTTTTTTTTTACAATATAAAGACCTATTGGTAAATATTCATTCACATATTCTTTCCAATCAACTTACTTGGACACGCCGACACCACACGAAATTTCAATTAGTTGCATGGCAGAAACAATTTCACCTGAATTATGTAGGACTGTATAAAGAATTGGACTTCACGAATATTTCTCAATATTACTTCAAGTCGCTACTTAACATTATTTTCGTTGTCGATCACTGAAAATGAGAATGGAATCTGGTTGAAACGATTCCCGATTTATCTTTGTAACTGTATATTGATCGAATCCACGCGGCCACTCGTGGGAAGTTGAATAGCGCTATCAGTCACTTGACGTATATAGCCAAAAAACTGAATAGGTGATATATGTTGCTGGCATCTGGGAGAATAGAACAGATCAGTACCAAACTTGAATAGCCCTATAAGCAATGTGGTAAGCGTTCAATTTTTGCATTATCTTTCTTCTTTAAAGTCAATCACTACTGATCAAAATACACAATATGATATGACACGTTCCACTGGTAGTTTAGGAAAAGGGAGTTAATGCACGATGCAATGATAAATGTGCTACCATTGATTTTAGAGACGTCATTGTGGTGTGGTACTGGTGATGGTAAGGGAATCATAGATTGCTTTTAAAGTAATGAGACAATCATTAGATTTTTGCATCAAGACCGTATTCCCATCTAGAATGTAATGCATGTTCGTGCGGTGTTTTTTTTTTAATCCTAACGTGGACATTTTCTTTTTCTTGTTTTTAATTTAAGAATGTTATCTAAATTTGTTTCTTTCCCCTAACATTTTTTGTTGTTGAATATAAAGTTGGACGTTCCGTGACCGACTAGAAGAGCAGCGATTTAGTTACAGTTTCAATGCATCTTGTTTACCATCTTTTCTGACATTAAATTGATGGTTTTTATATTTGACATTGTCTGTCTATTTGCCTGTTTATGCTCATAAAACACTGCTATAACAACTAATACATTTGCTTCACTTGTCACACGCAATGATATGGATTGCAGTCGTGCATGCAGTTTTCCTTTTGCCACCTCTCGTTTTTCTCTCCCCTTTTCCCTCACTTTGGTTTTGTTATACTGCAGATGGGAATGATTACAATAACATAACCCAACTTGAAGTAGGAATGAGAACTGAATAAATTAACTCTAGGCCAGGTGTATATAGCGTCTCGCTCATCTCTTTGAAATTTCAGGTTGTCATTGTTCGACCAACGGAGTTGAAGACAGGCTTTATGTTGCTATAGAGGTATCTCGCGCCACATGAATGGAATGCATACGCTGTTTAGTATTAGTAGTAAACTTTTTCATGCCCATTCCTGCCGATAAAAGTGTGTTTGACGGGGTTCTGTGTCATTCTGCCTACGAGAAAGCAAAGTTTTATTTTCCCCATGGCTGTTTCTCTATGCGTAGCTGTGGGTGATGGGTGTTGTTGGCATCTGGGCAGTAAAGAACCGAGTATCATGCTATAATACCCCTCCCCCCCTTTAGGTTCTAGGAGTTCAATACGGTGATATATCTTTCTTCTTTATTATATCAATCACTGCTGATGGAATTACAGAATTATGTTAAGACACGTTTCACTCAAAGCTTAATAAACAAAGTTTATGCACGATACAAGTAATGGTGCATGAGTCCTATAGGCCATTGATTTTAGATGAGAAATTATCTATCGTGGCATATTACAAAAGCATATGAATTGGAAATAACGTTTCAAGTACCAATATTGCCAGGAAAACTCATGACGTCATCATATCATCATCTGAAATAAAAAAAGTGGAACTAATTTTTTTGAGGTACTGTTTCTGACATTCATTTACTCGTATCTCTGTTGTTTAAGCTCAATATTATCCCAAATTCAGATATGTTGTACTTTGAACATTTGCCTTTAAGTCCATGTCATGCTTTTGATATTTGATGACGTCATCATACCTTAAATTGTGATTAAAGGTAAAGACGCAAAATCGGACAAGTTTACGTGTATTGTCTATGGGAGGTGATTTTTTTAAAACCATGCATTGACTTAACAATGTTTAAGCACCTTTATCTCAGCTGATTTTGCTTCATTTCCTCTGAAACTTTAGTATGTTTTAGCTGAGACAATAAGCTGCAGTAATCATGCATTTTATTCTTTGAAATCTTCTGATCAGATTGACAATTTTGCAGTTTAAAACTGAAAATGAAAATGGAATGTGGACAAAACAATTCCTCATGTATCTTTCACATACATACGTTCCCCATATTTTCTCGTCGAGACGTATGGCCGAGTGGATAAAGGCGACGTCTCAGAGACTTGAGGTAGCGGGTTCGAACCCCACAAGATCACGACACAAAATACTTAGCTATTTTACTTTTTTTTCTTCAATTTTATATTACATATTCGTCCATGTAGAAATCACGTTCGTATATAAACGCACCTATACACACACACAGACACACACACACGCCATATCCCTCTTTTTTGTGTGTTGGAGACCACATTGCTTCGACTGCAGCAAAATTTTGCAGGTTGACTTTGTCAAACCGATCATAGTATATAATGACGACGACTGAGGTGTTGTACTTTGAACAATTGTCTTTCAAGACGATGTCATTGTTTTGTAATTTGGTGACGTCATTACACTGAAAATTGTGATTAAAGGCAAGGTATGAAAACCAACCGATTATAGGTTTTATGTCTGCGGGACGTATTTTTCCCAAGTTGCCAGAAATGGCATAGCGACCTCAGTCGTTACAAGGCCGCTTTTCCGTCTAGCAATGCAATAGATATTCACACGGCCACGTTAGTTGAGTGGGCATTGACTTTCCCCCTGTTATATCCATACATTGGTGTTTTTTGTCTTACCATTTCCGTGGATGACCCGTGGCCGAGTGGTTACAGAAACAGTTTCGCATGCACGCTCAATATAACTTCATGGTGCCTATATCACATTCTTTTCTTTGTCGATCACAGATGACTGTCATCTGATGACCACAAGCGTATCGCCTAACTCGTCCTCAATGTGACGAGTTTTCATGTCTCGTTTTTTATTCTTCTTTCTTTCTGCCACATTTTGTGTCGTCAATATCTCAAGAATGACATTACGGAATGACATGACATTTTCAGTCAACATGTCTCATAACAAAATCTAGCCACAATAAGGTTTTCATGACAGTAACATATCTATGACGTCATCTAGGCGCCATTTTGTGATTTTCGGACCTTGTCACATGATCGATCATAACTTCATAACTAGATGTCATTTCTGTATCATTTTCGGTGGACATAAAGTTCAGGTCACGCTCTATCTTACTTTTTAACGCTAGTTACCCAGGTCATCATTACGCGCGCGTAAGTGCGCGTCAAAATTTTAAAAGGCTCAAAATGACTTCCCAATGGGAAATCTCGAAGTTTCAGACAATTTTAAGCGTTTCAAACATTTTCTCGCGTGCGCGTCCGTCCGCGCAATTTCGCGCGCAGAGCGCGTGAGCAACATGGAAATGCAATTTTTCTGACTGATTTGGATTCCTGATACTTTGAGTAACAGTATCCATTGATTTCCGATCGATTTCGACCTATAACAAAGGAATGCACAAGTGTCAAAGTTGAAATTCCGCACGCGCGTCTTTCTGCAAATATAGTGAAAAAACATGTCTTTGTTTATTTCGCCATAGCTCTTTAAATCGTCTGGTTACCCTATATTTCTATTGCATATTACAAAAGCATATGAATTGGAAATAACGTTTCAAGTACTAATATTGCCAGCAAAACTCATGACGTCATCATATCATCATCTGAAATCAAAAAAGTGGAATTAATTTTTTTGAGGTACTGTTTCTGACATTCATTTACTCGTATCTCTATTGTTTAAGCTTGATATCACCCCAAATTCAGATATGTTTTACTTTGAACATTTGTCTTTCAAGTCCATGTCATGATTTTGAAATTTGATGATGTCATCATACTTCAAATTGTGATTAAAAGTAAAGACACAAAATCGGACAAGTTTACGTGTTATGTCTATGGGAGGTGATTTTTTTAGAAACCATGCATTGACTTGACAACGTTTAAGCACCTTTATCTCAGCTGATTTTGCTCCATTTCCTCTGAAACTTAAGTATGTGGTAGCTCAGACAATAAGCTGCAGTCATCATGTATTTTATATTTTCAAATCTCATTAGGTCGACAATTTTGTAGTTAAAAACTGAAAATGAGAATGGAATCTGTACGGAACGATTCCTGATTGTTCTTTGCAACTGGATATTGGTCGAATCCACGCGGCCACTTGTGGGAAGTTGAATAGCGCCATCACAAGTCAACGTTCTCACAACAGCATAATTATACATTTAAGTTTCTCATTCGATCTTCAGGACAGCCGTATGGCGTAATCGCTTAGCGCGCTGGGTGTTCATAACGCCATACCGGAAGGAGAGAAGTTCGACTCCCGCAGGACTTTTCCCGTTCTTTCTTTTTCTTTTTTTTTCGGCAGTTCAGCTTTACTCCGATGTCATTTATCATATTATTTTATCAAATGTACGTAACCCGTGAACACGGTTGCTCTATTTCCCTTAATTGTTTTGTATTGGAGTTTGGAGATTGGGTTTGCTTCATTAATTTTGTCACATTTAATGTTGTAATTTGCCCCATGTTACAGTGTCCCGCTTGCCACCTTTCGTTTGCTCTTTCCTTTTCTCTTCATTGGTTATTGTTATACTGTAACAGGATAGGTAGGAACATGTACGTTTAAATAACTTGCAGGAATGGGAGCTGAATTGATTAACTCTAGTCCAGGTGTATGGCGTCTCGCTCATCTCTTTGAAATTCCCGGTTGTTATTGTTTGACCCAATAACGGAGTTGTAGACAGGTTTTATGTTGCTATAGAGGTATCTTGTGCCACATGAGTAGAAGGCATCACTGTTTAGTGGTAGTAATGAACTTTTTCATGTTGTATATGGCATAAAGATATAAACTTCACATCCAATCTTCGGGACAGCCGTGTGGCTTTAGAGTCACTTGACGCGCTGTATGGTCATTACGCACCACCTTAGGACGAGATGTTTGAGACCCGCAGGACGCTATTATTTTTTTTCTCTCTCTTTCTTTGTTTTTCTTTTGGCAGTTCAGCTTCATTCCGATGTCATTACCCCACAACACACAGTCACTCAAGTTCCCCCCCCCCTTTTTTTTTGTCGGAGGCTGGAGGTTGGATTTGCTTCATTTATCATACGTAATGTTGTAAACTGCCCTTGGTATACAGTGCCCCGCTTGCCGCCTTTCGTTTTCTCTTTCCTTTTCTCTACGTTTGTTCCTGTTACACTGCACAAGACAGGTCGGAAAATAATTTACATAACACAACTGGAGCAGGAATGGCAACTGAATAAATTAACTCTAGGCCAGGTGTATGGCCTCTCGCTCGTCTCTTTGAAATTCCAGGTTGTTATTGTTTGACCCAATAACGGAATTGTAGACAGGTTTTATGTTGCTATAGAGGTATCTTGTGCCACATGAGTAGAAGGCATCACTGTTTAGTAGTAGTAATGAACTTTTTCATGTCCCTCCTTGTCAATTATAGTGTGTTCAAAGGGGTTGTGTGTCTATCTGCCAAAGAAAAGGAAAACCTTATTTTCGTCATGGCTATTTCTCTATACGTAACCGTAGGTGATAAGTATTGTTGGTGTCTGAGTAGTGAATAACACAGCATCAGGCTAAAATCCCCCTTAGTTATACGCGCTAAGCGTTCAATTTGATATACATTGTATCTTTATTTATGTAGTCAATCACTGCTAATGGAGTTACAGAATTATGTTATGACACCTTTCAGTGAAAGTTTTTGAAGCAAAGTTTATGGACAAGGCAAGCAATTGTACATGAATAATACCAATGATTTCAGAGGGAAAATATGGTATACCTAAATGTAAGGGTATCATTGCTTTGGAATTGCTGAGACAATATCTTGGCACGAGGGCTTCCACCTCTAATAACTGATCCCTTTGAAGATGTGTCGGTCACGGGTGATCGTCATGATTCATCTTTCACGTAGAAGCTTCCGTTACACACTCTTAGACCGAGCATCATACTTCAAATTGTGATTAAAGGTAAAGACTCAAATTCAGACAAGTTGACGTGTTATGTCTATGGGAGCTGATTTTTTTTTTTTAAACCATGCATTGACTTGACAACGTTTAAGCACCTTTATTTCAGCTGATTTTGCTCCATTTCCTCTCAAACTTAAGTATGTGGTAGCTCAGACAATAAGCTGCAGTAATCATGCATTTTATTTTTTCAAATCTCCTCATCAGGTTGATAATTTTGCAGCTAAAAACTGAAAACGAGAATGGAATGTGGACCAAACGATTCCTGAATCATCTTTCACATTATAAGCTTACGTTCCTCATATTTTCTCGTCAAGACGTACATGGCCGAGAGGATAAAGGCGACGTCACAAGAGACGTGAGGTTGCAAACGTACGGGTTCGAACCCCATAAGAGCACGAAACAAAATACTTATATCTTTTGCTTTTTTTCTTTTATGGAGTATTCACCTTCGTCCATGTGGAAATCACGTTTTCATGTAAACGTACACACACAGGCACACACACACACACACACACACACACACACACACAATATCCCTTTGTTTTGTGTTGGAGACCACATTGCTTTGAAAGGCAACTTGGACTTGAAATTACAAATGTTAAAGTGAAGATGACTCTTAAAAGACCGCATGGCCATGTTTGATTTTTTTTTTACAATATAAAGACCTATTGGTAAATATTCATTCACATATTCTTTCCAATCAACTTACTTGGACACGCCGACACCACACGAAATTTCAATTAGTTGCATGACAGAAACAATTTCACCTGAATTATGTAGGACTGTATAAAGAATTGGACTTCACGAATATTTCTCAATATTACTTCAAGTCGCTACTTAACATTATTTTCGTTGTCGATCACTGAAAATGAGAATGGAATCTGGTTGAAACGATTCCCGATTTATCTTTGTAACTGTATATTGATCGAATCCACGCGGCCACTCGTGGGAAGTTGAATAGCGCTATCAGTCACTTGACGTATATAGCCAAAAAACTGAATAGGTGATATATGTTGCTGGCATCTGGGAGAATAGAACAGATCAGTACCAAACTTGAATAGCCCTATAAGCAATGTGGTAAGCGTTCAATTTTTTGCATTATCTTTCTTCTTTAAAGTCAATCACTACTGATCGAAATACACAATATGATATGACACGTTCCACTGGTAGTTTAGGAAAAGGGAGTTAATGCACGATGCAATGATAAATGTGCTACCATTGATTTTAGAGACGTCATTGTGGTGTGGTACTGGTGATGGTAAGGGAACCATAGATTGCTTTTAAAGTAATGAGACAATCATTGGACCTTTGCATCAAGACCGTATTCCCATCTAGAATGTAATGCATGTTCGTGCGGTGTTTTTTTTTTAATCCTGACGTGGACATTTTCTTTTTCTTGTTTTTAATTTAAGAATGTTATCTAAATTTGTTTCTTTCCCCTAACATTTTTTGTTGTTGAATATAAAGTTGGACGTTCCTTGACCGACTAGAAGAGCAGCGATTTAGTTACAGTTTCAATGCATCTTGTTTACCATCTTTTCTGACATTAAATTGATGGTTTTTATATTTGACATTGTCTGTCTATTTGCCTGTTTATGCTCATAAAACACAGCTATAACAACTAATACATTTGCTTCACTTGACACACGCAATGATATGGATTGCAGTTGTGCATGCAGTTTTCCTTTTGCCACCTCTCGTTTTTCTCTCCCCTTTTCCCTCACTTTGGTTTTGTTATACTGCAGATGGGAATGATTACAATAACATAACCCAACTTGAAGTAGGAATGAGAACTGAATAAATTAACTCTAGGCCAGGTGTATATAGCGTCTCGCTCATCTCTTTGAAATTTCAGGTTGTCATTGTTCGACCAACGGAGTTGAAGACAGGCTTTATGTTGCTATAGAGGTATCTCGCGCCACATGAATGGAATGCATAAGCTGTTTAGTATTAGTAGTAAACATTTTCATGCCCATCCCTGCCAATAAAAGTGTGTTTGACGGGGTTCTGTGTCATTCTGCCTACGAGAAAGCAAAGTTTTATTTTCCCCATGGCTGTTTCTCTATGCGTAGCTGTGGGTGATGGGTGTTGTTGGCATCTGGGCAGTAAAGAACCGAGTATCATGCTATAATACCCCCCCCCCTTTAGGTTCTAGGCGTTCAATACGGTGATATATCTTTCTTCTTTATTATATCAATCACTGCTGATGGAATTACAGAATTATGTTATGACACGTTTCACTCAAAGCTTAATAAACAAAGTTTATGCACGATACAAGTAATGGTGCATGAGTCCTATAGGCCATTGATTTTAGATGAGAAATTATCTATCGTGGCATATTACAAAAGCATATGAATTGGAAATAACGTTTCAAGTACCAATATTGCCAGGAAAACTCATGACGTCATCATATCATCATCTGAAATCAAAAAAGTGGAATTAATTTTTTTGAGGTACTGTTTCTGACATTCATTTACTCGTATCTCTGTTGTTTAAGCTCAATATTATCCCAAATTCAGATATGTTGTACTTTGAACATTTGCCTTTAAGTCCATGTCATGCTTTTGTAATTTGATGACGTCATCATACCTTAAATTGTGATTAAAGGTAAAGACGCAAAATCGGACAAGTTTACGTGTATTGTCTATGGGAGGTGATTTTTTTTAAAACCATGCATTGACTTAACAATGTTTAAGCACCTTTATCTCAGCTGATTTTGCTTCATTTCCTCTGAAACTTTAGTATGTTGTAGCTGAGACAATAAGCTGCAGTAATCATGCATTTTATTCTTTGAAATCTTCTGATCAGATTGACAATTTTGCAGTTTAAAACTGAAAATGAAAATGGAATGTGGACAAAACAATTCCTCATGTATCTTTCACATACATAAGTTTACGTTCCCCATATTTTCTCGTCGAGACGTATGGCCGAGTGGATAAAGGCGACGTCTCAGAGACTTGAGGTTGCGGGTTCGAACCCCACAAGATCACGACACAAAATACTTAGCTATTTTACTTTTTTTTCTTCAATTTTATATTACATATTCGTCCATGTAGAAATCACGTTCGTATATAAACGCACCTATACACACACACAGACACACACACACGCCATATCCCTCTTTTTTGTGTGTTGGAGACCACATTGCTTCGACTGCAGCAAAATTTTGCAGGTTGACTTTGTCAAACCGGTCATAGTACGTATATAATGACGACGACTGAGGTGTTGTACTTTGAACAATTGTCTTTCAAGACGATGTCATTGTTTTGTAATTTGGTGACGTCATTACACTGAAAATTGTGATTAAAGGCAAGGTATCAAAACCAGCCGATTATAGGTTTTATGTCTGCGGGACGTATTTTTCCCAAGTTGCCAGAAATGGCATAGCGACCTCAGTCGTTACAAGGCCGCTTTTCCGTCTAGCAATGCAATAGATGTTCACACGGCCACGTTAGTTGAGTGGGCATTGACTTTCCCCCTGTTATATCTATACATTGGTGTTTTTTTGTCTTACCATTTCCGTGGATGAACCGTGGCCGAGTGGTTACAGAAACAGTTTCGCATGCACGCTCAATATAACTTCATGGTGCCTATATCACATTCTTTTCTTTGTCGATCATAGATGACTGTCATCTGATGACCACAAGCGTATCACCTAACTCGTCCTCAATGTGACGAGTTTTCATGTCTCGTTCTTCTTTCTTTCTGGCACATTTTGTGTCGTGAATATCTCAACATTGACATGACGGAATAGCATGACATTTTCAGTCAACATGTCTCATGACAATATCTAGCCACAATAAGGTTTTCATGACAGTAACGTATCTATGACGTCATCTAGGCGCCATTTTGTGATTTTCGGACATGTGACATGATCGATCATAACTTCATAACTAAAGGACATTTCTGTATAATTTTCGGTAGACATAAAGTTCAGGTCACGCTCAATCTTACTTTGTAATGCTAATAACCAAGGACATCTTTACGCGCGCGTACGCGCGCGTCAAACTTTTTAAAGGCTCAAAACAACTTCCCAATGGGAAATCTCGAAGTTTCAGACAATTTTAAGCGTTCCGCGCGTTCGCGTCCGTCCGCGCATTTCCGCGCGCAGTGCGCGTAAGCAACATGAAAATGCACATTTTTTGACAGATTTGGATTCCTGATACATTAAGTAACAATATCCATTGATTTCCGATCAATTTCGACCTATAACAAAGGAATGCGCTGGCGTCAAAGTTGAAATTTCGTGTGCGCGTCCATGTGGAAATATAGCGAAAAACATGTCTTTGTTTATTTCGCCATAGCTCTTTAAAACGTCAGGTGACCCTATGTTTTTATTGCATATTACAAAAGCATATGAATTGAAAATAACGTTTCAAGTATCAATATTTCCCTAAATACATTATGACGTCATCATATCATCATCTGAAATCAAAAAAGTGGAATTAATTTTTTTGAGGTACTGTTTCTGACATTTATTTGCTCGTATCTCTGTTGTTTAAGCTCAATATTATCCCAAATTCAGATATGTTGTACTTTGAACATTTGCCTTTTAAGTCCTAGTCATGGTTTTGAAATTTGATGACGTCATCATACCTTAAATTGTGATTAAAGGTAAAGATGCAAAATCGGACAAGTTTACGTGTATTGTCTATGGGAGGTGATATTTTTTTAAACCATGCATTGACTTGACAACGTTTAAGCACCTTTATCTCAGCTGATTTTGCTTCATTTCCTCTGAAACTTAAGTATGTTGTAGCTGCGACAATAAGCTTCAGTAATCATGCATTTTATGTTTTGAAATCTCATCATCAGGTTGACAATTTTGCAGTTTAAAACTGAAAATGAGAATGGAATGTGGACAAAACGATCCCCGATTCATCTTTCACATATTTTCTCGTCGAGACGTATGGCCGAGTGGTTAGAGGCGTCGTCTCAGAAACGTAAGGTTGCACACGTACGGGTTCGATCCTCACAAGAGGACGAAAGAAAATATTTTTTTTTTTTTACTTTTTTTTCTTCAATGGAGTACTACACCTTCGTCCCTGTAGAAATCACGTTTGCATGTAAACACACCTATACGCACACACTCACACAGTATACCTTTGTTTTGCGTTGGAGACTGCATTACTTCGACTGCTGCAAAATTTTGCAGGCTGGGCTTTTCAAACTGATATAGTATATTGTAACAAAATGAAATTTGTTCATATCAATTCAGTAACACAATGTAGTCGTGGTTACTTTGTGCTGATTTATACATGTAACAAACTATACATTGTAAAAAAGGTATTTGCATTGTTCCTTTAAGTCAGTCTTCTGTATTGATGATTATTTGTCAATTAGTGGTTTTGTGGAGTTTCAGATAGTGATAAAAAGTATGGATGATAAGTGCAGCGATAATTCCTACAGTTAGTTCAAAGTTGTGTTACAGATGTTTGATACATACATTTAGCATTGTGTGTGTGCGTGTGTATATACGTGTGTATACAAGTTGGCCATATGACACATTCTAAACAATTAATCTTAATTAATTAGCAAACGTGATCAGCTATGGAACTGAATATGGTACTAATGTATGATGTTAATGATTCTAATTAAACGGTGACGAGTTTAAAGGGATAGCATAACTGTGTGTAAAAATAGGGCAATTATAAGGAAGTTTTAGGGAATTTGATAACCATGCCTATAATAATTTCATACAGGTACTAATACCTGCCTCATATACTGTAATGGATCGTCATGTCAATAGCAAAGTGACAACGTACGATGAATGTGTTATATATCGACCAACTGTCCTTCAAGTCCATAACGTTCCCCATATTTCCTCGTCGAGACGTATGGCCGAGTTGTTAAAGGCAACGTCTCAGAGACGTGAGGTTGCGGGTTCGAACCCCACAAGATCACGAAACAAAATACATAGCTATTTTACTTTTTTTTTTCTTCAATTTTGTATTACATATTCGTCCATCTAGAAATCACGTTCGTATATAAACGCACCTATACACACACAGAGACACACACACACGCCATATCCCTCTTTTATGTGTGTTGGAGACCACATTGCTTCGACTGCAGCAAAATTTTGCAGGTTGACTTTGTCAAACCGATCATAGTATGTAATGACGACGACTGAGGTGTTGTACTTTGAACAATTTTCTTTCAAGACCATGTCATTGTTTTGTAATTTGATGACGTCATTACACTGAAAATTGTGATTAAAGGCAAGGTATCAAAACCAGCCGATTATATGTTTTATGTCTGCGGGACGTATTTTTCCCAAGTTGCCAGAAATGGCATAGCGACCTCAGTCGTTACAAGGCCGCTTTTCCGTCTAGCAATGCAATAGATGTTCACACGGCCACCTTAGTTGAGTGGGCATTGACTTTCCCCCTGTTATATCTATACATTGTTGGTTTTTTTTGTCTTACCATTTCCGTGGATGACCCGTGGCCGAGTGGTTACAGAAACGGTTTCGCATGCACGCTCAATATAACTTCAAGGTGCCTATGTCACATTCTTTTCTTTGTCGATCACAGATGACTGTCATCTGATGACCACAAGCGTATCACCTAACTCGTCCTCAATGTGACGAGTTTTCATGTCTCGTTCTTCTTTCTTTCTGGCACATTTTGTGTCGTGAATATCTCAACATTGACATGACGGAATAACATGACATTTTCAGTCAACATGTCTCATAACAATATCTAGCCACAATAAGGTTTTCATGACAGTAACATATCTATGACGTCATCTAGGCGCCATTTTGTGATTTTCGGACCATGTTACATGATCGATCATAACTTCATAACTGACGGTCATTTCTGTATTATTTTCGGTGGACATAAAGTTCAGGTCACGCTCTATCTTACTTTTTAATGATAATTACCTAGGACATCATTACGCGCGCATTAGCGCGCGTCAAAGTTTTTAAATGCTTAAAACGACTTCCAAATGGGAAATCTCGAAGTTTCAGACAATTTTAAGCGTTCCGCGCGTTCGCGTCCGTCCGCGCATTTCCGCGCGCAGTGCGCGTAAGCAACATGAAAATGCATATTTTTTGACAGATTTGGATTCCTGATACATTAAGTAACAATATCCATTGATTTCCGATCAATTTCGACCTATAACAAACAAATGCGCTGGCGTCAAACTTGAAATTTCGTGTGCGCGTCTAAGTGGAAATATAGCGAAAAACATGTCTTTGTTTATTTCGCCATAGCTCTTTAAAACGTCAGGTGACCCTATGTTTTTATTGCATATTACAAAAGCATATGAATTGAAAATAACGTTTCAAGTATCAATATTTCCCTAAAAACATTATGACGTCATCATATCATCATTTGAAATCAAAAAAGTGGAATTAATTTTTTTGAGGTACTGTTTCTGACATTCATTTGCTCGTATCTCTGTTGTTTAAGCTCAATATTATCCCAAATTCAGATATGTTGTACTTTGAACATTTGCCTTTCAGGTCCATGTCATGGTTTTGAAATTTGATGACGTCATCATACTTCAAATTGTGGTTAAAGGTAAAGATGCAAAATCGGACACGTTTACGTGTTATGTCTATGGGAGGTGATTTTTTTTGAAACCATGCATTGACTTAACAACGTTTAAGCACCTTCATCTCAGCTGATTTTGCTTCATTTCCTTTGAAACTTAAGTATGTTGTAGCTGAGACAATAAGCTTCAGTAATCATGCATTTTATTTTTTGAAATCTCTTCATCAGGTTGACAATTTTGCAGTTTAAAACTGAAAATGAGAATGGAATGTGGACAAAACGATTCCCGATTCATCTTTCACATACATAAGTTTACGTTCCTCATATTTTCTCGCCGAGACGTATGGCCGAGTGGTTAAAGGCGCCGTCTCAGAGACGTGAGGTTGCGGGTTCGAACCCCACAAGATCACGAAACAAAATACTTAGCTATTTTACTTTTTTTTCTTCAATTTTGTATTACATATTCGTCCATGTAGAAATCACGTTCGTATATAAACGCACCTATACACACACACACACACACACACAGACACACACCATATCCCTCTTTTTTGTGTTGGAGACCACATTGCTTCGACTGCTGCCAAATTTTTGCAGGCTGACTTTGTCAAACCGATCATAGTATGTAATGACGACGACGGAGGTGTTGTACTTTGAACAATTGTCTTTCAAGACCATGTCATTGTTTTCTACTTTGATGACGTCATCACACTGAAAATTGTGATTAAAGGCAAGGTATCAAAACCAGCCGATTATAGGCTTTATGTCTACGGCGCGTATTTTTCCCATGTTCCCAGAAATGGCATAGCGACATCAGTCGTTACAAGGCCGCATTTCCGTCTAGCAATGCAATACATGTTCACGCGGCCACGATTGTTGACTGGGCATTGACTTTTTCCCCCTGTGATATCTATACATTTCTTTTTTGCCTTACCATTTCCGGGGATGTCCCGTAACCTAGTGGTTAGAGAAACGGTTTTGCATGCACGCTCAATATAACTTCAAGGTGCCTATATCACATTCTTTTCTTTGTCGATCACAGATGACCGACACCTGATGACCCCAAGCGTATCACCTAACTCGTCAGCGTGACGAGTTTCATATCTCGTTTCTTATTCTTCTTTCTTTCTGGCCTTTTTTGTGTCGTCAATATCTCAAGAATGACATTACGGAGTAACATGACATTTTCAGTCAACATGTCTCATGACAATATCTAGCCACAATAAGGTTTTCATGACAGTAACGTATCTATGACGTCATCTAGGCGCCATTTTGTGATTTTCGGACCATGTTACATGATCGATCATAACTTCATAACTAAAGGTCCTTTCTGTATCAGTTTTTGTGGACATAAAGTTCAGGTCACGCTCTATCTTTCTTTCTCTGATGCTAATTACCTAGGACGTCATCTAGGACGCGTAAGCGCGCGTCAAACATTTAAAAGGCTCAAAACAACTTTCCAATGGGAAATCTCGAAGTTTCAGACAATTTTAAGCGTTTCAAACAATTTTGCGCGTGCGCGTCCGTCCGCGCATTTTCGCGCGCACAGCGCGTCAGTAACATGAAAATGCACATTTTTTGACTGATCTGGATTCCTGATACTTTGAGTAACAATATCCATTGATTTCTGATCGATTTTGACAAATAACAAAGCAATGCACTGGCGTCAAAGTTGAAATTTCGCGTGCGCATCTATGTGCAAATATAGAGAAAAAACATGTCTTTGTTTATTTCGCCATAGCTCTTTAAAACGTCAGGTGACCCTATGTTTTTATTGCATATTACAAAAGCATATCAATTGAAAATAATGTTTCAAGTATTATTATTTCCATAATTACAATATGACGTCATCATATCGTCATCTGAAATCAAAAAAGTGGAATTAATTTTTTTAAGGTACTGTTTCTGACATTCATTTGCTCGTATCTCTGTTGTTTAAGCTCAATATTATCCCAAATTCAGATATACATGTACTTTGAACATTTGCCTTTTAAGTCCATGTCATTGTTTTGATATTTGATGACGTCATCATACCTTAAATTGTGATTAAAGGTAAACACGCAAAATCGGACAAGTTTACGTGTATTGTCTATGGGAGGTGATTTTTTTTAAAGCATCAATTGACTTAACAGCGTTTAAGCACCTTTATCTCAGCTGATTTTGCTTCATTTCCTCTGAAACTTTAATATGTTGTAGCTGAGACAATAAGCTGCAGTAATCATGCATTTTATTCTTTGAAATTTCCTCATCAGATTGACAATTTTGCAGTTTAAAACTGAAAATGAAAATGGAATGTGGACAAAACGATTCCCCATGTATCTTTCACATACATAAGTTTACGTTCCCCATATTTTCTCGTCGAGACGTATGGCCGAGTGGTTAAAGGCGCCGTCTCAGAGACGTGAGATTGCGGGTTCGAACCCCACAAGATCACGAAATTTTTTTTTTTTACTTTTTTTTTCTTCAATTTTGTATTACATATTCGTCCATGTAGAAATCACGTTCGTATATAAACGCACCTATACACACACACAGACACACACACACACGCCATATCCCTCTTTTTTGTGTGTTGGAGACCACATTGCTTCGACTGCAGCAACATTTTGCAGGTTGACTTTGTCAAACCGATCATAGTATGTAATGACGACGACTGAGGTGTTGTACTTTGAACAATTGTCTTTCAAGACGATGTCATTGTTTTGTAATTTGATGACGTCATTACACTGAAAATTGTGATTAAAGGCAAGGTATCAAAACCAGCTGATTATAGGTTTTATGTCTGCGGGACGTATTTTTCCCAAGTTGCCAGAAATGGCATAGCGACCTCAGTCGTTACAGGGCCGCTTCTCCGTCTAGCAATGCAATAGATGTTCACCAGGCCACGTTAGTTGAGTGGGCATTGACTTTCCCCCTGTTATATCTATACATTGTTTTTTTTTTGTCTTACCATTTCCGTGGATGACCCGTGGCCGAGTGGTTACAGAAACGGTTTCGCATGCACGCTCAATATAACTTCAAGGTGCCTATATCACATTCTTTTCTTTGTCGATCACAGATAACCGTCATCTGATGACCACAAGCGTATCACCTAACTCGTCCTCAATGTGACGAGTTTTCATGTCTCGTTCTTCTTTCTTTCTGGACAATTTTGTGTCATCAATATCTCAAGAATGACATTACGGAATGACATGACATTTTCAGGGAACATGTCTCATGACAATATCTAGCCACAATAAGGTTTTCATGACAGTAACATATCTATGACGTCATCTAGGCGCCATTTTGTGATTTTCGGACCATGTTACATGATCGATCATAACTTCATAACTAAAGGTCATTTCTGTATCATTTTTGGTGGACATAAAGTTCAGGTCACGTTCTATCTTTCTTTCTCTGATCCTAATTACCTAGGACGTCATCTAGGACGCGTAAGCGCGCGTCAAACTTTTAAAAGGCTCAAAACAACTTTCCAATGGGAAATCTCGAAGTTTCAGACAATTTTAAGCGTTTCAAACGATTTTGCGCGTGCGCGTCCGTCCGCGCGTTTTCGCGTGCACAGCGCGTCAGTAACATGAAAATGCACTTTTTTTGACTGATTTGGATTCCTGATACTTTGAGTAACAATATCCATTGATTTCTGATCGATTCTGACAAATAACAAAGCATTGCACTTGCGTCAAAGTTCAAATTTCGCCTGCGCGTCTATGTGCAAATATAGTGAAAAAACATGTCTTTGTTTATTTCGCCATAGCTCTTTAAAACGTCTGGTTACCCTATGTTTTTATTGCATATTACAAAAGCATATAAATTGGACATAACGTTTCAAGTATCATTATTTCCATAAAACATTATGACGTCATTATATCGTCATCTGAAATCAAAAAAGTGGAATTAATTTTTTTAAGGTACTGTTTCTGAGATTCATTTGCTCGTATCTCTGTTGTTTAAGCTCAATATTATCCCAAATTCAGATATGTTGTACTTTGAACATTTGCCTTTCAAGTCCATGTCATAGTTTTGAAATTTGATGACGTCATCATGCTTTAAATTGTGTTTAAAGGTAAAGATGCAAAATCGTACAAGTTTACGTGTTATGTCTATGGGAGGTGATTTTTTTTTAAACCATGCATTGACTTGACAACGTTTAAGCACCTTTATCTCAGCTGATTTTGCTTCATTTCCTTTGAAACTTAAGTATGTTGTAGATGTGACAATAAGCTGCAGTAATCATGCATTTTATTCTTTGAAATCTCCTCATCAGATTGACAATTTTGCAGTTTAAAACTGAAAATGAAAATGGAATGTGGACAAAACGATTCCCCATGTATCTTTCACATACATAAGTTTACGTTCCCCATATTTTCTCGTCGAGACGTATGGCCGAGTGGTTAAAGGCGCCGTCTCAGAGACGTGAGATTGCGGGTTCGAACCCCACAAGATCACGAAAATTTTTTTTTTTTACTTTTTTTTCTTCAATTTTGTATTACATATTCGTCCATGTAGAAATCACGTTCGTATATAAACGCACCTATACACACACACAGACACACACACACACGCCATATCCCTCTTTTTTGTGTGTTGGAGACCACATTGCTTCGACTGCAGCAACATTTTGCAGGTTGACTTTGTCAAACCGATCATAGTATGTAATGACGACGACTGAGGTGTTGTACTTTGAACAATTGTCTTTCAAGACGATGTCATTGTTTTGTAATTTGATGACGTCATTACACTGAAAATTGTGATTAAAGGCAAGGTATCAAAACCAGCTGATTATAGGTTTTATGTCTGCGGGACGTATTTTTCCCAAGTTGCCAGAAATGGCATAGCGACCTCAGTCGTTACAGGGCCGCTTCTCCGTCTAGCAATGCAATAGATGTTCACCAGGCCACGTTAGTTGAGTGGGCATTGACTTTCCCCCTGTTATATCTATACATTGTTTTTTTTTTTGTCTTACCATTTCCGTGGATGACCCGTGGCCGAGTGGTTACAGAAACGGTTTCGCATGCACGCTCAATATAACTTCAAGGTGCCTATATCACATTCTTTTCTTTGTCGATCACAGATAACCGTCATCTGATGACCACAAGCGTATCACCTAACTCGTCCTCAATGTGACGAGTTTTCATGTCTCGTTCTTCTTTCTTTCTGGACAATTTTGTGTCATCAATATCTCAAGAATGACATTACGGAATGACATGACATTTTCAGGGAACATGTCTCATGACAATATCTAGCCACAATAAGGTTTTCATGACAGTAACATATCTATGACGTCATCTAGGCGCCATTTTGTGATTTTCGGACCATGTTACATGATCGATCATAACTTCATAACTAAAGGTCATTTCTGTATCATTTTTGGTGGACATAAAGTTCAGGTCACGTTCTATCTTTCTTTCTCTGATCCTAATTACCTAGGACGTCATCTAGGACGCGTAAGCGCGCGTCAAACTTTTAAAAGGCTCAAAACAACTTTCCAATGGGAAATCTCGAAGTTTCAGACAATTTTAAGCGTTTCAAACGATTTTGCGCGTGCGCGTCCGTCCGCGCGTTTTCGCGTGCACAGCGCGTCAGTAACATGAAAATGCACTTTTTTTGACTGATTTGGATTCCTGATACTTTGAGTAACAATATCCATTGATTTCTGATCGATTCTGACAAATAACAAAGCATTGCACTTGCGTCAAAGTTCAAATTTCGCCTGCGCGTCTATGTGCAAATATAGTGAAAAAACATGTCTTTGTTTATTTCACCATAGCTCTTTAAAACGTCTGGTTACCCTATGTTTTTATTGCATATTACAAAAGCATATAAATTGGACATAACGTTTCAAGTATCATTATTTCCATAAAACATTATGACGTCATTATATCGTCATCTGAAATCAAAAAAGTGGAATTAATTTTTTTAAGGTACTGTTTCTGAGATTCATTTGCTCGTATCTCTGTTGTTTAAGCTCAATATTATCCCAAATTCAGATATGTTGTACTTTGAACATTTGCCTTTCAAGTCCATGTCATAGTTTTGAAATTTGATGACGTCATCATGCTTTAAATTGTGTTTAAAGGTAAAGATGCAAAATCGTACAAGTTTACGTGTTATGTCTATGGGAGGTGATTTTTTTTTAAACCATGCATTGACTTGACAACGTTTAAGCACCTTTATCTCAGCTGATTTTGCTTCATTTCCTTTGAAACTTAAGTATGTTGTAGATGTGACAATAAGCTGCAGTAATCATGCATTTTATTCTTTGAAATTTCCTCATCAGATTGACAATTTTGCAGTTTAAAACTGAAAATGAAAATGGAATGTGGACAAAACGATTCCCCATGTATCTTTCACATACATAAGTTTACGTTCCCCATATTTTCTCGTCGAGACGTATGGCCGAGTGGTTAAAGGCGCCGTCTCAGAGACGTGAGATTGTGGGTTCGAACCCCACAAGATCACGAAAATTTTTTTGTTTTACTTTTTTTTCTTCAATTTTGTATTACATATTCGTCCATGTAGAAATCACGTTCGTATATAAACGCACCTATACACACACACAGACACACACACACACGCCATATCCCTCTTTTTTGTGTGTTGGAGACCACATTGCTTCGACTGCAGCAACATTTTGCAGGTTGACTTTGTCAAACCGATCATAGTATGTAATGACGACGACTGAGGTGTTGTACTTTGAACAATTGTCTTTCAAGACGATGTCATTGTTTTGTAATTTGATGACGTCATTACACTGAAAATTGTGATTAAAGGCAAGGTATCAAAACCAGCCGATTATAGGTTTTATGTCTGCGGGACGTATTTTTCCCAAGTTGCCAGAAATGGCATAGCGACCTCAGTCGTTACAGGGCCGCTTCTCCGTCTAGCAATGCAATAGATGTTCACCAGGCCACGTTAGTTGAGTGGGCATTGACTTTCCCCCTGTTATATCTATACATTGTTTTTTTTTTGTCTTACCATTTCCGTGGATGACCCGTGGCCGAGTGGTTACAGAAACGGTTTCGCATGCACGCTCAATATAACTTCAAGGTGCCTATATCACATTCTTTTCTTTGTCGATCACAGATAACCGTCATCTGATGACCACAAGCGTATCACCTAACTCGTCCTCAATGTGACGAGTTTTCATGTCTCGTTAGGTGATACGCTATCAGCGTATCACCTATTGTGATTGTCAAAATCTCTCTTTATTAGGTGATCCGAGAATCCTCTCGGATCACCTTCTGTATCTGTACTGATTCTTTGTTAGGTGATCCGAGAATCCTCTCGGATCACCTTCTGTATCTGTACGGATTCTTTGGTTCTTCTTCTTCTTCTTCTTCTTTATTTCTCCTCAAAAGTTGTGCATCGATTAGCTCAGAAAGTGCTCTTCCTATCAATTTCAAAATCATACCATATATGTATCATGTCCCAAAGACGACAGATTTTATAAAATCATAGTGATCAGTCGACCGTGACGTCACTATGACGTCATTATATGAAAACACATTCTCATTCATATCTCATTAATGGAATAGAATTTTTCAATGAAATTTACGTCACATATAGTTCAAATCAAGGTGATTCTACTCGTGTTTTCAAAATTCATCTATACCCTTAAAACGTGCGCGTAGGCGCGCGTTGAAATATTTGTATGCTCAAATCGAGCTCCAAATTTTTTTGCACACGTTTCAGACCATTTAGAGCATTTTTTGAAAAATTGAAAAAATCGGACGGACGCGTACGCGCGCGCGCATATACGCACGCACAGCTCATACGCAATAGAAATTTTCCGTTTTTTTACACTCATCGGATGTCTGAAATATCAAGAAATATTTCTACCAAGTTTCAAGTCAATCCGACTCAATATGACGTCATACGGGCCCGTCAAAGTTGAAATTCCGCGCGCGCGTCAATGGCGATATACAGTGCAACTATGCCAAAAAACGCCAATTTTAAATCCGATTTTACTCGTCAGGATGGACGGTAACTCCCCATTTTCTTTACATATTCTGAAAGCTGATGAGTTGGACATGTTATTTCATGGGTTCGCAATGCTGGCAAAATGATTAAAAGATATCAAATTTCTTAATAAAGTAAAAAAAGTAAATTTTCAAAATGACGTCATCAAATTTAAAGTTCACTCGAGCCTATCTCACTTATCTTTTGCCAATTTACACCCAGATTTCAGTATGTTGTAGCTTATTAAATGATCTTTCATTAATATTGTTACAACCTTTTGATTGGATGACGGCATCACCTCGTAAAAATGGATTGAAAGTCACCTTGTCAAATTTGACCAGTTTACGTGTTATCTCTATGGGAGTGCAGTTTTTCTGGAAATGAAAATTGATATGACTATCTTTATCGAGCACTAGCTCACTTATACTTCGGTGAATTTCTCCCAAATTTTAATATGTTGTAGCTGAGACTTTGGGCTATCGTGAATGTGCCGTTTGTTTTTTCATACGATGTCGGGATCACGTCAAAAAACTTGGTTGAAATTAAAGCTTATCTTCGATGTATTGAGATATTTCTTTCTTTCTGCAACTTTCTTTGCAATAACTAAAAAAAAAAACAGCCCCTATCGCCCCCATATTATGCACATGTTTAGTTCATGTCACGTACATTATTTCATAAAAAAACAACTACTTGATCGGACACCGTCTTGGGTATGTAAATTAGTGTTTCATCCTGTATCTTGGTGAATACTTGACCGAAAGATCGGTCTGTATCACGGATACAAGGCCTCCGTATACAGACCGAAGTCAATGATCCCGGCTCCTGTGTGGAGCATCGCGCACAGATCAAACGTCGTTGTAAACCAAATTTCTGACAGCTTTTTTACATTCAAACAAGTTTGAACGTGACGACGGAACAGGCTGGTTGATGTGTGTTTTACGTTGAAAATTCGACCGAAATGTTGGATTATTCATTAATGTGGTGTGTGAAGTCTATTCTTGAATAGTTGATTTAACTGTACAAGCTTAAATTTGCCGACCTAGGGCAGTGAATTAGACGCAATCGAGAAGGGTGAGGTACCTCACCCAATTTTCCATAGAGACAGTGGTTAAGAATATCCACACAGCAATAGGTACTGGTACCTTCCGTCTGTCTACGGAGGACAGATTGTCTTTATCGAGCAGTAGCTCACGTACGTACATGTACCCTTTTCGGTGAATTTCACCGATTTCACCATATTAACCGTATGTGTGCCTATGTATGCCTGTGTATGCCTATGTATGCCAGAAAATCACAATCTCACGGATGGACATGCCATCGCTGTGCCTCTGCCTCACATTCTGAGAGCTAAAGACATAATGCAACTGATTTATCTGTGGTTTCATGCATCTGGACCTGCTGAACATGAATTTTGTGGTTCTGTCCCTGCTGCAAACACCGCTGCAAACAACAGTCTTTCGCGCTATAGTCCCACACATTCATCTTCGTGTCATGGACCACCAGTTCATCATGCAGAAATTGCAGTGACAATGACGATCTGCTGTAAGTTTTTTTCTGATATTGCATACACCACAGGACCAATATTACATGCCCTCTTGCTACAGTGACCTGTGTCTCTCAGCCTTATATCCTTGGAAACCCTGAACTTAATCAATGTCAATGCACAGTGTGCTTGGATAAACTGATGTGATACTGAGTGTTACTGTTACATATACATGTCCTACGGCTACTGAACTGTGTACTGTGCATACGTGTTATATCTGTAGCGGTGCTGAATGCTATGTGCAAGCAAGTTGTACGTACTTCAGTCGCCTAGCTACACAGTGTACTGCTTGTAGACTACTGAGTATCTCATGTGACATCTGAAGTTAAGCCTCATCTTCTCAGAACTCAAAACCTCCCGTGATTATCACCAAATGACTATCACAAGTGTTCTTCACGTGACGATATATAAGAGTATTACATTAGACCTACATGTACCTCGAAGTGAAGATGAATTGACTTATGCTCTACAATCATAGTCTCAGAGTGCCAATGTGGATTTAATACAGCTACAGTCCACTGGCTGCCTCTCTGCAGTCAGTATGCCTGACCTCGCCATTTCTGTTCGTCACTGAGTATAGCACCATACTAATAGTCATCACTCCAGATTCCAGTACTACTGTCACACTGTCTGTCGCACCTGATACCCCAATATGGAGACCCGCAAAGGGAAAGCCACAAGTACTGAAGCAATCATTCAGGCTTTTGGAGAGTATATCCAGAGTCCTGATTTCCTTAAAGCCATCAAAGAAGCTGTTGAGAAAGCCAGGAATAAACAAACAACAAAGTTTGTCCAGCGCCTTGACCTAGTTGAGCAAAAGTGCACCAGTCTCAAGGAGAAGTCCGATCAACATGATGGCTGCATCTTTGACCTGGAAGTATCCCTCAAAGCAAAAGATGCTGAAATAAAACGTCTCACCACCGCTCTTGATGATCAAGCAACAGCTGTCAACAATCTCAAACTGACGATGAATGAAGCAGAGCAATATTCCCGCCGCAACTCCCTGAAGTTCCATGGTGTCAAAGAGAGCAGACTAGAAGACACAGACCAACTCATCCGCCAGCTCTGTTCCGACCAGCTCGATGTGCCCATTACTCTCAATGATCTTGACAGATCGCATCGTGTTGCCCCCCGCAACGACATCGCGACATCCCAGCCGTCAAACTTTGTTGCCAGCAACAAACAGAAAGGCAATAAAGGAGACCATCCTTAGTAAATGTGACTTGGAAAGCTTTGACATGGGCCTAAATTGATCCCAAATAGGCACTCAGATATTGGGTAACTTGTTGAATTTTGTATATTTTTTTTTCTTTTTGAATTATATGTACACACTTGTATATCTCCGATTTTCTGTATAACTTTTGCACTTCTTTTCTTTTACTTTTTTTCCCCCAAATGTTTGAGCCTTGTAATAGTTTGATTACTCAAGTGGTCGAAGACCACGGAACCTCGGATACTTTATATACAGATACTCCATTAATAGTGCATGATGATGTGAGGGTTTCTCCCTTAAAATCTGTTTTTCAGGAAGAATCAACTACATCTTCACACTCATTATACTAGATTATGTTACCAGATTCACCGATGGTCTTTCTCAAATGATAGGTCCAAATATTCATTACGGTATACTGGACCTGTATTGTGGAAGGATTTGAACGTGAACCATGTTTTTAATGTACAATTTCATAATATTTTTAAAAAACAGTATAAAAAGATTCTTCTGAGTTTATACTGAAGTTCTATGTGAAAGTATCGTTGTTAGATTTTGGGTGATATCCTTATGTATTTTGACCATGTTAATTTGTTTGTTTGTTTGTTTCTGTATGTTTTTGCTTGTTTGTTTTCTCAGTTCAAATCTGTTTCTATACATTATTAGGTATGCACAGTCTTACAAGCCATTTAAGGCTTTCTTATGTGCATTCCATTTTTCATCATTACAGTTGTGTACTTTGTGCTGATTTGTATAGCATATGAATGTAACACGCAAAGACCATGTTACAAGATTCATTTCACAAAATAACCACTTTTTGCTCAGAATGTGATGCCATCTTGGCTGTGCAAAGTTGGGTCAATGGTCAAATATACTTCATTCTGTATCTTCGTTATAGCGTACACCGAATTTGGTACCAAAGATGGCAGACCTGACTCTCTTTTCTAAAAGAGAATCCAAATATCACACGGCCAATGTCTGTAAACACAGATAAAACCTACATTGTATATGGTCATGCCTATTGCGATCAGGACTCGAATCATTGATTAAAAAAAAAAAATCGGATCACCTAATTTGTCAGTGTTGACAAATTCCGGTTCTAGTTTTTCTTCTTTTTCTTCTTTATTTCTCCGCAAAAGTTGTGTAGAGATTAGCTCAGAAAGTGCTCCTCCTATCAACTTCAAAATTATACAATATATGTATCGTGTCCCAAAGACGACGAATCTAATAAAATCAAAGTGATCAGTCGACCGTGACGTCACTATGACGTCATTATATGAAAACACATTCTCAATAATATCTCGTTAATGGAATGGAATTTTTCAATGAAATTTACGTCACATATAGTTCAAGTCAACGTGATTTTACTCATGTTTTCAAAATTCATCTATATACTTCAAACGTGCGCGTACGCGCGCGTTGAAATATTTGTATGCTCAAATCGAGCTCAAAATTTTTTTGCACACGTTTCAGACCATTTGGAGCATTTTTTGAAAAATTGAAAAAATCGGACGGACGCGTACGCGCGCGCACATATACGCACACACAGCTCATATGCAATGAAAATTTCCCGTTTTTTCACTTTGATCGGATGTCTGAAATGTCAAGGAATATTTCTACCAAGTTTCAAGTCAATCCGACTCAAAATGACGTCATACGGGCCCGTCAAAGTTGAAATTCCGCGCGCGCGTCAATGGCGATATCAGTGCAACAATGCCAAAAGACTGCCAAATTTAAATCCGATTTTACTCGTCAGGATGGACGGTGACCCCCCATTTTCTTTACATATTCTGAAAGCTGATGAGTTGTACATGTCATTTCATGGGTTGGCAATGCTGGAAAAATGATTAAAATATATCAAATTTCTTAATAAAGTTAAAAAAGTAAATTTTCAAAATGACGTCATCAAATTTCAAGTTCATTCAAGCATATCTCACTTATTCTTTAGTTGATTTTCGCCCAAATTTCAATATGTTGTAGCTTATTAAATAGTCTTTCAGATATATAATAACAACAATTTGATTGGATGACGGCATCACCTCGTAAAAAGGGATTAAAAGTAACATTGTTAAATTTGACCAGTTTACGTGTTATCTCTATGGGAGTGCAGTTTTTCTGGAAATGAAAACTGACATGACTATCTTTATCGAGCACTAGCTCACTTATGCTTCGGTGAATTTCTCCCATATTTTAGTATGTTGTAGCTGAGACTTTGGGCTATCGTGAGTGTGCCCTTTGTTTTTTCATACGGAGTCGGCATCATGCCCAAAAAGTTGGTTGAAATTAAAGCTTATCTTCCATGTATTTTCATATTCCTTTCTTTCTGCAACTTTCTTTGCAATAACTCAAGGAAAACAAGCTCTATCAGCCCAATATTTTGCACATGTTTAGTTTATGTCACGTACATTATTTCATAATATAACAACTACTTGATCGGGCACCTTCTTGGGTATGTAAATTAGGGTCAAAGGTCAAAAATGTTTCATCCTGTATCTTGGTGAATACATGTCTTATCTTTCCCATATTTTGCATACTTAAAGACCATGTTACAAGAATCATTTCACAAAATAACCACTTTTTGCTCAGACGCCATCTTGTCTGTGCAAAGTAGGGTCAAAGGTCATATGTACTTCCTTCTTTATCTTCATTATGACGTGTTATCTCTATGGGAGGGAATTTGTCTAGATGTGAAAATTGACATGATTGTCTTTATCGACGACTAGCTCAATTACCCTTCGGTGAATTTCTTCCAGATTTTAGTATGTTGTAGCTAATGTAATACTCTTTAAGTTTTGTTCAATCAAAGTTTTAATCGGATGATGTCTTCACCTCGTGAAAATAGATATAATGTAACCTTGTCAAATTTAACCAGTTTACGTGTTATCTCTACGGGAGGGAATTTTTCTGGAAATGAAAATTGACATGACGGTCTTTATCGAACACTAGCTCACTTACTCTTGCGTGAATTTCTCCCAGATTTTAATATGTTGTAGCTCAGACTTTGGGCTATCGTAACTATACCCTCCATTTTTTCATACGGCGCCGATATCACGTCAAAAAACTTGGTTGAAATTATACTTATCTTCGATGTATTGAGATATTTCTTTCTTTCTGCAACTTTCTTTGCAATAAGTTAAAAAAACCAGCCCCTATCACGCCCATATTTTGCACATGTTTAGGTCATGTCACATACTTTATTTCATAAGATAACAACTACTTGATCAGACACCATCTTGGGTATGTAAATTAGGGTCAAAGGTCATAAATGTTTCAACCTGTATCTTGGTGAATACATGTCCTATCTTTCCCGTATTTTCCACACGCAAAGACCATGTTACAAGAATCATTTCACAAAATAACCACTTTTTGCTCAGATGCCATCTTGGCTGTGCAAAGTTGGGTCAATGGTCAAATATACTTCATTCTGTATCTTCGTTATAGTGTATACCGAATTTGGTACCAAAGATGGCAGACCTGACTCTCTTTTCTAAATGGGAATCCAAACATCACACGGCCAATGTCTCTAAACACAGATGAAACCTATATGGTCATGCCTATTGCGATCAGGACTCGAATCATCGATTAAAACAAATCGGATCACCTAATTTGTCAGTGTTGACAAATTCCAAGTCTAGTTAGGTGATCCGAGTATCCTCTCGGATCACCTTCTGTATCTGTACTGATTCTTTGTTTTCCTTCTTCTTCTTCTTCTTTATTTCTGGACAAAATTTGTGTATCGGTTAGCTCAGAAAGTCCTCTTCCTATCAATGCCAAAATTATACCATATATGTATCATGTCCCAAAGACGACGGGTCAAGTAAAATCGTAGTGATCAGTCGACCGTGACGTCACTATGACGTCATTATATGAAAACACATTTTCAATCATATCTCATTAATGGAATGGAATATTTCAATGAAATTTACGTCACATATATTTCAAGTCAAGCGCATTCTACTCATATTCTCAAAATTCATATTTATCTCAAAACGCGCGCGTACGCGCGCGTTGAAATATTTGTATGCTCAAATCCAGCTCAAATTTTTTTTGCACACGTTTCAGACCATTTGGAGCATTTTTTGAAAAATTGAAAAAATTGGACGGACGCGTACGCGCGCGCACATATACGCACGCACAGCTAATATGAAATAGAAATTTTCAATTTTTTCACACGGATCGGATGTCCGAAATTTCAAGGAATATTTCTACCAAGTTTCAAGTCGATCCGACTCAATATGACGTCATACGGGCCCGTCAAATTCAAAATTCCGCGCGTGCGTCAATGGGGATACACAGTGCAACTATGCCAAAAAACCGCCAATTTTAAATCGAATTTTACTCGTCAGGATGGGCGGTGACCCCCCATTTTCTTTACATATTCTGAAAGGTGATGACTTGTACATGTCATTTCATGGGCTGGCTATGCTGATAAAATGATTAAAAGATATCAAATTTCTTAATAAAGTAAAAAAAGTAAATTTTCAAAATGACGTCATCAAATTTCAAGTTTACTCGAGCGTATCTCACTAATCCTTTGCCAATTTTCACCCAAATTTCAATATATTGTAGCTTATGAAATGTTCTTTCATAAATGTAATTAAACAATTTTGATTTGATGACGACATCACCTCAAAAAAATGGATTGAAGGTAACCTTGTCAAATTTGACCAGTTTACGTGTAATCTCTATGGGAGTGCAATTTTTATGGAAATGAAAATTGACATGACTATTTTTATCGAGCACTAGCTCACTTATGCTTCGGTGAATTTCTCTAAGATTTTAATATGTTGTAGCTGAGATGTAGGGCTATCGTAAGTGTGCCCTTCGTTTTTTCATACGTTGTCGGGATCACGTAAAAAAACTTGGTTGAAATTAAAGTTTATCTTCGATGTATTGAAATATTTCTTTCTTTTTGCAACTTTCTTTGCAATAACTCAAGAAAAACAGCCCCTATCACCTTCATATTTTGCACATGTTTAGTTCATGTCACGAAAATTATTTCATAAAATCACAACTACTTGATCAGACGCCATCTTGGGTATGTAAATTAGGGTCAAAGGTCATAGATGTTTCATCCTGTATCTTGGTGAATACATGTCCTATCTTTCCCATATTTTGCACACGTAAAGACCATGTTACAGGGATCATTTCATAAAATAACCACTTTTTGCTCAGATGCCATCTTGTCTGTGCAAAGTGGGGTCAAAGGTCATATGTACTTCTTTTTCTATCTTTGCTATGACGTGTTATCTCTATGGGAGGGAATTTTTTAGATGTGAAAATTGACATGACTCTCTTTATCGAGCACTATCTTACTTATGCTTCGGTGAATTTCTCTCAGATTTTGATATGTTGTAGCTGAGACTTTGCAGTATCAGGACTCGAATCATTGATTAAAAAAAAGATCGGATCACCTTAATTTGTCAGTGATGACAAATTACAATCTCTAGTGTTAAACTTCCCGTTGTCACAAAAAATTCTTTCTGCTCAAATGTTGTGTAGAGGTTAGCTCAGAACGTCCTGATCCTATTAATGTCAAAATTATACCATATATGTATCATGTCCAAAAAACGACAGATCTAATAAAATTATAGTGATCAGTCGACCGTGACGTCACTATGACGTCATTATATGAAAACACATTCTCATTCATATCTCATTAATGGAATGGAATTTTTCTATGAAATATACCTCACATATAGTTCGAATCAAGGTGATTCTACTCATGTTCTCAAAATTCATCTGTACTCTTAAAACGTGCGCGTACGCGCGCGTTGAAATATTTGTATGCTCCAATCTAGCTCAAAAGTTTTTTGCACACGTTTCAGACCATTTGGAGCATTTTTTGAAAAATTGAAAAAATCGGACGGACGCGTACGCGCGCGCGCATATACGCACGCACAGCTTATATACAATAGAAATTTCCCGTTTTTTCACTCCGATCGGATATCTGAAATGTCAAGGAATATTTCGACCAAGTTTCAAGTCAATCCAACTCAATATGACGTCATGCGGGCCCGTCAAAGTTGAAATTCCGCGCGCGCGTCAATGGCGATATACAGTGCAACTATGCCAAAAAACCGCCAATTTTAAACCCGATTTCACTCGTCAGGATGGACGGTGACCCCCCATTTTCTTTACATATTTTGAAAGCTGATGAAATGTACATGTCATTTCATGGGGTGGCAATGCTGAAAAAATGATTAAAAGATATAAAATTTCTTAATGAAATAAAAAGAGTAAATTTTCAAAATGACGTCATCAAATTTCAAGGTCACTCGAGCGTATCTCACTTATCCTTTGCCTATTTTGGCCCAGATTTCGGTATGTTGTAGCTTATTAAATAGTCTTTCATAAATAAAATAACACAGTTTTGCTTGGATGACGTTATCACCTCGTAAAAATGGATTGAACGTAACCTTGTCAAATTTGGCCAGTTTACGTGTTATCTCTATGGGAGTGCAGTTTTTCTGGAAATGAAAATTGACATGACTGTCTTTATCAAGCACTAGCTCACTTATGCTTCGGTGAATCTCTCCTAGATTTTAGTATGTTGTAGCTGAGACTTTGGGCTATCGTTAATGTACCTTCGTTTTTTTCTTACGATGTCGGGATCACGTCAGAAAACTTGGTTGAAATTAAAGCTAATCTTCGATGTATTAAAATATTTCTTTGTTTCTGCAACTTTCTTTGCAAGAACTCAAGAAAAACATATCCTATCACCACCATATTTTGCACATATTTAGTTCATGTCACGTACATTATTTCATGAAATAACAACTACTTGATCGGACGCCATCTTGGGTATGTAAATTAGGGTCAAAGGTCATAAATGTTTCATCCTGTATCTTGGTGAATACATGTCCTTTTTTTCCCATATTTTGTACACGTAAAGACCATGTTACAAGAATCATTTCACAAGATAACCACTTTTTGCTCAGATTCCATCTTGTCTGTGCAAAGTGAGGTCAAAGGTCATATGTATTTTTTTCTCTATCTTCGTTATGACGTGTTAACTCTATGGGAGGGAATTTGTCTAGATGTGAAAATTGACATGATTGTCTTTATCGAGCACTATCTCACTTACCTTTCGGTGAATTTCTCCCAGATTTTAATATGTTGTAGCTGAGACTTTGCGCTATCGTTACTTTGCCCATTCTTTTTCATACGACATCGAAATCACGTCGAAAAACTTCGCTAAAATTCAAGCTTAGCTTCGATGTATTTTCATATTTCTTTCTTTCTGCAACTTTCTTTGCAATAACTCAAGAAAGACATTCCCTATTACCCCCGTATTTTGCACATGTTTAGTTCATGTCACGTACATTATATTGTTATGAACACCATCTTGGGTATGTAAAGTAGGGTCAAAGTTCATAAATGTTTTATTCTGTATCTTCGTTATAGTGTATACCGAATTTGGTACCTAAGATGGCAGACCTGACTCTCTTTTCTAAATGAGAATCCAAACATCACACGGCCAATGTCATTAAACACAGATGAAACCTGTATGGTCATACCTATTGCGATCAGGACTCGAATCATCGATTAAAAAAAAATCGGATCACCTAATTTGTCAGTGTTGACAAATTCCGAGTCTAGTTTCTTTTTAGGTGATACGCTATCAGCGTATCACCTATTGTGATTGTCAAAATTTCTCTTTTTAGGTGATACGCTATCAGCGTATCACCTATTGTGATTGTCAAAATCTCTCTTTATTTCTTTTTATTCTTCTTTCTTTCTGGACAATTTTGTGTCATCAATATCTCAAGAATGACATTACGGAATAACATGACATTTTCAGGGAACATGTCTCATGACAAAATCTAGCCACAATAAGGTTTTCATGACAGTAACATATCTATGACGTCATCTAGGCGCCATTTTGTGATTTTCGGACCATGTTACATGATCGATCATAACTTCATAACTAAAGGTCATTTCTGTATCATTTTCGGTGGACATTAAGTTCAGGTCACGCTCTATCTTACATTTTAATGCTAATTACCTAGGACATCATTACGCGCGCGTACGCGCGCGTCAAACTTTAAAAAGGCTCAAAACAACTTTCCAATGGGAAATCTCGAAGTTTCAGACAATTTTAAGCGTTTCGCGCGTAGGCGTCCGTCCGCGTATTTTCGCGCGCAGTGCGCGTAAGCAACACGAGAATGCAATTGTTTTGACAGATTTGGATTCCTGATACATTAAGTAACAATATCCAATGATTTCCGATCAATTTTGACTTATAACAAAGGAATGCGCTGGGGTCAAAGTTGAAATTTCGTGTGCGCGTCTATGTGGAAATATAGCGAAAAACATGTCTTTGTTTATTTCGCCATAGCTCTTTAAAACGCGGGGTGACCCTATGTTTTTATTGCATATTACAAAAGCATATGAATTGGAAATAACATTTCAAGCATCAACATTCCCCGAAATACATTATGACGTCATCATATCATTATCTGAAATCAAAAAAGTGGAATTAACTTTTTTGAGGTACTGTTTCTGACATTCATTTGCTCGTATCTCTCTTGTTTAAGCTCAATATTATCCCAAATTCAGATATGTTTTACTTTGAACATTTGCCTTTCAAGTCCATGTCATGGTTTTGAAATTTAGTGACATCATCATACCTTAAATTGTGATTAAATGTAAAGACGCAAAATCGGACAAGTTTACGTGTATTGTCTATGGGAGGTGATTTTTTTTTTAGACCATGCATTGACTTGACAACGTTTAAGCACCTTTATCTCAGCTGATTTTACTCCATTTCCTCTGAAACTTAAGTATGTTGTAGCTCAGACAATAAGCTGCAGTCATCATGCATTTTAGGTTTTTAAAATCTCCTCATGAGGTCGACAATTATGTAGTTAAAAACTGAAAATGAGAATGCAATCTGTACGGAACGATTGGCGATTGTTGTTTGCAACTGTATATTGGTCGAATCCACGCGGCCACTTGTGGGAAGTTGAATAGCGCCATCTCCGTCAACAGTCACGATTGTATAAGTAAAAATTTAAGTTTCGCAAACGATCTTCGGGACAGCCGCGTGGCGTAATCGCTTAGCGCGCTGGGTGATCATAACGCCATACAGGAAGGCGAGAAGTTCGACTCCCGCAAGACTTTTACCTTTTTTTTTTCTTTTTTTTCCGGCTGTTCAGCTTTACTCCGATGTCATTTATCATATTATTTTATCAAATGTACGTAACCCGTGAACACGGTTGCTCTATTTCCCTTAATTGTTTTGTATTGGAGTTTGGAGATTGGGTTTGCTTCATTAATTTTGTCACATTTAATGTCGTAATTTGCCCCTTGTTACAGTGTCTCGCTTGCCACCTTTCGTTTGCTCTTTCCTTTTCTCTTCATTGGTTATTGTTACACTGTAACAGGATAGGTAGGAACATGTACGTTTAAATAACTTGCAGGAATGGGAGCTGAATTGATTAACTCTAGTCCAGGTGTATGGCGTCTGGCTCATCTCTCTGAAATTCCAGGCTGTTATTGTTTGACCTAATAACGGAGTTGTAGACAGGTTTTATGTTGCTATAGAGGTATCTTGTGCCACATGAGTGGAAGGCATCACTGTTTAGTGGTAGTAATGAACTTTTTCATGTTGTATATGGTATAAAGATATAAATTTCACATCCAATCTTCGGGACAGCCGTGTGGCTTTAGAGTCACTTGACGCGCTGTATGGTCATTACGCACCACCTTAGGACGAGATGTTTGAGACCCGCAGGACGCTATTATTTTTTTTTTCTCTCTTTCTTTGTTTTTCTTTTGGCAGTTCAGCTTCATTCCGATGTCATTACCCCACAACACACAGTCACTCAAGTTCCCCCCCCCCCTTTTTTTTTTGTCGGAGGCTGGAGGTTGGATTTGCTTCATTTATCATACGTAATGTTGTAAATTGCCCTTGGTATACAGTGCCCCGCTTGCCACCTTTCGTTTTCTCTTTCCTTTTCTCTACGTTTGTTCCTGTTACACTCCACAAGACAGGTCGGAAAATAATTTACATAACACAACTGGAGCAGGAATGGCAACTGAATAAATTAACTCTAGGCCAGGTGTATGGCGTCTCGCTCGTCTCTTTGAAATTCCAGGTTGTTATTGTTTGACCCAATAACGGAATTGTAGACAGGTTTTATGTTGCTACAGAGGTATCTTGTGCCACATGAGTAGAAGGCATCACTGTTTAGTAGTAGTAATGAACTTTTTCATGTCCCTCCTTGTCAATTATAGTGTGTTGAATGGGGTTGTGTGTCTATCTGCCAAAGAAAAGGAAAACCTTATTTTCGTCATGGCTATTTCTCTATACGTAACCGTAGGTGATAAGTATTGTTGGTATCTGAGTAGTGAATAACACAGCATCAGGCTAAAATCCCCCTTAGTTATACGCGCTAAGCGTTCAATTTGATATACATTGTATCTTTATTTATGTAGTCAATCACTGCTAATGGAGTTACAGAATTATGTTATGACACCTTTCAGTGAAAGTTTGTGAAGCAAAGTTTATGGACAAGGCAAGCAATTGTACATGAATAATACCAATGATTTCAGAGGGAAAATATGGTATACCTAAATGTAAGGGTATCATTGCTTTGGCATTGCTGAGACAATATCTTGGCACGAGGGCTTCCACCTCTAATAACTGATCCCTTTGAAGATGTGTCGGTCACGGGTGATCGTCATGATTCCTCTTTCACGTAGAAGCTTCCGTTACACACTCTTAGACCGAGCATCATACTTCAAATTGTGATTAAAGGTAAAGACTCAAAATCAGACAAGTTGACGTGTTATGTCTATGGGAGCTGATTTTTTTTTTTTAAACCATGCATTGACTTGACAACGTTTAAGCACCTTTATTTCAGCTGATTTTGCTCCATTTCCTCTCAAACTTTAGTATGTGGTAGCTCAGACAATAAGCTGCAGTAATCATGCATTTTATTTTTTCAAATCTCCTCATCAGGTTGATAATTTTGCAGCTAAAAACTGAAAACGAGAATGGAATGTGGACCGAACGATTCCTGAATCATCTTTCACATTATAAGCTTACGTTCCTCATATTTTCTCGTCAAGACGTACATGGCCGAGAGGATAAAGGCGACGTCACAAGAGACGTGAGGTTGCAAACGTACGGGTTCGAACCCCATAAGAGCACGAAACAAAATACTTATATCTTTTGCTTTTTTTCTTTTATGGAGTATTCAACTTCGTCCATGTGGAAATCACGTTTTCATGTAAACGTACACACACAGGCACACACACACACACACACACACACACACAATATCCCTTTGTTTTGTGTTGGAGACCACATTGCTTTGAAAGGCAACTTGGACTTGAAATTACAGATGTTAAAGTGAAGATGACTCTTAAAAGACCGCATGGCCATGTTTGATTTTTTTTTTTACAATATAAAGACCTATTGGTAAATATTCATTCACATATTCTTTCCAATCAACTTACTTGGACACGCCGACACCACACGAAATTTCAATTAGTTGCATGGCAGAAACAATTTCACCTGAATTATGTAGGACTGTATAAAGAATTGGACTTCACGAATATTTCTCAATATTACTTCAAGTCGCTACTTAACATTATTTTCGTTGTCGATCACTGAAAATGAGAATGGAATCTGGTTGAAACGATTCCCGATTTATCTTTGTAACTGTATATTGATCGAATCCACGCGGCCACTCGTGGGAAGTTGAATAGCGCTATCAGTCACTTGACGTATATAGCCAAAAAACTGAATAGGTGATATATGTTGCTGGCATCTGGGAGAATAGAACAGATCAGTACCAAACTTGAATAGCCCTATAAGCAATGTGGTAAGCGTTCAATTTTTGCATTATCTTTCTTCTTTAAAGTCAATCACTACTGATCAAAATACACAATATGATATGACACGTTCCACTGGTAGTTTAGGAAAAGGGAGTTAATGCACGATGCAATGATAAATGTGCTACCATTGATTTTAGAGACGTCATTGTGGTGTGGTACTGGTGATGGTAAGGGAATCATAGATTGCTTTTAAAGTAATGAGACAATCATTAGATTTTTGCATCAAGACCGTATTCCCATCTAGAATGTAATGCATGTTCGTGCGGTGTTTTTTTTTTTAATCCTAACGTGGACATTTTCTTTTTCTTGTTTTTAATTTAAGAATGTTATCTAAATATGTTTCTTTCCCCTAACATTTTTTGTTGTTGAATATAAAGTTGGACGTTCCGTGACCGACTAGAAGAGCAGCGATTTAGTTACAGTTTCAATGCATCTTGTTTACCATCTTTTCTGACATTAAATTGATGGTTTTTATATTTGACATTGTCTGTCTATTTGCCTGTTTATGCTCATAAAACACTGCTATAACAACTAATACATTTGCTTCACTTGTCACACGCAATGATATGGATTGCAGTCGTGCATGCAGTTTTCCTTTTGCCACCTCTCGTTTTTCTCTCCCCTTTTCCCTCACTTTGGTTTTGTTATACTGCAGATGGGAATGATTACAATAACATAACCCAACTTGAAGTAGGAATGAGAACTGAATAAATTAACTCTAGGCCAGGTGTATATAGCGTCTCGCTCATCTCTTTGAAATTTCAGGTTGTCATTGTTCGACCAACGGAGTTGAAGACAGGCTTTATGTTGCTATAGAGGTATCTCGCGCCACATGAATGGAATGCATACGCTGTTTAGTATTAGTAGTAAACTTTTTCATGCCCATTCCTGCCGATAAAAGTGTGTTTGACGGGGTTCTGTGTCATTCTGCCTACGAGAAAGCAAAGTTTTATTTTCCCCATGGCTGTTTCTCTATGCGTAGCTGTGGGTGATGGGTGTTGTTGGCATCTGGGCAGTAAAGAACCGAGTATCATGCTATAATACCCCTCCCCCCCCCCCTTTAGGTTCTAGGAGTTCAATACGGTGATATATCTTTCTTCTTTATTATATCAATCACTGCTGATGGAATTACAGAATTATGTTAAGACACGTTTCACTCAAAGCTTAATAAACAAAGTTTATGCACGATACAAGTAATGGTGCATGAGTCCTATAGGCCATTGATTTTAGATGAGAAATTATCTATCGTGGCATATTACAAAAGCATATGAATTGGAAATAACGTTTCAAGTACCAATATTGCCAGGAAAACTCATGACGTCATCATATCATCATCTGAAATAAAAAAAGTGGAACTAATTTTTTTGAGGTACTGTTTCTGACATTCATTTACTCGTATCTCTGTTGTTTAAGCTCAATATTATCCCAAATTCAGATATGTTGTACTTTGAACATTTGCCTTTAAGTCCATGTCATGCTTTTGATATTTGATGACGTCATCATACCTTAAATTGTGATTAAAGGTAAAGACGCAAAATCGGACAAGTTTACGTGTATTGTCTATGGGAGGTGATTTTTTTAAAACCATGCATTGACTTAACAATGTTTAAGCACCTTTATCTCAGCTGATTTTGCTTCATTTCCTCTGAAACTTTAGTATGTTTTAGCTGAGACAATAAGCTGCAGTAATCATGCATTTTATTCTTTGAAATCTTCTGATCAGATTGACAATTTTGCAGTTTAAAACTGAAAATGAAAATGGAATGTGGACAAAACAATTCCTCATGTATCTTTCACATACATAAGTTTACGTTCCCCATATTTTCTCGTCGAGACGTATGGCCGAGTGGATAAAGGCGACGTCTCAGAGACTTGAGGTAGCGGGTTCGAACCCCACAAGATCACGACACAAAATACTTAGCTATTTTACTTTTTTTTCTTCAATTTTATATTACATATTCGTCCATGTAGAAATCACGTTCGTATATAAACGCACCTATACACACACACAGACACACACACACGCCATATCCCTCTTTTTTGTGTGTTGGAGACCACATTGCTTCGACTGCAGCAAAATTTTGCAGGTTGACTTTGTCAAACCGATCATAGTATATAATGACGACGACTGAGGTGTTGTACTTTGAACAATTGTCTTTCAAGACGATGTCATTGTTTTGTAATTTGGTGACGTCATTACACTGAAAATTGTGATTAAAGGCAAGGTATGAAAACCAACCGATTATAGGTTTTATGTCTGCGGGACGTATTTTTCCCAAGTTGCCAGAAATGGCATAGCGACCTCAGTCGTTACAAGGCCGCTTTTCCGTCTAGCAATGCAATAGATATTCACACGGCCACGTTAGTTGAGTGGGCATTGACTTTCCCCCTGTTATATCCATACATTGGTGTTTTTTGTCTTACCATTTCCGTGGATGACCCGTGGCCGAGTGGTTACAGAAACAGTTTCGCATGCACGCTCAATATAACTTCATGGTGCCTATATCACATTCTTTTCTTTGTCGATCACAGATGACTGTCATCTGATGACCACAAGCGTATCACCTAACTCGTCCTCAATGTGACGAGTTTTCATGTCTCGTTTTTTATTCTTCTTTCTTTCTGCCACATTTTGTGTCGTCAATATCTCAACAATGACATTACGGAATGACATGACATTTTCAGTCAACATGTCTCATAACAAAATCTAGCCACAATAAGGTTTTCATGACAGTAACATATCTATGACGTCATCTAGGCGCCATTTTGTGATTTTCGGACCTTGTCACATGATCGATCATAACTTCATAACTAGATGTCATTTCTGTATCATTTTCGGTGGATATAAAGTTCAGGTCACGCTCTATCTTACTTTTTAACGCTAGTTACCCAGGTCATCATTACGGGCGCGTAAGTGCGCGTCAAAATTTTAAAAGGCTCAAAATGACTTCCCAATGGGAAATCTCGAAGTTTCAGACAATTTTAAGCGTTTCAAACATTTTCTCGCGTGCGCGTCCGTCCGCGCAATTTCGCGCGCAGAGCGCGTCAGCAACATGGAAATGCAATTTTTCCGACTGATTTGGATTCCTGATACTTTGAGTAACAGTATCCATTGATTTCCGATCGATTTCGACCTATAACAAAGGAATGCACAGGTGTCAAAGTTGAAATTCCGCACGCGCGTCTTTCTGCAAATATAGTGAAAAAACATGTCTTTGTTTATCTCGCCATAGCTCTTTAAATCGTCTGGTTACCCTATATTTCTATTGCATATTACAAAAGCATATGAATTGGAAATAACGTTTCAAGTACTAATATTGCCAGCAAAACTCATGACGTCATCATATCATCATCTGAAATCAAAAAAATGGAATTAATTTTTTTGAGGTACTGTTTCTGACATTCATTTACTCGTATCTCTATTGTTTAAGCTTAATATCACCTCAAATTCAGTTATGTTTTACTTTGAACATTTACCTGTCAAGTCCATGTCATGGTTTTGAAATTTGATGACGTCATCATACTTTAAATTGTGATTAAAAGTAAAGACACAAAATCGGACAAGTTTACGTGTTATGTCTATGGGAGGTGATTTTTTTTTAAACCATGCATTGACTTGACAACGTTTAAGCACCTTTATCTCAGCTGATTTTGCTCCATTTCCTCTGAAACTTAAGTATGTTGTAGCTCAAACAATAAGCTGCAGTCATCATGTATTTCATATTTTCAAATCTCCTCATCAGGTCGACAATTTTGTAGTTAAAAACTGAAAATGAGAATGCCATCTGTACGGAACGATTCCCGATTGTTCTTTGCAACTGTATATTGGTTGAATCCACGCGGCCACTTGTGGGAAGTTGAATAGCGCCATCTCAGTCAGCACTGTGACGATAGCAATATCATACATTTAAGTTTCGCATAGGATCTTCAGGACAGTCGTATGGCGTAATCGCTTAGCGCGCTGGGTGTTCATAACGCCATACCGGAAGGCGAGAAGTTCGACTCCCGCAGGAGTTTTCTCTTTCTTTCTTTTTCTTTTTTTTTTCGGCAGTTCAGCTTTACTCCGATGTCATTTATCGTATCATTTTATCAAGTATACGTAACCCGTGAACACGGCTGCTCTATTTCCCTTGTTTTGTATTGGAGTTTGGAGATTGGGTTTGCTTCATTAATTTTGTCACACTTAATGTTGTAAATTGCCCCGTTACAGTGTCCCGCTTGCCACCTTTCGTTTGCTCTTGCCTTTTCTCTTCATTGGTTCTTGTTATATTGTAACAGGATAGGTAGGAACATGTACGTTTAGATAACTGGCAGGAATGGAAGCTGAATTGATTAACTCTAGTCCAGGTGTATGGCGTCTCGCTCATCTCTTTGAAATTCCAGGTTGTTATTGTTTGACCTAATAACGGAGTTGTAGACAGGGTTTATGTTGCTATAGAGGTATCTTGTGCCACATGAATGGAAGGCATCACTGTTTAGTAGTAATGAACTTTTTCATGTTGTAAATGATATAAAGATATGAATTTTACATCCAATCTTCGGGACAGCCGTGTGGCTTTATAGTCGCTTAGCGCGCTGCATGGTCATTATGCACTACCTTAGGACGAGATGTTCGGGACCCGCAGGACGCTATTATTTTTTTTCTCTCTCTTTCTTTGTTTTTCTTTTGGTAGTTCAGCTTCTTTCCGATGTCATTACCCCACGACACACAGTCACTCAAGTTCCTTTTTTTGGTCGGAGGCTGGAGGTTGGATTTGCTTCATTTATCATACGTAATGTTGTAAATTGCCCTTGGTGTACAGTGCCCCGCTTGCCACCTTTCGTTTTCTCTTTCCTTTTCTCTACGTTTGTTCCTGTTACACTGCACAAGACAGGTCGGAAAATAATTTACATAACACAACCGGAGCAGGAATGGCAACTGAATAAATTAACTCTAGGCCAGGTGTATGGCGTCTCGCTCGTCTCTTTGAAATTCCAGGTTGTTATTGTTTGACCCAATGACGGAATTGTAGACAGGTTTTATGTTGCTATAGAGGTATCTTGTGCTACATGAGTAGAAGGCATCACTGTTTAGTAGTAGTAATGACCTTTTTCATGTCCCTCCTTGTCAATTATAGTGTGTTCAAAGGGGTTGTGTGTCTATCTGCCAAAGAAAAGGAAAACCTTATTTCCGTCATGGCTATTTCTCTATACGTAACCGTAGGTGATGAGTGTTGTTGGTATCTGAGCAGTGAATAACACAGCATCAGGCTAAAATCCCCCTTAGTTTATACGCGCTAAGCGTTCAATTTGATATATCTTTATTTATGTAGTCAATCACTGCTAATGGAGTTACAGAATTATGTTATGACACCTTTCACTGAAAGTTTGTAAAGCAAAGTTTATGGACAAGGCAAGCAATTGTACATGAATAATACCAATGATTTCAGAGGGAATTTATGGTATACCTAAATGTAAGGGTATCATTGCTTTGGAATTGCTGAGACAATATCTTGGTACGAGGGCTTCCACCTCTAATAACTGATCCCTTTGAAGATGTGTCGGTCACGGGTGATCGTCATGATTCATCTTTCACGTAGAAGCTTCCGTTCCACACTCTTAGTTCAAGAAGACTTACCATCATACTTCAAATTGTGATTAAAGGTAAAGACTCAAAATCAGACAAGTTGACGTGTTATGTCTATGGGAGGTGATTTTTTTTTTAAACCATGCTTTGACTTGACAACGTTTAAGCACCTTTATTTCAGCTGATTTTGCTCCATTTCCTCTAAAACTTAAGTATGTGGTAGCTCAGACAATAAGCTGCAGTAATCATGCATTTTATTTTTTCAAATCTCCTCATCAGGTTGATAATTTTGCAGCTAAAAACTGAAATTGAGAATGGAATGTGGACCAAACGATTCCTGAATCATCTTTCACATATAATGATAATGATAATGAATAACATTTATATAGCGCTTAATACTGATGTTTCTAAGCGCATTGATCCGGAAAAAAGAAGTATGACATTAAAATAAAATACAGCATTATGTAAATATACAAATTATGATATAACATGCAACAGCAAAACAACATAATTAAAGTTGAGTAAACAGATAAGTTTTCAACGATGACTTGAACTTATCAACGTTATCAGCATTACGAATATGGAGAGGAAGTTTATTCCAGAGAGACGGGGAAATAACAGAAAAAGCCCTATCACCATAGCGGGTGCAGGTGCGGGGACCATGTGATAGTTGGAGAGTGGAGGAAGAACGAAGAGAACGGGTTACGCTTACGTTCCTCATATTTTCTCGTCAAGACGTACATGGCCGAGAGGATAAAGGCGACGTCACAAGAGACGTGAGGTTGCACACGTACGGGTTCGAACCCCATAAGAGCACGAAACAAAATACTTACATCTTTTGCTTTTTTTCTTTTATGGAGTATTCACCTTCGTCCATGTAGAAATCACGTTTTCATGTAAACGTACACACACACACACAGGCACACACACACACACAATATCCCTTTGTTTTGTGTTGGAGACCACATTGCTTTGACTGGCAATTTGGACTTGAAATTACAAAATGTTAAAGTGAAGATGACTCTTAAAAGACCGCATGGCAATGTTTGATTTTCTTTTACAATATAAAGACCTAAGTATTGGTTAATATTCATTCACATATCCTTTCCAATCAACTTACTTGGACACGCCGACACCACACGAAATTTTCAATTGGTTGCATGACAGAAACAATTTCATCTGAATTATGTAGGACTGTATAAAGAATTGGACTTCACGAATATTTCTCAATATTACTTCAAGTCGCTACTTAACATTATTTTCGTTGTCGATCACTGAAAATGAGAATGGAATCTGGTCGAAACGATTCCCGATTTATCTTTGCAACTGTATATTGATCGAATCCACGCGGCCACTCGTGGGAAGTTGAATAGCGCTATCAGTCACTTGACGTATATCGCCAAAAAACTGAATATCAATGTAAATTTGTGTTGTGTATAGCATACATAGATAGATTTAAGTTTCGCAGATCTTCGGATCTTCCGTGAGGTAGAATCGCTTAGCACGCTGCGTGTTTATAATGCCCGACCGGAAGGAGAGAAGTTAATCGAGTCCCGCAGGACTTTTTCCTTTTATTTCTTTTTTCTTTTTGTTTTCTGCAGTTCAGCTTCACTCTGATGTCATGAACATCACTCTGATGTCATGAACACAGCTACTCTATTTCCCTTGTTTTGTATTGGAGTTTGGAGGTTGGCTTTGCTTCTTTAATTTTGTCACACGTAATGTTGTAAATTGCCCCTTGAAACAGTACCCCGCTTGCCACCATTCGTTTTCTCTTTCCTTTTCTCTTCATTTGTTCTTGTTATACTGTAGCAGGATATTTAGGAACGTGTACGTTTACATAACTAACAGGAATGGGAACTGAATTAATTAACTCTAGTCCAGGTGCATGGCGTCTCGCTTATCTCTTTGGAATTCCAGGTTGTTATTGTTTGACCAAATAACGGAGTTAAAGACAGGCAGGGAAGGAAGTGATTTGATATTGCTTCAGAATGAGGAATTTCGGGCAACACCTTTCCAAGTGTAGTGATTATGACGGGGTTCTCTGTCGTTTATTTTCGTCATGGCTGTTTCACTAGTTTAGCCATAGGTGATATATGTTGTTGGCATCTGGAAGAATAGAACAGATCAGTACCAAACTGGAATAGCCCTATAAGCAATGTGGTAAGCGTTCAATTTTTTGCATTCTCTTTCTTCTTTAAAGTCAATCACTACTGATCGAAATACACAATATAATATGACACGTTCCACTGGTAGTTTAGGAAAAGGGAGTTAATGCACGATGCAATGATAAATGTGCTACCATTGATTTTAGAGACGCCATTGTGGTGTGGTACTGGTGATGGTAAGGGAACCATAGATTGCTTTTAAAGTAATGAGACAATCATTGGACCTTTGCATCAAGACCGTATTCCCACCTAGAATATAATGCATGTTCGTGCGGCGTTTTTTTTTTAATCCTGACGTGGACATATTCTTTTTCTTGTTTTTAATTTAAGAATGTTATATCTAAATTTGTTTCTTTCCCCTAACATTTTTTTGTTGTTGAATATAAAGTTGGACGTTCCGTGAACGAGTAGAAGAGCAGCGATTTAGTTACAGTTTGAATGCGTCTTGTTTACCATCTTCTCTGACATTAAATTGATGGTTTTTATATTTGACATTGTCTGTCTATTTGCTTGTTTATGCTCGTAAAACGCTGCTATCACAACTAATACATTTGCTTCACTTGTCACACGCAATGATATGGATTGCAGTTGTGCATGCAGTTTTACTTCTGCCACCTCTCGCTTTTCTCTCCCCTTTTCCCTCACTTTGGTTTTGTTATACTACAGATGGGAATGATTACAATAACATAACCCAACTTGAAGTAAGAATGAGAACTGAATAGATTAACTCTAGGCCAGGTGTATATAGCGTCTCGCTCATCTCTTTGAAATTTCAGGTTGTCATTGTTCGACCAACCGAGTTGAAGACAGGCTTTATGTTGCTATAGAGGTATCTCGCGCCACATGAATGGAATGCATACGCTGTTTAGTATTAGTAATGAATTTTTTCATGTCCATCCCTGCCAATAAAAGTGAAGTGTGTTTGACGGGGTTCTGTGTCATTCTGCCTATGAGAAAGCAAAGTTTTATTTTCGCCATGGCTGTTTTTCTATGCGTGGCCGTGGGTGATGGGTGTTGTTGGCATCTGGGCAGTAAAGAACCGAGTATCATGCTATAATACCCCCCCCCCCCGTTAGGTTCTAAGCGTTCAATACGGTGATATATCTCTCTTCTTTATTATGTCAATTACTGCTGATGGAATTACAGAATTATATTATGACACGTTTCACTCAAAGCTTAAAAAACAAAGTTTATGCACGATACAAGTAATGGTGCATGAGTCCTATAGACCATTGATTTTAGATGAGAAATTATGATATGCCTATAGTAGGGGTGTCATTGATTAGGAATTAATGACACGATTAAGCACTCCTTCCACTTCTAACTGTCCCCTTTGAAAATGCGTCGGTCACGGGTGATCGTCATTATTCATCCTTTACGTAGAAGCTTACGTTCCACACTCTAGGTTCGAGATGACTTACCATTTAATTACGTGGTTATAGCGATGTCTCTTTATTTATTTGGAAGGAGGTAATGCCGCTTTCGTCCAGGTACAAATCACACTGTTATCTAAACAACCGCACACTCTCTCTATTTGCCTTTGTTTTGTACTGGACGCTTTATTGATTTTACTGCTTGAAAGTTCCATAGGAGCTTTCTTTCTTTTCTTTTTTTCTTTGGCAGTTCAGCTTTACCCTGGTGTCATTTTCTTTTATCGTACAGTTTCATCAAGTACTCAGTATATGCAACTCCCTGAAAACAGCTACTCTACGTCCCTTGTTTTGCATGGGATTTGGAGGTTGGGCTTGCTTCATTAATTTTCTCACACGTAATGTTATGAATTGCCCCTTGAAACAGTGCGCCGCTTGCCACCTTTTGTTTTCTTGTTCTTTTCTCTTCATTTGTTCTTGTTATAATATAACAGGATAGTTAGGAACGTGTACGCAACTAGCAGGGATTGGAACTGAATTAATTAACTTAGTCCAGGTGTATAGCGTCTTGCTCATCTCTTAGAAATTCCAGGTTGTTATTGTTTGACCCAACAACAGAGAAAAAGACAGGAAGGGAAGGAATGGGCTTCATATTGCTTTATATTATATGAGTTATTTCATGCCACTGATAGTTTAGGAAAAGGGAAGTAAATGCACGATGCAATGACATGTGCATGAGTGCTACCATAGATTGATTTCAGAGACGTCATAGTGGTGTGGTACTGCAGGTGGTAAAGGAGTCATTACTTTGAAATGAATGAGACAATCGTTTGTATCAAAATCGTATTGCCATCTTAAGTATAATGCATGTTCATGCGGGCGCTTTTGTTATCCTGACGTGGACATTACAATTTTTGTTTTTCTTATCTTTTTTGATTCAAGAATGTTATACTTAAGTTGTTTCTTTCCCCTAAGGGTTTTTTTTCTGTGTGTGTGTGTGTGTGTGTGTGTGTGTGTGTGTGGATATTCCGTGGCCGAGAAGTAGAGCAGCGATTTAAGTTACGGTTTTAATGCATCTTGTTAAGTATCTTCTATGACATTAAGTTTATGGTTTTTTAATTTGACATTGTCTATCCTCTATTATTTTGTTTGTTTATGCTTAAAAAACACTGCTATAACATCTAATACATTTGCTTCACTTGTCACCCAAAAGGTTATAAATTGCAGTTGTGCAGTTTAATTTTTGCCAGCTCTCGTCTTCTTTTCCTTTTCGCTACGTTTGTTTTTGTTATACTGAAGGTGGGGATTTGTGCATTTTGCATAACACCAACTTGAGTGGGAATAAGAACTGAATTAATTTACTCTAAGCCAGGTGTATGCGGACTCGCTCGTCTCTTTGGCATTTCAGACTGTATTGTTTGACCCAATAACGGAGTTGTAAACAGGCTTTATGTTGCTTTAGAGGTACAAGTGTATCTTGAGCCACATGAGTGGAATACATATGCTGTTTAGTATTAGTGAAGAGCTCTTTCATTTCCCTCCGTGCCAATTACAGTATGTTTAAAGAGGTTGTGTGTCGATCTGCCAAATAAAAGGCAAAGGCGTTATTTTAGTCATGGCTGTTTCTCTATACGTAGCCGTAGGTGACGAGTGTTGTTGCCATCTGGGCAGTGAAGAGCAGAGTATCAGGTTATAATCCCCCTGAGTTACATGTGCTAAGCGTTCATTTTGATATATCTTTGTTTATGTAGTAGTCATTGGTAATGGAGTTACATAGTTATGTTATAACACGTTTCACTGAAAGTTTGTAAAGCAAAGTTTATGGACTATGCAAGCAATGGTAGGCGCACATGATTAATACCATTGATTTCAGAGCGAAATTATGGAATGCCTTATTGCTTTGTTGAGACAATATGCTTGACACTCCTTCCACTTCTAACTGTTCCCTTTGAAGATGTGTCGGTCATGGGTGATCGTCATGATTCATCTTACGTTCCACACTCTTGGTTCGAAAAGACTTACCATTTAGCTACGTGGTTAGAAGCTATGTCTCTTTCTTTATTTTAGTTGAGGTAATGCCGCTTTCGTCTAGGTACAAATCATATTGTCATGTAAACAAACACACACTCTCTCTCTATTTGCCTCTCTTTTGTATTTGGACGTTTCATTGCTTTTACTGCTGGAAAGTTTCACAGGCTTGTAGCTGTAAGGGCTTTCTTTATTTTTTCCTTTTTTTCTTAGGCAGTTCAGCTTCACTCCTATGTCATTTATTTTACTATTTCCTCAAGTATGCGCATCCCCACGAACACAAACACGCAATTTCCCTTGTTTTGTATCGGAGGTTAGAGCGTTTCTATTGCTCGTGGGAATTTTTGGTTATCGCCGAATTACAATTCATTTAGCTGAACACGGATACTCAAGCAGCAGAGCCCTTAAAATAAGTCGGTAAGTAGTTACAATATAGCACCATATTTCTTCCGGGTATAAATCCCATTGTCATGTAAGGACACACACTCGCTGTATTTTCCTTTGTTTTGTATTGGACGATTCATTGCTTGAAACTGCTGGAACATTTTACAGGCTTGTAAGCGCTCTCCAAACTGATCATATTAATGACAAGATTCGATATAGCAGTTTTGGTTATGGAAATAAGGGCTAAAGTTCATATCTTTAAAAGACCAATATCAAAGTCAAGACGATCTTTGAAACACTGTATTGACGTGTTTCAATTTGTTCGTGTTTATATTTGTTCGTCATCGTACAGATACACTGTACTAAGAAAACCTGTTTATCTACTTGGGCCTACTTGCACACGCAGACACACGTACAGGACTTTCCATGTGGTTTGCATTGTTATAAACAATTTAATCTGAATAATAAAGGTCCAAAAAAATCGACTTTGCTCAAATATTATTGCAGAAATATAATGTAAAGTCGCTATATTTTATTGTTTCGTTGTCGATCACTGGTGACCGATATCTTTATGACCCCAAGCGTATCACCTAACTCGTCTTTAAAGTGACGAGTTTCATGTCTCGTTATTCTTCTTTCTTTCTGGACAATTTTGTGTCATCAATATCTCAAGAATGACATTACGGAATAACATGACATTTTCAGGGAACATGTCTCATGACAATATCTAGCCACAATAAGGTTTTCATGACAGTAACATATCTATGACGTCATCTAGGCGCCATTTTGTGATTTTCGGACCATGTTACATGATCGATCATAACTTCATAACTAAAGGTCATTTCTGTATCATTTTCGGTGGACATTAAGTTCAGGTCACGTTCTATCTTTCTTTCTCTGATGCTAATTACCTAGGACGTCATCTAGGACGCGTAAGCGCGCGTCAAACTTTTAAAAGGCTCAAAACAACTTTCCAATGGGAAATCTCGAAGTTTCACACAATTTTAAGCGTTTCAAACGATTTTGCGCGTGCGCGTCCGTCCGCGCGTTTTCGCGCGCACAGCGCGTCAGTAACATGAAAATACACTTTTTTTGACTGATTTGGATTCCTGATACTTTGAGTAACAATATCCATTGATTTCTGATCGATTCTGACAAATAACAAAGCAATGCACTTGCGTCAAAGGTCAAATTTCGCCTGCGCGTCTATGTGCAAATATAGTGAAAAAACATGTCTTTGTTTATTTCGCCATAGCTCTTTAAAACATCAGGTTACCCTATGTTTTTATTGCATATTACAAAAGCATATAAATTGGACATAACGTTTCAAGTATCATTATTTCCATAAATACATTATGACGTCATCATATCGTCATCTGAAATCAAAAAAGTGGAATTAATTTTTTTAAGGTACTGTTTCTGCCATTCATTTGCTCGTATCTCTGTTGTTTAAGCTCAATATTATCCCAAATTCAGATATGTTGTACTTTGAACATTTGCCTTTTAAGTCCATGTCATGCTTTTGATATTTGATGACGTCATCATACCTTAAATTGCGATTAAAGGTAAAGACGCAAAATCGGACAAGTTTACGTGTATTGTCTATGGGAGGTGATTTTTTTTTAAAGCATGCATTGACTTAACAACGTTTAAGCACCTTTATCTCAGCTGATTTTGCTTCATTTCCTCTGAAACTTTAGTATGTTGTAGCTGAGACAATAAGCTGCAGTAATCATGCATTTTATTCTTTGAAATCTCCTCATCAGATTGACAATTTTGCAGTTTAAAACTGAAAATGAAAATGGAATGTGGACAAAACGATTCCTCATGTATCTTTCACATATATAAGTTTACGTTCCCCATATTTTCTCGTCGAGACGTATGGCCGAGTGGTTAAAGACGCCGTCTCAGAGACGTGAAGTTGCGGGTTCGAACCCCACAAGATCACGAAACAATTTTTTTTTATTTTACTTTTTTTTCTTCAATTTTGTATTAGATATTCGTCCATGTAGAAATCACGTTCGTATATAAACGCACCTATACACACACACAGACACACACACACGCCATATCCCTCTTTTTTGTGTGTTGGAGACCACATTGCTTCGACTGCAGCAACATTTTGCAGGTTGACTTTGTCAAACCGATCATATAGTATGTAATGACGACGACTGAGGTGTTGTACTTTGAACAATTGTTTTTCAAGACGATGTCATTGTTTTGTAATTTGATGACGTCATTACACTGAAAATTGTGATTAAAGGCAAGGTCTCAAAACCAGCCGATTATAAGTTTTATGTCTGCGGGACGTATTTTTCCCAAGTTGCCAGAAATGGCATAGCGACCTCAGTCGTTACAAGGCCGCTTCTCCGTCTACCAATGCAATAGATGTTCACACGGCCACGTTATTTGAGTGGGCATTGACTTTCCCCCTGTTATATCTATACACTGGTGTTTTTTGTCTTACCATTTCCGTGGATGACCTGTGGCCGAGTGGTTACAGAAACGGTTTCGCATGCACGCTCAATATAACTTCAAGGTGCCTATATCACATTCTTTTCTTTGTCGATCACAGATGACTGTCATCTGATGACCACAAGCGTATCACCTAACTCGTCCTCAATGTGACGAGTTTTCATGTCTCGTTCTTCTTTCTTTCTGGACAATTTTGTGTCATCAATATCTCAAGAATGACATTACGGAATGACATGACATTTTCAGGGAACATGTCTCATGACAATATCTAGCCACAATAAGGTTTTCATGACAGTAACATAGCTATGACGTCATCTAGGCGCCATTTTGTGATTTTCGGACCATGTTACATGATCGATCATAACTTCATAACTAAAGGTCATTTCTGTATCATTTTTGGTGGACATAAAGTTCAGGTCACGTTCTATCTTTCTTTCTCTGATCCTAATTACCTAGGACGTCATCTAGGACGCGTAAGCGCGCGTCAAACTTTTAAAAGGCTCAAAACAACTTTCCAATGGGAAATCTCGAAGTTTCAGACAATTTTAAGCGTTTCAAACGATTTTGCGCGTGCGCGTCCGTCCGCGCGTTTTCGCGTGCACAGCGCGTCAGTAACATGAAAATGCACTTTTTTTGACTGATTTGGATTCCTGATACTTTGAGTAACAATATCCATTGATTTCTGATCGATTCTGACAAATAACAAAGCATTGCACTTGCGTCAAAGTTCAAATTTCGCCTGCGCGTCTATGTGCAAATATAGTGAAAAAACATGTCTTTGTTTATTTCGCCATAGCTCTTTAAAACGTCTGGTTACCCTATGTTTTTATTGCATATTACAAAAGCATATAAATTGGACATAACGTTTCAAGTATCATTATTTCCATAAAACATTATGACGTCATTATATCGTCATCTGAAATCAAAAAAGTGGAATTAATTTTTTTAAGGTACTGTTTCTGAAATTCATTTGCTCGTATCTCTGTTGTTTAAGCTCAATATTATCCCAAATTCAGATATGTTGTACTTTGAACATTTGCCTTTCAAGTCCATGTCATAGTTTTGAAATTTGATGACGTCATCATGCTTTAAATTGTGTTTAAAGGTAAAGATGCAAAATCGTACAAGTTTACGTGTTATGTCTATGGGAGGTGATTTTTTTAGAAACCATGCATTGACTTGACAACGTTTAAGCACCTTTATCTCAGCTGATTTTGCTTCATTTCCTTTGAAACTTAAGTATGTTGTAGATGTGACAATAAGCTGCAGTAATCATGCATTTTATTCTTTGAAATTTCCTCATCAGATTGACAATTTTGCAGTTTAAAACTGAAAATGAAAATGGAATGTGGACAAAACGATTCCCCATGTATCTTTCACATACATAAGTTTACGTTCCCCATATTTTCTCGTCGAGACGTATGGCCGAGTGGTTAAAGGCGCCGTCTCAGAGACGTGAGATTGCGGGTTCGAACCCCACAAGATCACGAAAATTTTTTTTTTTTACTTTTTTTTCTTCAATTTTGTATTACATATTCGTCCATGTAGAAATCACGTTCGTATATAAACGCACCTATACACACACACAGACACACACACACGCCATATCCCTCTTTTTTGTGTGTTGGAGACCACATTGCTTCGACTGCAGCAACATTTTGCAGGTTGACTTTGTCAAACCGATCATAGTATGTAATGACGACGACTGAGGTGTTGTACTTTGAACAATTGTCTTTCAAGACGATGTCATTGTTTTGTAATTTGATGACGTCATTACACTGAAAATTGTGATTAGAGGCAAGGTATCAAAACCAGCCGATTATAGGTTTTATGTCTGCGGGACGTATTTTTCCCAAGTTGCCAGAAATGGCATAGCGACCTCAGTCGTTACAGGGCCGCTTCTCCGTCTAGCAATGCAATAGATGTTCACACGGCCACGTTATTTGAGTGGGCATTGACTTTCCCCCTGTTATATCTATACATTGTTTTTTTTTTGTCTTACCATTTCCGTGGATGACCTGTGGCCGAGTGGTTACAGAAACGGTTTCGCATGCACGCTCAATATAACTTCAAGGTGCCTATATCACATTCTTTTCTTTGTCGATCACAGATGACTGTCATCTGATGACCACAAGCGTATCACCTAACTCGTCCTCAATGTGACGAGTTTTCATGTCTCGTTCTTCTTTCTTTCTGGACAATTTTGTGTCATCAATATCTCAAGAATGACATTACGGAATGACATGACATTTTCAGGGAACATGTCTCATGACAATATCTAGCCACAATAAGGTTTTCATGACAGTAACATAGCTATGACGTCATCTAGGCGCCATTTTGTGATTTTCGGACCATGTTACATGATCGATCATAACTTCATAACTAAAGGTCATTTCTGTATCATTTTTGGTGGACATAAAGTTCAGGTCACGTTCTATCTTTCTTTCTCTGATCCTAATTACCTAGGACGTCATCTAGGACGCGTAAGCGCGCGTCAAACTTTTAAAAGGCTCAAAACAACTTTCCAATGGGAAATCTCGAAGTTTCAGACAATTTTAAGCGTTTCAAACGATTTTGCGCGTGCGCGTCCGTCCGCGCGTTTTCGCGTGCACAGCGCGTCAGTAACATGAAAATGCACTTTTTTTGACTGATTTGGATTCCTGATACTTTGAGTAACAATATCCATTGATTTCTGATCGATTCTGACAAATAACAAAGCATTGCACTTGCGTCAAAGTTCAAATTTCGCCTGCGCGTCTATGTGCAAATATAGTGAAAAAACATGTCTTTGTTTATTTCGCCATAGCTCTTTAAAACGTCTGGTTACCCTATGTTTTTATTGCATATTACAAAAGCATATAAATTGGACATAACGTTTCAAGTATCATTATTTCCATAAAACATTATGACGTCATTATATCGTCATCTGAAATCAAAAAAGTGGAATTAATTTTTTTAAGGTACTGTTTCTGAAATTCATTTGCTCGTATCTCTGTTGTTTAAGCTCAATATTATCCCAAATTCAGATATGTTGTACTTTGAACATTTGCCTTTCAAGTCCATGTCATAGTTTTGAAATTTGATGACGTCATCATGCTTTAAATTGTGTTTAAAGGTAAAGATGCAAAATCGTACAAGTTTACGTGTTATGTCTATGGGAGGTGATTTTTTTAGAAACCATGCATTGACTTGACAACGTTTAAGCACCTTTATCTCAGCTAATTTTGCTTCATTTCCTTTGAAACTTAAGTATGTTGTAGATGTGACAATAAGCTGCAGTAATCATGCATTTTATTCTTTGAAATTTCCTCATCAGATTGACAATTTTGCAGTTTAAAACTGAAAATGAAAATGGAATGTGGACAAAACGATTCCCCATGTATCTTTCACATACATAAGTTTACGTTCCCCATATTTTCTCGTCGAGACGTATGGCCGAGTGGTTAAAGGCGCCGTCTCAGAGACGTGAGATTGCGGGTTCGAACCCCACAAGATCACGAAAATTTTTTTTTTTTTACTTTTTTTTCTTCAATTTTGTATTACATATTCGTCCATGTAGAAATCACGTTCGTATATAAACGCACCTATACACACACACAGACACACACACACGCCATATCCCTCTTTTTTGTGTGTTGGAGACCACATTGCTTCGACTGCAGCAACATTTTGCAGGTTGACTTTGTCAAACCGATCATAGTATGTAATGACGACGACTGAGGTGTTGTACTTTGAACAATTGTCTTTCAAGACGATGTCATTGTTTTGTAATTTGATGACGTCATTACACTGAAAATTGTGATTAGAGGCAAGGTATCAAAACCAGCCGATTATAGGTTTTATGTCTGCGGGACGTATTTTTCCCAAGTTGCCAGAAATGGCATAGCGACCTCAGTCGTTACAGGGCCGCTTCTCCGTCTAGCAATGCAATAGATGTTCACCAGGCCACGTTAGTTGAGTGGGCATTGACTTTCCCCCTGTTATATCTATACATTGTTTTTTTTTTGTCTTACCATTTCCGTGGATGACCCGTGTCCGAGTGGTTACAGAAACGGTTTCGCATGCACGCTCAATATAACTTCAAGGTGCCTATATCACATTCTTTTCTTTGTCGATCACAGATAACCGTCATCTGATGACCACAAGCGTATCACCTAACTCGTCCTCAATGTGACGAGTTTTCATGTCTCGTTCTTCTTTCTTTCTGGACAATTTTGTGTCATCAATATCTCAAGAATGACATTACGGAATGACATGACATTTTCAGGGAACATGTCTCATGACAATATCTAGCCACAATAAGGTTTTCATGACAGTAACATATCTATGACGTCATCTAGGCGCCATTTTGTGATTTTCGGACCATGTTACATGATCGATCATAACTTCATAACTAAAGGTCATTTCTGTATCATTTTTGGTGGACATAAAGGTCAGGTCACGTTCTATCTTTCTTTCTCTGATCCTAATTACCTAGGACGTCATCTAGGACGCGTAAGCGCGCGTCAAACTTTTAAAAGGCTCAAAACAACTTTCCAATGGGAAATCTCGAAGTTTCAGACAATTTTAAGCGTTTCAAACGATTTTGCGCGTGCGCGTCCGTCCGCGCGTTTTCGCGTGCACAGCGCGTCAGTAACATGAAAATGCACTTTTTTTGACTGATTTGGATTCCTGATACTTTGAGTAACAATATCCATTGATTTCTGATCGATTCTGACAAATAACAAAGCATTGCACTTGCGTCAAAGTTCAAATTTCGCCTGCGCGTCTATGTGCAAATATAGTGAAAAAACATGTCTTTGTTTATTTCGCCATAGCTCTTTAAAACGTCTGGTTACCCTATGTTTTTATTGCATATTACAAAAGCATATAAATTGGACATAACGTTTCAAGTATCATTATTTCCATAAAACATTATGACGTCATTATATCGTCATCTGAAATCAAAAAAGTGGAATTAATTTTTTTAAGGTACTGTTTCTGAGATTCATTTGCTCGTATCTCTGTTGTTTAAGCTCAATATTATCCCAAATTCAGATATGTTGTACTTTGAACATTTGCCTTTCAAGTCCATGTCATAGTTTTGAAATTTGATGACGTCATCATGCTTTAAATTGTGTTTAAAGGTAAAGATGCAAAATCGTACAAGTTTACGTGTTATGTCTATGGGAGGTGATTTTTTTAGAAACCATGCATTGACTTGACAACGTTTAAGCACCTTTATCTCAGCTGATTTTGCTTCATTTCCTTTGAAACTTAAGTATGTTGTAGATGTGACAATAAGCTGCAGTAATCATGCATTTTATTCTTTGAAATCTCCTCATGAGGTTGACAATTTTGGAATTTAAAACTGAAAATGAGAATGGAATGCGGACCAAACGATTCCTGATTCATCTTTCACGTACATAAGTTTATGTTCCTCTAATTTTCTCGTCGAGACGTATGGCCGAGTGGTTAGAGGCGTCGTCTTAGAAACGTGAGGTTGTACACGTACGGGTTCGATCCTCACAAGAGCACGAAAGAATATAATTTTTATTTTTACTTTTTTTTCTTCAATGGAGTACCACACCTTCGTCCATGGAGAAATCACGTTTGCATGTAAACACACCTATACGCACACACTCACACAGTATACCTTTGTTTTGCGTTGGAGACTGCATTACTTCGACTGCTGCAAAACTTTGCAGACTGGGCTTTCAAACTGATATAGTATATTGTAACAAAATGAAATTTGTTCATATCAATTCAGTAACACAATGTAGTCGTGGTTACTTTGTGCTGATTTATACATGTAACAAGCTATACATTGTTAAAAAGGTATTCAGTCTTCTGTATTGATGATTATTTGTCATTTAGTGGTTTTTGTGGAGTTTCAGATAGTGATAAGAAGTATGGATGATAAGTGCAGCGATACTTCCTACAGTTAGTTCAAAGTTGTGTTACAGATGTTTGATACATACATTTAGCATTGTGTGTGTATATATACGTGTGTATACAGGTTGGCCATATGACACATTCTAGACAATTAATCTTAATTGATTAGCAAACGTTATCAGCTATGGAATTGAATATGGTACTAATGTATGATGTTAATGATTCTAATTAAACTGTGACGAGTTTAAAGGGATAGCATGACTGTGTGTAAAAATAAGGCAACTATAAGAAAATTTTAGGGCAATTTGATAACCATGCCTATAATAATTTCATACAGGTACTAATGCCTGCCTCATACTCGTGTGATAGATTGTCATGTCAATAGCAAACTGACAACGTACGATGAATGTGTTATACATTGAACAACTGTCTTTCAAGTCCATAACGTTCCTCACATTTTCCCGTCGAGACGTGTGGCCGAGTAGTTAAAGGCGACGTCTCAGAGACGTGAGGTTGCGGGTTCGAACCCCACAAGATCACGAAACAAAATACTTAGCTACTTCACTGTTTTTTTTCTTCAATTTTGTATTACATATTCGTCCATGTAGAAATCACGTTCGTATATAAACGCACCTATACACACACACAGACACACACACACGCCATATCCCTCTTTTTTGTGTGTTGGAGACCACATTGCTTCGACTGCAGCAAATTTTGCAGGTTGACTTTGTCAAACCGATCATAGTATGTAATGACGACGACTGAGGTGTTGTACTTTGAACAATTGTCTTTCAAGACGATGTCATTGTTTTGTAATTTGATGACGTCATTACACTGAAAATTGTGATTAAAGGCAAGGTATCAAAACCAGCCGATTATAGGTTTTATGTCTGCGGGACGTATTTTTCCCAAGTTGCCAGAAATGGCATAGCGACCTCAGTCGTTACAAGGCCGCTTTTCCGTCTAGCAATGCAATACATGTTCACGCGGCCACGATTGTTGAGTGGGCATTGACTTTTTCCCCCTGTAATATCCATACATTTCTTTTTTGCCTTACCATTTCCGGGGATGTCCCGTGGCCGAGTGGTTAGAGAAACGGTTTTGCATGCACGCTCAATATAACTTCAAGGTGCCTATATCACATTCTTTTCTTTGTCGATCACAGATGACCGACACCTGATGACCCCAAGCGTATCACCTAACTCGTCAGCGTGACGAGTTTCATATCTCGTTATGGACAGAATGTGTTAATGAGGCATGCTCAATTTCAATTTAATCTGATAATCCCTTCATTGTTGTTACTCTGGTAGTTTACTTCCTGTTTTTTGTCCCATTCATCGCACAGCCAGCACGGTTAGGTAAAGATTAAGCGCTTGAATAGACACTGTACTTCAGAGCCTCTTTTCTCAGTTCACACTTTTCCTGAGTTTGTGTTTTCTTTCCAATATTTAGATAGGTTAGAAGAGTCCATTCGATTTGAGTTATACATCATTTTGAAGCTTAAAGTCTGCTCTTTCTGAATATGGTCTTAACTAAAAATTCATGTCTGGCGACTTTGTGTTTGTTTTGAGGTGCACTGTCACATATAGCAACCCCTGCCCTGAAAAGTCCTATTTCCCATAGCCTTTCCCGCCTTTGACTGAGCATCAGTCGGTTTCTGATACGTACTATTCCTTTTGACCTGACTTTGTTGGGGTGGTTCGCTATCCGGCTTTGAATCAGATCGGTTTCTTTCCGATCTTTGTACACTCGAAAATGCATGAGGACCGTGAGCTTCTACATAGATTTCTGCGCAGTCAACTACATGTACCTCCTTGAAATCTTTACACTTTCGTTCCTTGACAAACCTAACTACTTCTCTGGGACAATCTATCAGAAATTGCTCTTGCAAAATCAAATCTTCTAGATCCTTTCTAGTATCCCCAATCTCAGCCTCTTCCACCCAATGATCAAAATACCCCTTCATTCGAGTAACAAACTGTTTGGGGCGCTCAAACTTCACTGGCTTTGCTGATCTGAAACTCCGCCTATACCCCTCTTCAGTGAGATGATAATATGACATCAACTCATGCTTCACTGTAGCATAATTCTGGCGATCATCCGCACTCATCCGATTCACAACATCTAACGCTTTCCCTGTTAGATTGGAAATCAAATACAACACCCACATGTCTACCGGGATATTCTGACTTTTCATCAAGATTTCGAACTTTGTGACATAAGCATCAAACTTATCATGTGCGTCATCAAATCGACCTACTTTCAGCTTTAAGCCAGCTAACTGGGGCCTACCAACATTCGCTGTTTCTTCCCTTACACGCAACTGTGCTAATTTAATTTCATGTTCGCGCGCCTTTTCTAGAGCATCGCGTTCACGCTCAGCTTCGCGTGCTTCACGATCAGCTTCACGGGCAGCTTCACGGGCAGCTTCACGAGCTTCGCGTTCAGCTTTAAGCTCTGCTTCAATTGCCTGGCATCGCTCTGAAACAAAGCTACTCAATTCACCACCACTAAGGCCCATTTCTCTGCCTAATGAAGAGAACTCTCTGATTTGCTCAACACTAGCCATACTGACTATGTAACTTCCAGACTAAGCAAACGTGTAGTCGCACAAAACAACAGCTGACTAGCACCTAGCTATCAAAGTCCGACAAAAGTACTACCTTGCGGCCAGCGTGTACTTATTAGCAATTCGTATCTCCGAAAGAGCGTACAATTGCAAATGACAAACAGCTGAAATTCACTCAACAAGTATCCCGCATACCAAAACCGCTAGTACCTTGTCAAAAGCGTACTGGAATGCAGGCAATGTGAAATAACACGCGTTCACTCAACAAACATTCCACCCACCAAATATGCCTTGTCAATAAGCATACTAGAGCTGTATCTCCCAATGAGTATACAATTGATTTGTGACTGTACAAACCCAACACTACAATCCATCAAACATGCCTATACCAGGCGACATCAAGGGCGTAACCTTGCAATAAAGTAACACTCCGCGCAGATTCATTTATGCATGCAAACCCCGAATCTATCACACTGCCTCTAACCGGCAATACCAAGGGCGTAACCTTGAAAAAGGAGTAACACTCCACATAGACTCATGCACACAAACCCGAATCTATCAAACATGCATATAACATGCAACACCAAGGGCGTAACCTTGAAAACGGAGCAGCACTCCACACAGATTCAGTACCCGAATCCACATCACACATGTGCCTCTAGTAGGCAACACCAAGGGCATAACCTTGGGGAGAAAAACTTCAATCAGATTGTCACGTAAGGCGACATACTCGTACGATTCACACTGGGGTAATGTTTCCGATCAAACGTACGAAACAGTTATCATATCGACAATAATAACATGCAATATATGACGGTAATGCGTACGATTGAGCAATGAAACTTCAATCATGAATCAAACACAAACATCGCATTTAAGCCTAAAGCATGTTAAAAGAGTATCTCAATAACCTTTTCTAGTCAGGTAGCAGTGTCTCGGTGGGACCTCCAAATTGTCACGTGAGTGACTTTTTTTTTTCCTCTGCTACTCTGACACCGAAATAATAGAAATTCAAACTGTTCGTATACAGTTATGCTCGAGTTTAATATTTCAAATCTTTGTAACTTTCTCGTTCATAACAATACATTGAGCATAAAAGATAATATGAAACAAATCACAAATACATAACTTAGGTTATCTTGGATGACCTGAACTGGTGATCCCTTCAGCTTGTCACCGATGCCGGATACACTCGTCGTCGACCTCGGCAGAGTCGCTTGACTTGTCTCTTGGAAGCATCCCTTGACTTGGCCACTCAGCTAGACGCTACCCTATCGGCGGTCCTCTCCGCTCCTCGGCCTTCACTAGTCCCTGCTACCGCGCAGACTCCTGCCTTGACCTGCGATGCCCGAGCTCAAGCGACGACGAGCAGGCAAATGGAGATTGAGCTCCGTTCCAAAGTTCGGATAATGATTGTCCGAGTTCAGTTTATCGGCAGCTGGAGCTCGCATCTCACCGACGTAGAAAACCCCCAGAAAAACGACTGCTGCCTAAGCGGAGATCTATGCTGGATGTCTGATTAAAGTGTTTCTCCCCGATCCTCTACATTACTCCGCCTTTTATTAGCTTCCCTAACCATAAAGATTAACACTAAAGTCCCTTACACTCCCATACACTTGCTTTTTCGTAACTTTCCTACACTAAAGAAATCATCCAATCATCATGCTTACACATAGCCCTATTGAAACTGTACACAATATGTCTAGCCATCGTCTAGACTGCTATTACATAACATCTTTACTCATGAACTTGTGAACAATAAACTACAACCAACACCCTAGTGACACTGACATAACTGAGTCTCGACTGAGCTAGAGAACATTCCTAGCCACCACCTGGATGGGAGCTATTACATAACACCTCTATTCACTCAATTTCTATAGTCTGAGTTAATACATAATATTGCAAACCGGGGATGCTGTTGCCATGCTATTTCTTTAACTTTTGCTTTGTCTCATTTCATGTGACAGCCCTGTCTGAATTTGACTGATCTAGACACGCTGTTGCTATGCCAGTTTATTCTTTTACTTTTACTTTGTCTCCTTTGATATGAATTTCCAGACAGTCACTTTCTTGCAGTTTGACCTAGTGGCTTTCTAGGACAACTTTAAAACCCTAAATCTTTACAAATTCAAACAAGTTCGATTTCACTTCACTGGCAACATCAAAGATAAATTTCTCTCCTGACACTGATCAATAATCTTTGATTTGCATATACATGTAGTTAGAAACTTTGATCATTCATGCATGAAGAGATAAGGTCAAATGAGTACATTATGGTCATTTCAGACCTTTCTGTGATCAATGAAGCATGACGTGTTATGGTCTGATGATAACGATTAATTTCTTTTGTTTTTATGGAATTTTATATAGTATCTAGACATTCTATACATAACTCTTAGCATTTCATTGGGATATATTCATTTTGACATGACTTAAACTTTGAATTATTAATATCATGGCTAAACCTCTGTACAAACTCTATGGTGGCAACTTTCACTAGAAATTAGTTCATTTAAATATTTTTGTACAATGAAAAATGCCAATTCAAATATTAAGAATCCTACATCAAATTCCATCATATTGTGTCACCTATCAAAACATTGAGTGAAACCATATTCAACGAAGCATTTCAGTGATCACTGAAAGGACTGAAAATGACCATAAATGTACCCACTGGACCATATCTCTTTATACATGAATGATCAAAGTTTGTAACTATATGCAAATCAAAGGCTACTGGTCTGTTTTTTACTTGTAGCAAATTATCTGATCACCACTTGTATGATTTAGAAATAATCTCAGTTATAATGTAATTCATTATGCCAGAGTGTCCAACATGCAAGAGAGGGGTTGACTTATTTTGCTGCCAACTGTAGATGATCAAGATAACATGATTTCTCAACTTGCTTCAATAGCTGAAAATAATCATTTAACACACCAAATGAAGATGGTGGAATATCCATGACACTGTCACTTGACTTTTCCATTTGCATCTTGCCCCCAGTCCTTAACTCTGAAGTGGATGAAGTTCACATGTTGTCTGGTCCTTGGCTGTTTGGAGTTTATTCAATATACAAGAACAGTTAACATCTTACAAACAAAACAATAGTGCAGGACATGGGACATTAGAAAGTATGTTAGAGATGGGTGCTTTGCCTTTGCCATAACAAGCTTTAGCAATCAAATTGAAAAGCCCTACCATTGATTTTGAAAGACTGAATTCACTAGTATCTACTGATCCATAAGCTGTAAATAGGACTTTTCAAAGTTTGAAATGATTAGCTATGTCGAATATTCTTGTTCCAAACATTGTAAGAGCATGAGGTTGTTTTGATACTAGAAAAGGGAGAGGGTAAATAAACAATCATAGTAGGGCCTACAATATTACGATAACGTGACTGCTAAAGTTTGTTTCAGGAGCTTGATACATGTAGACATGCAGGTACCCCCCCCCCCTTCCATGAATTATCTCTTTTCAATTGGATCAGTATGTAATATTCTACAGATAGTGAAATAAAAAAAAATGCAAAAGACAGTTGTTTCTAGAAGGGTCACTATTCACTGGATAAGAATGTTTGTTTTCAATTACCAAGATGGACATTACAGCAAACATTGTTTTCAATATTTCCTGTCTAACACTATTCAACTAAAAATCCAGAGACAATTTGACGTCCAAATGTAAATAATGTTGCAATTGTAGTATTTGAAAATATACAGATATGTTGTCTGCTAAAATAGTATTATAAGCTAAAATACTTGCATTCTGCTGAAGGCGATCATGCTGGTAGATAAGTCTAGACGAAGTTCAGTAGCAGTCTAGCTGTGGAGAAGATGGAAGTTCAGCAGTTTGGTTCTGTGTTCAGTGAAGTTCAGCAACTGACTCTGGGCTTTATGAGATGCAGAAATCTGATTGTAGCAGTCTGACTGATGTTCCATATCTAACATTATAATTAAAAATGTGAATACAAAATAGAAAGTGTGTTTTCAAACTGTTGTTTGATTATACAAGATTTTACACACAATATCTAGAATCTGCATGAAATTTGAAATCAGTTCACATGTTTTTGCAGTTTAAATATATAAAGGACCTTATATTATTATTTTTTGGGGATGATTAAAAGACATAGGCCTACTACTTGTATTTGAGTTGTCTCAATTCAACATGTGTAAGCCTATAGTTTGGGGTATTATGACTTCTTGAGGTTCTAGATCTTGTCGATAGGCATCCACGTTGCAAGGTCTACATCTACCTAAGATCTGGTAGGACCAGCTGTACTGTGGCTTCACATTCGGGTTGATCACAGTTACAGCCTGAGATGCAGCCACAGTCTGACTCTGATCATCAACTGTTGTCATGTCATCATCATCAATTAAATTGCTAAAAGAAGTTGTATAAGCGGTACTAGCATCGGAGTATGGACCTATAGAATCCACTAACTGCCTAGATAGATAGCACTATTTAGAAGACCTATTAACTTCCTTACTGATGAGTGATAGGCCTACTTATGTTAATGATAATATGTTTAAGAATACCAAGGCTAAGAGTCTAGTCTGGTTATACTTTTGGTATACACTGGTTAAGTAGTATCTAGGTCAGTAGGTGCTACTCAGGATCACTATACCACTGAATTCTAGATCTATAGACACCTGGTAGTACAGCAGTAGAATTCTAGAGGTTCCATGCCAATGAATTTAGGTAAACATCATTCTCTATCTTATTGTGACACATGCATTGCGATTACAGTGTTGTATGCACTTAGAATTGTGGAAGATAGCTTTCAAGTCTGAACCAAGATCTGAACCATGGTTTCCAATTCATATTCTGTGTAGACCTGGATCTACGTACTACTACTAGGCCCTACTACTACTACTACAGTGCACTCCCCTTACAACGAACACGGTTATAACGAAATTTCGTTATAACGAAGTAAATGTTCTGGTCCCAAAATTATCACCATTAAAGTCTATGGTATGAAATTCGCTTATAAGAACACGGTTATAGCGAAATTTCCGCTATAACGAAGTCTTTTCCGAGCGCCACAGACAAAGAAAAACAAAAGAAATGTGCTCCATTATAACGAAATATGAATTGCTTTCGAAAATACGTAGCGGAAAAAGCATTTACAGCGTCTCTGCATGGGTGAACGCTTCACACCACTGTGTGTTCGCTCCTTGTGTCACACACAGTTTCTGAGGGGAACTTGCGTTTATTATTGTAATATAGTTATCCCATCACATTTCACATAGCTTTGCAGACAGTGTATGATGAGTATTCAGCAAGCAGAATATGGTATATATACGTGGTTTCCTTGTTTTCGCTATATATCGTATTTGTTCGGTTATAACGAAATTTCGTTATAACGAAAGAAAACTGCCGGTCCCGAGCATTTCGTTATAACGGGAGTGCACTGTAGAACTAGTTAGTCTAACCACTGTCGGACTCTCCAGATAGTACTACCTGCCCTAACCCCAGGGCACTCCCTGTTAGTTGTACAAAGTGCTTCGCGTTCGGGCTGGTCGCTGTTATTATAACCCCTAGTATTTTACAAGTTTTTGTTGTAGACCTATAGTAACGTTAGACAGTAACATTAGGACTTGTAAACGTAACAATGACATAGGTAACTTACAGCTGGTTCTCTGTAGTGTAAATGCTAAGGCTATAAGTTCACGTTAGGGCCTACCCTAAAAAACATTAGGCTTAGGCTAGGCCCATAGTTCTGTTTGACAAAATAACCTAGATTTTCTAGACTGAAAAAAAAACCAACAGATTTTTCCTGTCGATTTGACGCAAAACGGAAATTTTGTATCACTTCTGAATACTATCCACACAGCTAGTGACAGTGTAATTATTCAATGTTAGACACGTCTTCAAAAATATAGGCCTAACATAACATTAATAATTAAATGCAGACCAATTCTTATGAAATTTCCGGTTTCTTCTTCGATCCCTTCACTATTCAGGCCTTAAGTTACCTGCAATTCACCCATACATGAACAAATCGGGCAATTTCTCTCATGAAATATCTGCACGCCAAATATATCATAAAAATCAACCTACAAAAATTTCACTATTACTTGTAGAAGTTGTACCCAGGTAGTAGACCCTACCAATACACCATGCTAAGTATATAAACAAACTACCTAACTCAGCTGGCCATTTGGTCATTCAAACAAACGGCGATGTGCCTAGGTGGGACTATTGTGATAACGCTACTACCGGTAAGATTAGATCTACATCTAGCTAGTCCTTTGGAGAATTGTAGAAGATTCGAACAAAAATATATCCAAATAATATCACATTATGAATCCACATGCATTACTTTTCAATTGTAGACAGCTTTAAATATACTCACTAATAGAAATATGTACTGGTAGCGGTGTAGAATGCAACTTAGCCTCCAGGATCCTGCCTCCGTCGTAGATCTGTTGCCTCTGCGCTGTATACACTGTCTGTATACGTGCTATGTCTAGTAGCGAGTGCTCAACGCATGTAACACAATAGGGAGAAAAAGTTAATGATATGCTAATGATATGTTAATTAGTATTACCCTCGAACATGACGATTTAAAAAATTTAAGTCTCTCATAGCTTAGGAGAGACTTCGTGAAATGGTTTTTACTTCTCTGTGAAAGTCTCTCCTAGCTTAGGAGCGGCTTGGCCATTTTAAGATTTATGTGATAGCTTTTATGTGATAGCTTCATGAAACGGACCCCAGGTACTCACAATGTACTAAACACATGTATACACACATACACACACATAGCAAGGTCATTGCAAATTTGTGCTGGTAATATTTTTCAAGAGTACAGTTGAAATTCTGTTGCCATGGAAACAGTGCATTTTGACCGTGAAATCAGGTTTAAAAATGTAGATTTAAATTCATCTGCAGTTCTTAGGAAATTCAGAAGAAATTTTGGCACATGTCGGGATGGTAACTTAGAGCTGCCCAAGAAGTATATTTAAGCAGCTGTAAGCACTACAATGACTTTTTTTTTTCAATTTAGATGTAAATTATGAATATGATGCATTACACGCTATACATATAAACCATACCACACTAAAATTAACCTACTGTATACGCTCAATATTCTGCAAGGTATGATCTTCACGAATTTCCCAAGACAGCTGCTACATGTATCCATGAACTTTAACACACAAAAAATATCAACTCTGACACTGACATGAGAAGGCATCTGCATACATATATTTGTGCATTCAGTATACTGTGTACCCCACAATCATGAATTCAAATACTTGCACAATTGTCTCAAAGTCTTGATAAATACTTCCTAAATATATGGCGTATACAGCATAGCAAATTAAGCTTGCTCCTCACCCCCCCCCCCCCCACCCCCACCCCCAACATATTAGATGATGGGCGATTAATGACAAGACATGATGGAGAAACAAGACACACTGTCTCTTTACAGTTTTGTCGAACATAGATACTTGTATTGTTTTCGTAATGCTGAATGCTCTTATGCAATGTACACTGTTTACCAAGAACAAGACACTGTGCACTTTCACAGATACGTAGGACCCCTACATTGTACCTCTTTTCTTTAATGTTGCTCTCATATTGAAAGAAATGTTCATAATATGAATGATGGTAAAGAGAAATGTGCAAAAGTAAAGCATACTAAGTACTACGAGTATGAAAAGGTAGTTAATGAGAATGTACACCTTGCTGAGTACAGAAGAGCCATTCATACACTCCTCATAATATGAAACACTGATTACACTATCTGCATTTATGAATGTTTTAATGTCTTACGGTTTTTATTGTTATATTTGTGTTTTGGAAACAAGAGTTGTGAAACGAATAAGCAATACTACAACGTTATCATGTCATGTTCAGTAATTTAAGATGTCAATGTAACCTTTTTTTTTTCTTCTCTCTCTCTTCAAGTTTACTATTTTTTCTTCCTCTCATTATACTGGCCAGGTATTGGTCACTTACTTGAATGTGTTTGTTCATCTTTAAAGGTACAACCCTGTGAATACATACCATGTGCACTAGTCCACATCATGTGATTATAAACACACTCTAAATGAACTAAAAAAAGGGAAGGTGCAAACATGCATTGTCAGATTGGGTGTAGAAGCAAGTGTATCCATGACGCCGGTATTCGTTTACGAATCGACTACATAATACCCAAACGCAATATATTTGGGTTGCGATATGCAATGCGGAGTATATAGATGTGTACACAGTATGCTTCTGTGGGTGTATGAAAATAATTATGTGATGCATGTGCCAAAGTTTTTGCCAAAGGGAGGTGTACGCTCTAAATATGTGAGGTGTAAAAATGTCGAGTGTGTTCAAAAGTGTAATTGTATCCGTTTTATTTGTATTACATGAATGTTTTAATGTCTGACGGTTTTTTAATGTTATATCTGTGCTTTGGAAATTGAGCTATGAAATGAATAAGCAATGTTACAATGTTATCATATGACTATATCTGTTCTGTAATGTAAGTTGTGTTTTTTTATAAGCAATTTGTATGAGATATTGTTTTGTTATGTTGTATTACTGTGTAAACTACCTCAATTCGGCCTTGTTAGGCTGCCATGGTAGTTATCTTTTAAACCATGAATAAATAAATAAATAAATAAACACCTACAAAAGGATAAGGGGTGAGCAAATCAAAGTGTCAATATTGTTATGATATTTAACATTAAACTATTAAAACAATTACTGGTTTCAATTACTGCTGATAATCCATATGTTTCTAACATGCTGCTCTTTACACAGCTCCCTGTTCACTGTGTGATTGACTACATCAAAACTGTGAACAAAGAGTATTGATTTTATTAGTCCCTTGCTTGTGATTTTTCTATTTGTTTTTATGGGTTTTTTATATCAATACAGTTTAACCCCATGAATACTTAAAACTGATAAATGCAATGTTCTTTGCATCATGCTTGATTGCCAACTGGGTGACAGTCTGCTGGAAACTCTTCAGTCAACTAGCTATCCTCATGAATATGATTACTTCACATTCTCTCTTCTAAGGACATGTTGGCCCATCGCTAAATGTGTCAAAGCCTCCACATTAAAATCTGTATTCTATACCAAATGTCTTCTCTGCAGTTCAGCACGAATGAACACATACATAATATGTGCAGTGTATGACATGAACATCTTCATGATAACATCATGCAATCACATCTGAATCACACCAAGTTTCTCTTCCCATTGCATAAACCCTATCTATCCCAGATCCTACCATCAATTTACACTGAGCTGAAAATGAACCCACATCTATAGCTGAATACATGGGCTCATGTGTGTGTTCCACACTGTCAAACACTCATGCACGTCTTTTAACCATGCTTGGTCAAAGATGTACTAATACAGCTGAATATCAATACAACCAGGTATAAAGTTAGCTTATCTACATGCAACTTATCTGCATTTGTATATTTGTGCTGTGATCTACTCATACAAACATGCCTTTATTAAGTTTATGGTAACCAAATGTTACACTGAAAAATAGTTTCAACATGCAGAACTGTTGATTTTGCTCAAAAGTGTACGCAAAAATTAATGCCCTAGAAATGTGTCCAATTGTGACCGTGCACCTCAAAACGAACATAAAGTCGCACACATTGACTTTGCGTGAGGACTGAAAATAAGTGAAATGGGTCAACCTTGCCGAACTTGACTTTTTCATATTTTCTGAAAGAGCGGGTCTTCTTTTACATTATGCTAAAATTTGGTATCATAAAACGAGCAGGAAAGTGTGTTTTTTTAGCAGTTTATCTCGAACATTTTTGGTAAATAGTGAGATTAGGTGTGTTTTCAGAGTTCCCTTTTTCATTTCTGAAAAACCTTGTCAACACTCTTCACTTTCAACTTTAATAACTTTTGAAAGGATGATGCTACTGCTTTGAAAGTTGGCATTGATTATGGACAGAATGTGTTAATGAGGCATGCTTAATTTCATTTCAATCTGATAATCCCTTCATTGTTGTTACTCTGGTGGTTTACTTCCTGTTTTTTGTCCCATTCATCGTACAGCCAGTACGGTTTGGTAAGGATTAAGTGCTTGAATAGACACTGTACTTCAGAGCCTCTTTTCTCAGTTCACACTTTTCCTGAGTTTGTGCTTTCTTTCCAATATTTAGATAGGTTAGGAGAGTCCATTTGATTTGAGTTATACATCATTTTAAAGCTCGAGGTCTGCTCTTTCAGAATATGTTCTTAACTAAAAATTCATGTCTGGCGACTTTTTGTTTGTTTTGAGGTGCAGGGTCACAATTATGCTACAATATCACAATGTCAATTGGGAAACAACATATTAACAAAAAATAGATTTGCCATTGTGTTCACTATATAACTTTGTACAACTGATTAGTAATCTAATCTGCAGTTTGGTCCACAGCAGCATCTATACTGATCCTTTATGCTAGTGTGAAACAGACGCAGCTTGTTGGAAAATATGGTTTACTACGTATCTCGTAACTACCTGAAGGAACCACCCCTGGACCCATGAATGCATTACAATAAGTGGTTTATTTGCTGATAAATCAAATTCAGTGCCATCTTGCCACAGCACAGGTTCATCTGCCCCATGGTGGTGCTTCACAATAAACAAGATCAACATCATCATAATTTTAACCAGTACTTATTCAAGAGCTTTTTTTACCACCGAGAAACATGAAATGTCTCGCAATATACCCTGGCAGTTTTGAGTTCAACGATGTTCATTATTACAACAGTGAAAGGGTGATGATGTGTCTCATTATCCGTGCTAATACTGCAGAATAAATGAGTTTCATCAGGGGCAAAATATCCAGAGGACTCTTCAATATCTTTGAAAAGCACAATGTGCTATTATTGTAATTATCACACTTGGATGCATTTGATGTAGCTGAGTTTATTACTGCCGATGCACTTGTTAAAGCAGACTGAAACACTGCGTGCTTCGTGTTTTCCTTGCTTTTTAAGGGTGATGACCTCAGCCTGATAAAATGTGTTTAACAAATCAGCGCCTTGTTTTGTTTGCACATTTCCTCATTGTTGACGGCGAGCTGCTAACCCTTTGCAGTGTATACCATCATCTCCTGACGTCAAGTTTGGTCTGTCTGCCCTCAGCTGCCATTCCCCATGATTCACAGAAGTTATACCTATACTTGATATAAGAAATATTGCAGAAATAAGAAATAGAAAATAAAAATGGCAACATTGCACTCAAAAAGTTATTTTGTGGAGATCTAAAAGGTGTTTTGTATGAAGGTATGATGGTGACAACATCTTCATTTAAAAATGAGGGAAATTTCAAATAACAATCAGTAAGATACAGATAAGTATTACATGCAACTTCATGCGTCAAAATTACACAATGTACCTGAATCATGAAGGCCTGTACTTCTGTCATGACATGTAGAGCATTTTCAGTTTTCAGAGGGCTTTATGAAGAAATTTGAATGTCCAAACTCTTTTAAATATTAAACACAATAAATCATAAGCTATTACTGCACAAAACGCTCCTTTCATTATTGGTAAATTTGTGTTATGTAAATTTCATTGCATCATTTTTGCTTACAATCTTGAATGAACTGCTGTGAAGTCTTCTTTATTCATAACTATGCCATGCTGTACATTTCTTGTTCAGGAGGATGAAGTCACAGATGTACAAGACCCTTATCCTCAAATGAGAGGTCATATCAGAAGTTATCCTAAAACAATACAGACAGATTCCAACAAATCAATCTATAAACATTTCAGGCTGTGAGGTTCTTACTTTTCATTCTCTCTCTATAACTAGAAATAATTGTACAATTTACAATGTTCACTTACTGTCCGTGTGCACTAGCTGGAATTCTTATGCTGGTGTGAGTCTCGGCCATGAAGAAACATGTTTTTTTTTTTCTCTTTTTCTTCCTTTGCCTGCTGATAAAATAGATAAAATTGTCTTATCATGCAGAAGTACAAAAGAGGAATAAAAATTAGCAAACAATCAATGTAGGAACAAAATGGACATCTGATGTTTAGAAGCAGACACTTTTTTCTCAATATTACAATAATGTAAGAACATTCTTTGAACTGCTTTCATATCCTCCCTTCTGTAACAATTTAACCCTCTATACAGTCATTAAAGTCAAATGATCACCAAAGTCTACAATCTTTTCTCATCCTTTTCTCTTTATATTCTATTAAATTTGATCCCTCAAAAGCCAATTTGTTTTTGTAGCCGAATCTATTTCTTTAGTCCAAATAAATTCGACCTAGGCACGGTTGACTGTACATCAATCCATCAGCCCCCAGTCATATTCATATGCTGATATATACAAATATCTATTTTTAAATACTTTATATACATTGTACACCCTATATCCATCAGGCCCTCATGTGCCCTGCCTATTGCAAGCACTCTCCTCCCATGTTTCTTCATCCCCTAAATCCAGGGGTAACTGTGACTTGGGGCTTGAGTAGGTCTACATACAACTACACACAGAGAAATTAGGGTTCTATTAGGGTTCATATTTTCACCCTACGAGCAAATCTAACTAAAAGGCACCTTATAGGGTTCGGGATGGGTGTAGGGGTGCAAATCCGAACCCTAAAGGGAGCCAAGTCTTAAGGGTTCGAATTTGGAACCATTCCATAGTCTTTCCCGAAAGCTGACATGTGGGTGTTGAATGGTGTTTGCTTGAAATGCCACACTATTTTTGGATATTATCGTATATTTTTATTTGAAAATATAACTACACGTTGTTAAAGAGTAACAGTGTCATCAGTAATACTGTACTAAAAAAATTACTACTTGAATTAAACATTTGTTTTTTCTTCTCGTACCGGGATCAAGAATATCATTTCAATGACGTTATCATAGAGTACACGTATTATGCGTGCACGCGTGGACCGTTCAGCACTTGGTCAATACAATGGCAAAGCTAAAATCGCATGCGCACGCCACGCCGTATACGTACGTACGTGCATACTACTGACGTTCCTCGTTTGAAATGGACAGACGACCGTGAGGTTGGGATGATGAATTAATCTTTTTGATGAGCCAAACGTTGTGAGTAGATAGTAGATAGTTGTACTATAATTCCGTTGAAAATATTTCACAGTAATCGATGATGATATGTGTGAATTATGCTAATCGAATGCTGAGTGGTGAAAACTGATGCGAAAGAGTTGTATCGAAGTACATGTGTACTAACATGTCAGAAGTGCGATCATACATATCAGGTACATACAGTAAAGCATAGCGAATAAGTCAATGAAAGTGCACGGTAATACGGAAAGCCTCAACCAAGGTACTAACTACGACCAACAGCCCCATACGCATAGCCATAGCGTAATTACGCTATGCGTATGGGGCTGCTGGACGCAGTTACCAAGGTACGTACGTAAATAGGTGACCGGATATAGTCGCATCATATTCGTTAATAGGAATTATTACGTTTGAGCCGAGTTGAGGCTCAGTTGGATATTGGTTTCTGTGAAGTTGACACGAAGAACGATGTAGGCATGTATGATGTGCCTAATGACGAAAAATAGCGTTCCTGGTTCATTTAGGAGAATTTAAGACATGTATGAAGATTGAAGTCAGAAAATTTAGGTTGGCCTTGACTCCTTGTTGTCTATCAATGAAAATAGAATGTGTGTTATAAATTAGCAATGCCATAGTCACAGAGCATAAGCAATGATACACGATATGTGAATTTAGATAATATCTACTGGAGAAGTTGCATGTGCTAGACATGACATAAAATAAGTCACACAAACAAGGTATGTAAACGGTAAATCACTTCAGAAGTACAACTACTTGATCCCATACTTTAGCAGGTAGATATTCCAGTATTGATTGTATGTTGAACTTTGTTTTATTCAATTACAGGTTGAGCCTTGCTGATCCATGCTGATGCATGGTGTTAGCTTGGTCTCATACTGGGCCAAAGGGACCTGTGATTATTCATCATCGAGTTCACTATGCATCAAGTTCAATAATGGTCTTCAGGATGAGTGATGCAGGTCAACCTCGAGAGACTGGTGAGCCATATAGGATGCCAGAGCTGGAGATGGAAGATGTTCAGGATGTCAATCCTGGTTCCTCGTTGAGTCAGTGTGGAAGCCATGCCAGTCCTTCTGAGAGTGATGGCCAGAAGGGCATACTATTTGGCAGCTGAAGCAGGTGCTATAGAAACGCATCAAAAACTAGAGCTCGAGGAGTTTCGACTTATGCAGCGTAAGATGAGATTAGCTATGAAGACCAAGCTGCAGGTTGCTGAAGCAGAGGATCAGATATACCTTGACTACGAGAACAAGAAGTTGGGAGTCGGCTTTCCTGTGAAAGCAGAGGATGAAACCTTGCTGTACCCAACTGAATGCGCCAACCAACCAGTACACACGAGTACACCGATTTCCCTGACTAGAGAAGTAGCAAAAACGTTATTTTCAAATTTTCTTTGACTTTTAGCAGATATAGTCCAAAAGCCAATAAGATCATCAGCATCATGTAGTATCCCTGAACCAGGTTTGATGAAAGCCCATCAATTTTTCCGTAGATACATCCGCACAGACCGGGAGACAGACAGGCAACCTGAAAACATATGCCTCCGGCACCATTCAGGGCAGAGGCATAATAATGAGACTCCTATGTCATAGGCTATGTCATGTATGTTTAAACCATATAAAATTTGAGACGGGTCACATTGAATCCCCCCCCCCCCCCATTAGAATTGCTAAACACCACGGCTCTAGAAACATCTTTCCATTTTAATCCAGATAGTAATCACCTCCCTGTTTTTAGCCGAGGGTGAGCATGAAGCCACTCCATGAAATGAAGATTAGCATTTTTTTTTTTGCAAAATATATGTGAAAATGTCTAATTTCATAGATAACGATAACTATTTATTCTGTCTTCTAAACTGTTGTCAGGTTATTCCCTTTCTTAGAATGCACTGGGCTTGAATATTTACAAGAATACTCTAAAGAAATATATAATAGAAAAATACAAGAGAACGAACTGGCAAATTACAAATTTAAACACAACCTAAAGAGAACTTGACTTCTATTCACTTTTATCTTTTTTTATCTTTTTTTTTTTTTGGGGGGGGGGGGTGGATTATGGATGAAAATATGAATCTGCTAATGGATATGAAATACTCAAATTATGCTTTCCATTATATTTCATACTAGATGGGGTTAGTTTGTATTGTTCATATATTAGATATTTCTTCACCATCGATAGCCTCAGTGCTTCAATAACACATGCACACTTTGAATTGATTGTTTAAGTAGGGAACAAAAAAAAAATAAGTCGCCTGCTGTTTTTTGTAGTAGACAGCCACACAATGTATGTCAATTTTGGGCAATCTCTGGCAATGCAATGTCATAAGTGGAGTAGCTTTGTGACACTTGACAGAAGCATGATTTTCTCACAAACCCTTTATGTATATAAGGATTGAAAAATAGAGTTTGTTCCAAAACCTGAGAAAACTCAACATATCATATCTACTTTTTTTTTGCATATAAAAGAGCACTGGACTTCACTCTTTAAGAAGGCAGAAACTACATGTATTATCATTGCCCTTACATACGTCAGTGACTTGTTGAGGAAATGTGCATGTTTTACCTATAAGAAAAAAAAAGTGAAATTCTCTTTATGTTTTCCTTGAATTGTTCTACGCATGTGACATCATAAACTCTTCTCACTCTGCTGCGACTGCACAAATGATTTAAAGATTATTAACTTTTGAACTGAATGTCTGCTTTTCACTTTTTTTACTGATGTGTTCTAATAGTATAAGCCAGTTCGGGGTACCAGTTTGAGCATGTGCGGAAAAAGGTTATTTGTACCGAGAGACAGGTTGGTTTTTTAATTTCACTGAGATAAGCATCTGTAATGCTAGGATTATTCATGGAATCCTTATAAATGGTGCCTGCCAGTACATCCACTTAACAGCAAGCCTGGTATTTGGCAATGTTAACACACAAAAAAAGTTTGTTAACATATTCAAAACAGCACTTAATAAAATAGATGATTCCCTAAGTGTTGATTGACGAACCATACTGGTCACTTCATCTACACTGGTTAGGTTCATTCTTTGTTTGAATATGAGTTCCATAAATGGCTATGGTGGGCAAGCTGCTGCATTATGTCACTTTGAATTGAGTGAAGTGCCTAACCAACTGAGAAAAATGAAAGGTCAGTTGTACCTATGTGCACATGAGCTATCTCCGGACTGGCTTATTGCTGCGCATTCACTCAATCCACATGTAGGTCTATATGAAGGTGGACTTGCCCTCTAACTCTGATTATAATTTTAAGCTTTCTTTAAGTAGGTTGTATAAAGTGCTGATATATTTGTGTAAGGTTTGGTGAAAATTAAGTGTTAAAATGATTGGAAGAGTTGTGAGACTGTAACATCAACACTTGAGGTATTTCTCATGCATGATCATAAATCTCTGTAAAATATTGATGGTAATACATGTAGTAATAATGATAATGATAATAATAATAATAATAATAATAATAGTAATAATAATGATGATGATAGTAATAATAATATATTTTGCTTCTGATCATTATGCTTGTGATGGTGCCAATACCAATACCTGCTTTATGAATGTGAAAAATCGACTGCTCTTTACAATATTTTGAATGTTGGGGCTAAACTGCATACATTGTGTAATTATATTTATGGTCTACTGAGTACAATGTGCTTCTTGTTTCCATCGCTTGAAAAAACAACAACAATGTATCAAAAAAATTGTTTTTAAACTTGTCTCACAAGACATATTCCTTCCTCTTTATGTCCAGTTTGTCATACCACTGATTGGTTAACTTTATTTTCCCTTTCTGAGGTTACATTTTCTGTGGAATTGTTAATGTTAATTTGATGCAATGAAAAGTGTTTTCAGATGTGCTATTCTGCCCAAGATTTATAACTGGGACATATCTTTAGCTGTGTGCATAAAAAAGTAACCAAATTTAGATGTGCATTCTTCATTTTTTGATTCTTTTTTTCACCTTTCTTATCATTGGTGTAATTGTATATGAAAAACAAAATGTGAAGTATACTAATTGTATAATGGCGCACATTCGCTAGCTCTCAAGTTTGGAATTGGATGGAATATGTCAGTACAAGTAGTGAGTTTCAAATATATATGACAGAACTTTGCCATACCCTTCATTGTTTTGGCAATAACTTGTGTACGAGAAATCAGAGTTGACATATCGCTGTTAATGTCTAAGAGCGTCATAAAGGTGCTTTTGATTACACATAAAGGTGCTTAAGATGTACCGGTAAATTCAAGGTACATATCTATGATCCATTCTAGAAGTAGAAGGACAATGTGAAAGATATTTGTCACATAGTTTACTATTACTCTGCACAAGCTTCAGGGATTTTTTAAATAAAAAGTACTAGTGCTTTTTGTCAATGTGGTAACTTCCTTTAAAAGAAGAAAAAGTAATCATTTGATAAAAAGAACAAATATTTTTTTCTTTTTCAATGTACTGACCAAATTTCATACATTTTTGATTTACATTTCCCTTTTTATGACAAAATATGCATCTCGTATTAGAATTTGTAGAAATACAATGTATGTTTGATGTTCACTTTAAAGTAAACCATGAAAAAGAAAATCGCTGTTAACTTGTCCCTCTTCCATTAGACATTTATTAAAATGTTCATAATTTATATGTAAGTATGCACTGTATTCATCATGTTTATGTTCTATTTGTTGTTGAATTGAAGTCTCTGACTTCATTTTTCGAAAGATTGTGGATTTAATTGACTGAGAAACTGTGTGTAAATCTATGCATGCTATTTTGCGTCATGTCTGGAGTGTTGCCTTAGGTAATTGTTTGTGAAGTCAGTGAAGGCATCCAGTAGACATTAGGTAATTGTTTGTGAAGTCAGTGAAGGCATCCAGTATATAATTATTTTGGTTTTAAAAAAAGGTTATAATTTTCACCATATGGGGTAACCCTATATAGAGACGTGTGCAAATTGTATTGCATCCTATATTGCGGTGACTTTATCACCCCATAGGGTGCAAAATTACAACAATAACAATATGAACCATAATGGGTGCAGGTATGAGGTGCAGAAAGGGAACCCTGTATAGAGGTCCATATTTGCACCTTATAGGGTGTTGAATATAGGGTGCTAAATAAGAACCCCCCAAAATAGAACCCTAAATGGAGCCGCTGGTGTTACAACGATGTGAACCAGAAAGGGAGCAAATTTGCACCTGAATTTTTGTTCACCATATGGGGTGCAGAAAGGGAACCCAATGTAGGGGTGCAAATATGCACCAGATATGGTGTTGAATATAGGGTGCTAAATAAGCACCCCCAAAAATAGAACCCTAAATGGAGCCGCTGGTGTTACAACGATATGAACCCTATTGGGTGCAGAAAGGGAACCCAATGGAGGGGTGCAAATATGCACCATATATGGTGTTGAATATAGGGTGCTAAATAAGCACCCCCAAAAATAGAACCCTAAATGGAGCCGCTGGTGTTACAACGATATGCACCCTGTAGGGTGCAAATTAGAACCGTAATTTCTCTGTGTGTACACTATACGGTGGCACACACCTTTTATTGAAAGTAGTAGAGTAGGCCTACTACCCGATATGCAAACTCTGGTATCAAATTGGTAAGTGTCCATAATACCATTTGTTTTAATGTATTTTAACAAGGACTCTTTGTTCTTTCCAGAAACAAAAGATCATAAAGAAGTCAGTTTGTTGTACTCTTACGTGTATCTATGTGTATCTATTTCTAGGTTGTTTAAGAAGACCAACACTTTCATATATACAGGGACCTATACATTACAAGCTTTGCTTTTTAGTAGGTCCCCACATTTCATGCTTGTTAAATTGTCTTCTCTTGTATTTTTTGTAATTTACGACGCTATGTTCAATCTTATGTTCAATCGATCGTATCATGTTTGATGTTTTGAAATGTGGAACAATAAAATCAAATCAAATCAAATCTATGACTCCATCAAGTAAATCACTGGAATTCCAGGCCATTGTAGTTTTCAAATACCCCTTCAACCACTTGCTTTCAAAAAAGCATTGATAAATATTTTTGCTTGGATATCCTACAGTCAGTTTGCTGATCTTATCGTACGCTTCTTGTCTGAAATGTCTGGTGGCTATAGACCTACACATTGTATTACAAAACTTAAGGTTTTACTGGCACTACAGTACCATCATTGCATCTCTGATCACTTTCAGCTACTTGCTATGGATATGGTTCAATTTCTCTTCCCTCTCCTCCCCCACACCTCCCCCAAAAAACAGATGTAGTTGGCTTTTGTTCATTGTAAGTCCTAGCTTTTCATTGATCCAGCAAGTCAACACTAAATTGGGCAAGCTTTCGTGTCGCATGGACAGTATATAACTACGAAATAACTAGCCTACAGCATGGTGTGTGGGGCCTAGTTTTATACCTGTACAGGAGGGGAATGAAGCCAAGGGGGTGGGGTAGGCCTATGTATATGGTATTAGTTAACTAGGTACCGGTATGTACCAGGTAGTCCTTTAGGCGTAGCCGTAGGCCTAGCAGTACATGTAGCACTTAATAATGGATCACCATGCACCAGCACTCTACCGATAGCTCCTGAATCCTGCTTGAAAGTAGCGGTTTTTGACAATGAACATTATTTTCACATCCTTTTCACACTTTCATACTTCCAGAAAGTCTAGTTGATATTGATTTTTTTTTTCTTTCAAATCTAGCCTATACTGTATACTAGACGTAGAGCCCTGGCAGCAGAAAAAAAAGGAGCTTGCCAATGCAGCAACAAAATGTCAACACAAAAAGCTATGCGTGGGACTATTATCGATGTACTGTGTAACCACAGAGTATTCACGACAGCCACAACTTTGTCAATTCTAGGAAACACAAGTTTATAATTTTCAGGAAAATCCGTCTAAAAATTAAGTCTAAGTCTAAGGAAATATCTCTTTTTAGTACGAGACAAAATAAGCAATAAATGGGATAAAAATCAACAATTTTTCAACTTATTCTGTTTTGAATCCCCCGCGATCACACAGCAGACCTCAACCGCAGGAGAGACTCAACACATTGAGCTATGGAGCATTTTTATGTATGAATTAGTAAGTCGAGGGAACGACATACGTAAGTCGAGGGAACGACTATATAAGTCGTGGGAACGACTTACGTAAGTCGAGGGAACGACTTACGTAAGTCGAGGGAACGACTTAGTAAGTCGTGGGAACGAGTTAGGCTCCGTAAGTCGTGGGAACTACTTACGTAAGTCGAGGGAACGACTTAGTAAGTCGTGGGAACGATTTAGTAAGTCGTGGGAACGACTTAGTAAGTCGTGGTAACGACTTGGTAAGTCGAGGGAACGACTTAGGGAAAAAATTCTTGCCATGTCCCCTTACGGGCTCCGTAGACATATCATGGGTAGGCCTATGTACCACAAAATTATAAGAACTTTATGAGCACGTATAAAATTACAGAGAACAATTGAAATATCAAAGCCCTAAACAGACGAACGTCCGTGATGCTTTTATTGCTATCGCTGCTGCAAACTGTACTTTGTTGTTCCAACTGTAATGTATACGAAAATGTCGTGTTCCACCTAATGAACATACCCTGCAAAAATTGTAAGTCTGCTGGCTGTACATGGGACGTAACATTCTTTTATAAAAAAAAGATGATACTCAGTTTTCGTCACGGACGTGCTTCCACTATTTTGTAATAAAGATCGTAGCCCATTAAACGTTATTGACGATATTGTTCTGAGTCGTAATCAACTAACATCTAGCCACACGATGTTATGTTTGTTTTGAGTTTCTGTCCATCCTTTGTCAAATAGGAACCGAAATTATATTTTTAGACGAACCTCCGAGAAAAAAAGAACGTCCGTGATGAGTAAAACGTTTTCGAGTGGGACACCATCTTGCTTTGATGGCGAAGGTACATTTTACCTTTGGCTCTCTAGCCGAGGAGCTGCATGTCATTTTGGGAGCGGACTGAGGTTCGTCTGCAGTTTTTGGACCATGCAATTCACCGAAAACCAAGCAAATAATTAATATTTTCTCTGAAAATTCACCTCCTGATTCCCCTCTGAGCAATACATATGTTGTAAGGATGTCAAATTTCCTATGATTTGCATTAACAATACTTTTTCCAAAAAAAAAACAAACATTTTTTTTTTTTTCAAAAGAGTTAGGAAGGCTAGACTCTCTGCCGATTAGTTATCCGTCCTGGAACATGACCCTAGTCGAAAAACGAACGTCCGTGACAATTCCAGCGAACGTCCGTGATGTATGCAATGATATTCGTTTTACGATAGGTGAAAACGGTTATCATGAGGTTTTGAAATTTGGAAGATTTGGTTGTTAACTTGTTTCTCCACATTTGGATAAGCGAACATGATTTTTCATGTTCCAATTAATAAACCTTTCGATTAACCTTCGGAGATTCCTATCATTTACCGAATAAAAAAGCTTCATGATTATACGAACTCTATCAATTTTCGGATTGACAAACTGTATGAATAACGAGCGTCCGAAATGACGCGCTACAAAATGTTTGTTATAACAAACCATATTGTATAATATCGAAGTCGCAAACATCCATACAAGTTATATGGACTTATTGTGTCTTGTTATGACGAAACTTCGCAGTATCGAAACTAATATCATTTCTGACTAATATAATGACACAAATTCTCCTCGGTAACAGTGTGTAACACAAGGAGCAAACGCACAGGGAGTTCTTCCTAACGTATTCGTTTGTCCTCCCCTGCTACACTTCGTATTTCTATAACGGAGAATATTTCTTTTGTTTTTCTATGTTAATTCTTTGTTATATTTAGCTGTGACCATGTTCGTTATAACCAAATTTTGCATTGTAGACTTTAGATAACAAATTTATGACCTGAATCTTTACTTCGTGATGACGAAATTTTAATAGATATATTCGTTCTCAAGGATGGACTACGTCACAGAGATTACACGTACGTTTGTACGTTCATTTACGAGAGATGAAAAATAAAATATTCCTCAGTATGAGAAGATAAGCAAGCTTTTATAATTGAGAATTGGTGATATCTATTCAGGATTTTGCAGAGGAGTTTGTTCTCGACATGAAATTGCTGTTTGTTGTGAGTAGAATGCGTTTCCAACTCAAGAGAGCTGCATTGTTCAATATCTTGTTTGTTGCGAACGTCCGTGAGCTATTATGCGAACCTCCGTGATGAAAACTATGCTATGTTTGTTGGGCTATAATGCCTGCCTAGATCAGATACATCTTAAAAAGGTATGTTATTATTTGGGAGTGAGGATTAAAGTATGGGATAGTGAAATAAAAGGTCAAAATATTGAGTTTCTGTAAAATGCGTGTAAAGTGGAGAAAGTGTTTTTTTAGCGGAAGAGCAATATTTCAACAGAAATGACGAATTTGGTCAAATCATCAGTTGCCTACCATTACATACAGGTTAAGAACATAAGATTGATATTCAGCCAACACGTGCACTTGTCCCTCAGATATTTCGTTACGATTTTGAACTGAATCAGATCTTTGCAAACTATGTTAATTAAATGGTAGTCAGATGTATGCGCAGTACTCTTCCTTGAGCTATACTCTTTCAGGTAAGATACATTGTTAGGAGAAGTTCCTACTTTTTGAATTTTGCTTTGTTTTGGCTGAATTGTACATCGTTCAAAATTCTGACCCATATTATATATATGTGTGTGTATATATACACCCACATATAGGCCAGCCAAGACGAATTTTTGTTTACTTTGGACGGCAAAATTTGTTAATGCTAAGTTTTCCAGCTGAAAGTCTTGCGAAAATACTGAAGTTTAGCGTACGGCCGGATGTCAAGCGCGTTTTTTGCCGAAAAATGCCTTTTTATCGCAAAATTTGAAAGAATGTAAAAAGTCACGATTTTTATTTTTTTATCGAAATAAGTAATGATTGATGAGTGCCTTTAAAACTAGAAATGTGTTATCTTCCATTTCAAGTTTAGAACCTGACTAATATACATTTGAATGTAGAATACTACACGCACATAAATGGCGCAATGAAACATAAAACCGCGATTTACTCAAAATTGTACTTTGTAAAATCTTCCAATATTTCAATTTTTTTAAAACTACCTAAATCAATCTATTCAAAAGTTTTTATTTTTTCTAAATATAATATATGTTCTGATATCTTATGCAGCAAAGAAACTATAAGATAAGGCGAAAGATATAGTCGTTTTATGTTATCCTAAATAGGACGATGTATTTTTACTGGACGCGCATTTTGAATGAAAAATCGTCCATGTAAATATATAAAAAAGTCCATATATATTGTACATGTTATAGTGCGTGTAGGTATTTATCTTACATAGTCGGCGAAGTCAATGGACAGGTTGGACAGCTGACTGCAAAAGCCCTTTGTGGCACCTTGATATGACTGAAATGTGCTTCCTTGCCAAAAAAAAAAAAATACAAAGAGGAGCGTTGTTACCATTGCAACTGATCATTATTAGGTCACTCCCTGAAAATTTCAAATATTCATGATTGTAAAACGTACAAGTGTTGAAACATGTTTTTCGTGTGTGAAAAATGTATCAATCTAACTAATCTATGTTTAACAATGAAACCTAAGAGTTATATAAATTGTTTACTATGTTTGGAAATGGTTGTCATGGAAACCGTGATAACAAATCACGTTTTACTGGGAAAAATTACGATACCAAATCTCCCATCCTGCATACTCACACCTTCCCCCGAGAATGCTTGTGAATTCATGGTTATCAATACAATATAGTTTGCATTCTCAGGTCCTGAAACGCAGCCTTGCAAGGGATAGTCACGAAATCACTTTTACTTTTGTAATGTTCTAAGGCGATGTGTTTGCATTTTATTTTAATCTATCCTCCCGCAGAAGACTTACTAAATGTTTCTTTTATGATTGTTGATTGTTTACATGAACGTTGTTTGGAACGCACACTTATTCGGCGACATAAGAATATTGTATCCCAGATATTTGAGTGAAAAAGTAAGGCAAATATCACCCTCAAAAAAGAAAACAAGAGGTAAAAAGGAAGTAGAAATGAAATGCGTACAATGCAATAACAGCCTCATTTCCCCTTCCCATCATTAAGTCGGTTAAATCATCGAGTCTATAGTGCAGATTATACACTGTATTTATCCTTGGCCAAGTTCTGTGTCCTTGGAGCAGACATGTAACAAATTGTTTGCAATTCGATTTTTTTTTCTATATTATCACATCTTTGTGAAAAAAAAAAAAATCATTTCAGTTATCACCAACACTCCAAATTCCCAGTCAACCAACAAAACGTACGACACAATGTGCACACGCCCGCAACCACCGTCTCAAACAGCGTTCACGGACTATATCAACACACGATGAAATACAGTAAACAGTAAACGAGGCAATTTCTCTTTTTTAAGATAATGATTTGCCATTAGCGTACATTTACTAGAATAGCAGCACTTGACACCTATGTTGCTGGTTACCAAAATGCTGATAAAAATACCATACACAGTAAGAACATGCTTGAATCCTGCAAAATACAAATAATTATTTGTCTTCAACAGTATTTCGTTTTGAAAGGTAAAGAACCTCAGTCTCGATTTGTGGACATCTAAAAACAAAAACAAAAATTCCATCTGAAAACAATCTTCTTAAATGATTAAAAGCATTAAAAAAGAATGAGTCCTCAGCGAAAAATTTGATCATGAACAAATCTCTGTGACATACATCTAAAGACTTTGAAAATCAACAATACAAATTGCGCTGACTCTTAACATTATCTGCATTGATAAACTCAATTTTTAAATTGTGACATATACATATGTCCACCATCACAAATGTTACACCAGTTAGAAAAACAAATTTTCTCTTTAGGCAATATTTCAATATCTCTATTTTCTTCACAGTTTGTGGTTACATATCCTAGCTAATTATGACTGTGCATACGCTGTTGCATTGAACTTTAGTCACTGTACAACTAAACTAGAATGATGACTGCCAAATTTTTAAAATTCTACTTTTAGTCTGATATTTTTGTGTTCTGCAGACCAGTGTGATAAGATATCTGTACCGAGTATTCGTCTCTCAGTGAAGAAGAAAAAAGAAATCACCTCTCCAAAATGCATGGGTAATGCTTCCCTCTAATACTTTCCCTTATTCCAAGTACCAGAATACATTGCTGGGGCCCTGAATAGCTAACATATATTACAGTATTACTAACATCATGACAATTATGGCACATGTGAAAAAAAAAAACTGGCAAAACATACATCTTGACCAGATCATATTCTATTCACTACTTCTTGTACTTGGTGCTTTTACTTATGTCTTTCATATCTTAAAGTAGAAAAAACATGCTCTGTGCTATTTCCCTTTAGATACACCAACAGTTCCTTTGTGAAGTTTTCTCTTTTTAAGCATTTCAACGTGCAGTTTTCTTTTTTTTTCTGACCAACATGTCATATATTTTCCTCTATCTGATGAAGAAAGGCAAAGTTCACTTCCCTTTTCTTGACCCCCCCATAAAAACAAAAACAAAAGACACTCCACTCTGACAGGATTAAAATGTTGGCGTTTGGGCTTCAAAGGAAATAACAGGATCAATTTCCATGAAGTACTAGTATGCGGCTTGTAACTGTGAGTCTCAAAGGCATGGTATAGTTTTGGTTGAGATGGAGATTCAGACTTTAACTTTTTGCAGGGAAAAAAAAAACTTATGTAATATGAAAGAGCATAAAATTCTTAGAGTAATTTGAAGTTTGTTTAAAGTTGTTGGTCTTGAAATGGCCGTGAAATTTTAAAAAAAAAAGTGACACAGAATGATAATGATTAAAAGTGGGTGCCACCTTTTATTAGGACCTCTTTGTTTTTGTACATCTCAGCCTTTTCAAAACCAATTTTTAACAAATAAATTTGGAATTCCTCTTGGTATTGTTTACTCTTTAATATTTCATAAAAGGGTTCTCATTATTTCACAAAATCTCCATCTCAGCCCCCATCTCAACCAAAAGAAGACCATCCCTCATCCCTTTAATGCTGCAATCAAAATTGGAAGTAGATCTATATCAAATCATATTGTAAATTCTGTTTGCCGAGTATTGTGCACATTTTGATATCAGACCTTGTTTTACTTCATCACTAAAGAAAAAAAAAGATTAGAAAAGAAGCATTTAATCTGGATTAGTAGAAATTCCTTATATATACACATGTCTTTCATATATATATATATATATATATATATATATATATATATATATACAGCTGCATTCAAATTCTATAATAGTCCTGAAAGCACATGGTGATTACATTTGAGAAGTTTAGATGGATAAATTCCACATGTAAGTTCAGGTTCTAATGACATCCTTCATACGGAATCTGGATGCGGACCGGATAGCCTGGCAGGGTTGTTTCTGGAGAGAGAGAGAGAGAGAGAAAAAAAAGAATGGTGTATCTGTCTTTATTCGATGAGGAAAGTGACATGGGCATTTTAATCTTTGGTGAAGACACAGTGACATATAGGCTAAAGATATACGGTTACTTGATTTCCTCTATATGTAGTGTTTCCTTAAAACAGTAAAGTATATTTTATACAGTAGATCCTAATTGTAGCAATTTAACCGTGAGTACACAATATAAAATGTAGGAAACTTTTATGATCCAAATATCCAATTCTTTCCATTAAGCTTTTTATTCCATTCAGAAGAATTTCAAGGTAGTGCTTGCCTGATACTGCAACTGGATACATTCAAAAATTTCGTGCATATAATAACCCCGTGACCTTTCACATCAACACCCTCATAACTAATCAAAGTCAAATTGCTTAGAGGTTATGGTTACTTTCTCTTCTGTATAAAACCAAATTTGAAGATGATCTGCTGAGTACACGTTAAGTTATTGCAAGATGAGAATAGGACAGATGTGCCACGGTGTGAATGGATGATTGCAACAACATAAAGACTCCTGCAACCATCTTTGACAGAGGCTAAAAAAAAAAAAAAAAAAATCAGCGCTAATTCATGTGAATCTTGGTTGTTGGAGTGATTGACTACACGCATAATATACAGTACTGCATTCATGTAGCAAAACATGCATTTATTTTCTGCCCAATAAACGATCGACAGTCAAAAATTTGGTCAAGATGTCAAAGGCTTGACAAAATATTCCAACCTATTTGGGGTTTACATTTTACATGCATTATTGCTTTAATACCTCCCGTATTTCCTTCGAAATAGAGTACAGGATGCACACATTAGAAGTTGGCAGTCAGGACATCTGTCTCTTTCTTTTTCTCTCTAGTCCGTAGTTAGCTGTGGTTTGCAGGATCCATTTCGTCCACTTTGTGCCAATTGTGGTGGAAATATAACGAAAACTTAAAGAAGTGATCATTTCTATGAGTGAAACAGGATACTTATACTGCAACAAAAAAACAAACAAACACATTCATCATGAATTAGAATCAATCATCACGATCTCATGAATCCCTTAGTATGAGATTTTGTATCTTCAGGTCACTGTCAACATTAATTTGTATCACAGGGAATACATTAATCATGTCATTGTTATTATCATCTTTGATGCTCTAAAGTCATGTCTTACTGAAAATGAATTATATAGGATGGAAGTCATCTTGACACCTGTAATTCCTGTACACAAATATTTGATTGTATCATGCTCTCATTTGTATGTGGATTAGGATATGATTTCCTTGCATAAATCGGTTTGTATTCATGAGATAATATTCCTAATTTCAAATCGTTGACACTTACTTGTGAGCTGGAAAGGGCATTTACACCGCACTCAAGACATCTTTCTATCTCCCCCTCACTCTAGTGGATGTGATCTCAAGCTCAGCATGTCCATTTGTTGCTGACACCTTGATAAAAATAAAGAACAATACATCACAGCATATTACCCTTACATCATACTTAACGCAACATAATAATGGAAAATAAATTGATTTGAGACTGCAGACGTATTTTCATCTGTGCACACATTAAACACTTGTGCCACCGCCATTTCCAATTGACATGGTCGAGAAATATTTCATTACATATAATATCTTACTTGATTACATTTATGTTTAATCTTTATATCATCTCCTCTTCAGTGGATAGAATACCGTTCTTTCATATGATCCTCTACAATAGAACATGCAATGAATTTACAAGAAAACTAGAATACACATTTGATCATAGATTTGCTCCCCTTTGTATATAAATGGAGATATAAAATTCTTCTCCTCTCTTTGTTTGCAAAGTACTTGTACATTGTATTGTAATGCAACTGTCAAAGTGAAAACATGCTTGTTACAACTTATTCAAATGGAATAGGAATATCTAGTACTCAATGTATTTAGATTTGGCATTATTTTCAACTGGGCACTTAACTGATACATTTGATAATCAAGCACTTAGTAAATTAGTATTTAAAAGATATTTGAAATTAGACAGCTATAATGTATTTCAGACATTTACCGTTTATTACCTTCTGGTTGTTCTGCACTTTGTTGCGGCTCAGACTTTACAATTGGATTTTGGCAAGTCAGGATATGTCTCTCTCTCTCTCTCTCTGACGAAGTTTAAAGACAAGACTCAGTTTGTCCACTTGTTGGTACATCTAGCTGAAATTATTAAAGCAGAGCATTATAAGCTAACAGTGAACAAAAAAATAATAATTTGAAATTTGATTGTTTTGTAAAGGCATCTTTTCATTGACATAATTTTCTTTATTCTCCATGCAAATCAATTATAACTATAGATATATCTCTTTTATTGAGATGTGTTTTTTTTTTTAGGTTTTTGAATTTCAAAAAAGAAGAAGAAAGATATTCACGTTTCAGTGAGTCGGTATTAAAGATCCATTAAAAATTCAATATTTACATTTTTTTTTCGAATGAACCTTTATTCTATGAGACATTAACGTAAGAAGTTGGTACTTTGAGTAAAGACATTTCTAAATACCGGTAGTACCTTTTTGACTAGATCTATTTGTAAACTAGAAGAGCACATGTAAATGATTCACAGATTAGGAGAGGTTGGCAGCAAGGACTGAACACTTTCTCTCATCCCCCCCCCCCCCCCCCTCACCCTCTCTCCCTCTCTCTCTCTCTCTCTCTCGGGCATATTCGAATAGCAATATCACTTGGTTGTAAACTCGCTTTTTAAAACACCTAGGCCTAAATCCTAGACTCTTTTTCTAAACCCATGTAGAACCGACGTCTACAGTACCAGAAATAGTGGAGTCAACCTTAGACCTCTGCTCTAGAGACTAGTATTAGTGCTAACATTAGAGCGAATGTCAGGATATCATAATGTTACATCAAGATAGAAATGTTAGATCTAACGTTAATTTTTATATCAAAGTTAGCATAGATATATAATATATTCATAGATTTTAAAACCTCTAGATGTCTAAACGTAGGTCTAGCTAGGCCTGGTTACTGTAGTGTTAGCTGGGTCTTTACAACAAAACTGCCTAGATATCTAACTTGTTAGTAGGTTACAAGAAACCTCTAACATTAGTAGGTAGAAGACAGTACAGTGGCCGAGATCTTGACTATTAAAAGCCCAAGGTTACATCCTAATTCTAGACGCCAGCTATACTTCAGACCCCTAGATTGTATAGGTCTATTAATAGTATTTGATTAGACTCTAAACGTTAGTAGATCTAACGTTACATAACATCTGTCCTGAGCTTCTGTATAGACTACAGCCCCTTGCCCTGGACCTGGCTCTAGCCCTACAAATACATCTAACGTTAGTAGTAGTGGGCCTGTACTGTCTACGTTTACGCTGCTAATGTGCTAACGTTAGGTGTTCAGTTGATTGTGATTAGGGCCTAGCCCGATTGAATTGATTTGGCATAAAAAGGCGTAGCCGTACATCTAACACTACGTGTAACCCTGCCCTAGCTAGAACGTCTAACACTTGAGTTACAGAGAGTGTAACCGTTCAGAGATTAGACCTAACGTTAGACGAGGATTCAGTCTAACTGCATGTGATGAGGCCATAGATTAGAAACCTAGATCGAACGAACAAGACACCTAAATCTAGACGTAGACCTAACTAAATCTAGACGTAGACCTAATGTAAAGTTAGGCCCCTTTTCGCACCTTGCCAAGACGTGCCTTACAGAATAATCGGTGTTCCACTAGCAAGCACCGCCGGCACGGTCGGGTGGCGGCCCGGGGGTTGGTAGGCATGCCCACAGGATCGGTGCGAAATACAGTAATTAAAGACATCGGCCTAACGTTAGATTCTACTAGCGCTTGAACCTTGATATTAACCAAGTCTCGGATCAAAGTTGTATATCTAACTGTTAGATTTTAAAGTTCCCTTATGCAGTGCAATAAAGAACTATGTATTCATTTACTAATTTACTTACATTCGAAGGAAAGTTTTCAGTCACCACGTTTCCAACTCAACGATCGAAACATGCAGCTCTCGCGCGAGCTAGACATTTTACCTGTAGACGTATGTACGTACGCACACGTATTAAGTATTCGCGCACACACAAGCAGCGCGGGGCTACTGGAAAATGCTCGAAAATGCATTTTCTGAGTTCCTGCATGTTCAGAGTTTTGAGTAAAAGTAAACATTTCTTCAAAAAAACTAGAAATAATATTGACACGTTCAATTAAAGAAGCATATGTAGTTTTATAAAACATTAAATTACTTTTGGAAGATCATCTGATTAGCTTGTAAAAAGAAACTTTGCAGAACGTTAATTAATCTGTGAATATTATTTCGAGAAAACAACACCCAAACATTTGAGAGCCCTATATATGGCTGTACAAAATGACTTTTTAAAATGCTGAGGAAACACATTTAGATTGCAATTTCATTAAAAGGGACAACTGAAACTCATGATCTTTCAAATATCAATTGAATGCAGGCAAAAAACAAAAATCGTGATCTTTGACATGCTTCTGAATTTTGTGCTAAAAATGACATTTTTCGGCAAAAATGCGCGTGACATCCGGCCGTACGGTATTCTTTAGTATTTTTGCAAGACTTTCAGCATGAGAACGGAGCATTAACAAAAAATGCCGTCGAATCCTTATCTAGAGCCTTTTTTGAGGTTTGGCTGGTCTACTATATATATATATATATATCATACTAATGATGCACAGGATAGAGTGTGTTAGTGAAGATGCGGCGCGCTCGAGAGTATTGACAATGGTGCGACATGCACGAGGCGCAGCCGAGTGCATGTTTGCAACCGTTGTTAATACTCGAGAGTGAGCCGCACCTTCACTAACGCCACGAAATAATCCTGTGCATCATTTGTTTTATAAAATGGGTCGAAAACTAACAGCATTATTCACGTACCTTTGTGGGTCAATACCAGTCAGCTACATGTAGCACTCACTCAAAAGTCAAGATGTCCGAAGATGTTCGTCCCAAACGTCTACGCACGTCGCACTCGGAAATCCCGCACATAAGTACTGTACGTACGTGTAAGAGTATACATACGCCACGTACTGTTATGCACAAGAAAGGCTGCCGGATGCTGTGGCAGCCCGCGGCTCGAACTAGAAGTTGTTTACAGGATTGACAGCGCGTATAGTAGCGCGTGACGCACTTGTAACAACTGATTGAGTGCGCACTGCTAGTGTGAACATTGTGACGTACGTCAGGCCAGGGAGGTGGAAGAGAGACTCTTCTTAGTGCATACCTGAAGAAAATAATGCACGCACATGTGACTCATTTCAGCGCTTCCAATTGGCTACATTCTTGAACCCATTTTAACGCACTCACACACTCACACACGCGCACAAACACAGGCAAAGAATTCAGATAACTAATTTTTGAAAAATATCCAAGGAGTGAAAATGAAATGATTAAAGAAATATGTAACATTATCGAGTCATGGAGGGAAAATGTCATTTCTTTTTTTTTTTTAGGATTATAGTCGTTGACAGCTGTTGATTTCGTTTTTTTTTCACTTTTCCTCTTTATCTTCTTCAAGTTGATCATATTTATGAGCAATATTTGCATATATACAAAGTTGTATACTCACATATTGATGTAAGGTTATGCATAAACTTTGGATAGATTGGTGGTTGCCCTGTATGAAAATTGCAATTAAAAATTTGTATTCATACAGATGCCAAGACTATCAAAGTGCTAAACTTATTAGAAATGGACCTATGGCATACATTAAGATAAAGAATGAAAAAAGAAGAAGAAATGATTTATATCCTAAGTTAACTGGACTCTGCCAAAATATTTTTTTAAAAATTATTACCAAAAAACAACAACGAATTCTCTTATTTTGTCCCCCCCCCCCCCCAAAAAAAAGGCTTAAAGATGGCCCTTCCCTTTGCATTCCTTCCCAAATAGCACAGAACATGATATATTCCACCAGAATGACAAGATTATTGTAAATCTATAACATTTCTGTGATATTTGAAGGTTGTTAGCCGTTAAAATTCAAATAATGCACCAAACGCTCACTGTAACGTATTCTGTGTACTAGGCACAGCTGCATACATTAATCCTCCTGTGGTTGTAATATGATACTTGTACTTCGAACAGCAGATATGCATGTTAAAGCTGTCAGAAATTCACTAGCTTCTCTTACTTTGTTATCAATGACAAATAACAACACACCACTTACATGAACTACATGTACAACTAAGTGCATCACACAGGTCTGTAAAACTAGACTAGTATTTAGATTTGTAATTTTTGCGAAGTTCGCAAAAATTATTCAAATCTTAACGGTCAATTTAACTAAAGAAATAAAGACACTCTTGAGATCAAATTTACTGGAGGTTTCCAAATAGTGTTTTCTTCAATAACTAAGTGTTCTCACCGATTTTTCAAAAATTTGCATGCAAAAGGGATTGGCTGTCTTTAAAGTATAGGGTATATATTTTCAAACGCTTGATCTTACGAAGCTGCGCTCTATTAATGATTTGGAAAAAAACAACAACAAAAACAAAAAAAAGGAATATCACTACACTCACCAACAATTAGAGATTATCATGTTACTTAACGTATATTACCGTAAATCGAGTTGATCTCTTTGGTGAAAAAAAAAAACAAAACAAAACGAAACTGTACGAAAATATGACATAATCTCAGTCATCACTTCGAAGGGTTACAAAATATTTATTCTATGCATTGAAAAGTATCAACAGCATAGTATTTCTTTGCTTTGACTGATGATGGAATTACTTTAAAATGTTATAAAAATGGTGGTTAATATTTTTCACATAATTATATAGATACGTAATTCATGTAAATAAAAATGATTTTGTAAAACTTGCATTCAAGTTACATGCACCGCAATTAAAGAGAGCTAATATTGTTGAACAACAATATAGGATATATCAAATTGGAGACAGTTTCAATCTCTGCATACTGATCACTGTTCAGTTATATTCGGAACCTGTATATAACACAGAGAATATGCCATACAAAAGTGTCCCATTGCCATTCATTCCATTTTTAGTCATTTCTGTTTGTAATGCCTCAAAGAATCACTCTTCGCAGCGTGGTGTGCATAGCACGAGGATACGGGGTTTCTGCATTTGGGATTAATGAAGCGAGGATTGTGAAGGTTCAGTTCCATAAGGGGTTTAGTTTGCGCTAGCCAAATTTTTTCAATTTTTCAGTCAGTTCATATAGAACTAAACCTGCTTTAATTGTACATGTTAGTTGCAGGATAATATTTCTACTTTCGAAATTTTACACAAGGTCTGCAGACCTTGAATCAAGCAGAACTTTAAGAGGACAGCAGTATAAGCGACTCCAGACTTGCACTACAACTCTGACCGAATGAAACACTGTTAGCTGAGGTATGTAGATTTGGTTACTTTTTTTCGCAGTTGCTTTCTTCTTTTTTTTTCATTTAATTCCCATCAACTTCATATAACTTCGTACGTTGTGTAAATCAATGATTACACCATGAAGTAATCAGATTAGGTTGGGGGTATATAGGCTAGTCAGGTGAACACTCTTAGGGACACGGATAAAGCTTTCATACTATTTATGACTGTACGAGGCATTTGAAAGGAGTGGAATCTTTTCCTGTCGTTTGCCACACGTGTATGCAGTTCACTGCTTAAAGCCTAGTTTCCTATGGCTTTAGCTTAAAGAACAAACAAAAGCTCCCTTGAAGTGCTGTCAAGTAGTGATATTATTATTTTTTTTTCATTAAATGTCTCTAGACAAGGAATCTTAATTCAGCTTGATGGGAAGTTATTGAAAGGTTACTGTACTTTTCTTTGTGACACATAAGCCCCTCATACTCGCCCATAGTCATATGCGTATATATATATATATACATATATATATATATTTTTTATCTTGAATTTCCTGTGTGTGTTTTTTGTATAAAAAAATAATGTTGTAGGCTTGCATCCATACAATCAACCTCCACAAGTCTTGTTGATTCAACACAGGTTTTCGTTTGTTTGTTTTTATTCCTGTGACACAACGGTATAAATGTAAGACGTAATATTCCACGATTTTTTATTATCATATTTGTTATTTATTTGAGGTACTGCATCAGAGTGCCTACTGTGTGTGAAATGGTTTGGCTGATCGAACGGCAATCCCACCTTATATGATAGTTCTATTATATTAGCTGAGTTTTGCCTGCTGACGTTCACGGAGAATTGATAACAGGTATTGTGTCAAAAATCGCAATCAATCATCCTCCATGCAACCAGAACCTTTCACAACTAACGCAAAGTATTGTTTTTTTTTTCTACAGCCAACTCCAAAGAGCAAAGAGCTAATCATACAGAATATTAACAGTTAAGATTAATTTCAATTTCAATTTCAATCCGTGTTTTTCATTCTGTTTTGGAAATACTTTTGGTTTCAATTCTTGCACATAAAGAAATAAAACGTCAACCCAGACATAGGACCTTAATTCACCCTACAAGAACCGTATTTCATATCGCTGATGATGATATAAGTACAGCAATTAAAATACAATAATGTCTTAAAAAACATTAAAAAAAGAATGTTGTTTTTGATAACTTACTAAATTATGTACGTCATCATCCTCTAATTTTTCTCCCTTTAAGTCATATAGCGCGTTTATTTCTGTAATATAAAAATCTATTATAGATCATGCAAAGTCGAGACGACAATGAGAATGATAACAAAAACACAACACCAGATTGTTTCACACCCCCCCCCCCCCCCTCATGGCAAATGCTTGCCCCGACTCGTACGACTTTCTTGCAAGCAAAGAACCAATAGCAGGTCACACACTGATGAAAACGATGTGACCCTTTACAAAAACAGAACACAATTAGTTTCAGCAGATGCCGAAGTTTATATTTGCCCATTATTCCCCCCTTTCCTTTTTCTTTACAAGAAGCAATTTCTATCAACAATCTAGCCCAGAGATTGACGGTCTAGGGAAAATATTATATAAAGTTAACCTAGGATCAGTAAATAACCTCAACAGTTTTGTATTAAGCTCGATGAATTATAAAGAGCACAAAGAAACCACGATGAACAATAAAAGTACGCCCAGAGCGAACCCCGCACTGCCCGTTCAGGCATAGCGACATGCATTATGACCAATCGGTGACCTTGTCGCCTACGGGTCGGAGTCACAGAGTATTATTAATTTGTGTGTGTTTGTGTGTTTTCAACATCCCATATACATGTACATGCGCATGACCATTATCATCATAACCTGCACGTGATGGCAGTCTTGTTTCAAACATACGTACTTGCCCTCGTTTACCTTTACCACCATGCTAGTCACAGTCGCCTGATCGTATGAATTAGCTGCATACTGCGGGAATTATTATGACACTTTATTTGGACAAAACCCTATCAATGCAGGGTGTTACAGGTGAATGCATGCTTTCTTTGCCTTCCCTCTTGCTGTTGTAATGGTTTCCCCTATTTTATCTGTTCGATAAAACCTTGAGTATTGCTTGGTAAAACCAAACAAACAAACTAGTAAACTAACTAACAAAAAACATAAAAGAACCTCTTACAAATGTCTATGATTATTTTGTGACACATCTAATCCAGTAATTTGTGGCAGGCTTACATACGATTCTTCTCACTGTTCCGATCCTCCATGTGTACATTGTAGTAGCTGCAGGTATCTATTATAAAAATGTTATGTATAGAAGGAAGAAATTTTATGGCGTTACAGGCGTGAATGTAGTTACCGATTTTTCTGTAAACGACAAAGGAAGTGGTATTCATAAAGCGAGGATTTTATTATCATCATCACTATCGTTAGCAGTAGAAGTAGCAGCAGCAGTGAGTACTAGTTGCAGAATCTGTAGTAAGTAAGATTGTTATTTTTATTATCATTGTTTTCACACACCATTAAAAACCGTATTTCAACAACTCAATCCTCCATTTTTTTACCATGGCCCTTTTCTTTGGAATACTCTTCCTCCAACAGTCAAGAGTAGTGAGACCTTACGTCAATTTAAAAGGCTTTATAAAAAATATATGTTTGATGAAATGTATCTGAAACTGTAAGTATAAGTATGCATTGTTTCCACCTCTGCCTCTTTTCTTCTCTTTTCATTGTATCTTTGACCTTTGTTTTATCAATTGAATTTGTATGATTTTTTTTTGTCCTCAATTTGAGGGACTTTATTCAAATCAATTATTCAGAATCATGCAAAAGTCAATACAAGCATAAGACAATAGTAGTCATAGTTCAATTTACATCAAATGAAAATTCTGTATATAACGGATTTTTTCATCGATTTCTCGAATACTTCTTTTCTTAGAGATATCATTGCAATATAACAGAAACTCATATTTGAATTCTTTTACAATAAAGGATACAGTAAATCGCTGATTTCTGTATTCTTCCATGAGATATACCTTATAAACTGTATATTCCATGAAATTGATTATTGCGTTGGTAAAGAAATAATCTTTCTCACAAATTTCATACCCAATTACTATGATTTTCTCATCTATTATAATGTTTTTTCTTGAACATTCAAAAATAAGGTCACTGATCCTTGCCCAGATGTTTCTTATTCTTGGACAATATAACAAATTGTGCATTAATGATTCATTTTCATTACAGAATTTGCACTCTGCATTTGTGGTAATTTTCCATTTCAATAGATTTTTCTTAAAAGGTACAATATTGTTTATCACTTTGAAATTAAACCGTTTTATCTTGTTGAGTTTCACTTTCAACGGTTTAAAAGCAAATACTGACTCCCAATCAAATGTATAAGGCAGGTCGAGTTTACGTTGCCAAATGATGATCATATTTGGTTCTGAAACCTTCTTTTCTTTTAAACTGGTATAATACATTTTAGCTTTTTTGCTAAGGATATCAGAAACATTACTTCTTGACACTTCAAACATATGTTGACTATTCATTTCATGTTCAATTTTTTGATTACGTAGTTCATGCAACCAAAAATGAGGGAAGGCGTGCTTCAATTTTTGATACTGAAAAGAAACAAGTAAATTATCAGTCTGCAGACTATTATTAACTTTGGTTTGATCAACCCAAGATCCATTTACTATTACATCAGACACTACATTTATACCATTACCACTCCAATTTTGAAAATAAAGCATTTCTTTTCCAAATTTGATATTACTGTTAAGCCATAAAAATTTCTCGCCAATATCTCTAACTCGCAACAGATCCACATATCGTATTTCTGCCCAATAGATCAATAGATCTCTATAAAATGATGGGATCTTATATTTCTTACATAAACAAAACATATCTTTTATGGAACAATTAATCACAAAGCATGTGGGAGGTGTTGCAACTTTTTGCAGCCAGAAGCTAGCAATATGTGATACGCTCCGTCGGAATGAGTCAAAAGTCGCAAAAAATGAAATCGTAGTTATGCCTATATGTGAATTCTACAGACTCTAAGCTTTACACTGATATGTAATACAACTCATTTCGATACCCCTATAGATCATAAAAACGAATATAAACTACGTTTATGATGTCAGTTCATTTTCTAAATAACGGAGAAAATCGCTCTCAAAGTTCAGGCTACGTTCAAGCTCACAACCTGTTTCTTTCACGGGACGAAACAATACAGCAGTCCTGCTTAGCGACGGCGTTTACGCTCCATCGCACGCACTACCGTATAAGGCGATAGCTTGGGTATGTAAGATAATTAGCCAATCGCAGGACAGGTCTGTCATTAACGATTCTGACCAATACGGAAGCCCGAATGTAAACTTCGGCGCGTTTGTGTCCGTGCCGCTGCCGCCGCATGAATGAGTCGGTACGCGTTGTGTGTCGGCTGCGTTGTGGTTTGAGCAAGTTTTTAACTCAGAAACAATAGGAAACAGTAAAAAGAAAAAAAAAGGCACGCAATGCGTCTTACGAGAAGCGTCTTTTAGCGAGGGCGTTGATCGCTTCCATTCTCCTCCCATGTTGTTGTCAATGGAAACTAAAGAGGATGCGTTTAGCAAGTACCAATACCTAAATAGAACCTGAGAACCTATTGTAGGCGGGCACGCAATGCGTCTTACGAGAAGCGTCTTGTAGCGAGGGCGTTCATCGCTTCCATTCTCCTCCGATGTTGTTGTCAATGGAAACTAAAGAGGATGCGTTTAGTATGCAAGTACCAATACCTATAGAACCTGAGAACCTATTGTAGGCGGGGGTTCAAAAGACAGCATCGGTAGAAAAGTCAATGAAGTTAATTAACGATAGTCGTCTTTTGAGATCGTGTTCTTTGCGTGTACTAAAAAACCCTCAAATTACGCACATGGTCGTAATGTTGCAGAGCATCAAAGACTGCTTTGGCGTCTGTTCTGCCGCAGCTGCATACAGCCGTAACATTCTGAATTCCCGCCATATTAGGCACATTTCCTTTATCTGTTTATAGGCGTTGCGTGCACAGTAATTATCGCTTATCACACTTGTCAATGCTGCACATATTATACGTATCAGAAGCAAAGGTTGATGTAGGCTTGACAGCTTCACGTTGCGTTTACAATGATTGTATCATAAATATACTTCTTATTCTCAGTCACTTTTGTAATACCATAGTATATTTAAAAAAAAAAACATTAACTTGTAGCTTAAGCTGAATGTTTTTGTTTTTAACATCACATTTGCAGTTACAATCTTTCTGCTTAGGCCTTCTTCATTTCGTTTTGTATTCACAAACCTTATTAGAAAAAAAAATGATTGCTTGATTACTTCGGGTAAAGGAACCACCGGCAATGACCGGAAAGGAACCGCATTTAATTTTCTTGTTAACGAACCTAAGCTAATAGTGAACCATATTGCATTGTGTGATTAACTAACCTTCAGAATAATCAATTGTATTACCCCCCCCCCCCCCCAAGGAAAAAAAAACAGTTCAATGTCATGCGTTGCCAATAGTGATAAAAGGCCCGTTTTATTTCGTAGTGTGTCTCAGTACTCCTGTGCTTATTTTTAAGGGTGTGCCTCTCTCAATGATTGCGATTGATGTTCAACTATTTCTTTCACGCAAGCTTGAACAGGAAAAAGCTAAAATTCAGGCAAGGAGACGAGTTTTCTTCCATGAGATACAATCATTAAGACACACATCTATTCCCGAAAGTTGTGTGATTGCTTATGTGCTAAAGAATTGTGTCCATTACATGAATCAGGCACTATACAAAACGGTTGAAATCTACTGAAAGTCGAACTTCGTTTTTTTTATTTCATTTCCATTTCAAGCGGGGATAGACTAGAAATTAGTTTGTCTATACTGGCAGGAGACATTACAGTTTTCCAGTACATGCTCCGCATAGAATCAGATAATGGACACATGATATATTATAAAAATACAAATACAAAACAACGAATACGCCATATGTACAAACATTATGAACTTCAATGAATTAAACTTACATGTGACATTCTGCATAAATTACAAGCACGCCGATTAAATAATATTTTAATAGAATTAATAGAACACACAGCGATCATGCGTGGCAGATCAAATCAAGTTCAATTGGTGAGAAAGCTAAATGAAGTTAAAAAGTTGACTTCTTTTCGTTTCTCTTTCAATTCATGAAAACAGAATTACATTGTGTAATCTATTGAAGAGGATTGTCTCTGTTGCTAACGATCGCCATATATAGCACTGTTAGTCTTCTGCGCTAATCTGAATCCCTAAATACTTTAATATTTGCTTGAAAATGTAATAACCCTGCTTATAACTTTATAAAGGACTCGCAAATTAAAAGTTTCAAACCGTATACTAAAGCATTAGTACACGGTGTATTTCAAAAAAACATTTTGAATGCGTTGTGTGTTAGCATGTTAATAGCATCAATCTGCCTTTTATTTTCCGTACGTAAAGCGCACAGAAACGTAACCAAACGTTACCAAATACAGTGAAATGTATTGTACTGCGTGGTACTATCATGAGAAGTATATGCCATTCCCCCTTTTTTTTTAATTTGCTTGAAGCAGTCGTCAAACCATGTGTCATTTTCGTAACGACATCACTTAGGAATTAGAATGTATGAAGATAAACGTTACTCATTTATTTTGCGCTACTATTACAGCATTTACATTTTTCAACTTTTATTGACATGCAGTTATGTTACTGTATGGTTACGATTACGAATGTTGGTTATGAATTCAAAAGACTGGTTAATTAATCGAACTATAAAGGTAATAGCTGTTTTGAGAGTAGTTCAATACAAGTTCAAAACGCAATCGAAGTCATCGTCATAGGGGGAACTGATAGCTCTAGAGCACTTGTTTAGGCTAGTAAAGATTGCCGTATGCAATCTTTGTAGAAAATTTTGACTCAGGCCATCTTTTGAGTATTTTGAGAAATTTTATTAAGAATTATTTGTTTTGATTATGTCAAGAATTAGTTTGAACTATAAGAAAAAAAAGGCGCAGTTACCCAAACAATGTCGTAGGTCGATTAGACATGATGGGTAAAGTGAATTCATGACTTGACTATATTTTACTGAATTGATGATCTCTTCTGTAAACCATCAGTTATGTCCTGTTGATAATACCTCTGTAATCGTAGTCAAAATCCTTTTGAGCGATGAGACGAAAACCAACAAGCAAAATGCCGTGTATCATCGCTCGAGATTCCATCATTTGGCGTCACCCGACCAACAATAAGTGGCAAATCAAATGGAATGTTATGTTGTGGGACAGCAGACTGTGTTTCGATTTTTAAATGTTTCGAGCAATTAAAAAAAAAAGAAGAGAAAATGAGGCAAAGTTCAAGAAATTAGAAAAAAGCACGTAAATGCAGGTGATCATCTTTGATAATCAAAGTAAGAGATTACACTCGGCCGTGCGGATGTTTATGATTGCCTTATTTACATGTCTGATTTCTGTAAACTATGTTATATTTAAATTTAAGTTCCCTTACCTCCTTGATAAAAGTTGTGTTGGGTTTTCGCTATAGGCATTTACTAGGAAACGCTGTAAAAACGACAACAAATGCCTACTATACATCAAGAGATGACCTATACATACATGAAACAAAAATTCTGTACGTTCTGATATAATGCAACTGCTTGTTTGTTTGTTTGTTTGTTTGTTTGTTTGTTTGTTTTGAACTACAATGGTCTTTGTCAGGGGAAAGATGAAGAAAAGTAGTAGAGTGTATCACTCTCAAATCCGGATGATTGCGATAAATGTGTATCCCCGCCCTTTCTATACAGGTAAGCTTGGTATCCTATTATAAAAGTCTGCATGTGTCACGCAGAAGAACTGATTCCGCGATCACTTTTAACCTTTCATAAAATTCACGTTTTAAGATAGTAACGATAGCTTGTAGGAGATAGGGAAGTTAGCGTCCCTGACTGTGGTTCTGAACACAAAAGGGGAATGAAAAATTCTTTTACAAATTAGCAGACATAATGCCGATCCTCCAACACTGTTGCTCCATTCCGTCACTGATTCTGCTATCAATGGCGAAGAAAGAATACTGGTTGCGTGATTATCCACCCCTTGATAGCAGGAAGTTTACTTTTCATTGTTTAAGGCTTCGTTGATGCGGGGTTTACTCGGATACAGCGGCGTGAACAGTGTCGTCCGAGTTCTTTCATTCGAAATTCCTCAGAATACGAAATTCAATCGGCAATTAGCGCTGCTCTATACTTCGCAAAGCTGTTAGCCAAATTCTTTGCAGACTTGACCTCTCACATGTCAGCTACACGCAATACACGACAAACAGCTATCATTACAAACATTCTGATTAAAAAACAAAACAAAATGAAGAAGCACACTTTTGAGTAGCGACACAGCTTTCTATTCCTTTCTCACATAGGTCCTACTTCTAATAAATACACAGATGACAAGGGTGAGAATATCCTCCAAAGGGAACACGAGCTATATTTGGGCATAATTATTATGTTTGTCTTCCGATTTCTCTCCATGCCGTCACGGCCCAAACCATCATAAGAAATAGGGCAATACGTTTTATTAACCAGGGAAATAATAGTACGCATTACATACATTTGGCGAATTATCTTCACGCATTGTCGACTTTATAAAAACGAGAATAATTGACAACTTAGGCCTTACTATATCTCCAGAGATGAACTTAAAACAGCAAGTCACATACCAGGGAACGAAAGTTATGATTATTTGAATGAATTCAGTAATGAGGCCAATTGATAACCGTTGTAAGAGTACACACACGCACAAAGAGGTTTCAAGTTCGATATGTGATAATTGTATTATTATTATATTTTATTATTTTCCAGGGGCGCGGATGATTATCGATAAGTTTGGACAACCATGACAATCTGAGTGCTTTTATTTTTGACTCAATGTCTACCATATCAAGACCCCCAGCTTATTTGGATTATTAATTAGTACACTTCTCTTCACCTTTTCTCTTTTAGAATTCCAAAGGAATGCAAACAAAATATTATTAATATCAATTATACAGCTTGGGGGAATCGTAAACACTGTTGCTACATAAATTATTTGCGAAATTAATAATGATTTAATGATTGTTATCTTACCATAATATGTTAAATTTCTCATTTTCCACATATTGATTATGCGATTCATTTTTTCAATCTTCCTGGACCAATTCAAATATTCAAAATTTTTACCATGAATACTCAAAAACACTCCAAGATACTTGACCGGTTCCTCAGACCATTGTAAACCATCAATACAGTCATCACAGTTTCCATTTAAACATATAGCTTGTGTTTTTATATAATTCAATTTTGGACCAGCATATGCACCAAACGCTTCAATTTCTTTCATCGCTTCATTTCCCGATTGGATAGAATCAACAAAAAGCAATGTATCGTCCGCCAATTGAGATATTTTAATTTCCTTTAAATTTGACTGCTCACATTGAGGAATACATATACCTTTGATGTTATCATTATTTCGTACCTTCATTGCAAGTACTTCAACAACTAAAAGGAACAGCAATCCAGAAAGAGGACAGCCCTGGCGAACCCCTTTAGTAATTGGAAACGTTCTGGACAACCAACCATTGTTCAAAATCTTACAATCTGCATTCTTGTAAATAGTTCTGATCCACTGAATAAACGATTTTCCGAAATTATACCGTTTCAAAACTTCAAACAGAAAATCATGATCGACATTATCAAAAGCTTTCTTAAAATCAAGAAAAATAAAAATACTCGGTAAGTTTGTCTGTGAACAAAAGTCTAATAAATCCTGTACAAGTCTTATATTTTCTACAGCTGATCTTTTCTTAATAAAACCCATTTGATCAAAAGAAATTAGTTTCGGAATTACATTTTGTAAACGTTTCGCTAACGCCCTTGTAGCTATTTCATAATCAATATTCAACAAAGATATTGGGCGCCAATTATCAAGTTTTCGTTTATCATCATTCTTAAACAACAATGTTAATATAGGGTGTCTTTGGCTATCAGATAATGTACCATTTCTATACCCTGTATTCAGGCTGTCTAACAATAAATCTTTGATATAATCCCAAAAAATCTTATAAAATTCAGCACTTAAGCCATCACTGCCGGGGGATTTGTTATTTTCCATCGACATCAAGGCTTCAAAGTATTCTTTTTATGTAAGGATTCCCTCACAACTTAAGCTGTCATTCTCTTCCAAAGTAACAAAATTCAAATTTTGCAGATATTCACAAGAATTATGTAACTTGTCTGAGTGGTATAATTTGCTGTAATATAAATAAATCTCTTCTAAAATACATTTCTCATCTACAATAACTTTGTCTTTCTTCAAAACAGCATTAATCTCCTTTGTCTTTGCATTCTGCGTTTCTAACCTCAGAAAATATTTCGTTGATTTTTCTCCTTCAATCCATTTCTCTCTGGATCGAACAAAAATACCTTTACATTTATTTCTATATATTTTTTCTAATTTCACTTTAATTCTTATTAGTTCTTGTATATTTATCTCTGTAGGGTCTTCATCAACTTTTTTTTCAATCATATTCAAATCTTTTTGAAGTTTAACCAAATACTGATTTCTTATTTTTTGCTTATATTTTGCATATTTTTGCGAAAATTCCCTTATCTTAATCTTACACATCTCCCATTTCAGTTGTGAATCAAAATTTTGATATTCAAAACGCATCTTACCAATCATATGTGACCGTGCACCTCAAAACGAACATAAAGTCGCACACACTGATTTTGCGTGAGGACTGAAAATAAGTGAAATGGGTCAACCTAGCCAAACTTGACTTTTTCATATTTTCTGAAAGAGCGGGTCTTCTTTTACATTATGCTAAAATTTGGTATCATAAAACGGGCAGGAAAGTGTGTTTTTTTTAGCAGTTTATCTCGAACATTTTTGGTAGAATGGTGTGATTAGGTGTGTCTTTAGAATCCCTTTTTCATTTCTGAAAAACCTTGTCCACACTCTTCACTTTCAACTCTAATAACTTTTGAAACGATAGGGCTACTGCTTTGAAAGTTGGCATTAATTATGGACAGAATGTGTTAATGAGGCATGCTTAATTTCAGTTTAATCTGATAATCCCTTCATTGTTGTTACTCTGGTGGTTTACTTCCTGTCTTTTGTCCCATTCATTGCACAGCCAGTACGGCTTGGTAAAGATTAAGCGCTTGAATAGACACTGTACTTCAGAGCCTCTTTTCTCACTTCACACTTTTCCTGAGTTTGTGCTTTCTTTCCAATATTTAGGTATGTTAGCAGAGTCCATTTGATTTGAGTTATACATTATTTTAAAGCTTAAAGTCTGCTCTTTCAGAATATGGTCTTAATTAAAAATTGATGTCTGGCGACTTTTTGTTTGTTTTGAGGTATACGTTCCCTATACAGTTTATCTAACAATAAAGAATTATTCAATTTCCAATAACCTCTTCCCCGTGTAATATCACAAATCTTAATTTTCAATGAAATGGCGTTATGATCACAACGAACAGATGGTCTGATCAGTATTCTGAACAACACATCGTAAAGATGACGAAATAAGCCAATAATCTAATCTTGAAAACAGACCGAGCGATAATTGACGCCATGTAAATTGTTTCTTAATTGGATGAACCAATCGCCAAATATCTATCAAATCCAGTATTTTAATAAATTTTAGAAACCATTTTTGGGGTTTATACGGATGGGATATACCTTGCGTATCTAACTGTCCATGTTGAACACAATTCCATTTTTGGAATTTGTATGATAATTGTTTAGTTCAAATGTATTGATAATTGTTTGTAGGGGATCATTTCCAACAAGCCTCGTGTGTGCTTTCTATGATCCCTCCATTCAAAAATAATTTATAAATGTACCAAGGCAATTGCGTTTTGATATTTGTAGATATTATGTTTTGATATGGAAATAAATGAATGAATGAATAAATGAATTATCATCACTACCATCATTATTGTTATTGGTAGTATGGTTGTAAAGGGGAAGTAATATTAGTTGTAGTATTTTCTTTGCTTTTATTAACATTGTAATTAATATCATTGTTATTATTATCATTATTATCATCATCATCACATTCATTTCAGCTTGTTGAATCTCACACATTACTACAAACAGTTGACTAATAGGAGATTGGACCAGACACTATAGTAACAGGTTCTGTTACGCTACTCGAAAGCTATGTTTAAATGGAGTCTAATTGTCATCTTATCAACCAGCACTCTCTCCTCGACTACATTTATCACAGATGAAATACTTTGCGCGTAGAAATTGCGAATAATTGTTTTCTGTTGCTGCTGTTGTTGTTGTTATTGTCTTTTTGAAGGCCCGTTATAAATATTTTCATGGTTAAATCTATTTCGGTTTGATGGCCGATTGGAAAAAAAAAATGAGTTGGTCTCTAAAAAGAAGAATACACAAAGAAAATGAAATATACAAGTGATTTTAAAAAGTGGCCATACTCATATCAAAATTGACTGGTATGCTAAACTGCTTTAAATGCCGTATGAAGCGAGTAAAACGTAAGAGAGGAAAATAAAAAAGAAGAAGTAGTAATCTAATAAACCATTAAGATAATCAGCTTTTTTATCCTTAAACATTTTGTGAAACTCACAATAAAGACTTCAGACAGTGCTTACCATCTATTGTGATGCTTTTGTTATTATATCAAGGCAGGTTTATCATTTCCGTAACACGGCATACTCCATAAAATTACAAATGTAGGTATACCTATAAAGTTCAATTTCAGAATGGATAAGACATTGCCAAAAATCAACAACAACAACAACAACAACAACTACAACAACAACAACAAAAAATTCCTTGGCCAACAGTTGGTCGTAATAAAAAGCCGGGTAACACTTTTCCGGGCAAGCTACACGGGCTTTTTGCGAGGAGGGTTTTCTGTAAACACGGAGGAGAATTTTCCGCGTGCGTACAAGAGTGTTTGCGAGTTTCGCATTTGTGTCTTAAAGGGTCTCCTACTGGTGTTCTGCGTGTACCTCTGCGAGCGAACCCCCACGACTCACTCGGAACAAGTTTTGAGCATGCTCAAGGCATTGTCATACTGTATCTGGCGAAGTTTTGCGGCCTGACTTGCCGGGAAAAAACTTTGCTTCCCGGAGCTCTCCGCAGTTGGTCCGCATGCACCTGACAGTACCTACCGCGTATCTCGCCTGTAGTTGCCCGGAGGTGCCCATGCAAGTCCTATCAAAGCATCCAAGTTTTGAGCACGACCAAAACTTTTTCCTGGTGAGTCGCGGGGATGCCTTGAGAGGTCCACGCACAACGCCAGTAGGAGGTCCGTAGCAGCAGCGCCTCGCAGGCAACTCCAACGCAGGTACCTCGCATTCCCCGTATGCAGCCAAGATAATGACATTCTTTGGGATTTCTGCCATTCCTTCAGAGGAATTCCTTCACTGAGTTGTCACTACCCACGCGACTGGTACACAGGTCACACAGTATTCCCTCAAGAAGAATTTAAGTAGAACGCGTCCAGCAAGTAAAGGCCGTGTCACACCAGCCTTGCGTGCGACTTGCAAAGAACAATTTTTACTACCCGGAGGTCCCCGTAGATATCCGCACATGACAGTACCTAGCATGTATCTCAAAAGTAGTCGCTCGGAGGTGCGCACGCATATTTTTTTACCCGCAACCGTGTTTAGGCCCTGTCACACCTTTCCGGGCAAGCTACTCGGGCTTGTTACGTGTAGGGATTTTCTAGCATACCGGACATTCCTGAGGGCGGAAAAGGATTTTTGCGAGTCAGCGCATGTGTCTTACTTGCTGGACGCGTTATACTTGGAGTATACTGTGTGACCTTTGTACCAGTCGCGTGGGGGCTGACAACTTAGTGAAGGAATTCCTCTAATGGAATGGCTGAAATCTCACACAATTTCATTATCTTGACTGCATACGGGACTGCGAAGTACCTGCGTGGGAATTGCCTGGGAAGTACTGCCGCTAAGGGTCTCCTACTGGCGTTCTGCGTGGACCTCTACGGGCATTCCCGCGACTCACCCGGAAAAAGTTTTGGTCATGCTCAAAACTTGGCTGCGGTTAAATCGGACTTGAGTGAGCACCTTCGGGCAACTACGCGCTAGATACTGTCAGGTGCGGACCAACTGCGGAGAGCTCCTTGGAGTAAATTTGTTTCCCCGCAAGTCAAGCAGCAGAAGTTCCCCCGTACGGTATGACAAGGCTTGAATGAAAATTGCAAACATTCTTGCTCGCCCGCTGAAACTCTTCTACGTGCTGGAAACTACCTCCTCGCCATAAGCCCGCGTTATGGTGTGACACGGCCTTTAGACACATGCACTGACTCGCCCAAATCCTTGCGCGTCCTCAGAAATTTCCGGTATCCTCGAAAATCCCCGCACACAACCTGTCCAGCCCGCGTAGCGTGCCCAGAAAGGTGTGACAGGGCGTAAACATGGTTGCGGGTAAGAAGATTTGCGTGCACACCTCCGGGCGGCTACGGGTGAGATATGACTAGGTACTGTCATGTGCGGCTCATCTAGGGAGCCTCCGGGTAGTCAAAATTGTTCTTTGAAAGTCGCACGCAAGGCTTGCCCGGAAAGGTGTAACACGGCCTCAAGACTGAAATTTGGCCATAGAGACTTCGGACGATCTGGCCAGCTGCGTGTAAATGCGTGTATACTTGTTTGTTGCCAAGCGCTAAACGGCAGGACATTTCGGTTTTCCTATGAGACAACTTTGTGGTTCTTTTTTTTCGAAGTCTTAGCTTTTATCATCAGATGAACTTTGAAATCTTCTCACAATTGTATGCTCTGTTACATTTAATGGGTGGTTTCTAATAACATCACAAAATGCAATAATCTGAATCCCTATCTAAACCTTATACCATCCGTTTCAGGGTAGAAGGAAGAGAAAATAGGCATTTATTGCTATGTTGTTTTTTTTTTTCTTAATGTGACGACAATGTTTAAAGGCCAGGTTGAAATTTTAAGGTTTAATTGTTCGGTACAATAATAAAAGTAGTGATAATGATAATAATAATAACAATAATGATAATGATACAGGGTACTTATAATGCGCCAATTCCACATAACTAATGTGCTCAATGCGCAGTAGGAAAAAAATGAGTTACAAAGTACAAAAAAAAAAGATTACAAAAAACATGCACATGAAAATGAATGACATAATAACGATGAGGAAAAACGTTTTTGGTTTATAATTGAGCCTGCTTTTGTTTTGTTTTGCTTTGTCTTTTTTAAGGGGGGTGAAGGGTCATCCTTTTTTTTGAGGAGGTGTGCCATCTTCATCATAGATATACATGTATTTGTAGTGCTCATCAATATGATGACTTGTTTTGCGGCTTATATTCATAGTAGTTAATGTTAAAGAGGTGTTTTTTTTTTTCAGCTCGATTATTTCATGTTTAGAAACCCAGTCAGTCCATGCTCTTTATATGGTTTGTAATCGTATATTGTTCACGCGGTTCAATATCCACTTGTACATATGAGTTTTTTATTGATAGCTAATTCCAAGAAACTGACTTTTTTCAATGTCGTATATGTGTTTTGTAAAATGAAAACCTTCAGTGTTTGAGTTGAATTGAATGTAATAAAAGACAAAGTTACTTTTTTCCTGACAATGTATGACAGGATGGGTGCAGGACAGTCACGTGAGTCGTATGAGCTGGATTCTCTACTGAGAGCAATTGCAAGAGACATCTCATACGATGAAGCCATCGAGGACCTTGGCAAAGAGCTGGGCTTCAGTCTTCCAGAAATTCAGAACTTTATCAAAGCTAACAGCCGTTGCCCCTTTATAACTACCTACGGAACTCTCAGCATGCTTCGTGAATGGAGTCAGGGGATGAGCCCGTCAAAATGCCGATCGGTCTTGAAAGGAGCTCTGATTAAAGCTCAGCTGGCTCGGATTGCTGAAACACATCTACGATCAGGTAGGTGATCGTAATGTTTCACCCATTGAGAAATAGAAGCTATTGAAAGTATGCACTTGTGCCATTTGGTAGTGTCTGAGAAGAGTGATTCAGAAGGCATTTGTCATCTTATTAAAATGTTATATATTTGGCTTTAGCTTGTTAGAGAACAAAATGCTACATTCAAAACTTACCATAGTATTTTATCGTGACATCTTATCACGGCTAAGTTGTATTATCATAATTACCATAACATTATTTTAATAATAGTATAATTATTATATTATAATAATGATAATGATAATAATACAAATGGTAATGATAAATAATAATGATTATTATATTTATTAATATTGTTGTTGTTATCATTATCACCATCATCATCATTATCATTGTTAAGTGGATTGATTTCGAATTATATTGTATTTGAACTGGACGTCGTAATCATGGATTCCTAAACTTTGCATATCATTCACCATGCAGTTCTCTTTGGGGAGATTTTCAATTGTTTCTCTTTGGTTCTCACTTCCAATGAACGATCACACCTCTAGAATACGATTTTGGATTCGCTTCACTGTACCACTCAAGGAAGACAAGCCTATATCATATTGAGTTTAGCGAGAATATTTACAATATTTTTCCCGACATCTCGTTAACGACGTCAATGGAATTTCTTTTTTTTTTTTTTGGTGTTTTGACAGGAAAATCAAAGTAGTTAAAAGAAGGACATTACGAAAAAAGAAAACTTTCACTTCATCAATCATACCTCTTTCTGGCATACACTTAGCCTCATAAACATTCCGGACAAAAAAAAAATTAACTTAGCCTCGAGGTAACCTGATATTGTACCAACGTATATGTACCGCATTTTGTTTGTGAGATTGCTGATGCACGTCTCAACCTGTAAAACTTGAAAGTAAAATCCGTTGCATATCTGCCGTATAGGCCTGAAGGGAAGTGTTTACCGGGGTTAATACCAAGATATACTCCAAGGGTCCCCAACTTATTTCGAGTCAGACAGATATTCAGATTTTGATATAACATAGCTTCAACCTTATTGGTCAGATAGTTTGTCAGTAAAGATATTTTCATGCTAATATTTTGCTGGATTTTGACAAAATTATCTTTTTCGGCTCATGATTGGCCATCCAAATAAAGGTTTTGTTTTTTCATTTTCTTTTGTTTTCTTGGGTGCCGCTGGGAAGTCTAAATAAGCACCATTGATAGCAAAGTTCTTGGGGTATAAATATGTTCGGGTTTTGTAATGAGATTGTTTAGCCTTAAGGACAGCCAATCCCTTTTGCATGCAAATTTTTGAAAAATTGGTGAGAACACTTAGGTATTGAAGAAAACACTATTTGTAAACCTCCTGTAAATTTTGTACTCAAGAGGGTCTTTATTTGTTTATTCAAATTGAACGTTAAGATTTAAATATTTTTTGCGTACTACGCAAAAAATTACAAATCTAAATACTAGTCTAGTTTTACAGACCTGTGTGATGCACTTAGTTGTGCATGTAGTTCATGTAAGTGGTGTGTTGTTAGTTGCCATTGATAACAAAGTAAGAGAAGCTAGTGAATTCTTCTTTTCTGACAGCTTTAACATGCATATCTGTTGTTCGAAGTATAAGTATCATATTACAACCACAGGAGGATTAATGTATGCAGCAGTGCCTACACAGTCGAATACGTTACGGTGAGCGTTTGGTGCATTATTTGAATTTTAACGGCAAACAACCTTCAAATATCACAGAAATGTTATAGATTTACAATAGTCTTGTCATTCTGGTGGAATATATCATGTTCTGTGCTATTTGGGAAGGAATGCAAAAGGGAAGGGCCATCTTTAGATTAGGTTGAAAAGAGTGTTTATATCGACTAAGAAGAACTATTATCACCTTAGATAACATTGATTTAGTTTATATATTTTAATTCTTGTGTCCTCAGAGAGAGAAGTAGCCAGCGATTCAGAGAGAAATCCGGAGAACCTTACATATGACGAAGTTCTACAATTAAAAGAAGAGTTCCGGCGGTTTTATCAGTGCACGTACAGCAGTGTGCGCATTTCTCCGTTTTATCACGAATCATCAACGAAGCTGGAAAACATATTTACAAGCCTAGCGATGTTCGCTGAAGGAGTGGCAGGTGCAAAAGAATGCGTGAACTATGACGCCTTCATAAAAAAACTGGAGAACAACTGCGATATTGGACATCTTAACAATCGTATTGCGTTATTCGGAGAAGCCGGCGTAGGCAAGACAACCTTCCTTGCTAAACTCACACTGGACTGGGCCTTGGGAAGATGCCTAGAGGATATTGATTTCCTTTTTCTATTTCCGCTTAGGGAAATCGAAGGAAATGCGTGCCTTGGTGATATCATCGAGAGAAAGATATCCGAAGACGTTGAACTTGATCGATCAAGGGTTGAAAAATACATTCTTAAGAACCAACGGAAAGTGTTGTTCCTGTTTGATGGCCTGGAGGAGTACGGAGTCGATACCAGCAACGACCCTTCAGTTGATCCTACCATTGCTGTGATCAGAGGCGAGAAGTTCAAATCCTCACCAGTTATTGTCACCGCTAGACCGTGGAAAGCTAAAGAATTACAAGGCGAAATCGAAGGGGAAAAGAAGTTCAGATTTGTAAAAATTGCAGGCTTCAAGAAAGAGAATGTGAAGACTTACATATCAAAATTCTTCTCAAACAACAGAGAGGCAAGGGATGATCTGATAAGGCTGATGATAGGCGAAGACAGTCCGGTAGCAAGCAACATTCCACTGTATCCCATTTACTGTAGCATGCTTTGTTACATTTGGCAGAAACAGGATGGAGGCGAAATATTTCAGAAACAGAAACTGGAAACATTCGCTCAACTCTTTCAGGAATTGATCCATCATCTCAAAAACCACTATGCTGGAAAGGAGGAAAACCACGGGAAGAAAGCAGAAATGATGAAGAAAGGCGAGAACGCTTTACAGCAGTTTGGCAAAGATGCGTTCTCTTGTCTCCTCAAAAATAAAGTTGTGTTTGAAGAAGAGGACCTCGAGACGAGTGAACAAGACCTGAAAACGGTCTGTGAAATTGGGGTACTCACAAAAGGGGAGCAGTTTGATTCCCGGAAAGAAGACAAGAGTAGGTTAACAGAAAGAGCAATCGAATACAGAATTCCCCATAAATTACTTCAGGAGTATCTGGCAGGTGTGCATCTGGCATCACTCTACGAGAGCAACAGGGAAGAGTTCAACCGCCTGAAGAGGATGCTGTTGGAGGAACACGAGTCGTTTAGATACCTTCTTTACTTCACTGTAGCTCAGAATAAGGAGGTCGGAAAAGCTGTCATTGGTTCCTTGGTCGACATGCTTCATGAAAGTAGTACTTGCACCCTAGATTATCGGACAGAGTTTGCTTTCCTCATTGATGTCGCGTTTGAATGCCACGAAATGGATGCTCTTGAGCCTATGATCCCTCTCCTAAACGAAATGTCGTCATTAGAGATTAAAGGTTCGGATCACACAGCTCATGGATGGATCTTTGTGTATAAGGCGTGTAGCTACTTCGTAAGTACACTGCACGGCACATTCATAATATCATCAATATTTTGCATTTGTTCTGTTTGCACTTTCCTGATGAGTTAGAAACTCAGAACAATGGGAAATCTTCATGTTATTCTAACTCTGTAATGGAATTGAAGACCTGAATTATAAGAACGACCCAAGTCCAATTTTTGGCCAAATTCAGTTTGACATGGGACATTGTATAGCTTTTGCATGGATGCAGGGACTCATCTTGTGTGTAAATGATAAATCCTATGTAATTACCCCCGGAAGTGCCTGAAATGAATGAGTAAAATCTTGTATGAATGTAGGAACGACCCACGTCCATGACTTGGGTCATTTTTACATTCATATCATATCGCCTCTCTCATCGCTTCTTTCATCTCATATAGCAGCCTGTCTTGTATAATGATTCAGAGAACGACCCAAGTCCATATGATTCAAAGAACGACCCAAGTCCATTACAGAAAATGTCCTTTCCACAATTAATGTAAATGTTAATTGTCATAACTATATATGTTTTAATTTGCATTTACAATGTTGCCTTCCCATCACAGTTAAATAGAATACTGTTGGACAAAAAAAAATATATGAATGGTTTTTTTTTTCTTTCTTAAGTTTACTCGAAATGACCTTCCATATACTTAGTCGTTCTTTTATATTCAGATACTCAATTGCCTCTGACGAATATTGTTCATGTGTGAATGTGATTTAAACATTACCGCTTGATAAAACATTTTTGTCACTGTAGACCACGCGTCTTCTTCTTGCACACTGATGTACTTTCATGATACAAACTTCTCCATTTTCAGTTGTTCCGTGTCTAAAACACAACAGCAGTTTCTGTAGAATTCATCTGAATTGTGTCTCAGTCAATACCCTGAGGGCTCATTTTTCCCTGTTAAAATCAAAATATAAACTGCTGTTTCTGTCATATGTGTATGTCCGAATACTTTTCCATCATACACGAATATCAAACAATGCAGTGAGAACATCATGTAGTTTGTTTTTTTCTCTCTCTCTCTCTCTTTCTTTGGGTTTCCGTTAAAAGGCAGCAAAGCGATTAGATCACCCTGAAGTCACAAACGTCCGATCTGACGCTCATGCTTCTTTTCGAGATACTGACGTACTCGCAAACCTCAAAACCTTGAAGCTACATAATGTCAGATTGGATGAAGACTTCTTCACAGCGATGGCTACCCTAGGTCCACAATCAAATGTGAGTTCATTTTCCCCTCTAAATATACTGTTTAATGATCATACACTATCTTTAGATATCAACTTAATTATTTCTCTTACTGACACTGCTACTATCGGTTTGATTTTAACATTATGTTTGTAACATCAGAATTTATTCAGATAAATAATAATCAATTTTGGAAATAACGGTACACCGTTTCCTATCAGAATCAATGCTGACTTGTGTCAAGCTGATGTCAAAGAACAAATTCAGCTCATAAGTTACAATGTAAATGACATATTTCTCTCAGATTTTCCCCTTATTAGTCCTAAAAAAATCATCTTCTGCAAATTATCTAATTTGCCGGGCTTGAAAATCAGCAAAATGTTATGTAACTATGTTTATATATATCACATACATATTTTTGTGTTCGTTTATTTGTATATTCATAATTATATTTATTCAATTATGTAGCAATATATACATGTATATATATTTTTTTGCTATAAGTTTATATTATATATATTTATTGTTGCTTATTCTTATTTTTATTCAGTAAAGTCATTTATTTTGTTGAACGGGCTTAATGATTTATTCAAACATCTTTTCCCTTCCATATGTTGTATAACCGCATGCGAATTTGGAGGAAAGTTTTTTAAGACAGCTGATTCTCTTCGCAAATATGTTATACATGTATACTGTTTCGTGTGTTTTCATAGAGGCATACAATGGACGTATATTATATCATGCACTCATTTCAGAAATATTTAATCCCTTTGTTCACATGCGCATCCACATACACTCACGTACACATTCATGTTCATGAACACAGCATTCATATGCAAAGAAACCTACACAAAATCTTCAAAACAGCATTAACAATAACAAAACGACAAAACGACACCTCCATATCATAAATAATAATTTCATTTACAAACTATTAGGCATTCGCAGAGGGTGTCATCAAAATAAAGCTTCCGCTTAAGATAACGGTCTCCTTCATTTTGTTTCGATTTTCCAACTGTTCGTATACATGATTAAAACTCAGGTGAACTATCTTCTGGGATTGGTTTATACGTGAATATACACCTCAGACACACGAACACTCACATTACACATGGCTTTAAATTAAAGAATATTGATTCGACTTGCATGAAAAGTGGACAAAATGCGATTTGTGTACGTACGTATTTGCGTGTAGAGAGAAGGAGATTTAATAGTTTTCCCAACTCATTATCTACCTATTATAGATTTGATAAGTCAATTATTTTTTTTTCCTCCTACTTCCTGCATAGTTGGAATCAATACGTCTCTGTCTTTGGGAAAGTTCCAAGGCGAATGGAATCTCGGCTGCTGCATCAAATGCTTACGCCATGAGTATCTGCGCCATGCCAGAACTTCATACACTGGAGCTAAGAAATGACGGACTAGCAGACGACTTCTTTCTCACCCTCGCTGCAGGGAAAGGAGCAAGGGTACTCATAATTGTATTCGCTTTTTCCAAATAATATATCGCAGAATAGACCAGAGAGAAGAGTTACAAATGTGTTATTGCCCTCAAACTCGCCATTACTCTAAATACACATGCTTGATTAGCAAAAAGAGATCAAGTTCTCCCCGTTCAATTACTAATTCGCTCATCTGATTGTAACTGATATATCCTCTGTGGTTTGAAAAAAAAAATCACAGAGTTCTAATCTGTTTGCCTATTTTTTTTTTCATAATTATTCTGAAACAACAATATCAGTAAAAAATGAATTTTAGTACACTCCCTACTTCTTTATGGAATACGGGAAAATATCTGCACATCTGCACAGAAAGCACACACTCTGGAAAACTTTGAACTGAGAAAAGAGGCTCTGAACTACAGGGTCTACAACAATGACGGTATTATCAGATTAAGCTGAAATTGAGAATGCTCTATTAACACATTCGTTCATGATAAATGTCAACTTTCAGAGCAGTAGCATCATTCTTTCAAAAGTTATTGGAGGTGAAAATCAAGAGTGTGTAAAGGATTTTAGAGAAATGAAAAGAGGTCTCAAAGAAAACCTGATTACACAACTTTACCAAAACAGAGGTTGAGTGTAGAAGAAACTGCTCAAAATCAACTTTCCCGTAAAATTGAGTATATGAATATAAGAACGACCCAAGTCCATGGAAGACCATTTCGAGTAAACTTAAAAAAACTTCATATCTTTTTTATTTGTCCAATAATATTCTATTTAACTGTGATGGGAAGGCAACATTGTATATACAAATTAGAACATACATTATTATGACAATTAACGTTTACATTAATTGTGGAGAGGCCATTTTGTGTGATGGACTTGGGTCGTTCTTTGATTCATATGGACTTGGGTTGTTCTTTGATTCATATACATGATATTCTGCTATAGAGATGAGAGGAGGATGAGAGAGGGCGCTATAATATGAATGTAAGAATGACCCAAGTCCTTCATTCTTAATTCATATAAGATTTAACTCATTTATTTCAGGCACTTCCGGGGGTAATTAGGATTTATCATTTATACACAAGATGAGTCCATGCATAAGCTACAATTTCCCATGTCAAACTGAATTTGGCCAAAAATTGGACTTGGGTCGTTTTTATATTCAGGTCTTCAATTGTTAATCCCAAACTTAAGAATAACGTTAAACAAGAATAGGTCTTTCAGAAAATATGGAAAATTCAAAATTTACTGGGTTCACCCATTCCACCATTCTTGAATCCTCACATTAAATCAAGGGGTTCGACATTTTACTTGGTATGTGATTCATGGTCATATGTATAGAGTTTGTTCGCAAAAACCGATTTGTCCATATGTGCCAAATGGAGATACTTGCGATTAAAATTCATAAAAATAATGAGAATGATATTCTTTTTACCATAAGTTCAAAAATGTACCTTTATATGTAGTGACCAATATCATTTAAAAGGTATTATCTTGTACTTTATGACAGAGACCGTACTTCAAAATTTTCAAAAATTGACTTATCGGTTTTTGCGAACAAACTCTTCATAAAATATGATATTGGTGACCGTGCATCACAAAACGAACAAAAAGTCGCAACCCTTGATTTTGTGTGAGGACTCAAAAAAAGGTGAAATGGGTCAATCCTAAGTTTTTCATATTTTCTAAAAGAACTATTCTTCTCCTACATTATTCGTAAGTTTGGGATCATAACATGAATGGGAAAGTGTGTTTTCAGCAGTTTTCCACAACCCTTTTTGGGGGAGAGCAGAATGATTAGATATGTCTTAGAGGCCCCTTTTCATATCTTAAAATCCTTTGCATACTCTTTATTTACAAGTCTAATAACTTGTGAAAAGATAAAGCTACTGCTTGAAAGTAAGCACGAATCATGAATATAGTGTCTTAATAAAACATACTCAATTTCAGCTTAATCTGATAATCCGTTCATTGTTGTTGTTCCGGTGATTTACATCCTGTGTTTAGTCCCTTTTATCGCACAGATGACACGGCTTCGTAAGGATTAAGCGCTTTAATAGATCCTGTACTTCAGAGTCTCTTTGCTCAGTTCCCACTTTTTTAGAGTGTGTGCTTTCTTTCCAGTATTTAGATATGTTAGGCGAGTCCATTTGAATTGAGTTATACATCATTTTAAAACTTAGAGTCTGCTCTTTCAAAATCTGCCCCCAACTAAAATTCCATATCTGGCGATTTTTTGTTCGTTTTGTGATGCAGGGTCACATATTAATCAAAACAGTACATTATTGCAGAATTATTGTAACTTGTCACTTTTGAGGTGTCCTAATACTCACCTGTTTACACATTCCAGGAACACCCAATCAAGGCGAATGAGGTTTTGTTTTAAAAATGATTAATCAGGCTTTCGTATGGTACCATATTTCATAGCACTTTAACAGAAATATAATATACCGGTGAACTGATCAAACTATAATTGCAAAACTTACTGATATGATTAAATTGGTTTTTAACTCAGAAAGCTCTACATTTTTTTTCGATAACTAGATTAAGCGATTGGAATTGCGCGGAACTTCACTGTCAGCAAGTATTCTTCGATCCACATCACGTCTACCTTGTCTGAATTCGTTTGCTGTGAGACGTGTTAAGTATACGGTAAGCTGAGGGAAATGTGAAAAAAAAAATGGGTTTGGATGTTAGTTTTTTTTTTCAAGTTGTTGAGAGAGACAAATTGAAAAAAGAAGTCACGTTTTAACCTTCCCCCTCTCTGGTTAATAATATCTTGCTTTCAAAATTGGGAATGTTTCGACACGAGACTGTGTATAATGATAAATCGGACGAAACAATTAAATGACTTTAGGCAATAGCTACCTGTATTTTGTAAGACGCTAATCTATTTTTGTGGATCATTATGTAATTTGTTATTTCCATGTTCACTACATAAAGGTTAAGGAATATATATTTTTGGAGTGGCGTGACAGACCCAGTTTAAAGTCCGTCTAGCGCGAGGACATTTTACATTTCTTTGGACACCAGTGGGCTGGCGTTTTTCCTCGAGAGAGGCGGCAGTTTCTTGTACGCTCATACATGTATATTATGCATTAGTCTAAATTGTGCTTATAATGGTAAGCAATCGTGTTTGACTCATGGTGTGTCTTACTGCTTAATAGACTATTACGCATGGATATTGAGTTTATGTGCGGTTTGGTTTGCAAGAATCCACCTCAACAGCATTTACGTGATTGCATTCAAAAGAAGGCTGGCGGTCTGCCTACATTTAAGGACATGTCGGACCTAATCTGAACAAAAAGAAAACAGAAAAGAGAAGCAGAGCCATTCACAGAACATGTGTGTATGATACTAAAAGATGTTTTATCTGAAAATGAAATTAAAATAGGCTATATAAGGCAAGAAATGTTTCGAGAAGTAAGAACAACGTTTACAACTGAAAATCACAGCAGTACACCCTGAAAACTAAACGTACAATAGCCAAGTGATATCAACCCAATTGTATGGATCTGAATGCTGGCGAATAACAGATTTCGATTGATATTCAAGTTGAAATTCCAATGTCAATTTTGAACTTTCAAATTTGAAATTTGAAAATGAAATTTTAATATCAAATTTGATTGATACTGAAATTTGATTGCATTACATCACACAATATGTCTGCGAACAATCCTGCGCATCTTCTGGCCCGACAGGATTTCCAACAACAACCTCTTCCTGCGCCATAGCACTGATAACTTGGAGGCGATAATCACCAGGAAGAGGTGGAGAAGGATTGGACATTTCTTTCTAACGGTATTTAATGACGATTCTTTTGATGCATTCATTTTATTTTAATAATTCTGATCTAAGAAACATATTTCCTTCTCATACTTTAATTTGTTCTCTAGCCATCCACTACACCTGAGGGAAGCAACGAGGATGAAGCTGAAAATGAGGTTTGTTTAAAAAGATAATTCGTATATTGTTTCAAATCTAATTCCACTTTCTACATTCTAATGCTTTTTTCATGAGTCCTTTCAAAATTGAGGTAAATTAGATGTGTTTACATGTGACAAGATAAACGTGGATGACTAAAATCTAATGCTCCCATAAGTATAAAATTAATTCACAGGTGAGAAGGCATTAGTGGAGTTGCAGCGCACTCGAGGATATTTAAAATGGTGTAACATGCACGAGTTGCATGAGAGAGAGCGAGAGCGAGCTGCATCTCCATTAACTTCCCGAATTCTGTACATAATTTGTATTTTGAAATGGTTTTATGAAATATAATGTAATTCATATATTGTAATTTTGCCTTGAGGTGTGCACAAGAAGAGACAATTACTCGTTGACGTAGCCGGCTTTTTTTTTATAACTCAAATCATATGGGATCATTCATTCATATATGTCAATGAATTAACATACTACGGATTGTGAGGCCCTGCATATAATTATTTTTCCCCACTGAATGGACATCATTTGTAATCAATGAATTAATCTAAATGCGTTACTGTTTCAATGTAACAATCAAGTGACTCTTAACACGATATAAGACGTGTACTGTAGGCCTAACGGTAAGTGTGAATATTCTCATTTTTTTAAATCTCTCCACAGAGTGGTTTCGTTGGGAGTTCCATTACCCACCTTGACGTAGGCTTGCGATCCCTCCCTCTTCTCTGGCAGCTAAATGTGGCCTCCCTGTGTCCCAATGTGAAGAAAGTCTCTGTTTACGTAGCGCATGACGACTATTCCTTTGACCTGAATGAGGCGTGGCCACTCTATTCTCACGATGTGGAGCTCCACCTATATGGTTGCGCTTGGTTCCGATTGTTCGAAGTACTATTTGCAGCACGTACAGTAACCAGACTGTCTGTAACAGATATGATGTTGACCAATGATGGAGCCGTGACGCTGATCAAATGTTCAGATTCTTATCCTCATCTCAAGAACGTGTCGTGAGTTCACATGAAACCTTGCACTTTAATGCTTTTTTTCGATCTTTACAAACGTGATGTTCAGCACACTCTTTCAATTTAACCAAACTGACATGAAAGGGTGTCGGTATTAAAATATAAAAGTCTATGTCACCTTTCCTTTTTCGTGAATTGAAAATACATTCGAATTGAGAGTTGATTTAGTTAGAATCCAGAATGCCATGACTCAAGGAGAAAGGATGCAGGAGTGGAAGTAAAGGAAAAATATCTATTCTAGACAATAATATCTTATTTCATTAATGTAAGAAAATTACAGAGCAAACATAATTGGTGTGAAAACAATCCATTGCACTTCTTTCAGCCAATCAATCAAATAATCACTTTAAAGGACTTTACATTCTTCCCAGTGGAGAAGCTACCGTTAATGCCAGAAACACTGTTGAAAATATTTTAGCTGAATTGCAAAGGGATTGTTAATTAATATGGTATGTTGTGTAGGGCCAGCAAGCATTTAAAACAGAGTGAGGGGTTACTATCCAGCTACACAATGATTGTTTGTTCGTTCATCATTGCCAAGGTTCATGTAGATATCTTTTTTGTTTTTGTAACTTTGTGGCAAAGTTTTCTCCATGGACAATTTTTCAGTGTTTTGAGAACAGCCATGATGATATAAAACTAAGCTAAAAAAATGAAATCATGAGCAAGCATAGCCAGTTTTTGTTTGTTTTCATTTTTAGTCGATAAAGGGCAATTTATCAAGCACTTGTCTTTATCTTCATTATAACTCAGGCTAATCAGGTGTGACACCACAGAGGATTTGGATCCATTCTGTGAAAAGAACAACGCGGAAGGGAGACTGCATATTACTGTTGAGCATGGCGAACGAAGTATGTATTAACTTTTGTTATCATGACAAACTGTTTTCTGTTCAAGTTGTAGTTAGGGTCTTGCTAAGGTATTTTTTTATTTTTTTTTTTGTCATCAGTACATGTATAAGGGTGCACATTCATTTGTAATACTTTTTTTTACACCCTTTCCATGCATATGGTCATGCATGTACATATGTGTTTGTCTTTAGAAGAATGTACGTGTGCGCATGTGTGACTGTTCGTTCGTACGTATTACATATCTCCTGAGAACAAAATGTTTAATACCTGTTTGATCCCACCCATACGGTCTGGTACTCCATTTTGTCACACATCCACTTGGTCCTTCACCACATTAAGTGTATCCTATACCAGATATTTAATCACCTATTTGTCCGTTATTGAATTTGTCTATTCGCTAATGTTCAAAAATTCTTTTCGTGTAACTATAATTGTTGTGTCTAATACGAACCTGGGCTCTGCTCACTTTGGATAATATTAACGGTCAATTTTAACTTTCTAATCATCGTTTTGGTAAAGCTTCATTTCATCCCTTAACCAGTCAGGCTATTTTCAATTAGTCTGACGATCTGGTCTAATCTAAGTATAATGCACACTTATACTTGGCCTCGTAGAAGTCGTAACATTGGTACTAAAGATTGTGCCGGGTTCGGAAATTATGGTATGTGAAAGACTAAGATTGTCGCTTTTGACGGTAATAATACAGTACTCCGGAGGTTAGTCCGAACCATTGATACACTGCTTAGAATATTTACTTATTTATCATCACAGTTTTCATAATGCACCATTATGGGAACATTTTTAAATACTGCAATGCAAAAGAGATCTACACGCTCTTTGGCTATTTGAAAAGTTCTGCATTCTGGAAATAAAGCGACGGTCACTTACGCTTGTGTGCAAAATATGTAAGCATGAAATCGTATCTTACACCCACGAATGCTTTGTCTGATATCCACTTTGCCGTGACTATGCTTCACAAAACCAACAATATGTCGCCAGAATTTTTTTTTTCTAGATAAGGGCAGATTTTTAAGGGAAAGACTGCATTTTCAAAATGTTGTACACTTTTTTTTTCTCACATTTACCGACTTCCTGAAAGCTAATGCTCTCAACAAAGTACCGCAAGAGAGAGTTAACCCCAAATATACATGTGGATTGAGTGAATGCACCAATATTAGTACAACACATCAGTGAAGGTTTGAGGAAAATCGGACAATCTGTTGAAAAGATGAATTTTTGAAATATGCTGACAAGACAACTGGATTAGAAGACTACTACAGATTATGACATAAGATAACAAAGAACATTCCACAAAATATCATTAGTTGCTACGACATATATGTCAAGTGTAATATTATTCACCTTGCGTTATGAAAGAGGTAAGTCTAGTGCTCTAAAAAAGTGAAAAAAATAAAAAATTCCTTCTGATTTTCAATATATGGTAGTCCATATGTGATGTCATGGTTCGTAGTAGTCTTCTGATCCAGCAGTCTCGTCCACAAAACTTCAAAAATTCAGAACTATTAAACGGATTGCCAGATTTTCCTGAAACGTTCATTGATTCGTTCGATTAATATTGCTCCATTCCCTCCATCAACATGTATTTTGGGGTTGATTCCTCTATAAGTCGATTGCAGGAATGTCAGAGTGCATCCTACATTTGGAAAAGATTATTCATTCTTAACACTTCAAATTATGCTCTAAAGCGAAATTGTTTTCCAAATAAAATTTTTAATTGCGCAAAACGGCATCGTGTTCTTAAAAATATAGTTACTTCCTCTTTCTGTTAAATTTAATGAGGATAGACACGAAAGGAAATGCATGATTAAGTTTATGATTTATAGTTACAACTTTTTGAATTGGATTGCCAAGAGTTTGATATTGACCGAAAAAAATCTTATATTGTCATTATTGTCACTGTTACTTTTGTTTTACAAAACAGAACGGTTTGAGGACTGGTGATGAAACTCAAAGACAACTTCCTCAACGGAATGTTTCCTCCATCGAGACTGCACGGGGTAGATATTCCTTGCGAGATTTGTCATTTGTTAACTGGGTTCTATATTTTGATTGAATCAGAAGATGTCAAGGTATTCTATGAAAAATGTATTGTATCATCACTGTAATTCTTTCTATCTTTCTTTCTTAATATCTTTCTTATATCTTTCTTCTTTCTTTCTATTGTTTATTTGCAATCACTTTCGTGCGTTTGTCGAGGAATTTGATAGTGTGGTCATTGATATCCGGCCAAGAAATCGCGCCATGAAGATTCGTCTTTATTCATGGATCACTCATTTCGCACCCTTTGGTCGAACATTTTAGCAATAACACGATTCAAATTATAGTGCCAGTTGAGTTGCTTTAATATAGGGACCTAATTTATGATCACATTCCAGAGTGAGCATTAGAGATTGAAGTAGCAGCCAAGGGTTGTCGACCGGGCAGATTCAGAAATAGCTGACAGGGCCATGGAAGAATGGAGAGCACATGATTTTTGACTTCTCATTACAAGTCGGAAGGGCATAAACACACCACGACCTATCTTCCCATATACCTCACCGCCAGGAAATAATGGATAATCCACTTGGATGAATTCTTCTAATAGCAATAGCATAAGTCATTCATCTACATAGTGTGCAAAATACCACTTTCCTTATTTTAGAAGGGGAAAATTGAAAACTAAAGAAATAGCGTCAATACTTTCCCAATATGATCAATAATGTAAAGAAAGTTAACAGACACCCATACATCATGCGTGCTATTCAAATTAATGAAAGTAAACGAGTTTTGTAGTTTATTGAAAGTGAAAAGGAAAATGCTGAAATGCAATTTTAGGAAGTCTGTAACAATAATTAAAGCAAGTACCTATACGAAGAAGTGTTTAAAAGTATGGAAAGACAAAGTATGAACTGAATATGACACATGTAATTTTGTTCAAGATTTTGAGATTTCGAGAAATGATCATTGTATCATTGTCAGTTGCGAACTTCCACAGTACACAACAAATTATAATCATGATTACGCAGTTATATCTACAACAATCTCCAGGAATGGAAAGGGCAGAGTGATCCTGAATAAAAAGAAAAAGAAGAAGACGCAGATGATGTGTTATGGAAATTATTTATTGCATGCGATATGCGCTTCTTTATTTCAGTCATATTCTATACCAATTGTATTCACATTTTGATATAATTGTCACTTTCACACAAAACAAAATGTAAAGAACAATTTTCGTGTCATCGTGATTCCATGACGTAAAATACAAGTCATTAATCATCATTGAAGTTAATTTTGATATACAACACATGGCTTGTATTTTTACGTGATTCGTGCTCACAGATTGTAAACTTGTTGATATTTCGTTTTTTATATTCTATTTTTTCATGCGACATAACGATGTATATTGAATGTCACAAAGTAAAAGACATATTTTTTTGTTTAAATCCCAACGTGCATGTGTCACACAGAGATGTATTTTTTCGTGCTTGTATATTGTATTCAAATAATATGTATCTTATCGAATATTGTAGATATGATTTGTAGAATTAATGTGGTCTCAATGTAAATAAAAAAGTTTTGAATCATAATTGACTTTGTTACAAATTTAGATGAGATTAAACTACTTTTGTTGTGCGGTGTATGTGTAACCCAGTATTTCACCTCGATGCTATTGTGATTGCTATTGTATTTTTGGTGTTTTATGAAAACACATTTTCGTTTCATACGTTCACTGGCGGTAATTGATTTTAATCGTTGAGTCGGAGCATTCCTTTTCGACTACTTCACAAATACAATGTATAGTAAGTAATACATTATGCAAAATTCAGAAGTCATTTCTTGTTTGCTATTGAGGTTTGGAACAATCTTATCAAATTATTTTAAATTGTCTGAATATGTGCTTGTGCGTGTGTGTGTTTGTGCGGTGAGTGTGTGTGTTTGTGCGGTGCATGTTTTACAGCGTCTCTTGTAGTTTCCTTTCTTGTGCAGATTTGAAATACTATCATTTCAAACACTATTTCTTTTAAACATCACCTGCTCAAACGCATCACGTGCTTTGTAACATGTTATTCGTAAAATATCCAACAATGTATATAATAAAGTTAAGTAGATGTCGCGAATTAGATTTGTGAAATGTCAGGTGCAGGTTCGTTGAAAATCCTTTAAAATGTGAACATAATTATTATACTGTAGATGTCGAATATAATTTCAGATTATGTTACGTAACGTAAAGATGCTGTGGCTAGGGTAAAATTATTAGCATGGTCACTCACGTTACGTTCTTGTAATGTATTTTTCACAATTTAAGCATGAAAACAACTTATACCAATAACTGACATCAAAGCAAAAGTGAACCAGTTTCCGTAAAATTTCAATTACTGAACATTTTGTATACGTAGAAATTTTGTCATGTATATACCTTGCAAATGTTTAATCCCGTCTTGTACAAAAAAGTCTGAAAAGTGGCAGTATTTAAAGCTTATGCATATTTGTCTTGCTTTTATATGTAATTGACATTCTTTGTTTGAATGCAATTCACTGTATATCTTTCCACTTCCCCTTATTCAAAAGACTAGATTGCACTGTGACACCGGAAAATGCAAAAGAATTGAATGTACGGCAATAGACAATTGTAATCAAAGTTATGCTTGGAAAGTGTATGATGTGTTTTACTTTCGAGAATTGTTAAGAGGATCAACGTCTTGTGGATCAAGCATTTTCGATAATAATCATTTGATATTATGTGGGTTTTACTAGTTAGGTGAAGTCTGTAGAATTGTATAGGAGGCAATGAATAGACAGAATAAATCTAAGAGTTACATTTGGGATAAAATCAACTGATGCTAACTTCATCCAGTAAAAACAAGGCAAATAATGTTTTCTTACCAATTCGTTCAATATTATTTTTGTAACATGGATATTCTAAATTTTTGGGAGTTTCAAAATGACGTGAGTAGGAAAGTCGGGAAATATCAAAATCACTTTTTTTTTCTTTTCAAAAAATCTGACAATGTATATATGCCTTAAATCATGTTTTGGGGTTAATCGCTATTTTGAAAGGAAGGTTGACCAACCGCGGAATCCCACGCTAAGGGGTCATCAATATAATGATAGGTTGACTCTATATTCCATTGCTATTTTCTCTTTATACTGAAAATAATTACAATTGTATGATTTATGGGCAGTAATTTTAATATACGTTTACGAAGCAATTAATGTGGACTATTTTATCAAATTCCACATGCCCACCCCCCCCCCCCCTTCCATAAAAAGAAAAAGGGAACATGGAAGAACGTTGAGTGCGCGTGGTAACGATTGGATTGGTTGGATTTGAATAAAGTATTGGTAGGGAAATCCAGAACAAATAAAATTCCGTATAAAAAGACAAAATTGATTCCTATTTCACAATGCTAACTATAGATATGGAGAAACTTAAATGATGTCGCCATTCAATATTTGACAGTACAATATGTGTCCGTGCATCACCACCCCCCCCCCCAAAAAAAAAAAGAAAACACACACACACACACACACACACACTCCCTGATTTTGCGTGAGGACTCAAAATAGGTAAAGCGCGTCAATGTGGTTAATCATGAAACATATTTTCTGATAGAGCAATGCTTCCCAAACATTGTTTCATATGTCTAGGTCTGTTGTACCACAAAACATCCTATCATAAATATAAATTTTTCGTGATGGAGCCAAAATTATAAGGACATATCTGTATTTTACTCGCTGACCCGTCACTGTAGACGGTTTGATTTGGAAACATCTTTATTATAACTACTATTCACATTTTGTAAATAAAACAATATTTAACCTCGACTTTGCCAATTCAAATTTTACAGTGGTTGTTTCTATTCCTAACTCACATTTTAGAACTATTTCAAAGCACCACTGCTAAATTTTTGATGAATCTGCAAACGGGAAATTATGCCTTTAAGAAATTGAATAGACGTCATACTTTCGTGCCTCTTTTCCAGAACAAGCATTTTCAGAGTTTGTGCTTTATATTATTAGGCTTATGCATGTTTTCTTTTTTTTTTTGTTGTTTGGGGGTTCTATTTTTGATTTAGATAGGATAGGACAGTATATTGGATCTGACTTTTGCATTCTTGCTGGTTTTGTGGTGAAGGGTCACATAAAGGTGAGTTATCAAAGTGGCATCATTCATGCACTGATGTTGAAACTCAGATCCTGATCTATCTGGCTGATCTTTAATCTGAAGCTACTCAAGCAGGAATAGCGTTTTATACTTTGAAATATTGAAATAAATAACCAGAAAAAATACCCTTATTTATTTGTGACCCTGCACCACAAAACCAACAGAAAGTTGCCAGACATGGGTTTTCAGTTAAAAGCCGATTCTGAAAGAGCAGAATCTAAGCTTTAAAGTGATGTATAACCCAATTCAAATGGACGCCACTAACCTACCTAAATACTGGAAAGAAAGCAAACACTCTCGAAAAGTGTGAACTGAGAAAAGAGGCTCTGTAATACGCTACACGGTCTTTTCAAGCCCTTAATCTTTACCAAGCCGTGCTAGCTGTGCCATGAAAGGGACAAAACACAGGATGCAAACGACCGGTGCAACAACAATGAAGGGATTGTCAGATTAATCGAGATCTGAGATCTGAGATCATGTTCTATAAGCACTCTCTGCCCATAATTAATATTAACTCCCAAAGCAGTAGCGTTATCCTTTCAAAATGTATTAGACTTAAACGTGAAAAGTGTGCAAAGGATTTCGAGACATGAAAAACGGCCTCTAAGACAAACCTGGTCATTCTACTCCCCACCCCCCCCCCCCAAAAAAAAAAGGGGGGGAGGAGGGTTGTAGAAAAACTTCTAAAAAAAACCCTTTTCCCGTTCATGTTATTATACCAAACTGAAGAATGATGTAGAAGGATCGGTCTTTCAGAAAATACGAAAAACTCAAGATTGCCTTGGTTCAACCATTTCATCTTTTTTGAGTCCTCACTTAAAATCAAGGCGTCCGACTTTTGTTTGTTTTGTGGTGCACAGTCACATTTTGTAAATAATCGAAGCAGAACTGTATTATGACTATCTAATTTGTCAATGCGTAATGCCTAGTTTTGAATTGGAGTAAATTGAGATATGTAAGTGGTTTCGGGGGCATCCCACGAGACCGACACCCACGAGTCATACGGTCCACGAGACCGACATCAATAATAGGTCCATGAGTCATACAGCCCACGAGTTATACGGCTCAGGAGTCATACAGCCCATCAGTTCGACACTACGCACAAAAGGCTCATGAGACCGACACTAAGCAAACATAGCCCACGAGACCGACACTAAGCAATAAAGGCTCATGAGACCGACACTAAGCAAAGAAAGCCCACGAGACCGACAGTAGGCAAAAACGGCCCACGAGACCGACACTAAGCTAAAAAGGCTCACGAGACCGACACTAAGCAAAGAAAGCCCACGAGACCGACAGTAGGCAAAGAAGGCCCACGAGACCGACAGGATAAACAGCGCCATCTACATGTCAATCACCTGTACAGGGTGTTCCATGAACGGAAAAATAACATACTGGCGGTTGTAATTTCGTCATGCTATCAATTGAAAGATGGTGACCATCTACATAATTATGAACGACATCAAACATGTATTTCTACATACTGGGGGGGGGGGACTGGGCAAGTGTGTGAGTGATGTTGTTTCCAAGTAGAAAAATAGAATTGTGTTCTTCATGCCCCCCCCCCAAAAAAAAAACAAAACAAAACAGAAAACAAAATAGAAGAATTAGTATTCTTCATCCCCCCAAAAAAGAGGCAAAAAAAAAAAACAGCAACCCTCAAATGAATTAAAAGAGGGCAAGAACGATGTATGGATTAATTTCAGAGCTTTGATAATGCCATCGTGCTATTTTGATAGGCTTTCCCAGTTTTTAGCTAGAAGATGGACAGGATTTAATTTTTACCTCTTCTCTTTTTCGATTCACTAGTTCCTTTTTCTGTTTTAGATATTCTACGCTCCTGCTTGGAAGTTTTGCAGTAAGATCTATTTGTACTTTTCTCTGTAACTATAATGTAATGCTACTGATTAAAACGTATTATATCGCAGGGATTCACCTCAATTTGTGGCTTGTGTTATTCTCCTGCAAACAGTACATTTTTTCGTGAAATACAATAGCTGTTTTCATGGATGCATCTAATTTTTTCCGAATCCCTTACGCTACCTTAATAGACGATTACGTTATTTTTATTTTTAATTAATACTAATTCAACACCCTCGCAGGTTTACTGTGGAAAGATCTGTTACACACTTTTACTGTACTTTGTTCGTTTTTTTTTTCACAAACAAACACCCATGCAAACACAATTAAAGATCCTGATCATTTCAGGGGGAGGGGGGGGGGGGCAACTTATGGGGTTACACCCTGCCGGAGATGGCAACTCTTCTTTTCCATCTCTCATATCTTCCTCTGCTATTATCAGGACACCCTATACAATTTATTGGTCTGTAGGTGGCGCTGTTCATCCTGTCGGTCTTGTGGGCCTTCTTTGCTTAGTGTCGGTCTCGTGAACCTCTTTTGCGTAATGTCGGTCTCGTGAGCCTTGTATGCGTAGCGTCGGTCTCGTGGACTTTTTAAGTGTAGTGTCGGTCTCGTGGGCTTTGTTTGCTTACTGTCGGTCTCATGAGCCTTTTGTGCGTAGTGTCGGTCTCGTGAGCTGTATAACTCCTGGGCTTATTTTACTTAATGTCGAACTCGTGGGCTTTATTTACTCAGTGTCGAACTCGTGGGCTGTATAACTGGTGGGCTGTATGACTTGTGAGCTGTATGACTCGTGGGCTGTATGACTTGTGAGCTGTATAACTTGTGGGCTGTATGACTCGTGGGTGTCGGTCTCGTGACGTGCACCCGTGGTTTCAACTATTTCTTCAGTTTAGGAGTTTGGAATGTAACTTTTGTTTACAATTGGTACGTGCACTTTTATGTCTTAAATCACGGTTTCCTCAGGCAAGAATAAATGTCCATAGACTTAATGCACAGGCCACCAGGTTACCGAACGGAACAGTTTACTGGTTAACATTATGTTGAAGAATGATTATCGTGTTTCAGATTTTTGATATAAGAATTGCATTTATGTAATATTATTTTTCTTTCAGTTGTTGATACATGATATCTTTCTGTTTTTGTGTTGAATGAAATAATTTATAGGTGTATTTAAAGGTAATAATTCAGAAGATTGGTATTCAGGTTTGAGTTTCTTCAGTTTGTCTCCCTCTACAAATGAAAATTGGTTAAGATCGCAACTGCTGATCTGTAAATTAACAAACATGTCGGAAAAAAGAACCAGTGGGACTCGAACCTGTCATCTACTGCTTTCCGGGCAGCGACACTACTGGAGAAACTCAAACCTGAGCCTTCACCCCTCTGAATAATATCTTTCTTTCATTTTATCCTATGCCTTGTCCGCCTTGGACTACTCAACAGAACAACCAAAAGCTTCAAAATGATGGCAAAATTGTATACAAATTTACATAGGAAAAACCTATGTTAATACTGAAAAACAACATTTTGGAGGTATGGGGCGATATATATTGTGACAATGAAAGACAGTCAATGATGTTACCCGGGTAGCTGGATATTTTGGTCTTAAACCTAACTCAGCTTAATTCTCTCTTTCGAAAAAAAAAAATTAATGGAATAAGTCTTGAGCACAAGAGGTCATGACAACAATCAAAATATGAAAATACGTCTCCGTAACACTAGTTGGACGTTTGAATACAATTTCCTCAGTACATGAGTAAAGCTTAAACTTGCCACAAGATGTTATTCTAATGTTCTGTACTTATTCCGATATCATTTGCATGTTAGATTCTCCCTTATGAATATTCATGATTGATAAAGATACCACCTTATGTCGTTTTTGGACGTATTATTGAAATGCTTTTATTAACTAGTACAGTGAGTTATGACATTGGTTTCGAGGGTTACATTTAATAGTCTGGTTGTTTAATCTGCAATGAACTGCAAATGGCGTGATTTCATATTCCAATTCAAACCAAACTTAAAGTTGAGTCAAAAGGTAAATCTGTCAGTTACTAGCAGTTATTTGGTATGAATATTCCTAGCTTCGTTCATTTCTTTCATAACTGGAATCAACAGGTTTGCCAGCAGTGTTCCGGCCATTCCGTTGTCTCAAAATGGAATCAACTTGTCAAATTATTATGTCACTTGTGCCCAGTCGATTCCAAAAGGTACTAAGGCTCTTATGTGTTTCTATTGCTTTCAATTGCTTGATGTTAGTATGCAATGTCATACCAAAAGCCTGCAAGTAATATAGGCTTCATAAGTGAGGTAATGATCATAATATTCAGTACGAGTTCCTCGCTCTGTTCCTCGCTCTACAACGCTTACGCTTAGCACTGAGTAACGAAGGTGTTCATATTTGATTAGTTTATTTCTTTCACAGCTGATTTTTTTTTTACCAATTACGCAAGAATGAACACTTTCATTTGTTTTTTGTCCTCAAAAGCACAAAAGTAAAAGTTGCAAAACTTAATATGTTGTCTTTCACTTGTCCTTCAAGATACCTTTGATAACAAAAGGCCAGTTCAACATAATGAGAGCCTCAAACGAAATAGCGACAATAAGTTTACATTCTCTTTATCACTTTCTAACCTCAAGCACAAACAAAGTAGAAAACCTAAACCGGGCAAATACTAATGCGCGGAGGAACAAAGATGGTTAATTAGATATTTTATTAAATTTTTGACTTTTGTGTTCATTTTATATCTTAATAATAGAAGAATTCATGATACAACTTTTGAAATTGTTTTAAACGATAACTTTTAAACGATATTTGATACAATCAAATTCTCCCTACCCATTAAGGTAACAAATATTTATGGACAATTATTGTTATTTTCTTTTTTCAATCTCTATTTTCTTCCTTCAACACTGCATCTTGCACTTACACCTGCAATTGAACTTCACCCACCTGATCACTTTCCTCCATTCAAGAGAGTTGTGCCTTTGGATATTCCTTTTTGTGAGGCCTCCATCCATTTCAAGCTAAATCGATTACGATGGTGGTCTCCTGCATTCAATGATCTCTGTCATTTACTGAAAACTACTATATATTTCATTTTATGGTTGTGTGTATGAATACACTGTTCAATGCAATCACTTACTTGTGTATCTATTTGTTAATTTTTATCGATTTATTTCACTGCACTCGCTATTCTTTGTCTTTGTATTTTTTGAAATGTGTATTTTAATTGTATCTGAAGGGAATCTGAAGGGTGGGGGATAATGGTGGATAGTGATTAAGAGTCCGGACTCCCGATCGGAGGACCCGAGTTCGATTCCCGCCCAGTGCTTACGTCCTTGGACAAGATGTTTTTACCCACTATGTCCCTCTCGACCCAGGTGTATGAATGGGTACCTGGCAACGCTAGGGTAATAATAATAGCAGGGCCCTCTGGTAGAGCAGTGGCAACACTGAAGAGGCTACCCTTGGTAAATAAGACCTTATTATTATCTGATTGAATGCAGAAATAAAACAAATCAAATCAATTATAAGTTAAAGATAAATTTATGATCGTGGACTTCCTTTTTTTTCAACAGGGGTTTTAGTTTTGAGTTCGTGCAGTACATTGTGAGGGGGGATATCATTCCCATCACACATTGGAAAATATAAACAAATTACCAAATTTTTCTCAAAACCTGAAATTGTTCATGCATATACTATTTGAAACTTAGGTCATAATTATTTATATATATATATATATATATATATATATATATATATATATATAAATATATATATATATATATATATATATATATATATATATATATATATTGGTCAGAATTTTGAACGATGTACAATTGAGCCAAAACAAGGCAAAATTTAAAAAGTAGGAAATTCTCCAAATTATTCATCTTACCTTAAAGAGTATAACTCAAGCTTTAATATGAACCCAATTATACTAGGATTTTCCCAGAGGAACAAGTTTTTATTCACCGCTGAAGTTTACCATATCCAGAGCAGCGAACGTCCGTGAAGAATAGTACAGCACATACATTTGAATACCATTTAACATAGTTTGCAAAGATCTGATTCAGTTCAAAATCCTAACAAAATGTCTCAAGGGACATGTGTACGTGCTTGCAGAATATTAAGCTTGTACTCCTAACCTGTACGTAATAGTAGACAACTGATGGTTTAACTAAATTCGTCGTTTCTGTTGAAATATTGCTCTTCCGCTAAACACTTTCTCCTCTTTACGCGCATTTTACAGAAACTCAATATTTTCACCTCTTATTTCACTATCCCATACTTCAATCTCCACTCCCAAATAATAACATACCTTTTTAAGATGTATCTGATCTAGGCAGTCTCTATAACCCAGCGAACATAGCATAGTTTTCATCACGGAGGTTCGCATGTAGCTCACGGACGTTCGGAACAAACAAGATGCAGCTCTTTTGAGTTGGAAACGCATTTTATTCTCAACAAACAGCAATTTCATGTCGAGAACAAACTCCTCTGCAAAATCCTGAACAGATATTACCAATTCTCAATTATATAAGCTTGTTTATCTTCTCATACTGAGGAATCAAAGAAAATAATTTTTCCATCTCTCGTAAATGAACGTACAAACGTACGTGTAATCACAGTGACGTAGTCCATCCTTGAGAACGAGTATATTTATCAAAATTTCGTTATCATGAAGTAAAGATTCAGGTCCCAAATTTGTTATCTAAAGTCTACAATGCAAAATTTGCTTATAACGAACATGGTCACAGCTAAAATTATGACAAAGAATTAACATAGAAAGACAACAGAAATGTGCTCCGTTATAGAAATACGAAGTTTAGCTGGGGAGGGCAAACGAATACGTTAGGAAGAAATCCCTCTATGTTTGCTCCTTGTGTTACACACAGTTACCGAGGAGAATTTGTTATTTTAGTCAGAAATTATAATAGGTTCGATACTGCGAAGTTTCGTCATAACAAGACACAATAAGTCCATATTACTTGGATGGATGTTTGTGACTTCGATATTATACAATATGGTTTGTTATAACAAACATTTTGTAGCGCGTCATTTCCGAGGCTCGTTATTCATACAGTTTGTCAATACGAAAATTGATAGAGTTCGTATAATTATGAAGTTTTTTTATTCGGTAAATGATAGGAATCTCCGATGGTTAATCGAAAGGTTTATTAATTGGAACATGAAAAATCATGTTCGCTTATCCAAATGTGGAGAAACAAGTTAACAACTAAAATCCTCCAAATTTCAAAACCTCATAATAACCGTTTTCACCTAAACGAATATCAGGCCCTTTGCACTTCTAGAAGAACGGACCTAAAATAATGATCCTCAATATTTATTTTTCGGACTAACAAACTTTCGGAATAAGAAATTTTTTCACAAACCTCCTTAATTAACTACAAACTTTTTTTTTTCATTTTCGGAATAACAAACCTTTGGACATCGGAGTAACGAATCTTAGGAAGAGCAAACGTATCAAAGTGCAACCTTAAACCTATTCTTTATCATTAGTTTATTTAACATGTGTTTTCAAAGTAAGCAAAAAAGCACAAACAAATTGACGATCTCTCTGTCTCTTAAATGTAAAATGAATAAATACAATCTTGGAAATAATTTCAAATGAACATTGCTTTTCATTGATGAGTATAAAACAACACCATGTGATGATAAGCGGAGGATTTGTTTGTTTTCATCAGACAATAATTGTATACTGCATTATTTTTGTTCGCTTGTGACGGCATTTCGATGAATAAAAAAACATAAACAAACAAACAAAAACTTCTCCAGAGGAATTTGGTACAACGGGAGTGCACTGACAATTCTTTTCTCTGTGTGTTGGAGCTCGATCCCTTCTCTGTTTCTCAGTCATTCTTATTCAACTGCTTCCACGTCCTTTTGAAACTTTTCCATTTTTTATTCAACACATGCCCATTACAGACTTCTTCCGTCATTATCCTGCATGTGATTACGTAGCACTTTTCGGATTTGTTTTGGTTTGTTTTGTTTTGTTTCTGTTTTCTGTTTGGTCGCAGCATGTCCAGGCTATTGAGGGAATGAGAGAAAACTCGTCATGAAGTGAAAAATAAGAATGAATTAAGGCATTTAATATCATGACAATTACAGCGAACGTCCGTTATGGAGGCCAAAACTGGATGTGTTCTGTTTGAGACGGCAGCTACCATACTCAAAAGATAAACACTTGGCGCACCTGTCACTAAAAAGTGGCACTGATCCTCTTTCTCCTACTTTATATGTAATCCATTGACTTATTCTACCAACGAACATCCGTGACTAAAACGTTTTCCTTTTGTTATTACAAGTAAATTGAGTGCTGAACATTATTCACTTTTGGGTATGAGCGGCTCGGTGATTTGGTAATATTTTCAACTAACATTAACTTTATGTGCAGTGATATATTTGTAATTATCAGCAATTTCCTTTCTCGGACAGAACGTCCGTGAGCGAAACTTTCAGAACCTGTAACAGTATAAATTGTCTCCAGATCCTCATTAGAAAGAAATTTAAATGCACAAAAATTACAGATTACGCAAAATGCCATTTTCCTATAACTTTGTTTTCAGTGTTTAGCTGTTTTTGTATAATTAGAGGGAAAACAAGCGTAAAATTGTGAGTAAATTTTCAACTGTTTCTTCATCATGATCACATAACGCCTTAAAAATTCTGAAACTACTACCCTAAACTCATTGTTTACTTTGTAAAACTTTATTTGTGGCTATTGGAGCTAAAAGTTTTAAAGAATACAGGACACTTTCGGGACAAGTTATCCCTATCAAAGGGATTGCATACGTCACGGATGTTCGATAGAATTGTCACGGACGTTCGTTCTACTGATAGGGTCATGTTCCCGGACGGATAACTAATCGGCAGAGAGTACCTAGCCTTCCTAACTCTTTCAAAAATTTGAAAAGGTATTGTCAATGCAAATTAAAAGAAATTTGACATCCTTGCAACATATGTATTGCTCAGAGGGGGATCAGGAGGTGAATTTTGAGAGAAAATATTAATTATTTGCTTGTTTTTCGGTGAATTGCATGGTCCAAAAACTGCGGACAAGCCTCAGTCCGCTCCAAAAATAACATACAGCTCCTCGGCTAGAGAGCCAAAGGTAAAATGCACCTTCGTCATCAAAGCAAGATGGTGTCCCACTCGAAAACGTTTTAATCATCACGGACGTTCTTTTTTTCTCGGAGGTTCGTCTAAAAATATAATTTAGGTTCATATTTGACAAAGGATGGACATAAACTCAAAACAAACATATTATCGTGTGGATAGATCTTAGTTGATTACGACTCAGAACAATATTACCAATAGCCTTTAATGGGATACGATCTTTATCAGAAAATAGCGGAAGCACGTCCGTGACGAAAACTGAGTATAATTTTGCATAAAAGAATATTACGTGCAATGCACAGCCAGCAGACGTACAATTTTTGCAGGATATGTTCATTAGGTGGAACACCAAATTTTCGTATACATTACAGTTGGGACAACAAAGGAGAATTTGCAGCAGCGATAGAAATAAAAGCACCACGGACGTTTGTCTATTTAGGACTTTGATATTTCAATATTGTTCTCTGTAATTTTATACGTGCTCATAAAGTTCTTATAATTGTGTGGTTCATACCGATGATATGTCAGATCCAGAACATGGTCAGATATTAGATGCCACGTACGCTTAAAGGCAATCAGTCGTCGCAGGCGATTCGCAGCTCAGTAGAAAAGCACGACAAGCTGCTCCCCCGTTATTGTACCCCCGTACGTACCGAATGCCGAGCACGACGCTACGCAGCGCACCAGCGAAAAACCAGTGGGGCACGAGAGCCGTGCGAGCCGTCCGCGTATTTTTTATTTACACCACTGCTCCGCCACAATTCCCAGAAATACGAAAGAAACGGCTGTCAAGTCTTTGACTTTATTATTCTCTCAAGCCTTGAGCCTGACGGAATAAACCGTTACATATACTTTATAAACTAAGAGCAAAAATGAAAAAAAAAGATGTTGAGCAAGACCCCAAGTGGGAGTCGAACCACCGTGACACCATACCTTCTGATTAACAGACCAAACCCTAACACACCGTGCCAAAGCGAGGTGATGCCGAGAGTGGTGGTCATTGTCATTAAGAAGTAGGCCCTATGCGAACACAATTTGTCTTAGGTAGAGTCCCTATACTCGTAGTCTTAGGGCGCGAGCCGTTTCTTTGGGATTTTTTTCATAATGTGGCGGAGCAGTGGTGTAAATAAAAAATACGCGAGCCGTCCACTGTAATTTCAACATGGACGCCCGAATACCTACCGAATGGGTGCACGCACAAAACCGCACAACAGCCATGCGCATGAAAATCTCTCCTATGGGTCCCGGTCGCGACACAACAGTGGAGCTGCGTGGTGTACGTACGTACGTATCTGGCTCCAGTCTCTGTTTATTTGCACTATGGTGCCAATTTCAGCAATCTAAGCAATAATATTTTAAAATGTCCGAAAATATTATATAACAATATTTTAAATCATTTATATATTACGTTGTTTAATATTTGGTATTTATAAATATGCTTTGGCGAAAAAAAATATTAAAACTCTAAACTTCATGTATAGCAAGTTGCAATGCGTATGGCCATATGGCGGGTTGTTTTGATCTCGTTGGCAATATTGTCTGCTGCGTCAGCTGTGTTACAGTATGTTGGGCCGGATCGGAACATAACAAAGTTGGTATAAAGTCGTCGGTACCGGTATGTCAATATCAATAATGTGTGTGGTATGCGTGTACTGTTTCGGATTAGCCTTGGCTTTGGTTTAGTAATGAAACCTCACAATGGAGATCAAAACAGCCGTCCAACTCGAGGAAACGTATCTACTTCGTACTTGTTTGACGCTATCGACGAGTGGAGAACGCAGAGAGATGTGTTCTTAGCATGCTTAGGACAGGGAGGCTTCCTCTCACCTCCCTGCTTTGGACATGTAAGAGACCAGTGGCAGAGGGGGAAGCTTCAGCGCCAGCGTGCCGATGAAAAATTTGCTTTCCACTTGCTGGAGTTGCATGAACAGTTTTGCAGGAATTTAGAATGTGCAAATTCGTGTTACGGCATGCACGGTGGCATTGTAATGCCACGGCTTACGCCAATCAAGCAACCCCAGCTGGCCAAGTCAACAACTTCAAGGAATCCAGATCCAGATGATGTGTAAGTAACGTTAGAAGTCTATTACATGAATCAATGATTGAAGTGGAATGACTTTTTCTAATCTATCTTTAACTGCTAGGGCCTTTGCGTTTCATCGACAAGTAGGCTTTTTTTTCTATGTATAATTCCGCGAAAAACTTCTCTAAGTTCTCATTTATGTCAAATTATGATAACGCCGTAATCGAAATGACATTTGCTGGGTCAGTTTATCGCTTCTTAAAAACTGACCCAGCAGTAGGCAGCAAATGTCATTAGTCAGGGAATCGCAAGTACATGTAGTGGTAAGTTTTTTGTCATCACAGTATTGAGAATTTAATGTGCAAATGTATAATTTGTCTTGACTGCGGAGCAGAATCTAGATAGATACAGAGAGGTCACTTTCCTGAGCAGCTAGCGTCAACAATCCACGTTAAATTTGCATAGCCAGATTTCATGGCTGCGATTCAAATACTGTTTGTCCCCATTGATTTAACTGTATAGCAAAGTCTCCTCTTTCATCATATTTAGGGGCCCTACATTTTAAGTTTGGCTAAGGAATTTTGATAAAGATTGTAATTTTCATAAGCTTGGCAAAAGTTTCAGGCATCTATATTGCATTTATAGTCAAACTTCCAATACATTTGGTCCAATAATTTGAAACCAAATTCAAGTGATCCAGTGAAGTGTACATCTTTTCATGTGAATTTCTACAAGTATGTTGAAATGTAAATTCTGAAGAAAAAAAATTAATCCTTTACAGTTGAAATTCGTTAAAGTTTGGTTACACTGACAGTGTCAGGTCAGTGGTAGTATAAAGTACTACAGAGTTACAGTATAGTGTACGTACAATACCCTTGTACGTGAAAGTTAAAGTTTTATTTACCTTCACATCTTCATATAGGAGTGTCTAATAGGGATGTTGATTGGTGTGGAAGTTGTCGATGAACAACAGTTCATAAGAATCCATTGTTTGAATTCTAATACAGATATTGGTCATAGGTCAAGGGGCAATATGAACCTATCAGTTTGTAACATGTACAGGTATGAGCTTCATCAAGTACGATTAATTGGTATCCGTGGTATAACTACAACAGAGGGGGGATGGGACACATCCCTTTAATTGTTGATCAAATGTACGCCTCTGATTGGTATTTATCAGTGTTTGGTAGAAAGCTAACCCATTACAATGGCTTTGCGATGTTACACTGAGTTGACTATGATGGACAAAGGTCTACTGTCCGCGATTTTCATTAATTTGTAGGGCATTTTTCACACATACAGTGTAACCTCAAATACTGATACTTGTGATAGGTTTATTTATAATGGTTATCCTTCACACTGTATTGTTGAGACAATATTAGTGTTCTGTTTGTTTGTGTAAGAGGGACAATAATTTCTTTATGCTCCTGTCTGAAGAAGGCATTACATCTTATTTGTCATGTACTTAACTATGAGTATTAATGTTCACTTTGTGTTTGTGTGTGTTTTTTTAAAGATTATTCACACCAGGCTAAGCTGACAGAACTATAACTGTGAGTTTACCTAGTCAAATGAAAGGGTTTCGGCATTGCTTCTTTATTCCAGGCAGGTGATACAACGCTCACCTTCTTCATATTAGTTAGTAAAACAATGAAGAGTGCAAAAATACTGCATAAATGTGCAGTGCAACTGTGGTCGTTGGTCGTTGGCCCTGCACGGGCACAGTCGCTTCCCCGTCCTGAATTTACACACGCCAGGGCAAGTACATGATACAGGCAGGGTCTCCGACCCAATCTCGTCCGCGTTCAGAATAGACAACTCGGCGGTAATATCCGTTACCCATGACGATGTGTCATCGTCCATGATGGCCACCCTATCTATTATAATGTGGTCTGCACTCACTAATCTGATCTGATCTGACGATTAGATTACAGTATAGTTGATTAGTGACGACGATCGACGATGCGATGAAGATAATGCGTAGTCGTACGAAGTATACGCAGCTAGCTACTAGCTCATGCGAACATCGAACAGTACATACAGTATACCATACATTCAACTCACATTACACAAAACGTACTGTCCCGCGCTCAGCAAGCGAGCAATCGAGATACTATAGCGCGATACATTGCTTTAGGGATGTCTTGCGCACACACACATTTCGCTTCGTAGCAACTTCGGAAGCGAGTTTACGTGCTGCCGCCCGCGACTGAAATATGTCCATGTATCCTCGCGACTGGGTGTCTTTAAAAATGCACATCATTAGTTTGAAAAACAAAAATTATTGTGAAAATAGCGTTTTTACCGTATTTTTACGCCGTAAGTCCTTGTCAAATGAAAAAAATATCAAGCAAAAGTCAACCGAACCATATAATATTTCCTGAAAGGAAATTTACCAATCTTTGAGATGACATGAAAAAATCTGGTTTCTTAGATCATCCTGGCGTGTTCTAAGGGAAAGAATGTCATAAGGTGCGAAAATTCGCAATTGTACATCGTTCAAAATTCTCACCCATATATATATATATATATATATATATATATAATACGTATATATATGAAAAGTTTGTTCGCAAAAAAAGATAAGTCCATATTTGCCAAATGGGGATATTTGCGATTAAAGGTCAAGAAAAATAAAGAGAATAATAAGAAAATGTTTGCTTCTTTTGACCATAACTTCAAAATTGTACCTTTATATCTAGTGACCAATATATCATTTAAAAGGTATTATTTTGTACCTTATGATTTTGTAAAATAATGATAATAATGGGTTTTAACGGACTGCAAGGAAGTTAAAACAATTTACTCTTGAAGGACACAGTAGCGATGTTGCCGGGCAGATATAGGGCAGGGGGGATTACGCAACAGGTGACCCCTGCTCTTGCTGCCCCTCTCGTTTGCGGGGGTAAGCGCACGCGGTGAAGAAATTGCTTAGGTAGCGTCATTCGATGGTGGTTTGTCGTGGAAGTAGGAAGTAATTGAGGCGGCTCCTAATATTGGATTTCGTGCATTGTCTTACACATTGAACTTCGAAACTTTGTAGTTTTCTATCATCTTCGTGCTACTTTCCCTCCCTTGGAACTTTTTGGGGTATACCTTCTTGCCTTTGAAATATTGGATATCATACGTGAACTTACATCGTCAATTCTGGGGCACTGTCTTTGCATTTTCGCATCGGGACGTTTAGACCTAAGTTAATATCATCTTAGTTCTGCATATCACAACGCCGGTTCTGGACTTTCACTATGCCGAAGTCCAGGAGTAAGATCGTGAAGAAGGTGATGGGGAAGGAGCCGCCAGCGCCGCCCTCGTCGACGCGTCGTCGTGGTCGAAAGACAACCAAGAGTGGGGAGGAGGACCCGGCAGCTGGTCAAGGCGGATCGCCTGCAGCATCCGGTGAGTATAGTGTGTCTGCGTGTGAGCATGGTGACGCCTCTTGGCCCACCGTGGTCGACGCGGTGGTGCGTGAGCACCACGTGGCAAGCAAATCGGTAGATCTTAGTCCGGTTGGTCAGTTGATTGACCCACCTGACACTTTTGATGCCCTTCCCCAAGCCTTGTCGTGCGTAGGGGATGAGCTGGGGAGCGTCGTCCCCATGTCGGTTAAAGAAAAAATTTGGAAGGGGGAGTTTCTTGATTTGGGCATCCTCCTCAAATCCGACGTAGGTTCCCTGAGTGAGGAGGCGTCATTCAGCCTCGTGCAGGCTGGAGGATCTCTGCAAGTCAGGAGCGCGAGCCGCACCCCGCAAATTGCAAATATCGATATGTGGACGTCGGCCTTTCTGACATACGCTTCGGTGTATGTAGAAAAGCATGGAAATCGAGCGCGCGAGTTGTTCAAATATATGGACACAGTTCGATCAATCGTGCGCTTCGGAGGCTATAATTGGCGCACGTATGATGTGCAATTCAGGCTGCGGCAAGCGCGACAGCCGCTCCGTTCGTGGGCGACTATTGACACGGAGCTGTGGCTAACCGTAGCCACAGCCCAGCCCAGAGCAGCGTTTCGTTCGTATACTCCGTTGCAGCCCTTTCGGGCGGGAGCTGGGTCAGGAGCCGCCACGTCATACCCGCGAGGTCGTCGCGGGGGGCCTTCCTCACCCGCGAGAGATAGGAGAGCGGGGGCAGATTTTGCACGCGGACGAGCCAATCACTGCTTCGCATTCAACGCGGGCTCTTGCAAGCGGGCGATCTGCAGATTCGCACATGTCTGCGCAAATTGCGGCTCCTCTACCCACACAGCTCAAGCCTGCACGCGGGGCGCTGTCAATGGCACCCAAAAAGACTCTCGGCCCATCCCCAATTAACATTGAGCGCGTGATCCCCTTTCTGCGCAATTATCCGGATAAGACAGCTGCAGTAAACATTATTGAGGGCTTTCGTTTTGGTTTCCGTTTGGGTTATACGGGGGAGCGGGTCGCTCACGAGTCACGAAACCTGGTCTCAGCGACAGCACACGCGCAGGTTCTACATCGTAAATTGTTCAAAGAGGTTAGCCTGGGGAGAATAGTCGGTCCATATGTCTCACCTCCTTTTCCAAGATTTCGCTGCTCCCCAGTTGGGGTGGTGCCAAAGAAGGTGCCTGGGGAATTTCGCATGATCCAACACCTGTCAGCCCCTCGCGGTGCATCCGTAAATGATTGCATTGACCCGCGCGATTGTCAGGTCAGGTATTCTACTTTCGATGACGCCGTTGACCTCGTAACGCGTTTGGGGCAGGGGGCAGTCATGGGAAAAGCGGACATACAGTCTGCCTTTCGTCTTATCCCCGTGCATCCTGATGATTTTGAGCTACTGGGCATGCGCATAGATGGTCTATATTATTACGATCGTTGTCTTCCGATGGGCTGCTCGGCGTCGTGCGCGATTTTCGAACGTTTCAGTACCTTTCTCGAGTATTGTTGTAGAAATATCGCTGAGTCGGATGGCGTATTGCATTATTTGGACGATTTTTTCTTCGCAGCTAGCTCTCGACATGAATGCGCCAGTCTTATGCGTTCTTTCCTTGCAATGTGTGAGCGGTTTGGGGTGCCAGTGGCTAATGACAAGACTACGGGTCCTGTCACCGTTATCGAGTATTTGGGGCTCACAATCGACTCTGTTTCGCTTACTGTACAGGTCCCGGCAGAGAAGGTGGTGGCTTTGCGCGCTGACCTAGAGGAAGCCACCTGTTGCCAAAAGCTTACACTCCGGCGTTTGCAGTCGCTAATAGGCAAGCTTAATTTCGTCTGTCGCGCGGTCGCACCTGGGCGAGCGTTCTTGCGGAGACTAATTGACCTTACAATTGGGATAAAGCAACCATTTCATAAGGTTAGACTAACCCGCGGCGCCCGAGAGGATTTGCGTGCGTGGCTCACCTTCTTAATGCAGTTCAATGGCACCGTGATTAGATCGGCAAGCGAATGGACTTCGAATAGCGCGTTCAGTTTTTATACAGACGCTTCGGGTAGCATTGGGTTTGGCATCTACTTCGATGGGGAGTGGGCGCAGGGCAGATGGCCCCCCGGGGTGCTGCGGGAAAAACATTCCATCGCATATTTGGAGTTTCTTCCCATTGTCATCGGAGTGCAAGTTTGGGGAAAGCGCATTGCTAATCAGAAGGTGCTGTTTTGCTCAGATAATCAGACGGTAGTGCATGTCATAAACAAGCAAAGCTCTAAATGCCCACGCATTATGGCCCTGGTCAGAATTTTCGTAGTGTGCTGCCTCGAGCGCAACATTTGGTTCAGAGCACGTTACGTCCCCGGTTGCCGTAATGACATAGCTGATTCTTTGTCTCGTTTTCAGATGGAGAGATTCCGTTTGTTGGCACCACAAGCAGATCCCCACGAGACCCCCCTGCCACGCCAGCTGTGGGAGAGCTTGTGCTAGAACGAGAGAGACTCATATCCCAATCCCGGGCTGCTAGCACGCACAGCACATATACACAGGCATGGGAATCTTTTCAATCTTTTCGATCGGCGTATCATTTCAGCCTCAGCGCTAACCCCACGCTCGAGCAGATTGTGCAATTTATAGCCTACCTGTCCCTTAACGGTTACGCAGCTGCCACGTTGGCCACCTATATCGCGGGGCTCTCCTTTCATTTGCAGTCACGCGGGCTACGTGACGTCACACAGTGCTTTATCGTTAGGCGCATGCTGGACGGCAGCAAACGTGGTCGCATCTCCAGGGACGTGCGCTGCCCGATCACCTTACCCATATTAAGCCGCATGCTTGTGGCTCTCCCACACGTGTGCTCTTCGTCATTCGACGCGTTGCTGTTTCGAACTGCTTTTCTAGTAGCTTTCTTTGCGTTTCTCCGGGTTGGGGAATTTACCGTCCGCGCCCGAAACCACACCCCCACTCTCAGATTGATTGACGTTCGCCTGCACAGCGGCAAGGCAGCTTTGGAGCTACACCTCCGTTCTTCCAAGACTGACCAGGGGGGTGCCGGTTGTTATATAATCTTGCCTAGCAACGAATCCAAGAGCATATGTCCAGTAGCAGCCGCTAGTGCCTACGTGGCTGTGCGTCCACGTGGTAGCGAAGCTTTCTTCGTGCGTTATGACGGGGCCCCCCTAGTTAGGAAGGATTTCAATAACATATTAAAGCGCTGCGTGGAGTTCGTACGCCTCCCAGTCGCACTATTTTCTTCTCATTCGTTCCGTATTGGAGCGGCCACGTCAGCTGCCACGGCAGGCATTCCGGATGCAAGGATTAAAGGCATGGGCCGGTGGTCGTCTAATACATTTAGACGCTACATCCGAATTGATAAGATTTTCTCATAATAGCGCACAGTATTGTGGCGCTTAGTGAGCGTTTCGGGGATGACAACCCAAGTAAAGTTTTGGTTTGAAAGCGAAAATAAGTTTTTATCAATCTTTTGAAAGCTAAATGTTCTTCACTCTTAGCTTTAATTATATGTTTCAGGTTGTGGTAAGGGCTATATACCCAATCTTTATTATTGTATACTGAGAGTTGTAAACTGAGAGTTATCAACATGCCAGTGCATTACAGTTGCCGAACGCTGTCTTACATAAGTCAAAGTACAGATAGGGCAACAAAGTTTGTTTTCATGCCAAAGTTAGCACCCTCCCCCCCCCCCCATTTCCATTTCGGATACCGCGCTTCTCGTCTCTTTTTCTCTCTTTCTCTCTTATCACAATACAGGCGTAAGAGTGATCACAGACGGGGATTCTGGGGAGCGACGAAGCGGGCTCGGGCTATCCTGCTGGGACTCGCTCTTTGGACATGCATAGTAATAAGGTCATTAGCATCTCCACCTTCGGGTTGCTGCCTGGTCGGCTCCGGTTACACAGGAGGTCAGAATCATCAGGGAGGTGTACCTCCCTGGAATCATCGACTTTTATAGTGTGCGTTTCAACCCGGGGCAACTTTATCCTATCATTCCTTGGTAGTAGCCGTCGGGCAACCATGATATCATCCCACTACCGATCTCGAACTGCCTGGTCTATGTGTTATACATTGTTCCGAATGGATTAAAGCACGATACATACGAACTAACAAACAGACAAGCCAAAAAAAAAAGGCAATATTCTCGCGTCATTATAATGTCTGCCATGGGCTGGAGCACAGGTGTATTTAGCGGCAGGGAACAGTATTCTTAAATGGACCCAAACAGGCCATGGCATTGACTTTCGACAGAAGCCGGTTTACCGCAGGATTGTAGGTTCTGCTTCCTCTTTTCCGCGTTATTCGGTTTACATACTTGACTGTTTTACCTTGTATCATACATTCCCTTGTTTGGGCCCTTCAAGACACAGTTTAATATTGTGGCCAACCGTTCTCATATAATAATGTTAACTCTATTGGCATGGATACGTAGATAAATGAATACATTAGTAAGTAAATAAATTAGAAATATAATACAAACTCGTAAAGTAGCGGCCCGTCAGTGTTGTGCCATCTGGATTATTGTTCGGCCGTGTACATTCATGTTTCACTATTATAGTTGTATATATGTTATATGCTAGTCTGGGGGTAGCGGGCATGCTCTAGTAGGGTCTTGATTGGCTGCGTATGAATTTAGGGGATTATAAAGGAGCTGCTCCGTTGAGCTCCTTGGGTGATTGGAGATAATGATGTCCGTACTTCTCGGTGACTCTGTTATCCTATGGCGGCGGACCCTGGGGGTCCGTTTGGCCGTATTTTGATAAAATTAAGCCGCTATAGGATAACATCTGCTTTAAAGTACAGTTTGAATCGTTCATAATTATATTCCTCTCGAGGTAAAGGGGGCTTTGTTCTGGTAACATACTTTTGGATGCAATTCTATTTACCGGCGAGTAGCGAAGCAGGCTGACCTTAGTACCACGAGGATGGATTGTTATCTAAGCCCTCCGTAAATATGCGAGTCTTGGGGCAGTCGCGCTGGTCGGTGACTGCTTCAAGGCGTGGACGCAAGGGATCGGAGTTGGTATATGTGCCCTCGTGAAGCACTTGTTAATGCGACCAGAACAGGTGTTTGGGTTTTATTTCCTGCCAATTTCGCTATCGGTGCGGCGGGGCAGATGGACTTTTACGGGTGGCTTTGCTTTCGCTTGATATACCAGTTGAGTAACATTGGTTTACTATATGAATTAAGGGCCCTTGTCACAGAGGCTATAAACCCCCTTCATCTCGGGATGCATAATGCTGTGAAGTGTATTACTATTGTACGTGTTTGGAATGGTGTAAGAAGTTCTCACTATATCAAAATGTATATGCAAGATCGAACTCGTTATTATGGATAAGCACGTTGTCATTCGATTGTATGGATTATATAACTTATGGCTTCCACGATTAAACCACCATAACCGCAGATTTGGTTTTCCATGTCTTTTTATTGTGTCGTAGCAAGGAGTAATAATAATGATAATACACACACTTTCTATAGCGCCATTCTCCACTTTAATTAAATGCTCAAGGCGCTTTAAATCGAAGCAACAAGACTGCAGATGCAAGTACAATACCGTAATAGAAGAAGATGAAGAAGCAGAAAAAAAAGGACATGAAAGTCTGTCTTCAGAATGCACTGCTAAACAAATAGGATTTTAAATTACTCCTAAATGATGTTGTGGAACTTGAATTTTTCAGCTCACGTGGAAGTGAATTCCACAGTGTTGGTCCAGCGTCAGCGAAAGCTCGTTCCCCCCAAGATTTCCTCGAAAACGGAATATGTAAGAGACCTGAAGTTGACGATCGAAGAGATCGTGAAGGTTGGTATTGACGAAACAAACAAATATTGTAATCAGGAGCTGTTCCCTTTATAGGGGATACCTTTTACAGACCTCCCAAAATGCAGCAAAACATCAAATATGAACCTCGGGGGACTTGTTTAGGCCACTGCTGAGAAATTTGGAAGTCAACAGTTATCTACAATTTGAATAATGCACAAAACTCAACGACTCAGTAGTTCTGTGTGTCATCCACACTAAAGCCTTTTTGTTGCAGTCTTCTGTATTTTTTTAATCTATAAACACAAATCTAAAACTATAAGAGCTGATGTAATAAAATATAGAGTGTGTGGCAAGAATGTATATAGAAATGTTTGTAAGTTTTGATGAACTTTCTTCATAAAATATACATGATGGACACACATGCAGTACATGGGTCTGCAAAGGTAGCCTAGTAATGTACTGGAATTTGCGGTGAGCCCCGAAAAAAAATTCAATTCAAAATCTAACGGTCAATAAAAATGTACTAAATGTTACCTTCCACTTTCAATACTTCATGGGAGTTTCTAAAATGATACTCTCTTCAACATACCACTGTATTTTAATATACAGTGCACTCCCGTTACAACGAACACGGTTATAACGAAATTTCGTTATAACGAAGTAAATCTTCTGGTCCCAAAATTATCACCATTAAAGTCTATGGTACAAAATTCGCTTATAACGAACACGGTTATAGCGAAATTTCCGTTATAACGAAGTCTTTTCCGAGCGCCACAGACAAAGAAAAACAAAAGAAATGTGCTCCGTTATAACGAAATGCGAATTGCTTTCAAAAATACATAGCGGAACAAGCATTTATAGCGTCTCTGCATGGGTGACACCACTGTGAGTTCGCTCCTTGTGTCACACACAGTTTCTGAGGGGAACTTGCGTTTATTATTGCATACAGTTATCCCATCACATTTCACATAGCTTTCCAGTGTATGATGAGTATTCAGCAAACATAATATGATATATATACGTGGTTCCTTGTTTTCGTTATATATTGTATTTGTTCGGTTATAACGAAATTTCGTTATAACGAAAGAAAACTGCCGGTCCCGAGCATTTCGTTATAACGGGAGTGCACTGTACAACTCTTCATTTAAGGCATGCAAATGGGATTCCCTACTTTTAATAACGTGACAAACCAAAAGAAGTATCTTAAACCGAATACGCTCCTGTACAGGTAACCAATGAAGACTCTCCAGGATAGGGATGATATGACTGTGTTTACGTGACAAAGAAACAATACGGGCAGCGGCATTTTGTAGCTTTTGTAATGGGCAATTCGTGAGTTTTTTAGATTGAAAAACAAACCATTACCGAAATCAAGGCGTGAAGAAATAGGTGCATGAACAAGTTTTTCCGTTGCAGAGCGAGTCAAATACCTGCAAATAAAACCGATATTGCGCAATTGATAACGGACTGATTTAGAAATGTTGGTGATTTGATCAGACATAGCCATGTGAGAATCAAACATAACACCCGGATTGCGACATGACTTTGACAGAGGGATATCGTTACCTACAATTGAATTAGAATTAATATCCAACTTATTCAAGTGAGATTTAGAGCCAAAAAGGATCAATTCACAGTTGCTGTGGTTTAGAAGCAATGAGTTGGACCTCATCCAAGTATCAATGTCAATGATGCAATTTTCTAGACAGCGCAGTGCATGAGATGCTTGGATTTGATGCGGTGGAAAAGATACAAATACTTGTATGTCGTCTGCATATACATGATACCGAACAGAATGACTTTGAAATATTTTCTGCAGACCGATCAAATAGATAGAAAAAAGGGTGGGCCCGCCAACAGAGCCTTGAGGTACACCACAGCCTAATGGCTTTGAGGACGATGTGACACCATTCAAAAGAACAGACTGTGAATGGTGTGATAAGTATGATTTAAACCATTCTAGAGCCTGTCCCTGGATACCCAAACTTGTAAGTGTATTGACAAGAATTCTGTGATCTACAGTGTCGAAGGCCGAAGACAGATCCAACAGTACCATTGCTGTGACGAAGTCGGAATCCATTTCCCTTAAAATATAACTAGAAACATTCATCAAAAGTGTCTCCACACTATGGTGAGGGCGATAAGCTGATAGTAAAGGATCGAATAGGATCCTTAGCGATAAGTTGACTGTATAGCGATAAGCTGACTGTAAAGGATCGAATCTATTACTATACATGTACATAACTGTGAGTCTAAAAAAAAAAATCGACTCTCGCGAAAGTCGCATTTTCTTTTTTCTTTTTCAGTCCCTAGAGATTCGGCTCGTGCTAGGTTTGCTGTACCCAGGTATATGCGACATTTGCCATAGCCTGTAGCTTGTCACTACAATGTATTTTCATACTCATTGTTGCCTCTCTGTACTACTCCCTTTGAGGAATATTTCATTTCAATGTTGTCATGAGAACTATTATCATGTTTTCGTTGTTTGTTTGTTTGTTTGTTTTTGTGTTTGTGTTCGTGATGTAATGTATTTTTGTAAGGCAGCTCACCACAAGCTTTGCTTTTTTGAGGTTCTGCCTTCCTGTACAATAATTTCATGCATGTGATTTCCTACATGAAAAAAAAAGATGGAAAATAGATGTTATACAAACTTGAACTTCAAACTTGAAACTTGAATAGACCATGTTCCAACATATAGTCTGAAAGTCTTGAAAACACAGCTCTCTCTAAAATCTTGAACAAAAATGGGAGATCGCATACAGGACGATAGCTTGTCAGTGATTCCTTATCCAATGATGTTTTTTCTTTTTCAGTAAAGGACGGATCAGACCTATCTTTAAAGATAAAGGTACGGTAGCTTGCTCGATACTGAGGTTAACAATTTGAGAAATAGTCGGGGCGAACGATGGTGCGCAGTCCTTTGAAGAGAATGGTTGTAACCGGATCCAATGGACAGGATTTAGGCGGCAATTTACGAAGAAGGGGAAGGATTTCATCAGTAGTTGTATGTTGGAAGGTTTCCAGTGAGGAAGAGGTGACAGGTTCTGATTAAGACAATACAACATTACAATTGAAATTAAAATTATCTAGGATTTTTCAACTTTTCAATTAAAAAAACTGACTAAAAGTTTCAGCAATGAAGAGTTTGTTTGCAAAAACCGATCTTCAAAAATGGACTTATCGGTTTTTGCAAACAAACTTTTCATATATATATATATATATATATATATATATATGTAATGTATTTGATATATATGTGTGATTTAACAGACGTAAAAAGTCACCAAACATGGATCATGATTCATGAAAGGCAGGTTCTCTAAAGTGCGAATTCTTATCTTAGTATGTATAATTCAAACAAAAATTTTCAATGAATAAAGTAATTATTCTCGAAATGTCTTTACTGAAAAAAGAAAAAATATATATATAGACATTGAAGTTAAAGATCTATTTAACTGCCTATTCTCACAATGCTGCGCTCTTTGCAATCAATAGGGGGAAAAGGGTAAACAACTCTATGAAAACCATCAAGAAATGAAAATTTGATCAAGTTGTAATATCATGCATTACTATTGATCACATTCCATTCTTGGCGTATACCAACCTCAAATGCAGTATAGTATTGCTCTTTAGGTGTGAATTTTCTTCAATTTGTCTCTCTATGAAAATTAAATATATAAGATCGCAACTTGCTGACCTAAATTTAACATACAGCAGTAGGGATCTTACAAATTTCTATTTTAGGGGGAGACAAATTGAAGAAAAAAAAAACAAAAACATACCTCAACCTTCACCCTTTGAATAATATCCTCTTGCTTTCCAACGTTCTAACCCAAAAGTATTTGCATTGAAATTTAAGAGTGTTCTAAGGAATTGTAAGAAAGAAAAGGACCTGTGAGACATATATATTTTCCCCCTCAACGAAAAAAAAAAAGAAAAAAGAAATTGTTGCATAAAAGGTGCAAGAAAATAAGATCACACGTTATGATCCCTAACCCCAAGTCTATGTGAAAGAGGAATAGGTCTTTCGGAAAATATGAAAAAAATAGGAAGATTGATTTTGTTAACATATTTCATTTATTTTGAGTCTTGACTTCTTTTTTTTTTTTGTCGGTTTTGTGATTTGAGGTTGAAGATGTACATAGGGCAATTCAAAGCGATTTAGACAAGGTTATGGTATAAAACTGTAGAATACGTCAAATTGGCCACAGTCTTAACCTTTGCGTACTTAAAGAACACGGTTCAGTGAATTGTAATATCCATACTCATTCAGACATAACACACACACACACACACACACACACTCTCTCTCTCTCTCTCTCTCTCACACACCCATGCACACACAAAATATAACTTACAAATGCGTCCCATTGTCATACCGTTTTCATGATTTTTTTTCCTTTTTTTTTGGGGGGGGGGGGGGGTAGGAGGTTATGCCCCCAAGTCTCAACCTTGTTTCAGTGTTGTGCATGACGTGGGCACCGGGTTTCTGTATTTGGGATTAATGATGCGTGGATTATGGAGGTAAAGATTCTGAAGAGATTAGTGTACGGGTAATCTGGTTGTTTCTCGTACATAATTTTCTAGGACTTTGTGATTGCTTCGTTTTACCCGTGATTGTCAGTGTGAATTTCTTTGTTCAAAACGCTACGCAAGATCTCTGCACCTTCAGTACAAGCAGACCTTCAAGAGACCAGCAGTACCAGTGACTTTAAGCTTGCATACAACTCCGGCTGACTGAAGCACTGCTGGTAGAGGTATGTAGATCTGGTCATTTCGCTTCGCTCATACCTAGTTGATGTTGTTGTTGTTGTTGTTGTTGTTGTTGTTGTTGTTGTTGTTGTTGTTGTTGATGATGTTGTTGGTTTTTGTTCTTGGTCGTTATGTGTTATTGCACCACCCAACATTTACCCGCAATGCAAATCACTAGATTGTTTCTTTTCCCTCTGCTGGTGAATGTGTAGCCTGCCCAAACTCGTTTGACTTTCAAGCAAGCAGCCGACGAGTTGCAGGTTATATGGCGCATTTTACACCGAGAACGGTACGAGCAACAGGCCGAGTGTTTTGCTATGGTGCGCCAAAGGCTAGAGAATCAGTAATTCGTTACAAAATTACCCAAAATGTTATTCTTAAATCAAAATCAAGAGCAACAAAATCAACAGTGGAAGATTTATTTTGTGAAAAAATTATTGGAGGGGAAGTGATATTGAAACAAAACCAGACATGATGTGTTTTGGCGCGTCACAGAAAAACACTCGGCCCCTTGTCCGTACCGAGCTCGGTGTAAACGCACCATTACACTAATGATGTGACAGACAATACAAGAAAAGGATGCAAAATGCTAGGGTTCGATTAGCGATTCCCCTTCGTATTCCCTTTTTTTCCGTTTTAAAAACATCACAATACACAACTCGCCTGCGTTAGAGAATAAAGGCTCAGGGGTAGCTGCGTGAGTGTATAATTGAGTATATGAATATAAGAACGACCCAAGTCCATTAGAGAAAATTTAGGAAAAAAGAAAATTAATAAAAAATATTCCCTACTCCCTTAAGTGTTTTCGGTTACTTGGGTGTTATTTATTCAAATTTGAATATAAAACAGTCACTTGAACGATTATCTGTATTTGCATGACTACGTAAAAGGCTTTCAAACGCGATAGCCAAATTTGGACTTGGGTCGTTCTTATATTCAGGTACTCAATTATGGTGATCACGGGAATTAGTAAACAACATTCATATCTTTTGAACACGTTCAAGGACAAGTGGAACAAAAATAGAATGAACAATAGCAGGAATACGCAGAGCCCCCCCCCCCCCCTTTCATTCCTTTCCATTCAGGCATAGCCCCAGTACTTCTGACCCTATCGTGTACGGGTAAGAGCTATAAAGAGCCTTAGAATAGTCTCCCAGTGTGTGTGTGTGTGTGTGTGTGTGTGCGTGTGTGTGTGTGTGTGTGTGTGTGTGGGCTGTGTGTTTTCAATTTTTTTCATTTAACGTTTCATAATCTGTGTATCGAACGTAGTTTCAAATACACGTATTTACTAAAATGCTTACGCTCGTTGATCCTTTGCACACAATCACCCGATAAAACCATATACCTGCTTCATGTCATATTTCATTAACCGTTTTCTTGTCCTTCCCCTTTGCTGTTGTATCGATTTATTCAATTCCATTTATGCGATGAAACCTCGAGTTTTGTTTGATCGAAATATCTCTATTAATTAATTTCTCTTCAGAGCCCCCTTTTCTGTTTTCTTGCAAAACTTTAGAGCAATTTGTGGCGAATTTTGTATCTACATAAAATTTAATGTCCGGGCAGCGCAGGATGCTTGTATCAGAATAAAGGCAATCACCGAAAAAATATTCTAGCATTGTAGACTTGAATATGGCTACCGATTTTCAATTAAAAGACCATATGGCTACCGATTTTCAGTTGAAAGACCAATGAGAGAGGAAGTAATAAACTTTGAGAGAGGATTATTTTTATCCTTTTTCTGTTCTCTTGTTGTACCTCACACATTACTACTATTTGATATAAACCAGGCCCGATATAAGCTGTTATATTACGCCAATCAAAATGGACATTCAGAACAGACGGAGGCTAGTCATTAAAGGTAGCTATTTATCGCTAATCAGAGTAATCCCTGTTACGACACGCGTTCATTCGACACATAATCTCAAAACATTGACCTTTCGAGTTAGAGTCCTACATGTTCTATGCATTTTTGTTTTATAAACTATACAATTTAATGACAACGGAGAAGAGAGTCACCTGATATTTAACCGAAAGGACTTGTTTCCTTTGGTTGAAAAAAAAAGTTGCTAGGAAAACTTATGAGGATTTGTCTCTATGAATATTGCAAGGACTTTGGGCTGTTAATTCAAAATTCTACTGTACATATCGTCTGAATTATTGTGATGTAGTCCTATCCTGAAAAAAAAAAATGTTTGTGGTATGAACACACATGCACACAATCTCATATACAAGATATACAATACAGTTCACCCTCGATTATCCGGTCTCCTTTTATCCGGAAATCTCTTTTATCCGGACGCGTTCACGAAGTGAAGGAAACATCTTTTCATGAATCTATTTCACCAATTTCAAAAGATGTCCATGATAGGTTTCTCAATATCTAATGAGGTAAAACATGAATGATTTTCACATAAAGACATACTTTATTTTTGTGAAGAAGGGGCTACATTTTTGCACAGGCTAGCATAGATTACACCACCGTTGCGGGGTACGCTACCTGCCTAGCTGCCAGTGACACTGCATGCGCTTAATCGAGGGATGGATGATAAAATCTGATAGACAATGAGCAGAAAATAGACTGCGATACATAGTTCTGCCTGATAGTCAACCCATTCTATACTGAATTCTGAAATCCCCCGCCATAGACTTAATACACAGGCCACCAGGTTCCCGTATAGAACGGGTTAATCAAAAAAAAAAAAGATATTATAGATCTGCCTGATTAGACACGTGCTCTTCAGGCAGAACTGCGTATTTCCTGGAGATTTCTGCTGAAAGACCTCTCGCATGGTCAAAATTATTAAAATTATTGTTCATCATTACTACTTGAAAAGGTTCTATTTTTTTTCTTCAGACCAATTATGACCAAGAAAAGAAGATAAAGTGCAACTCGTCGTAGCTAAGTTTGAAAAGGTGTAACATTGAGTCTTTAAATTTGATTTCTGGCGTAATGGGAAAAAAAGGAGATAGGCAGTCCTGCAAGATTACGGCCGATATGACATGACAAAATAGGATTTAAAAAAATCAGGTTTTTCTCAGAACTAAAAACTTATGGATGTAGAACCTTTGGAAACCGAACTCTTCGTACTTAAAGCCATGTTAGTACTAAAATAGGCGGGACAAAAAAAAGATGTACAACATTTATAACTACAACAATACAAAAATAATCGCATTAAACTGAAAGAAATTGAACAATCTCGTTTAATCTATCTATCCACTACTATTACCGGATTCGGAGCACTGGCATTATCCTTTCAAATTTTATCAATTTTAAAAGTGAAAAGTGTGTAAAGGATGTTCAGGAAATTGAAAGGGGCCTCTAAGACATAGCGGGGCCGGTGCCAGGTAAAAATGACAGAGGTAAAAATGGCAGAGGTAAAAATGGCAGAGGTAAAAATGGCAGGGGTAAAAATGGCAGAAGTAAAAATAGCAGAGGTAAAAATGGCAGAGGTAAAAATGGCAGAGGTAAAATGGCAGTGGTAAAAATGGCAGGTGTAAAAATGGCAGGGGTAAAAATGGCAGAGGTAAAAATGTCAGAGGTAAAAATGTTAGAGGTAAAAATGGCAGAGGTAAAAATGTCAGAGGTTAAAAATGTCAGAGGTAAAAATGTCAGAGGTAAAAATGTCAGAGGTAATAATGTCAGAGGTATGATGTCAGAGGTAATAATGTCAGAGGTAATGTCAGAGGTAAACATGTGCGAAATAATGTCAGAGGTAATAATGTCAGAGGTAAAAATGTGAGAGGTAAAAATGTCAGAAGTAATGAGAGCGATTTCGTCAAAGGTAAACGTATGAAGAGGTTTTGAATAATAACCTAGCCAGAGCAAACTGTATTTATCGAATTATCAAATTGAAACTGCAGATTTGACGAATATTTTAACATGGAATTATGTTTGTAAAAAAATAGAGCACTCTCATTATTCTGAGTTTGGTTCAAGTGCAGTGGCGTAATCTGTCTGTTCAGAGGAATATTAAACCAGCTAAGAGCCTAGCAGGCCTATGGGAAATTATTATTATCAGAGCTACCAAGTCTCACGCATTGTGAGTGAGACTCAAGCATTTAGGGTCTGTCTCACGATCTCACGCATGACACTCATTTTTCTGACGCATTGGGAGCATAGCTTGAAAGATTAAAGTGAGAGTTGCAATTGAAGGCATATTTCCCTTTTGTCTTTCAAAATACGTAAAAAATAGTCACTTAAGTATAAGTACAGTCACCACCTTAACTTGTACCATTAAGAGCTAAAAATTGAAAGATCTCCCTACCTAAAGCTCCACACCCTCCCCTCGCTCACGCACATTATGCGCGCGCGCAGAGATGCTGAGTCATGAAAATCTCACTCATGAAATCTTTTTGAACTTGGCATCTATGTATTATTGTCATTACTATTATCATTACTACTACTACTATTATTTATCATTATAAGGGGGTTCCAATAATGCTGCAAACCCCTTAAACAGTTTAATCCTACGTCGTTTCGCCCAATGTAGTTATCACACACACACACACACACACACACACACACACACACACACACACATATAGGTATGGGTATATAGGCCTAGAGGATACGGCAACGGCTGCGTGTGACATGACATGACGTATAATTTGTTGCAGGAATTACGCTTTTTGCCGGTTACGATACTCTACTCTGCGTAAGTGACATACTGTGATATATATTCGATATGCGTGTCTGACTTATCTGACTCAATCACCATGCCATAAGACTTGATATTTCTATGTGAATTTTGAAGTAAAATGGTGGTGACAAGAAAGCAGGGTCGGACATCGGACCAACGAAGATCTCCTATACAGCCTGCCGACAATTCCCGGCGGAAACCAGAGGACACAGAAGCCCAAAATCTGGCTGCTCAGTCAACCATCACCATGGCTACATCAAGCGACGCTTTGAAAGAAACCATTGAACACCAGATGATAGATGCATTGTCAGGCGAAGCCATGATGAAAAGACTAGTGGAAGCGGTTGCTACTGCCGTCAAAGAAGCTGTAACGCAGAGCGTCTATGCGGCCATTTCCATGGACTTTGAGAAGCTCCAAAAGCAGCAATCAGCCCTCGAGAAGGAAATCACAGGCCTTCAGAGGGAGTTGGCTTCTTCAAAACGTCTCATCGAAGAACAAGAGCAGTATTCGAGGAGAAACTGCCTGAGATTCCTCGGAATACCAGAACAACCAAGTGAAGACACAGACAAGATCATCGTCGAACTCGTCAACGACAAACTAGGCGTCCCATTGGCAGTCGGCGACATCGATAGATCACATCGAGTGTCGCCGAAACCAGGATCTCGACAGAAGGGACCACGACCCATCATCATCAAATTTTCGCGATACAACGTCAGAAACCAAGTGTACCGAGCGAAGCGAAAGCTCAAGGGATCGCGTGTGGTTGTGCTCGAGGACATCACAGTGTTTCGTCGAAATCTCATCAAAGAAGCATCGAAGAAATCCTCCGTGAAAAGGTGCTGGACATCCGACGGCAAAATCACAGCCCTGGTACACGAACCTGGACAAGCTGACAAAAAGGTACACATCACATCGATAACAGACATCGAACGACTGAATTGATTATTCTCTATACGCATTCAATCCTAAACGAACACAAGCATATCACTCTTAATGAAAACATCCGGCTGCTTTTGTTTAGTTTGTGCTAATGTTATACAACATACCAATGCTATTCGTTGTACCTCTTGTGAAGGCTGGTGTCATACGTACTGCTTAAGTAACGATGTGAACAGTGATGAATGGAAGTGTCGAAAATGTAGTTTTCTCGAACTGCCGGGTTATTATGATCATTATGATAATGCAGTCAGTTCTGAATCCAATATCAGTAGCACAGAAGACAATCTGGATACTAGTTTTGAATATTGTAGCTTCGAACGCGTCAATAAGACAATGTCAAGCCATAATGGTTTTAATGTTTCTCATTTGAATATATGTTCTCTTTATAAACGTATCGATGAAGTAAAACATCTGTTTCAAAATAGTCAATTTCATATTGCTTCATTCAGTGAAACATGGTTAGATAACACAATTCCAGATGAATGCATCAATGTAGATGGATATAACATTGTTAGGAAAGATAGAAACAGGAAAGGAGGTGGAGTTGCAATCTATGTAAAAAATGATGTGATTTATAAGATAAGAGAGGATATGTATGATGAAGAGCTTGAGATGATTGTACTCCAAATTGAATTAGCCAAACAAAAACCATTTCTTGTTTGTGTATGGTATCGTCCACCCAACTCCCAGGTGTCATCTTTTGATAAGTTATCCCAAGTATTCCAAAAGATAGAGGCAGTAGGCCTAGATGTACTTGTCATGGATGATTTCAATTGTGATATGCTCAGATCAAACACCAATCGATATGCTGCGCATCTTATACGTCTTACCAAAGATTTTAATCTGACACAACTTATAGATAAACCAACTAGAGTCACAAGCTGTTCGTCTACTCTGATTGATTTGATATTTACCTCTAACACCGAAAAGATTATTTACTGTGATGTAGTCGAGATCGGTTTGAGTGATCATTATAATACTATGATTGTTGCTTCGTGGGGTAATGTAAAACAGAAGTGTAATAGTCATAGATATATGATTTCACGGAATATAAGAAAATTAGATACTGAACATTTTCAGACAGAGTTGGCTGGCGTAGATTGGAATAATGTGTATCAAGAGAGCGACACTGAATTGGCGTATGATAATTTCATAAATAAATTTCGCTCGTTTTTGGATAAGCATGCACCACTGAGTATGAGGCGTGTTAAGCAAAATAATGATATTCCGTGGTTAAATAAAGAGGTTAAAGATATGATGAAGCAAAGAGATAGTTTAAAAAAGAAAGCTAAGGTTTATGGTAATCAAAGTGATTGGGAAAGTTACCGTAAGTTACGAAATAAAGTAACAAGTAAGCTTCATAAGCTGAAAACTGATTATATTCAGAGTAGCATTAAACGTAATTCTGGTGACAGTGGAAAGATGTGGAAAACATTACGCTGTGTGATTCCTAAGAAGCGTTGTAACCCCAGTGTATACTCTGTTCAAGTTGATGGTGATGTAATTGAAGATAATCGTGAGGTTGCTGAGTTATTCAATGAATATTTTACTAAGATTGTTGGCAAACTAAAGAGTCAGTGTGAATTTGGGGATGGTTTCTTAAAATATTTTGGTGAATCTGTGAAATCGAAATTTGAATTTAATTCAGTAACAGAGATTGAAGTTGAGGAAATTTTACACGAGCTTTCGATGAATAAATCTACTGGGCTGGACAATATACCGGCAAAGGTCATTAAAATCGCAGGCTCGCTTATTGTGTCACCCCTAACACATGTGATCAATTTGTCTTTGAAAAACGGCATTGTTCCGACTGAATGGAAGACTGCTAAAGTCATTCCTTTGCCTAAGTGTAACAGTGCTTTTGAAATGTCCAACTATCGTCCTATTTCTGTACTGCCGGTATTGTCAAAAGTTCTAGAGAGAGTGGTCCAGCGACAAGTAACTAAATACTTGAACGAGAATTTAATTCTCTCTTGTAAACAATCGGGTTTTAGTGCAAACCACTCAACCAATACTGCCCTGTTAAATGTTGTTGAAGATTTACAGGATAGTATGGACAAAGGTCTTATTACTTGCCTTGTTACTTTAGATCTTAAGAAGGCATTCGACATGGTGGATCATGCTATTCTAGTAGAGAAGCTGAAGCATTATGGTTTTAATGAGGGAAGTGTGTCCTGGTTCCAAAGCTACTTAACTGGTAGACTTCAGGCCACTATGGTGAATGGATATACTTCATCGCACAGGAGAGTCGAGTTCGGTGTACCTCAAGGATCGATACTCGGCCCACTGCTGTTTTTGTTGTTTATTAATGATATTCCAAATGCAATACAACACTGCCAACTATCACTTTATGCTGATGACACTTGTCTCTATTTTTCATCTAGCGATCCTCATGTTATGTCTGTATCAATTAACGAAGATTTACAAAGTATTTCGTCATGGCTCACGCATAACAAATTGATTCTGAATGCGGCAAAGTCTGAATATATGTTTATTGGTTCCCAAAGGCGATTGACTAGATTTAATGATGATCTGATTAAACTTGCTATAGGTGGGGAAATTTTGAACCGTGTTTCAAAATGTAAATATCTGGGAGTGATTTTTGATTCTACTTTAAATTGGAAATATCATATTGATTATATTCGTAGCAAGGTTGTTAAGAGTTTATTTCTTCTTCGCAAAGCAAAATCATTTTTGAATACTCATATTATAAAAATGTTGTATCACACAATTATTCAATCTCATTTTGATTATTGTTCTTCTGTATGGACCAGTGCTAATAAGTCACATCTGAATATACTTTTTTATTTTACAGAAAAGAGCTTTGAGAATTATTCTAAATGCTGATATGTTTGCACGAAGTGATGAATTATACAATCAGTCAGGAATTGAACCTCTTCAAAGGAGATGGAAAAAAATGAATCTTATTCTCCTGTTTAAATGTATCCATCATACTGCTCCTGAATACCTTGCCAATCGAATATGCATGCAAACTTCGCAATATTCTCTCCGTAATACTTTATGTAAAATATTTTTGCCAAAACCAAATACAAATTTTAAACGGAACAGTTTTTTATATTCTAGTGCAATATTGTTTAATAGTCTACCGTATGATATTCGTTCGAGTGATACAATCTGTATTTTTAAACGGAATATAAGAAGATATGATTTGTTTTGAGGCTGCGTTTTAAATATACATATTTTTTGTTGTTATTATACATACATACATATCACGAATGATTGTTTGCATACTCTGGCAGAAAATTCAATTCATCTAGGCACATTTTTTATGCTTTTGAAGTGAATAGGAATACTTGTACTTTTTATTTTGAGTATTTTTATTTTTATTCTTGTTTGTTTGTTGTATACAATTATTTATGTAATTTGTATGTATTGTTTTATCCTGTAAATCATTGTATTTTTACGTGGACCCCTTTGAAAATCAGTCTTGTGCTGAAAGGGCTATCCACCCTGTGAATGGAAATAAATAAATAAAAAAAAAATAAATAAACACACAAATACACACACGCACGAACCCACTTTTGGTATAAACATATACTTCTATACGCATATATACATACTCTCACATACACACTCTTACACAAACGAATTCCGCTCACGTCCAGGCGAGTATAATGTCATTATTTTTCATTTTTTGAATTGTTTAGTGTAAAGAAGTGAAAGAGACAGAGTCGAAGCAAACCGCTAATTTTTCGTCTGTTCTATGTTATTTTCTCACATTCAGGTTTCGTAGGAGCCTATTTATCTCACAAGGCCTAATCACGACATAATGTAGTAGTAAAAATACAAAACGAAAAAAAAACAAACTACAGCAGATGTATCGGCAGACATAAATAAGCTCTTGCAAAATAGTTTATTACATTGTTCAAGTATCACATGGCGCAAAAACAAATATCTCGAAGTTTAATGAACACTTTGTGGTCACTTTACAAACTTATGCCTATTAAAACTGAAGACGAACTCTAGCAATAGACTGTTCTAGTGACAGTAAAAACCGATAGTTTGCCGTGGGATTTCTTTCAATTATTGTTGAACGAATCCGCAGGCGAAAAAAAGTAAATGTTTGATGCCTTTCAAACTTAGCTGTTGCTCCAAAGTCAGATTCCATTATGTTTAACGTAGTAAATTTATCAACATGGTGTCCTGCTAAAGATTGGTAGATTCAGCCTCCGAAATGACGTTGTTCCCTCGTTATACGACAATAGTAAGAAAACTTCACAAAAGAGGAATACGAATCAAACTAGGTCATAATCATAATTATGTAGTATAGGTTCTGAAGTTTATAGTAGAGTATTTAGTGATACCCCTATATATATAAAACATTTTCGTGTAATTAATGATTTGTTTAACCCCTAATTTTTGGGGAAATGGGCATCAAGTGGGTAGAAATGAGACAACCTGGAGAAAAATTGGATAACCATCATGACCAAAGTAGGACTTACATGTGCCGCGGGGAGAAATGTAACACTGCCCTATCAAATTTCTCCCAGTGGTAACAGAAACAGTAAAAGATCCCTGCCAGTTTTTCATACCTGCATATCTGTTATTAAGCAATTTCATTTTTAGAAGTTTGCACACTTACTAAAATACCTATTAACATAGTATAGGACCTACCAGATCTATAGTAAGTTTGATATTTTACTGACAACATACCTGTAGAGCTGTAAAAGTGGTTAAATATGTCCATTTTCAGGTGTACCGAGGCTCATCTTTTCACTGATATAATTCGATTGTTGACTGGCCGAGCACTTTTCAAGTTACATGAGTGTCCCATATTTTTCCCCATGTCCAATTTCTCCCCGGTCTCCCCCGTGCTTTATTTTAGGATAAGGCACGAAAAGCGCGTATTGCGAGAAAGGTGTCAGAAACATGAAGAAAAAAATCTCTGTCACTTTTACCTCGTCCTCTTTCATTTCTACGACTAAATTTTTATCAATGACGTTTTTATCTCTGGCATTTTGACCACTGACATTTCGACCATTGACAACTTGAACTCTGACATTTTTGCCACTGACATAATTGTTTACCTCTGCCATTTTTACCTCTGACATTATCACCTCTGCCATTTTTACCTCTGCCATTTTTCACCTCTGCCATTTTTACCTCTGACATTTTTACCTCTGCCATTTTTACCTCTGCCATTTTTACCTCTGCCATTATTACCTCTGCCATTTTTACCTCAGCCATATTTACCTCTGCCATTTTTACCTCAGCCATTTTTACCTCAGCCATTTTTACCTCTGCCATTTTTACCTCTGCCATTTTTACCTCTGCCATTTTTACCTCTGCCATTTTTACCTCAGCCATTATTACCTCTGCCATTTTTACCTCTGCCATTTTTACCTGTGCCATTTTTACCTCTGCCATTTTAACCTCTGCCATTTTTACCTCTGCCATTTTTACCTTTGCCATTATTACCTCTGCCATTTTTACCTCAGCCATTTTTACCTCTGCCATTTTTACCTCAGCCATTTTTACCTCTGCCATTTTTACCTCAGCCATTTTTACCTCTGCCATTTTTACCTCTGCCATTTTTACCTCTGCCATTATAACACCGAACCGCGGGGCCGCGGCCCCGGCCAGCCAGTGGTAGGTTTTGTTGTTGTTGTTGTTGTTTTTTTATGTGTGTGTGTGTGTGTGTATGTATGTGTATGTGCTATTCCATTTCCGGGTTTCATCTGCTGGCAAGCCATGAAAAATAAAGCCTTTTAATACCTGCATCTTTCTGCTCCCACTTCCGGGTTTCATCAGGTGACGTAAACTTCCGGGGCTTAAACGCCTGGAAAGCCAAATTAGAATACCCTTTTGTGTGTGTATGTGTGTGTGTGTGTGTGCGTGTGTATATCATATCCGGGAAAAAATACAATTTGCGGGGACAATTGGTTAGACCCTTTGTATTTTTATATTTTATGCGAAGAATAACACACAAATCGAGTTCTACTTTAACTGCTAAAACAACGTTTTCTAGTTGTTTTATTGTCCCTTATTTTAGGATGATAAATAGAGTATACGAAAACATAAATGTTGAATAGATTGACATGTTTCACTTTTTTTTTAATTCATCCGAGAGTTAAAGGAGTGTGACATTTTTCGTTCGGTTTTTAATTCCCGGCCGTGCCATTTTCTAGATGTACATAGCTGTTTTCCATTGATAGATCTTGATCGTGGGGTGGGGGCGCTTAGCTCACTCATGGCTGTTTGTGTGCGTGTGTGTAGTTGTTGTGTTTTAGTCATCAAGCAACGAAAATTTAGCTAAACTGTAGACCAAATAGATATCTAAGTGAATCAATTTGTTTTACTTCTAAAATTGAACTCTCCACTGTAACTGGAGTTGTCGTTCAAGTCAAAAACTGAAATGATATTATGTCACCACTTCTGAAGCGGTAATGTTTTATGGTTTTTTTTTATTGCTCAAAAATGCACAAAGTAGAAGCACAAGGAACTCTTAAATTAAAGCATGTTTAGTAACGAGCTTTGAAGAGAAAAGAAATATGACCTTATGAAATACCCATTCATTGGAAATTGCTCTTCAAAAAGCTGTTTACATTCTTCACATTGTAACGTTTCGTGCCTAGCGCGCATTATATCCCTAAAGGATAAACCTTCCATCCGTAATAAAGGTACGGCTATGTGTGCATCGACATATTTGTATAATCATTTGTTAAATCATATGTAAGATATATAAACATGACTTTTTTGTTTGTTTGTTTGTTTGTTTGTTTGTTTTTTACAGATAAGATCTATGCTAGAATACCTGAAATCCGAACTCACCCATAGTAAACTGGATCGTGCCCAACTGGATTTTGAGAACGTGACGACAAAGGGGCAATTCTAAATCGTATTTAGGGTTGCTTTAAAGAAGAAACGACGCTCGGAAATGTAAAGATGTCTTCCATAGTCAATGGGATCTGGAACTGGTGGTATGTGAGCTGATTCATTAATAGTGAATGTACGGATTATTGTTTTAAACCAGTCGCTTCTCCCAGTTTCATTTTTTGTTTGTTCATTTGTTTGTTTGTTTCTGGGTGTTTTTTCTGTATCTGTCTCTTTAAATGGGGTAGCATTTTATTAAACCTTTGTTTCTGTTTAAATCATCCCTTTTTCCATCGATTTTTTTTTTGTCCAAAGAGAGGTATCCAATCTACAAGTATGTCATTTTAGTGGGTTCCTTTTTTCGCACAGCGCATTATATCAATATTTAACTTTGAATACTTCACCATAATTACCATTCATTGTAACATTTAGGTTTCAGTTATTACTCTTTATTCTGTTTAATGTACATACATTCTTTCTGTCCATAAAGAGAATAAGATGTATCTTATGTTAAAATGTAAATTTGATCTTAGTGAACTGAATTTTTTAATGGATGGATAGTAACTGATCAGTGTGAATCAGTGGGAATGCGGGGAGATGATTGTTACCAATCCTGGTGGATTAATTTATGAGTAAGCCCTGCATTATTTATCTATTGTTGTTTTAAAATTATTTACTTTAGAAAGGTCTCATATTCAAGTAATATGCAGTTAAATGGGCCGTTAACTATCGCCCCGTCACTGTACAGTACGGAAGCTTATTAGTGCCAACCAGATGACGAGATAAGAAGACGAGAAGACAAGTTAAATACCGAGAACCCGAGTTATTGGAACTCGGTAAGTTGACTTGTTTGGGTCAAGAAGACACGAAGTCGAGTTATTGAAACTCGGCACGTTGATTTGTTTTGGACGAGAAGACAAGATGATGAGTTGTCGAAACTCAGCAAGTCGATTTGTTGGGGACAATAAGACAATATGACGGGTTGTTGGATCTCGGAAAGTCGACTTGTTTTCGACATGACGACAAGATGACGAGTTCTTAGAACTTGGCTAGTCTACTTGTTTGGGACAAGAAGACAAGATGATGGGTTGCCGAAACTTGGCAAGTCGACTTACTTTGGACAAGAAGACAAGATGACGAGTTGTTGAAGTTCGGCTAGTCTACTTGTTTGGGACAAGAAAACAAGATGACGAGTTGTTGAAACTTGGGTAGTCTAAGTGTATTGGACAAAAAGACAAGATAATGAGTTGTTTGAACTCGGCAAGTAGACTAATTTGAGACAAAATGACAAGTTGACGAATTGTCGGAACTGGGCAAGTCGGTTTGTTAAAGACAAGAAGACAAGAAAATGAGTTGTAGGAACGCAGCAAGGCGACTTGTTTTGGATAAGTAAAAATGGTCCTTTTTTATTTATTTTATTTATTTCAACATAATTTGACAGGATAACAAGATCAGTAGGTGAGTGCTGTTTTACATCAAGGTCCTGTACAATCATAAATACAAAATCATGTTACATACATATAAGCAAAAAAAAAAAACCACAACAAACAAGCACTCACAGTTGTATGGAGCAAAACGTTTCGTTGAAATCAGTAAAAAAAGATCAATGCATGATATGACAAAACAATATGATAGAAAAGGATATACGAAAACAGAAAAAAGAATACAAAATTATATACACAATCATACCATTAGGTGTACAAAAGGAGTTTTAAAAAAAGTACACAGTCGTTGTACTTTCGCGGTGAATTAGGCAATTACTCCGTTCTGGTGGTTCTTTAACGCTTAATCATGTGTGATTGTAAGCTTTTCTTGAACCATTGCTTCTTTTGTGAAAGGAAGGAATTATGGGATTATTATGGGATGGAGCAAAGTGATGTGTTTGTTGGTTATTGATGTTTTGGACTTTTTCCGCGCAAAGCCCGTGTCAAAATTATCCTGCTTTAGTTGTGTTTTAATCCTAGATTAGTTTTAACGTTTCATTATTCTAAGCATTGCTTTGTAGATATTGCTATAAGTCTCGTTTTGAATGGAATTACTGGGGGCCGGGGACAATATTTCCCACAAATATTTTCATTATAATGCCAACTGCCCAAACCCTCTCCCCACCCTTCACGAGGAAAAATAAGGCGATTTATCATGAACATATATAATTTACTTACTATTTCTGAAACATGCGGGGGATGATTGTACATCCCCCCCCCCCCCGCTATCTACGCCCCTGCTTAGTGGGGAAGTATGCTCTGGGAGATGGGAACAATAATCATGTTTGCGAAATATGATATTGCTGTAGAAGTAAAGGAACGAACATAATACACATAAGTGACAGGTGTATGAACTGAGCTGACATGCCTTCTCCCCTCCACCTCCGTAAATCGATCTATAAACTTGACTCTGTTATCTTTTCTTTTTCTAGTTCTTGCAGCTTGTCAAAAAAAGTTAGTGCTGGTGGCCGTAAATACATATGCGCTCTCCCAAGTCCACTGTTGGTGAATCAACGCTACAATGTATGTGTTAATATCACATTTTGTTGAGAAATGCCTGTGACATTACTTTTACCAATTGTTGTTTGTAGGTTGAATAACTCACAAACCCTTATTTGATAATTCCATTTTAAATTCCAGAGTGAATAGCTAACTAGTGCAGGTCTTTGATTTGGTTTTAATCCCAATTAGTTTTAATTTATTTTCAGTCTTTTTCCCCCCAGATTTCAAAATCTCAAATGAAGTGGCTTGAAGAGAAAGGCATATAGGTACGTATTATTTGACAATCGCAATTTATTCATAGTTTAATATAATTTCAGATAGTTTCAGATGCTTTAAAGAGCAAGTTGCTGCCTTCCGTCTGTCAAATACGTGTCCAGCATTATTCTTTCCATCATAACAATTTGTGGAATATTGCAAATGGCTTAAAAATCAGGAAGGATATCAATTTTCCCAGAGATTGATGTCATGCAAGTGGAAGAGAAACTCAGTATGCAAATCCACGACGCAATGAGGATACAAATGTCGCAAAGAAATTTGTGTATTGACTTGCCGAGTTTTAACGACACGGCTTCTTGTCCCCTTGTCCAAACAACTTGTCATCTTGATTTCTTGTCTTGATTTCTTGATTTCTAAACATAACGACTTGGAGAGTTTCAACAGCTCATCATCTTGTCTTCTTATCCCCCAAAAGTCAATTTCCGAGTTTCAACAACTCGGTATATTGTCTCTATGTACCAAACAAATCGACTTGCCGATTTTCAACTCGGCCTCTTGTCCCAAACAACTTGTCATCTTGAAATCTTGTCCCAAACAAGTCTACTTACTACATTTTAACACAGCTCGTCATCTTGTCTTCTTGACCCAAACAGGTCGACGTGCCAAGTTTCAATAACTCGGCTTCTTGTCCTCTTGATTTCATGTCCCAACAACTTGTAATCTTGACTTCTTGTCCTTAACAAATCGATTTGCCGCGTTCCAACAACTCATCATCCAAACTTCTTGTCTCAAACAAACCAACTTTGCGAGTTTCAATAAAAGGTAATTTTGTCTTTCTGTCATTAACTAGTCGACTTTCTAAGTTCTTATAACTCTACATCTTGTCTTCTTGTTCTAAACAACTCAACTTGCCGAGTTTTAACAACTGGTCATCTTGAATTCTTGTCCCAAACAAGTCGACTTTCCGAGTTTCAACAACTTGTCATCTTGTCTTTTTATCCCAAACAAGTCGACTTGTCGAGTTCAAACAACTCGACCGCTTGTCTTCTTGACCCAAACAAGTCAACTTGCCGAGTTCCAACAACCCGTCTTCTTGTATTTTTGTCCAAAGCAACTCGACTTGCCTAGTTTCGACAGCTCATCATCTTGGCTTCTCGTCCTAAACAAATCGACTCAACAACTCGGCTTCTTGTCTTCTTGACCCGAACATGTCGACTTGCCGAATTCCAATAACTCGACTTCTCGGTATTAAACTTGCCTCCTCGTCTTCTTATCTCGTCATCTGGTTGGCACCTATAAGCTTCCGTAGTACAAACAAGCTAACTTTGAAACATTAAATTGATATCGTCCTTGTCAGCAGCCAGACATACGCCCACAAAAGACTTCTGTTACACTTTGCTAAAGTTGAAAAATTATACCGATACAAATATTGAAAGTGCGTGTGCGTATGCTTAACAAGCGTTGAACTGCGAGGTTTTCTCCTTATTCTGTATGATTAAACCTAAGAAAAAGCACAGTCATGTTTTTATATAATATGCCAAACCTATCACTTAAATATTGGGCAACCGACATCACTTGTGACTACTCAAGACCAACGGTCTCATGCAGAATGACTTAAAGGCACAAACTCCTCAACTTGGAAATAGACAGTCAGACCGCAGCACGTATGCTAAGGACCCGATCCGGCAAAATTTATTCAGCACTCTCGTTGACGATCTTTACGTTCGAAAGGTGTCTCGTCGTGCGAGATTTTGCGAGAGTGTGACAGGGCTATAGTTTTCACTGAGTAGCTACTTGTACATACATTCGTCACGGCTACACATCACAGTAAATTGATCTCCAAACTTTGATCTTTATTTTGGTACTAAATTTAGGTATAATATCGGATCTTGTCATGACGATATAACCAGTTGAATTTGAGTAAATTTTATCTACTTTTCACGGAAGATTTTGTCGTCTAAAGTTCGTTTTTCGTTCCTGACCGGATTAAAAAACTGTTGTTTCTCATTTTGGCTTTTTCGTAGAGAGGAAACTTAGATGCTCATCAAATATTGGAGTCAAGGAAACACAAGCATAATTTATACAAATTTTTTCGTTTTGAAATATCTGTAAAATTCACTCCAAAGCCGGAAGTATGCTCCACACAAAGTGTACAGTGGCGCGAAAGAATTCTCTCATTGGGCAGTGCTTGCATTCAGCGCTTGAACTTGGCTTGAACTACACGCGGCCAAGAAACCGCAAGTGGCATGAAACCGTTATGTAGCAGCGTGATGACGTAATGCAAGCGCTGAATGCAAGCGCTGTCCATGAGAGAGCTTACTCTTGAGATTAAGCACGGTTTCAAGCTGACCAGCACTGACATCGATGTATATTTTACTGGTTCCTGACCGAATTAAGCAACAAATTGTCAAGATATTTACATGGATACAAAGATTAGGAGATGGACTACCAAATAAAGCATTTTCATTGAGACGCAAGGTGAATCTGGTATTTTTTTAACGTCTTAAACGTGTACTGCACGAATTGCTTTTTTCATCATTTTTCAAGCTCAAATTACGCTATGATATTTTTCATTTACAATAATTTGAGTAACATGTGACGATAGTTGACATATTTTCCTTGAATTTGATACCAAATTTGTGAACATAAGGTGTATTTTTGTTGCCGAAAGCCCAAGGACAAAATCCCCTTACGCAGCTCATTAGGTATGCAAGCCTAGAGCGGGCCTGCATACGAGTTGAATAAATACGAGCGAATTATCGGGTGCTGCGGACTGACTAATACCAGCAGGGACTGTTATAATATTTCAGTTTGGCCAAACCCTGTACCTGCATCATGTCGTATTTGAATACTTGTTTTCTTTACCTTCCCTCTTACTGTGTAATGAAACATTCTATAACAATTATTCGATAAAACCTCGGGTTTTGTTTGGTGTAATGATCTCAGTATGATTCATTTCTCTTCAGAGCCTCCTTTTCAGTTTTTTTTTTTCTCTACAAAAATGGTTCGGCACCTCAGGATGCCTGTGTCTGAATAAAGACAATTGCCGAAGAAAACAGTCTAGCATTAGAGACTTGAATGTGTTTACCGGTTTCCATGCATAACACTGACAAGAGAGAAAGCAGTAATCCTTGATCGAGGATTATTTTCTTCTTCAGTATAAGATGTATAGCTGTGTAGAAACGGAGGCTAATCATAGATGGTTTAGCTAATCATCAATAATCACAGCTTTCTCCTGTTACGACGCCCGTCCACGCAATCCATAGATAATGTAAAAAGATTGAAAGATGGAGCAAGAGTTCCACATGATCTATGCATTTTTGAAATAATGCAGAGCAGTCACATGGATGTTCATTGCTCTTAGATATAAGTGCCGGTTTCTGATATTAACTAGATTGGAAATTTGTCAATACTAACAAATTAGGCGATCCGATATATTCGGAAATTAATCTTTTGAAACCTGATCACATAATCACATGACACCAATCGTTGCATATGTGATTAGAGGAAAAGGACCATGCGATTTGTAAGGTTCTCGTAAAAAAAAAAGAGAAAACAAATACTAATTTGACTTCTTCTTGACATAATCTGTATGTGTGCAAAATATGGAGAAAATATGTACGCAACGTATTGACGAAGATACGTGACGAAATATCTTTCAAACTTTGACCCTAATCCACACAGCCAAGATTGCGTCTGATTAGAAAGCTGTTATTTGATTTAAAAAAAATCATACGACATGAACTTAATGTATGCAAAGTACAGGAGGAATAGGGCATATTACAACCAAGATACAAGATAAAGTAGTCTTGACCCTTAACCCTGCCTTGCACATCCGTGATGGCGTGTGATAAAAGATTCGTTATTTTACAAAAATGATCGACATGTCGTGGTCCGAATATGTGCAGAATATCGTGCAGTGCGACATATGTTCTCAAGGGGTGGTATTCTGTACGGATCTTAGGACAGCTCTCGCTCCTAAATACGCGATTGGTATTCTGTAACACCGCGCGTAGGAGGAGAAATAGGATATTGACGTCAGAGACCCTTATTTCTCTCCCAGCTTAGGACAGGGGCGCAACTTGATATGTTAATAGATGTAATTAGATGTTAATGAGATCTTCAGATAAGTGGTATTCTGTAAGCACAAGTAAGATCAACTTTAGGAGCAAAATTAAGGATAGCCTCTAAGCAATCTTTCTCGGGGGATTTATGCCGTGCGACTGCGTATCAACTGTGTCATGTTTGTTCATAAACAAGAAAACAAATACACGATTCTTATAGCACAGTGTAACGTGTTCCTCTCACAATTAGGATTCTAAAACTGCAGTCTAGAATGTTTGCTTTCTTTATATGGGATGTATTTCTTTGTTTGTTGTTTGCCATTTTCTTTCTTTTGTCATGTTTGAATACGTATATCTCTCTTTTCATTTTTTGAAGCGCCATGAACACCGAAAGGTGGACATGTGCGCTTTACAAGTTACTAATGTTACTATTGCTGCTATTATTCTTTCTCGTTTTATTATTATTGTTATTGCTATTACTATTAGCAGTAGTCGCTTCCCAATAGCCATTTAGGTTGCGTAAAGAATAAAGTACTAAAGTAACGCAACGATCCAAACACGCACATTGTTTACACGTGTACTAGTATGCGACGCAACACGGTGACCTGTCCATGAAAATTATGCAATACCATTCTTGTTTTTTATTTTCTTTTTAGAAAAGGTAGTGCACTAACATGTTTAGGATATAAAGGAGCTAAAGTAACCCCATGCTTGCAATCTTTTAGTATTATTAATCTCCTTTAATAACATCCATCGGGTTTTTTCCGTTTATTATTGTCGTACATGTAAGTCTTAGTATTTTACCATAAAAATAGGGGAGAAGCAGGATGAAGCGGGACAAAAATTGTGATTTGGTAAATTTTCTCAAATAACTTTCTGATACTATAAGAATTGGGCACTCATGTATCCGACCCAAAGATAACTAGAATGCAAGCACACCAGTGGGTTGATACTATATATTTTTACGTAAGTCTCAAATTTATGCGGTTATATTTTTTTTTTCTGGGAGAAGTGGGTTTCATTGGTTGGGGTAAAGTGGGACAAGCAGTTTGCTATAGGCAAGACAATATTACAAGCATATATCATATCATAATAATGTGTGTGTGTGTGTGTGTGTGTGTGCATCTGAATCTCAAAAAAAGAGAAAATCTCTGATATTTAATCATACACTTGTAACTTTGAATTCAATAGGAAGAAGTGGAACAGTGATGATGTCCCATACCCCAGCACTCCCCCCCCCCCCCCGAAAAAAAAGAAAATCAAAATGGTGACTAACTTGACAGTTGTGCTAATTTTTACAAAATCTTTAAATGCAAATTATTGGAACTCATAGGCCTACATATACAGTCCTAAGTGCCTGCTAAAGCTATACGATAAATTCATGTAGCGCTTTACAGTGACTGCAAAAAAAAAATCAAAAAAGTGTTCGATGAAAAAAAATATACATATATTATATATATATATATATATATATATATAAACTTATCAGCAGAGCTGTTGCAGATTAGTTACCATGCGCTTGATGTACCCTGATGTCAAATGGCTTATAGGTGATAAGACTTGAATGCTGATAAGTTCAAATCTTTTTGAGATACAAGAGGTGTTCCACTTTGACGTTCTGCCGCATCCCAGTTCACCACACTCTCCCCATGAACGCATGAATCTTGAATGCAGATCAGTCATTTTGTCTTTACTTTGGTACTTCGATCTCAGTCATGATACGGTGGAAATACTAGTCCGTGGAGCAGGCAAAACTCGTCCATTATTATTAGATACAGTATAATCTAATGATTACGTGTAATAATGATTAAAATTGTATTTTGTAAAATTAGACTGACAAGTAATGCATCTCGATCTCCTCGAACATTATAGCAATGTGAAGCGCATGTTTGAGCAGTGTAGATCTTGGACGCACATTGCGTAAAACTCGCCAAATAATTGGCTTATGGAGACTTCGTCGGGCGTGTATGTCTTTTCTCATTAATATTCAATATTTATAAATAACTGTCCTAGGACAGGCTTAGGACAGGCTTACAGAATACCGATTTTGCCTGTCCTAAGGGTATCCTATTTTCTGTCCCACGCGCGCTCCTAGGATCGAAATAAGGATCGCCCTTACAGAATACCACCCCAGATACAGATCGAGATTGTGCATATCTGACTTTTGCCCCATATTCACACAGCCAGGACGGTGAAGTAGTTGTTACTATAGTTATGTTTCCAACTTGGACCAAAACGGTATCTGCTTATTGAATTGAATTGAATTGAATTGAATTGAATTGAATTGAATTGAATTGAATTGAATTGAATTGAATTGAATTGTATTGTATTGATTGAATCAAAAAGTTGTTTTATTGATCAATATCCATCGCAGCCTGGGGCTGAATTAGAGACATTGTTGACAAAGAACTATGAATACATTGAAATACACACAAGATACAGCGTAGTAATGACAAATAAAAAAATGCATACAACAACAACAAAAATCAATCCGACCAATGAAAAATGAGATCAGTCTGTAATACAGAACAAAAACAAATACATGCAGTACATACAATTACAGTAGCTATATCACTTTCTTAATAGTTATAATAAATGATTTGAGTACAAGTTAATTATGTATGCCGGTAATTATATTCATGTTGATGCAGATGTTGTTATACAACTCAAATCAACACATTTTGCACAGCAAAAATAATCAGTGTGATTCAATAAAAACGTTCTTGAAATCTTCTCTTGAATTCCTAAACATCAACTTGTATATCAAAATACATGTACATTCAACCTACACAAAGCACATTATATCAAATGTCAAAATAAATATATATCATATTCAATGCATTATAATGTATACAAAGGAGCGTTAGATATTTGCACATCTCTCTCTCTCTCTCTGAGCTTACTCTTATTCCACGAATACAAACACTCTCTCGTATATCTACCAACAAATAACAAAATCATTTAACTAACACCTCTTTATAATCATTATTGCACATTATTGTATCAGAAACTGATCTCACACAATAAACACAATCTAAACGCATAAAACTTACATTATGAAATAATTTGAACCGTTTCGGAGAATAATCATATGTTATGAAGAACCTGCAATTCTACTATTTCGACTTGCTGTTTAATTCCTGACCCTGAGCTCCACAGTCTTTCTGATAATGATAATACAGGCTTAAGGATTGAAGGACGAAAAATTACGTATCTGTAGTTTTGTGCTTTACATATAAGGAAAACGAAAATTAACCATTTTCATTCTGCCAATTTCTTACAGGATGGGTGCGAAACAGTCACATGTGCCAGATTCCCTCCTGAAAGAGATTGCCAGAGATATCCCAGACAATGAAGCCATCGAGGGCCTTGGAAAAGAATTGGGCTTCAGAGTTGCAGAAGTCCAGAACTTCATAAGAAGTAACAGCAAATACAACGTAATAACTAACGATGGAACTATCAACATGCTTCGTAAGTGGAGTGAGGGAGTTAGCCCGTCGAAATGCCGATCAGAATTGAAAGGAGCTCTGATGAGAGCCAAGCTAGTGCGGATAGCTGAGACGCATTTGCAGTCTGGTAAGTTTCGATTACCCCCCCCCCCCCCCCCCCCAGCAAACACACACTCATGGACATTCACAAACATACAGAGACAGAAAAACAAAAGAGTTTTCACTGCAGGAATGAAAAAAAAAATAGTGTAAGGTGTGGAAATCAATAAATCTATTTTACAACTAGAAATGTCGCTAAGGCGACTGGTATGCCTCCGCCATAATGCATGATTCTCCTAATAGGTCTATAGTACATGTAGACAATGTGTGATTACATTTTCACAAAACTGGCAAAATATCAAAATGACAAGTTTGTCACAAATGAGTTGAAAGTTCACCTTGTTTGACCTAGGTTTAATTTGATGAAAAAGAGAGAATGTATTTGGGCTTTAAGGACTTTAACTTGATTTTGATCCATTCATAAGTTTATGCGTTGAGTAATTTTCAAGGTATGAAGAAAATGTGCAATTTCTGTATTGAAAAGTTCATTGTTACCATTTTCATCTGGCCTTTGACCATAAAATTCATAGGATAATCACTGTCAGGCACAACATGAATAAATATGTAGTAAGTTTCAAGATAACTTGAGCCACTTCTGAGATATGGAGGAAAAAGTTAGTTCAGCACTTTCCCTTGATCTTTGACCTTTTGAACTTTGAGGCAAACAAAAAAAAGAAAAAAGAAAGCTTCCAGAGAATCTCTATTAGATTATACATGCATACACCAAGTGTAAAAAAAAATAATCCTGCTGGCATTGCATAAATATGAGGGAAATAGTGAAATTTTGAAGTGTTGTCCTTGACCTTTGACCCCTGACCTTTGACCTATGAACCTCAAATTCTCTAGATAATCACTGCCAGTCAGTACATGTATATGTTCCATGAAGATACCTCGAACAATTTCCAAGATACGGAGAAAAAAGTGAAGTTTTGATATTTTTACTTGACCTTTTGACCTTTGACCTTTGACCTCATGACCCCAAACTCTCACCAGAGAATCTTAATTGGGTAATACATATATGTGACCGTGCACCTCAAAACGAACATAAAGTCGCACACATTGATTTTGCGTGAGGACTGAAAATAAGTGAAATGGGTCAACATAGCCGAACTTGACTTTTTCATATTTTCTGAAAGAGCGGGTCTTCTTTTACATTATGCTAAAATTTGGTATCATAAAACGGGCAGGAAAGTGTGCTTTTTTAGCAATTCATCTCGAACATTTTTGGTAGAATAGTGTGATTAGGTGTGTCTGTAGAATCCCTTTTTCTCTTCTGAAAAACCTTGTCCACACTCTTCACTTTCAACTCTAATAACTTTGAAAGGATAGTGCTACTGCTTTGAAATTTGGCATTGATTATGGACAGAATGTGTTTAATGAGGCATGCTTAATTTCAGTTTAATCTGATAATCCCTTCATTGTTGTTACTCTGGTGGTATACTTCCTGTTTTTTTTTTTTTGTCCCATTCATCGCACAGCCAGCACGGTTTGGTAAACATTAAGCGCTTGAATAGCGATGTACTTCAGAGCCTCTTTTCTCAGTTCACACTTTTCCTGAGTTTGTGCTTTCTTTCCAATATTTAGATAGGTGAGCAGAGTCCATTTGATTTGAGTTATACATCATTTTAAAGCTTAAAGTCTGCTCTTTTAGAATATGGTCTTTACTAAAAATTCATGTCTGGCGACTTTTTGTTTGTTTTGAGGTGCAGGGTCACATATATACTAAGTTTCAAGAAAACATCTTCAGGCATTGCATGGATGACCTTTTGACCTTTGACCTTGAGCATGTGCACCCAAAAGTTGATAGGCACAACTTCAGTCCGTAATACACATACATGCCAAGTTTCAGTAGGATACCTCAAAATAGTCTGGGTGCCAAAGCCACTTTTTGGGCCTAACCTTGTTTTACCGTCCACCCAATGTTTTTTGATGGTTTTACCCTATTTCGGGGGTGCTGAATCCAAATCTGGATGATGCAACTCTTGCATCCTTGAGGGTTTTGAGATATTCAAGATGGCCGCCAAAATGGCCGCCAAAACCGGAAATTCTCACGTATTTCCTTCTAAATGGTGAGATATTGAAAAAAAATTGATGGATTTACCCTATTTCGAGGGTGCTGAATCCGAATCTGGATGACGCAACTCTTGCATCCTTGAGGATTTTGAGATACTCAAGATGGCCGCCAAAATGGCCGCCAAAACCGGAAATTCCCACGTATTTCCTTCTAAAAGGTGATATATTGAAAACAATTGATGGTTTTACCCTATTTCGAGGGTGCTGAATCCGAATCTGGATGATGCAACTCTTGCATCCTTGAGGATTTTGAGATATTTAAGATGGCCGCCAAAATGGCCGCCAAAACCGGAAATTCCCACGTATTTCCTTCTAAAAGGTGAGATATTGAAAACAATTGATGGTTTTACCCTATTTCGAGGGTGCTGAATCCGAATCTGGATGATGCAACTCTTGCATCCTTGAGGATTTGAGATATTTAAGATGGCCGCCAAAATGGCCGCCAAAACCGGAAATTCCCACGTATTTCCTTCTAAAAGGTGAGATATTGAAAACAATTGATGGTTTTACTCTATTTCGAGGGTGCTGAATCAGAATCTGGATGATGCAACTCTTGCATCCTTGAGGATTTTGAGATATTCAAGACGGCCGCCAAAATGGCTGTCAAAATGGCCGCCAATTAAAACCGGAAATTCCCATGTATTTCCTTCTGAATGGTGAGAAATTGAAAACAATTGATGGATCTACCCTATTTCTATGGTGTTAAATCCGAGTCTGGATGATGCAAACCTTGCATCCTTGAGGGTATTGAGATATTCAAGATGGCCGCCAAAATGGCCGCCAAAATGGCCGCCAATCAAAACCGGAAATATCTATGCATTAGCTTTTAAATGGTGAGAAATAGAAAACAGTTGATGGTTTTACTCTATTTCGAGGGTGCTGAATCCGAATCTGGATGATGCACCTCGAGATAGTCAAAATGGCCGCCAAAATGGCCGCCGAAACGGAAACTCCAATGTATTTCCTTCTTATAAATGGTGAGAAATTGATAACAATTGATGGTTTTCGTCAATGGCACAGTTTGAACTTGCTGTATATACAGTGAAACCAGCTCTACTGGATATCTTTGAGTTGGTACTATACAAGTGTGCCAGCAATAATTAACCCTTCAAGACTACAGATGCGGTTGAATAATTGCAAGATTACACTGTTTCCTCTACATATAATGGATAAGTTTTGAACACTAACAATTAATGGACAAGACATGTTCATCTAAATCATATTGTGATAGTGATGTAGAGAAGTGTACTGAAATTACCCAACATTGCCTGCCTTAATCCATGAGCAATTTTAATCTCTTTATCCATGAACACTCAAATTGGTTATTTGGTTTATATTGGTGGTCTTGATGACATTGTTGAAGACACAAGTGGGACATTTTTATTGTTATGCTTCAATTTTTTCTTCAATATGATGTAACATTATGTATGTATATTTATGTATATATAATCTATTACAAACACACACGAGGGGACGGACAAATCACAGGTAACGCGCCTTGGAAAAAAAAAAACTAAATAAAAATCAAACGACAACATGGAAGGTAATAGTTGATAATCCAGTACTTACGAATATCATAATCGCGCAGAGTGCTTTTGAAATTACCCTTATTGATATCTACTATAGTGGTCATGGATGCAACCATTTCCAATGACCTAATCAGAATATGCGACAAGTTTCACAAGAATACGAGGCGAGACTCGTCAGAATACAAGACAAGTTTCAACACCAAATACCAACATGCCATAATTTGATTTTACTCTATTGATAGCCGAAAAGGATTGACTTTACATCTATGGAGCCATATTATTGGAGACCACAAGCATTATTTCGTAACAATTATGCATAAAGACATATTATTAAAGATATATTGACATTGGAATTTCTGCCACTTATTTTGGCTGTCATCTTGGACGTCTAAAAACCCTAAAGAATGGACGAATTTCAACAACCAAGTTTCGAGGGTGCTGAATAGGGCCTAAAATTTACCAATTTTTGACAATTATTTTGGCGGTCATCTTGGACATCTCAAAACCCTTAAAAAAGAACACGAAAGTTGCATCAACCAGGTTCGGATTCAGCACCCTCGAAATAGAGTGAAACCGCCACTTGTTTTCAATTTTACACCATTTAGAAGGTAATATAGGGCTCACATGGAAATTTTCGTTTTTGACGGCCATTTAGGGGCCATTCTGGCGGCCATCTTTGTCATCTCAAAACCCTCAAGGAAGTAAGAGCTGTATACTGGAGCTTCAAATTCAGCAAACTCAAAATAGTGTAAAACCGCCAACTGTTTTATATTTTACACAATTTAGAAGGAAATAGGGGGTCTACATATGAATTTCCGTTTTTCGCGGTCATTTTTGGCTACCATCTTTATCATCTCAAAACCCTTAAAGGTAGGGAATCCCATTTGCACGCCTTAAATGAAGAGTTGTATAAATACAGTGGTATGTTGAAGAGAATATCATTTTAGAAACTCCCATAAAGTATTGAAAGTGGAAGGTAACATTTAGTACATTTTTTTGACGGTTAGATTTTGAATTGAATTGTTTTCGAGGCTCACCGTAAATTCCAGTACATTACTAGGCTACCTTTGCAGACCCATGTACTGCATGTGTGTCCATCATGTATATTTTGTGAAGAAAGTTCATCAACACTTTAACAAACATTTCTATATCTATACATTCTATGTATACATTCTAACATATATGTTATTACATCAGCTCTTGTACTTTTAGATTTGTGTTTATAGATCACAAATACAGAAGAATGCAACAAAAAGGCTTAAGTGTGGCTGACACACAGAACTACTGAGTAGTTGAGTTTTGTGCATTATTCAAATTTTAGATAACTGTTGACTTCCAAATTTCTAAGCAGTGGCCTAAGCAAGTCCCCTGAGGTTCATATTTAATGTTTTGCTGCATTTTGGGAGGTCTGTAAAAGGTATCCCCTACCTTTAAGGATGCAAAAGTTGTATCCTGAGCTTAGGATTCAGCACACTCAAAATAAGATAAAAACCACCCATTGCTTTCAAATTGTCACCATTTAGAAGGAAATACATGGGAACTTCCGTTTTGGGCGGCCATTTTAACGGCCATATTGACTATCTCAAAATCTTCAACAATGCAGGAGTTGCACCATCTAGATTCTGATTCAGCACCCTCGAAATAGGGTAAAAAATCAATTGTTTTCAATTTCTCACCATTTAGAAGACGCAAATACGTGGGAATTTTTGGTTTTGGTGGCCATTTTGGCGGCCATCTTTAATATCTCTAAAACTTCATGCATGCAAGAGTTGCGTCATCCAGATTCGGATTCAGCACCCTCGAAATAGGGTAAAACCATCAATTGTTTTCAATATCTAACCTTTTAGAAGGAAATACGTGGGAATTTCCGGTTTTAATTGGCGGCCATTTTGGCGGCCATCTTGTATATCTCTAAAAGTTCATGGATGCAAGAGTTGCATCATCCAGATTCGGATTCAGCAACCTCGAAATAGGGTAAAACCATCAATTGTTTTTAATTTCTCACCATTTAGAAGGAAATACATTTGAATTTCCGGTTTTAATTGGCGGCCATTTTGGCGGCCATCTTGAATATCTCAAAAACTCCATGGATGCAAGAGTTGCATCATCCAGATTCGGATTCAGCACCTTCCAAATAGGGAGAACCATCAATTCTTTTCAATTTCACACCATTTAGAAAGAAATACGTGGGAATTTTCGGTTTGGGCGGCCATCTTGGCGGCCATCTTGAATATCCCAAAACCCTCAAGGATGCAAGAGTTGCATCATCCGGATTCGGATTCAGCACCCTCGAAATAGGGTAAAACCATCACTTGTTTTCAATATCTCACCATTTAGAAGGAAATACGTGGGAATTTCCGGTTTGGGCGGCCACTTTGGCTGCCATCTTGAATATCTCAAAACCCTCAAGGATGCAAGAGTTGCATCATCCGGATTCGGATTCAGCACCCCCGAAATAGGGTAAAACCATCAAAAAACATTGGGTGGACGGTAAAACAAGGTTCAGCCTCTGGCACCCAGACTAAAAGGTTTTTTTAGTTACGCTGTCCACAAAATTCATTACGGACGGAAGGACGGACGGACGGACGTGCAACCCGAAAACATAATGCCTCCGGCACCACTTCGTGGCGGAGGCATAAAGATAATCCAGAAACAAGACAGCAAAGATAAGTAAAGAATTCTCTGGACACATCCAAAAGTTGTATTTACCTGTGACAGTTTTGACGACGGGCCGTCATCTTTCTCAAACGATAGCTAATCGGCAACTGATGATATGGCGCCAATCAGCAATCACCCAGGTGTGACATCCGAGTGATAACGCCATCATAAATGTCAGACAGTTGGTATGCACCCCAATCCCGGTTCATATTGTGGGGGTTCTTTTGATCCAAATGGTCTCCCACAATATGAACCGGGATGGGGTGCATACCAACTATCTGACATTTACGTCACGATGTCACACCATGGTTGATTGCTGATTCTCGCCAAATCATCAGTTGCCAATTAGCCATCGTTTCAGAAAGATGACAGCCCGTCGTCGAAACTGTCACAGGTAAATGCAACTTTTGGAAATGTTAAGAGAATTCTATACCTATATTTATCAACCATCCTTATGAACTTATTTTGCAAGACAGCAAAGATACTAAAATAAGTTTATTTGTGAGTGGTGTTTCAAAAGAATTTATGTCACGTATACACCCTGGGTGGTGGGAGGGCAATCATCACTTTGTCAACTTCTCCTCTCCCAACTAATCCGCGCATTCAAAAAAAAGAAGAAGAAGAAGAAGAAGAAAAGATGTGACCCTGCGCCACAAAACCAACAGAAAGTCCCCGTACATAGATTTTTTGTTAAGGGCAGATTCTGAAAGAGCAGATAACTCAATTCATATGGGTTTTTGTAACCTACATAAATGTTAGAAAGAAAGCCTATACTCTGGGAAAGTTTAAACTGAGAAAAGAGGCTCTGAAGTAAAGCGTCTATTCAAGCCCGTAATCTTTACAAAGAGCCCTGCTACCTGTGCCATGACTGGGACAGCCACTGTAGCAACAACAATGAAGGAAGGTTATTAGATTATGCTGAAATTGAGCATGCTCTATTAACACATTCTGCCCGTGATTAATGCCAGATTTCAAAGCAGTAGCATTATCCTTTCAAAAGTTATTAGACTTGAAAGTGAAGAATAAGCAAAGGATTTTCAGAAAATGAAAAGGGGCCTCTACGATAGAAAAAAAATGATCACACTACTCTACCACAAACAAAGGGTAGTAAAACACCTGCTTTTGTTTTGTTTCGTCATGCACGGGTACAAATGCAAAAGATTATCCTCTCATTCAGACCTAACTAGTATGATTCTCCAGTAATGGCAGTCAAGGTTACCGGAGATCGCACTGAGGTAGATAGTGTCAGCGATATAAGTTAATCAAAGATCCTATGTCAGTACATACGATGATTGGAAAGTTTCACGCAGAACGCCAGTAAGATGCCCTTAGCGGCAGTACCTCACAGGCATCTCCCACGCAGGTACTTCGCAGTCCCCGTATGTAGCCAAGATAATGATATTCTTTGGAATTGCTGCCAATCCTTCAGAGGAATTCCTTCACTGGGTTGTAAGCACCAACGCGACTGAGTCAAAGGTCACACAGTGTACCCGCATTCAGAATTTACGTAGAACGCGTCCAGCAAGTAAGACACATGCTCTGACTGGCCCAAATCCTTGTCCGTCCTCAGAAATTTTCATGTACAGTATGCTGGAGAAGCACCCACACACAACAAGCCCGCGTAGCTTGCCCGGAAGGGTGTGGCAGGGCCTAAACATTGTTGCGGGTAAAAATATTTGCGTGCGCACCTCCGAGCGACTAGGAGTGAGATAAGTGCTAGGTACAGCTGTCATGTGCGGGTCATCTGCGGGGATCTCCGGGTTGTAAAAATTGTTCTAGCACGCAAGGCTTACCCGGAAAAGTGTGGCAGGGCCTTTTGGCCGTGTCACACCTTTTCGGGCAAACTACGCGGGCTTGTTGTTAGGAGGGATTTTCCAGCACGCAGGAGAATTTTCCGCCTGCGAACAAGAGTGTTTGCGAGTTTCGCACTTGTTTCTTTCCTGCTAGACGCGTGCTACTTACCTTTTACTTGCATTTATTTCGTTTGACCTGCTTGAGAGCTTTGACACCGATTCGTTTTCTGTTACTAGCGACTTACGGGTCTTGAGAAGTACCTGCTTTGGAGTTGCCTGCGAGGTGGTGCCGATAAGGGTCTCCCCACTGGTCTCCTACGGGCCTTTTCACACGGTATCTGGGAAAGTTTTGCCGCTTGACTTGCGGGGAAACAAATTTGTTACCAGGAACTCTCCGCAGTTGGTCCACACCTGACAGTGCCTAGCCAAGTTTTGAGCATGACCATAACTTTTTCTTTCTTTCCGGGTGAGTCAGGGGATGCCCGGACAGGTCCACGCAGACCGCTAGTAGGAGGCCCTTAGCAGCAGCACCTCGCAGGCAACTCCAACTACACAGTCCCCGTATGCAGCCAAGATAATAACATTCTGAGTTGTCAGCCCCCCACCCCACCCCCTGGCGCCTGGCACATAGTATACCCGCAAGTAGAATTTTAAAGTAGAACGCGTCCAGCAAGTAAGACACATGCATTGACCTTTTCCACCTTTTCCGCCCTCAGATATTGTCCGGTATGCTGGAAAATCAGTACACGCAACACGCTCGCGTAGCTTGCCCGGAAAGGTGTGATCGGGCCTAATCATGTTTGCCGGTAAAAAGAAAATAAATAACAAAAAATTAAAATAAAAAATGCGCGCGCACGTCCGAGAGAGATACTTGCTAGGTACTGTCATGTGCGGGTCATCTGCGGTTACCTCCGGGAAGTAAAAATTGTTCTTCGCAAGTCGCAAGCAAGGCTTGCCCGGAAAGGTGTGACACGGCCTTTTGCCTTTTGCCTTTTGCAACGGCAGCTTGCAGTAATTGTGGACGTGCACAGTCACAGCAGCGAGTGTAGCGACATGCGAGCTGAGCTGAGCGAGCTGTGTGCGAGTAAACAGTTCGCTGAGACTAGGGAAGTAAGACAAAAACTCTCTGTGCACAGTCTTTTGCAACGCGATTTTCGATTCGTAGGTTTACACATGATTCTATACAGAATTTGTTTTTCCCTTGTCTATGCCAGTCTTAGTCCTACACAAACATATCGGGAAAGTACACCTCACATAGAAATCTTACCCGCTCGACGCTAGTGGAGCACTCTTTAGAAATTCCACAATTCAAAGCGGCAGCGTTTCACTTTTCGACTGAGTGTTGACCATCTTATGTAGTGTTGGGTACAAACGGACCCCTTCAAACCCCCCCCCCCCAAAAAAAAAAAAAAAAAAAAAAAAATCTTCAGTCAAGAAAAAAAATCGCACCACGGGCTCTGGCAGCACTGATTTTAAGCATATCTATTTTACAGTGTTCACTATTTATCGACCCTACAGTACATTGTCGTACGATACGGAGCACGTACACGTTTGCATGTACGTGGAAGTGTGCATCAGGGGGCAAACGAGTCCCCCCCCCCCCCCCCCCCACACACACACCCAGGTGCTCCGTGTAACAAATAATTGATCAATTATTGAAAAACAAAAATGAACAATGAAGGCATTTTTCTCGTCTAAAAGTTGTCAATTTCATAACTGAAAGTGCGAAATTTTTTGCCCATAACGGGGCTAATAATACACTAACAATATTTACTTATGAGTAAATTAAGTGTATAGATGGGAGCCTTTCGTCCTCGATAGTGCCCCCTGAAACATACATTTAGCAAACGGTACATATTTCCTTTTCTTCTATGCTAATAAAGCAATAAAAGTCCCTATTGTGGGAGAGGGTATCCCCCTCTCACACCCTCCCCCGCTTGGTCGCTTCGCTCCCTCACCAAGGATCTCACACCGTCACATAATGTAGCCCCCGTACGTTATAATCATATAGTAATTCACAGTGATTTTTTTACGATGTTTGATTTCCTAGAAATTTGATTTAAAATGCTCTATAAACGCGACTTTTATACTCTGTTTTTACAAAAAGTCCCTACCGCTGGAGGGGGTATCCCCCTTCCACACCCTCCCGCCGCTTGGTCGCTTTCTATCGTTCCCTCGCCGAGGATCTTACATGGTCACATAAATCGTGCCCCCGTCGAGATTTTGCCCCCCCCCCCCACCCCTCAAGAAAAAGACAAACAAACCAAAACAAAAACAGGAGTGAATGCGTGCGTCACTTTGTGTGTTTAATTAAAGCACGGCTAAATTTCAATTACATACGTAAAGAACATGTAAACTTCTCGTTACAAGTCGTATTCAATACTGAATACAAAAACTATGTCATTTAATGTTTAAAATGACACTATGTAACATCATGTGTGCACCAGATCGCACAATTTCACACCCCGAAATATGTTTCCTTTCTAAAGTGAATGTAGAAAAATACTTTGAAAACAAAATAATATGCTTATGGATACGTGCCACGAACAATGTATGTACGATATACATATTATATGATATGTACAAGTGTATTTTGTAGATGTACATGATGATACAGGAACCAATAAATAAAAACAAAAAAAAAACAAAAAGCAAAATCTCGCAGGTTACATTTTAGTGTCAAAACGCACCCCCTTGAAAAAAAAAATGCTGGTGACGCCCCTGGTGTAGGACCTTTGGTTTCATCTGGCAGTCAGATTAATATCTCCGAGAGATGTTATAATTCCTCTGAATCTCCGAAACTGGCCTGAAACATTTAAGTCAATGTATGCCAATTAGTCCCATTATCAAAGCAACAAAAACAATAACATTATCGATAATAATAATAATAATAACAACAACAGAAGGAGAAACTGGCGTGGCATATCTTTATTTTTATTCTTTTTTTTTGGGGGGGGGGGGTGGCTTTACTCCTCCGCCCCCAACCTCTTTCCTCTCCAAGCGAAACGCAGAATTGTTTATTTGATATTTGCTTTTTTATCCCAAGCCGCTCGAAAAAGTTTAAGCTGTGGAATCTTAAATCATTATGAAATTATAACACATCTAATTGCTTATTTCTGGCACACAGTAGAAATTCCTCTTTTTTAAAATCCTCAAGTCTTTTTACAAAATCAAAACAAAAAATCAATACTTTGGATAATCTATTTTCCTGTCAACAGCAATCAAATATGAGCGGTGATTTTTTTTTTTTTACATTGTATTACTGATCAACCAGACAACTGTAAGCTAAGTTGTTGATTCCCCATTGAGGTCCAGGGACCGAATGCCCATCCCTTGTTCGTCCAGGGAGGTCTCTTCTCACCCCCATGGACTATCGTGCATTTGACACACAGTAGAACAACAATAGAGTATACTTGGATTGGAAATCAGAGATACCTCAAGAAATCTCACGTTCATATTTAGAAAGATAAGCACTGAAGATATTATCCAGTAAGTCTTTCGTTTGAATGGTTGCGTCTGAAATCGATACGTATTTCTAACACTTTTGAAAAGATTTCGAACAAAAAGAAAAATAAACTCTGCTGACGAAATTTCGACTTCATTGGAGACCCTTCAGTGGTTAGCCTTCTTCGCCCTATTATTCTACTTAAGTCTATAGTTGTGTAATATTTTAAATCTGATTAATTTTGTTATGAATGGCACAGCCCTTGATTTGGTTTTTAAAAAAGTGATAAAGTCCATTAGGATTTTTTTCCTGGTAGTTGACATTGACATATTTCGTCGTTTGCATTTTTTCAGATTCCGCAGGATCCGGTGTTTCAGAGGGAAATCATGAAGACTTCACTCCTGGCGAGGTTCGGCAGTTAAAAGAACATTTACAGATGATATATAAACGCATTTGGAGCGACCTACGCACTTCCCCACTTCATCGCGAGTCATCTGTGGAGCTGGATGAAATTTTTACACATCTAGCGATGTTTTTTGAAGGTATGGGGGGTACCAAAACGAGCATGTCCTACGATAATTTCACCAAACACTTGAAGAACATTTGCGATAAGAAAGAGACAAAGACACGCATTGCAATATTCGGAGAAGCCGGTGTTGGCAAGACAACTTTTCTTGCCAAACTAACGAGGGACTGGGCTTTGGGAAGGTGTCTGAAGGATATTGATCTTCTCTTCCTAATTCCTCTGAGGGAAATCGAGGGAAACGCATGCTTTGGTGATATCATAATGAACATGATACCCGATGGAGAGGAATTTGATGGATCAAGAGTAGAAGAATACATTCGAAAGAAACAGAACAGGGTGCTGATTCTCTTTGATGGTCTTGACGAGTACGGACAAGATATCAGCAAAAAAACTTCAAATGATGATAGCATTTCTGTGATCAGAGGCGACAAGCTCACATCCTGCCCCGTTGTTGTTACCACTCGAACATGGAGAGCTGAGCAAGTAAAGTCCATCACCGAGATGGAAAAGAACTACAAATTTGTTGAAATTACCGGTTTCGACGGACAAGATGTGATTTCTTATATTTCAAAATTCTTCCCCGACAACTGGGTGGCTAGATACAGTCTCATTAAATTGATAACAGACGAAGACAGTTTAGTAGCACAGTATATGCAGCCTTACCCCATTTACTGCAGCATGCTTTGTTACATTTGGCACGATGAAGGAAGCCGCACAATAATTCAGAGACTGGAAACATTCGCTCAACTCTTCCAAGAATTGATCCATCATCTCATAGTCCACTATGCTGGAAAGGAACAAAACCATTGGACGAAAGCAAAAAGGCTGAAGAAAGGCGAGGACGCTTTACAGCAGTTTGCCAAAGATGCGCTCTCTTGTCTCCTAAAGAATAAGCTTGTGTTTCAAGAAGAGGACCTCGAGACAAGTGTACAAGACCTGAAAACTGTCTGTGAAATTGGGGTGCTCACAAAAGAGGAGCGGTTTGTTTGTTGTCGAGAAAATAACAGAAGAAGAACGAAGAATGTGGTCGGATACCGAATTCCACACAAGTTATTTCAGGAGTATCTGGCAGGTTTACATCTGGCATCGCTGTATGAGAGCAACAGGGAAGAGTTCAACCACCTCGTGAGAGGACTTTTGGAGGACTACAGATTATTTACACACCTTTTTTACTTCACCGTGGCACAGAATAAGGAAGTCGGAAGGGCTGTCCTTGTTTCCTTGTGCAAGATCGATGACGTATATCGTATTTCACCTAATTGTGACCCGTGTGAATATCATGGACATCAAAAGATCTTTGATTTCATCATTGATGTCGCATTTGAATGTCAAGAAACGTATGCTCTAGAGCCTGTCTTCCTTGCCCTAAACAAAATGTCGTCATTGACAATGGTAGGTTCCGGACACACAACTCGTGGATGGAATTTTGTGTATAAGGCCGGTGGTAACTTTGTAAGTACTCTTCATGGCACATTCAACATTATCACTATTTTGATTTTTCTTCATACACTTAACCGACACTGTAGACGAAAAAGAAAAAGAAAAATGATAGGCTGCCACATGAACTCTGCCTCTGCAATAAACTTGTGTCAGAATAATCGTGCATTTATGAATGTGATTTAAATGCATTAAAAAAAACCAGTTATATTGTGAGTCGCATTGTCAGGAACTAATCTATTTTTTTTTTTGATAAAAACTTCTCCATAACATTTGTTTGTGTGGTATCTACAACATATTATTGATATCATGTAGCATCGTGGTTAGGATTTTAACAGAATATCCACACGCCTAACATTAGAATAACCATACCTGCACTAATGATCTTTGCACTTTGCACTCTTTTACTTGTATGAAATAAATATTAACAAAATGAGACATTACTTATTTCATTTTTTGGGGGATGGAGGGGGATTATACTTTTAAACCTCATTATATTTACACCATATAATTATATAGTGACTAATACTATTTGAAAAAGTCATGCAGCGTTGGTCTACTTTTGTGTTTTGGGCTTCCATGAAAAGGCAGCAAAGCGTTTAGATGACCCTGAGGTTACAAACGTCCGATGTGGCGCTGAAGCTCCTTTCCGACGTATCGACGTTCTCTCTAACCTCAGAATGTTGGAGTTGGAGAATGTCAGACTGGATGATGACTTCTTTAGAGCAATGGCTATCTTAGCTCCACAATCAAAGGTAATATTACTTTATGAAGAACATATTACATCTATCATGTATAATATACATAGATGCAGTTCTTTATAGAAACATATCTGTTTTCTTCCCCTACAATAATACTGCAATAACTTTGACCCTTTTTTGTAAGATATGTGTGTCAGTGTCAGCTTTTTAATAAGTGTGGTATGATTATCTAAATACCATCTTCACTTCCGCTGGCCGGGGGTTCATATTTGGTTCCCCTCCCCCCCCCCCCTCTCTCTCTCTCCCTCTCCGTCTATCTCTCTCTTTGTAGGCGTTCTTGTATTGTTACCCATGTTTATCTGTCTTTTTGTGTCCTTTGTTTTTTTCTCTTTGCAAAATAATTTAGACCAGTATAGATACACTTGAACGATTTTTTTTTTCAGGAAAAATTGGTAATAAGACACGATTTTTTTTTTTCATTTTATTTCTACAGGATGAAATGTGACCATGCATCACAAATGAACAAAAAAGTCGCACGCACTATTTTTCTGTTTGTGAGGACTGAACATAACTGAAATGAGCCAACCTAGCCAATCTTGAGTTTTTGATATTTTCTGAAAGAGCAGGTCTTATTCTACACTACAATTTGGGATCATAAAACGAACAGGAAATTGTGTTTTTTAAATTAATTTTAAACACACTTTTTCTTAAAATTGTGTGAGTCGGTGTGCCTATAAGTTTTATTACAGAGACCCCTTTTGATTCCTTAAAAACCCTGTATAAACTGTCACTTTCAAATCTGATAACTTTAATATGATGACACTACTGCTCATTCAACAGCTGTATCTAATGATCCCTTCGGTTTTTATCTTTTTTTTGCAGCAGTGGTTTCTATCCTGGTTTTTTTGTTTGTTTTTTGTTTAGTCATCGCAACGCCAGCACACCTTAAAAAAGATTAAGCACTTGAATAGACCCTGTCCTTCAGAACCTCATTTATCATTTCACATTTTACATTTTGTATTGTTGTTTTTTTCAACCTCCTACAACACTGCCTAGCTGGAATCAATGCGTGTTCGTTATTGGGATGGTTACGAAGGGTCTGGAATCTCGGCTGCTGGGTTACATGACTACGCTATGATTATATGTACCATGCCGAACCTTCAGACTTTGGAGCTAACTAATGTCGACGTAGGAGACGATTTCTTTCTCGCCCTCGCAGAAACAGAACCAGCAAAGGTATCTCATATTGTATCCGTGTTTGTGTGTGTGAGTGTGTGTGTGTGTGTGTGTGTGAGTGTGTGTGTGTGTTTGTGTGTGTGTGTGAGTGTGTGTGTGTGTGTGTGTGTGTGTGTGTCTGTGTCTGTGTGTGTGTGTGTTTTCGGTGAAATATAGTGCAACGGACTTGAGAGCACATTTCCAAATGTGTTATTTCTTTCAAATTCGCTCTCACTCTGCATGTATGGCAATACACTGTAATCATCTATATTATATATATATGTGTGTGTGTGTGTAGGCCTATAAAGTTTCCCCTTTTTGATCATAATCGCATGAGAGATTGTAACAAATTAGTTCTTGGTGGTTTAAAAAGAAATTACGTAATCATCTTATGTTTCCCTATTTTGTTCTCATATTGTGAAACAACAATTTCAGCAAAGATTGATAATATACTACCTCCTCTACTAAATACTGCCAATAGATTAATGTATTTAGATTTGCATTTCTTTGATATGATGATCTGTCATATCGTGAAAGTTAAGTTATATTCACGCGTTGTGTTTACGAACGGTTTGATTGCGCAACGGAGAGGCGTCATAATCATATATTTTAAAGTAATGTATCAGAGAAATAAGGCCTTTCATGCGATATCTGGCTTTACGTATAACATCGAATTTTATTAAAGTTTTGGAAAAATATACGCCCATATTGCCATCATTTTTACTTAGCAGCATTAATCGCGAATACCTCTTATTGATACGGAATGAAGTTAACTCGTTTTGCAACCAAATTCGTCTTAATTATGAATAAACAATTGGTGTCATTGCTAATTACAAAGGCGAGAAATGGTAGTAGAATTGTGAAAATACAATGATCATATGATTTTATGGTTTTTCAAATGTGTCACTTGAAAAAAAAAAGAAGAGCCAAGTTTCCTTATTTCTATTTCTTAAACTGTTTATCCATCCATAATTCAACCGTTCTTTCCACACAAAAGACACGCACGCACGTATATATATATAACATATCATACATATATACAGTCTGATATGTATATACATGCATATATATATATATCCTTACATATGACTTGTCACACATACAGTGCTTCAACCAATATATTACTTCATTTTCGATCACTAGATTCAGCGATTGAAATTGCACGGAACGTTAATGTCAGCCAGTATTCTTCAATCCATTTCACGTCTACCCTATCTGAATTCCCTCATTGTACACCGTCCTAAGTATGAGGTAAGCTGGACGAAATGATGATAATAATAAAATTGGGTTTGCTTCGACATCGTGAGGTTGTGAAAAATGATATTTTGGCCCAACCAATGACCGGAGCTACCTCGTTAATGTGTTTCATGTACAATACTTGCATATTCAGAAATAACATTCAATGCGCTTTACACCAGGGAGGGGGACGTGGGGGTTGGGGTTGATGACTGTTTATTTACGGCATATGCCTCATCAAGTTACTCCTCATTCTAGGGTAACTAACTATTAAAAGACATGGATATATATAGTAAATCATCAGTGGATGTTCTACTTGAATTTGAAGTTCGACATGGCTAAGTGATAGGTTCTTTCGTGTTTACTTTGTATGAAAAAAGTCAAACCCATAGCTGATATTCTCGAGAGGCATAACATTCGTTATGCAAATCTATACTTGACTTAAGATCTATCCCAGCGAGAAAATAATTAAAATTATACATTAATGTTAACTGTTATGTTGAGATAAAGACGTGGATGCTGCTGAATAACTTGAAATTGAAATTGAGTTCTTGTGTTCTTCCCGATAACACCAAAAGCGTCTACGAAACGCGAAAATCGCTCTTGATAATGTGGGGTGTGGAAAAAGGAATACACCCACCCACATGAGGAAGATTTTTGTATTTTCAAACTTCAAATTCAATGATCTGGTGCACACTTCTTGCGAAATATTTGATTTGCGTTTCCATCAAGAAAGTGAGAAGATGATTGCGTCTTTTGGCTTGAAATTCAGAGATCTTTTGCACCTTATTGGTGGAAAATAGGATTAACTGTTTATAGGAAAGTAAAATGTTGTGGAAGGAGGATATTGATTTGTGTGTGTGTGTGTGTATTTTTTTCAATCAATAAAGCAGGACAAGTATATTCAGGGAAATGTGCTGGAGGAGGGTGTGGGAGGGAAAATCAAACCCCACACGCAGGAGATATTTGGATTTGTAGACATAAAATTCAGAGATGAGTCGCATCCTTCCTGTGAAATAATCATATGATATATTGTTTCTATAAAGAAAGTGAGAAAAATATATTGAGGAATATAATATGTGAGCCGAGGAACGGTGTGGAGGGGGGGGGGGGCACCGCACACGTTAGAGGTTTATTTATTTTTCAGAATTGAAATTCAGACATCTGTTGCCCCGTTTGGGTAAAATTTCGATTTTTGTTTCTGTCAAAAGAATAAGAAATAGTATATAGAAGTTTTCACTGAAACGGGATGGGAAGGGTGTCCGAGGGGTGATACCCCCTCCCACACGATCGAGATTCAAGCAAATTCAGATTTGAAATCCAGAGATTTGGCGCATCCCTTTTTTCCTGATATATTCGTGTTTGTTCTATCGAGGAAGTACAAACACATATTCAGGGAAATGTGCGGAGGATGGTATGCGCTTCCCAAAGGAAGGAAATGATTACATTTTCAGGCGTGAGATTGAGTGATTTGGTGCACCCTTTTGGTGAAATATTCGTATGTTCTGTTGCTATGAACAAAGTAAAACAAATATATACGTTTCATATTCAGGGAAATGCAAGAGGGGAGGGTCTGAGAGGGAGGGAGTTAGATTTCTTTTTTTTCTACACTTGAAATTCAGATATCTTGTGCACGCTTTTAGTGAGGTATTTGAATTTTTGTTTCATTTAGAGGGTAGCAAAATCAAATACTCAGTAGAAGGGGAAGATGTGGGAGAATTCTTGCATCTTTATGCTACCCGTCACGTCGGTAGCAGCCACAAGCCGGATTCTACGAATATTCTCCGAACAAGATATTACTTAGTACAGTATCCAAGCTTTAATTCAATTTTGATTTATTAAACCATGCGCTTTGCATCCATACATACTTCAAATCGAATGTGACGAGCATTGGAAGTTCGCTCTTGGTTTCTTTTTTTTTGGGGGGGGGGGTCGAGATTGTCTGCCATACGGGGCGGAAAATATTGCTCCCAAGCAACTATAAGTTTCATTGAAATGTTTCTCATGAAAAGACACACAGTGCATTAATTAAATTAAATCAAATTAAATTAAATTAGCGTTAGGAAAAAAAGGAAGCTTCTTAATCGGCTTATACAGCACGTGCTATTTAGCTAACGAGTATGTGACTCGGTCTCCAGTGTATAAAGATTAATAGAAATAAAGGTGTTCCCCCTCGCTAGGCCAATCATGCCAAAAACGAGTTTTCGCAAGCACAATGCGGACGGTATTTGAGCGTGCCGTGTGCAAAATCTGCTTATGCACATGATCAAATCCAAGAAACGTCCCGTCCTGGGGAAAAACAAATGAATAGGCCTACGGTACTCGGCCAAAATAGCGCTCGGTCCGATACTGAGCAGGATTGATCCACCCAGCCAGCCAGCCAATCAACGATCTTGTTCCCACGCCTTTGTCCTAACAGGAAAGCGAAACTGCTTAGATAATTATGGGGACTGTCACAGCTGATTACTTTCGCGTACTCTTGGTCTTCCCGTCATGAGCGAAACTGAATTGCGGGGCTTTTGTGCTTTCAAACGAACGCAGCCTCTGCTGAAACCCGCGTTATAAAAATAAAAGTAAAGACGGCTGTATTAGGAATTGCATATTTCACCCATTTCTGGTAAGCTTAAATTTGTGCTAGGGGCATATAAAACCGTATAGTTTTCAATCAGGCAAAAATCAAAATCTATTATTTTGTCCTTTTTATTGGTAACTCAAATAAAATATGACTTTCCTCGATTGTGGTGCTCGCGATCTGTGGCTGTTCTTAACGTGACGGTTCTCAAGTATTGGTTATTATAATTGATATGTAGATCTCATACATAGGAGGTGGTTAGTGTATTTTTAAAGAGTGTATTGCAATACTAATTTATATTTTGTATTATTTATAAATATTATTATTATCATTTAACCAAGAATTACATATTTTATTCTCAAACTTTCATTTGGACTTCAGCCTTTTACGTCACATCAGGACACCGAGAGAGAAACTGGAAATAAGGTTTGTTGTAGATACTGGCATGTGCTGCTTAAAAACTATTCTATTTCGTATTTTAACACTGAATACTTTCGTGTGCTGCATTATATTACGAAATCATATATGTTTGCCTTTGTATGATGCAGATGATAATATCTTCTTTTGTTTTTCTTTTGATCAGTTAGGTAGTATGAAATATCTGCCTCTGTGTCATATATATATATATATAACATATCATACGTATATACAGTCTGTTATATGTATATACATATATATGTATATACATGCATATATATATATATCCTTACATATGACTTGTCACACATACAGTGCTTCAACCAATATATTACTTCATTTTCGATCACTAGATTCAGCGATTGAAATTGCACGGAACGTTAATGTCAGCCAGTATTCTTCAATCCATTTCACGTCTACCCTATCTGAATTCCCTCATTGTACACCGTCCTAAGTATGAGGTAAGCTGGACGAAATGATGATAATAATAAAATTGGGTTTGCTTCGACATCGTGAGGTTGTGAAAAATGATATTTTGGCCCAACCAATGACCGGAGCTACCTCGTTAATGTGTTTCATGTACAATACTTGCATATTCAGAAATAACATTCAATGCGCTTTACACCAGGGAGGGGGACGTGGGGGTTGGGGTTGATGACTGTTTATTTACGGCATATGCCTCATCAAGTTACTCCTCATTCTAGGGTAACTAACTATTAAAAGACATGGATATATATAGTAAATCATCAGTGGATGTTCTACTTGAATTTGAAGTTCGACATGGCTAAGTGATAGGTTCTTTCGTGTTTACTTTGTATGAAAAAAGTCAAACCCATAGCTGATATTCTCGAGAGGCATAACATTCGTTATGCAAATCTATACTTGACTTAAGATCTATCCCAGCGAGAAAATAATTAAAATTATACATTAATGTTAACTGTTATGTTGAGATAAAGACGTGGATGCTGCTGAATAACTTGAAATTGAAATTGAGTTCTTGTGTTCTTCCCGATAACACCAAAAGCGTCTACGAAACGCGAAAATCGCTCTTGATAATGTGGGGTGTGGAAAAAGGAATACACCCACCCACATGAGGAAGATTTTTGTATTTTCAAACTTCAAATTTAATGATCTGGTGCACACTTCTTGCGAAATATTTGATTTGCGTTTCCATCAAGAAAGTGAGAAGGTGATTGCGTCTTTTGACTTGAAATTCAGACATCTTTTGCACTTTATTGGTGGAAAATACGATTATCTGTTTATAGGAATGTAAAAGGTTGTGGAAGGAGGATATTGATTTGTGTGTGTGTGTGTGTATTTTTTTCAATCAATAAAGCAAGACAAGTATATTCAGGGAAATGTGCTGGAGGAGGGTGTGGGAGGGAAAATCAAACCCCACACGGAGGAGATTTTTGGATTTGTAGACATAAAATTCAGAGATGAGTCGCATCCATCCTGTGAAATATATGATAATATTGTTTCTATCAAGAAAGTAAGAAAAATATATTGAGGAAAGTATGTGAGCCGAGGAACGGTGTGGAGGGGGGCGGGGAACCGCACACGTTGGAGGTTTATTTATTTTTCAGAATTGAAATTCAGACATCTGTTGCCCCGTTTGGGTAAAATTTCGATTTTTGTTTCTGTCAAAAGAATAAGAAATAGTATATAGAAGTTTTCACTGAAACGGGATGGGAAGGGTGTCCGAGGGGTGATACCCCCTCCCACACGATCGAGATTTAAGCAAATTCAGATTTGAAATCCAGAGATTTGGCGCATCCCTATTTTCCTGATATATTCGTGTTTGTTCTATCGAGGAAGTACAAACACATATTCAGGGAAATGTGCGGAGGATGGTATGCGCTTTCCAAAGGAAGGAAATGATTACATTTTTATGCATGAGATTTAGTGATTTGGTGTACCCTTTTGGTGAAATATTCGTATGTTCTGTTGCTACGAACAAAGTAAAACAAATATATACATTTCATATTCAGGGAAATGTAAGAGGCATGGGCGTAAATCCCGGGGGGATGGGGGGGATATATCCCCCCCCCCTGAAATGGAGGAGGGGGGGATGGCCTGTACAATCATCCCCCCCCCCCCTGAATTTTGAGGAAAAAAATGGAGGAAGCAGAAATGTGATTGTATCAATTTTGGCATATTGCATGACGTTTGTACGCCGGCCTCCAGACAGGTAACAGAGCTGAACAGTGTTCTATCTTGTAGGAAAATGTATAATTTTCACAAGCGCTCGCTCGCTTCGCTCGCTCGCGAAGAAAGTAAAATCGACATGCACTGTAAGGTGTGGCTCAGACGTTGACAACGTCAAATAGTATAGGCCTACATGTAAACATGCTATGACGCGAGTAACTGGGGACCCTATCTGCAAAATATGTACGAAAAGAAAAAAAAACAATAACAAAAAACTATATAGCCATAATTGAACCCCCTCCATTTCCTGAATCATTCCTGAGAAACGACAGTGACTGATGACTCAGTCAGGATACATCTATGGGCATACCCAGGGAAGATCATTGGCGTCGAGTCTAGGGGGGGGGGGGGGGGGCAAAGGGGCATTTGCCCCACCCCTACGGAAGTGTTTAAGCAGACAAATCATTTATCCCCCAAGCAATTCCCGAGATGAGGACAAATCTCGAACTTTCTAAATGGAAAATTGTCCAAATATCGCCAGAACTATGCACCAGATCGTTGCATTGCAATCATAAACATGCAAAAGTTGCGCTATACAGGATCCCTTTCAATAAACTTTGTACACTTTTGACATTGACGTATATTTCCCTAATTTATCAAAGGGTGTGTAGCAGATCTTTCACTTAACAAAAGCACCCTCATTATGCAGAGGCGTCGATGGGGGGGGGGTGGTTCCCCCATAAAAGTGGGACAAACAAAAGCGAAAAATATAGCTACAAACGGCAGTTTTTTTGAGTGTAAAATGTAAAAATTTTAAAGCTCGCTCGCTCCGCTCGCTCGCATTTAACCGCTATGCCGTTCTCCTAATGTTGCTGCCACTGACTGACAGCAGTTGCGCCCGGTGCCCCCCCCCCCCCTTAATTTCCAAAGCGGAAAAAAAAACAGCCACAAACGACAGTTTTGGGGACTGTAAAATGTCAAAATTTTAAAGTTCACTCGATTCGCTCGCTCGCATTTAATCATTATGCCATTCTCCTAATGTTGCTGGCGGTAACTGCCAGCAGTTTTCGCCCGGTTTGCCCCCCCCCCTTAATTTCCAAAGCGAAAAAAAAAAAAAATACAGCGACAGACGGCAGTCTTTGGACGGTAAATGTCAAAATTTTGAAGCTCGCTCGCTTCGCTCACTCGCATTTGATCATTATTCCATTCTATTGATTTTGCTGCCAGTAATTGCCAGCAGTTTTCGCCCGGTGCGCCCCCCTTAATTTCCAAAGCAAAAAAAAAAAAAAAAAAAAAAAAAATATATATATATATATATATATATATACAGCCATAAAGGACAGTTTTGGGGACTGTAAAATATCAAAATTTTTCAAGCTCACTCGCTTCGCTCGCTCGCATTAAATCATTATTCCATTCTCCTGATGTTGCTGCCAGTAATTGCCGGCAGTTGCGCCCGGTGTGCCCCCTTAATTTCCAAAGCGAAAAAAAAAATACAGCGACAAACGGCAGTCTTTGGACTGTAAATGTCAAAATTTTGAAGCTCGCTCGCATTTGATCATTATTCCATTCTATTTATTTTGCTGCCAGTAATTGCCAGCAGTTTTCGCCCGGTGCGCCCCCCTTAATTTCCAAAGCAAAATATATATAATAATATACAGCCATAAAGGACAGTTTTGGGGACTGTAAAATATCAAAATTTTCAAGCTCACTCGCTTCGCTCGCTCGCATTAAATCATTATTCCATTCTCCTGATGTTGCTGCAAGTAATTGCCGGCAGTTGCGCCCAGTGTGCCCCCCTTGATTTCCAAAGCGAAAAAAAAAAATACAGCGACAAACCGCAGTCTTTGGACTGTAAAATGTCAAAATTTTGAAGCTCGCTCGCCTCGCTCGCTCGCATTTGATCATTATTCTATTCTATTGATTTTGCTGCCAATAATTGCCAGCAGTTTTCGCCCGGTGCGCCCCCCTTAATTTCCAAAGCGAAAATTTTAGCTACAAACGGCAGTTTTTGGACTGTAAAATGTCAAAATTTTGAAGCTCGCTCGCTTCGCTCGCTCGCATTCATTATTATGCCATTCTCCCAGTGGCGTATCTAGGGAAAACGGCGCCCGGGGCAAGCGCGAAAATTGCGTCCCTAATTTCTGAAAAAGACTAGCGTTCAACCCCAACCCGGTCCCGGTAGGGACTTTAAGCAAAGTCCACATGATATGCTTTTCAAGCCCTTAAAAGGGGTCTTTTGAAAGTGATTTAAATGTAATGAATTTTGATAAATTTTGGCGAGCGAGCGCAGCGAGCGAGCCGAAAATTTTTGTATTTCAGCTGACAAAACATGTAATTCTTGTCATTTTTTGCTCATCAAATCTTACAATTCTAATCAAGATAGTGACGACCTTATAGATAACGATTTATCTATACCAAGAAACTGAGTACTTTAAAAAATATTCTAAATCAGGGGGGCATTTCATGAAGCATTTTGTCCGACAACTTGTCGGACAAAATTTGCTCTCAGCCAATCAGAAGCAAGGATTTCAGTAGCTTTTAACAGTTTGTCAGACGAGATATCTGACAAATTGCTTCATGAAAATTTGTCCCCCATGTACGCGCGAGTGAGCCGAAATTTGTATATTTCCGCGTCATCATGACGTTTTGTTCTCATCTCCTTTTTGTTTTGATAAATTTTGGCGGGCGAGCGCAGCGAGCGAGCAGAAAATTTTTGTATTTCAGCTTACAAAACATGGAACTCTTGTCATTTTTTACTTATCAAATCTTACAATTCTAATCAAGATATAGTGACGGCCTTATAGATAACGATTTTTACCAACAAACTGAAGACTTGAAAAAATACTCTAAATTAGTACGAGTGAGTGAGCCGAAATTTGTATATTTCTGCGTCATCATTACGTTTTGTTTTTATCTCCTTTTTGTTTTGATAAATTTTGGCGAGACGAGCGAGCGCAGCGAGCGAGCCGAAAATTTTTGTATTTCAGCTTACAAAACATGGAACTCTTGTCATTTTTTGCTTATCAAATCTTACAATTCTAATCAAGATATAGTGACGGCCTTATAGATAACGATTTTTACCAACAAACTGAGGACTTGAAGAAATACTCTAAATTAGTACGAGTGAGTGAGCCGAAATGTGTATATTTCCACGTCATCATTACGTTTTGTTCTTATCTTGTTTGATTTTTTTTGGCGCCCCCCCCCGTATTTTTGAAACCGTTGGCGCCTCCTTTTGATCCAATTGGCGATCGCTTCAGAACGAAAGAAATTGCAGCCGCTGCTCCGTGAAACATTTTGCCTCCTTAACATAAAATGACATGTGTGAACACAATAGACATTGTCATTTTGTCCGCGCCATCATCACATTTTGTTCTCACCTTCTTCTTCTATATGAAATTTAGAGAGCGAGCGCAGCGAGCGAGCCGAAAATTGTTGTATTTCAGCTTACATAACATGGAATTCTTGTGTGAACACAATAAACATTGTCATTTTGTCCGAGTCATCATTATGTTTTGTTTTTATCTTTTTTGATTTGGTTTTCTGCCCCCCCCCCACACCATTCTTCCTCCCCCCTCCCCCCTCCCCCCCCTCCCCCCCCTTCCGGTGAGTTGTTTCTTCTTCTTCTTCTACTACTTCTTTTTTTTTCTTTTTCTTTTTTCCTTTTTTCTTCCTTTTTTCTTTTTTCTTTTTTCTTCTTTTTTTTGCGCCCCAAGGAGTGGCGCCCGGGGCACGTGCCCCCCTTGCCCCCCCCTAGATACGCCACTGCATTCTCCTGATACTGCTGCCAGTAATTGCGAGTAGTTTTCGCCCTGTGCGCCCCCTTAATTTCCAAAGCGAAAAAAAAGCCACAAACGACAGTTTTTGGGACTGTAAAATGTCAAAAATTTTAAGCTCACTCGCTTCGCTCGCTCTCATTTAATCATTATGCCATTCTCCTGATGTTGCTGCCAGTAATTGCCAGCAATTTTCGCCCGGTGCGCCCCCCTTAATTTCCAAAGCGAAAAATTGCAGCCACAAAGGACAGTTTTGGGGACTGTAAAATATCAAAATTTTCAAGCTCACTCGCTCCGCTCGCTCGCATTTAATCGTTATGCCATTCTCCTGATGTTGCTGCCAGTAATCGCCGGCAGTTGCGCCCGGTGTGCCCCCCTTAATTTCCAAAGCGAAAAAAAATACAGCCACAAACGGCAGTCTTTGGACTGTAAAATGTCAAAATTTTGAAGCTCGCTCGCTCCGCTCGCTCGCATTTAACCGCTATGCCATTCTCCTGATGTTGCTGCCAGTGATTGACAGCAGTTGCGCCCGGTGCGGTCCCCCTTAATTTCCAAAGCGAAAAAGTATAGCTACAAACGGCAGTTTTTAGACTGTAAAATGTCAAAATTTTCAAGCTCGCTCATGCCATTCTCCTGATGTTGCTGCCAGTGATTGACAGCAGTTGCGCCCGGTGTGCCCCTCCCTTAATTTCCAAAGCGAAGAATATAGCTACAAACGGCAGTTTTTAGACTGTAAAATGTCAAAATTTTCAAGCTCGCTCATGCCATTTCCTGATGTTGCTGCCAGTGATTGACAGCAGTTGCGCCCGGTGTGCCCCTCCCTTAATTTCCAAAGCGAAGAATATAGCTACAAATGGCAGTTTTTGGACTGTAAAATGTCAAAATTTTCCCCCCTACCATACCCTCCCCCCCCCCCTCGCTTGCTTCGCTCCCTCACATAACCGCTCCTCCTTAGATCGAATCCTGTCTACGCCGGTGATAGGCCCCACTATTTAGTAGGCCTTCATAGTGATGTCGCACATGCGGAGCAAGAGCTGAAATACCACGATTTAGTCATTCAATAATATATTGTGAATATTTCATTTTCTTATTGTTTTTTTAAAGAAAAGAAAACACATTTTTTTACCAAAAGTGTGCACCAGATCGCTGAATTTCAGGGCTGAAAATGCAAAATCTTCCTCGTGTGGGAGAAGGCTACCACCCCCCATACACAACCTCCCCCCGTTCGGTCGTTCCGCTCCCTCTCACATTACGTCGGTGTTTTCACGAACCGACGCTATTTCGATTTTGGTCAAAATTTTCAAAATCGAGATATTGGTACCAAATGAAAGTGCTTTCAAAACTCTACCAAATCCCCAAATTTTAGATCACAAAATTAATTATTCTTAATTTTATCAAAGAAAGAAAAAAACGACGGTACTCGAAATATCGAGAAATTGAGAAAAAGGGGTTTCACGAACCGACGCAGTAAAGATACGCCGGTTCGTGAAACCCGAATTGTTAGGGCGAAGAGCAATGCGGGTTTTACGAACCGTCGCGGTTGCATTATTTTGAGCTTTGTTCAACTTACTGGCCTAGAATTAGGATTTGGCCCTAATCCAGAATTCAGAGTGAGAACCAAACCTTCTGAAAGATGAATGACGGCCTAAGCCAGCCCACTGTCCACGAGTGAAGTGAATGGTAAGCTATAATCCTATTAAAATCATGCTCAAAATAACAGTTGTAGTTGGACTACCATAACCATTAATTGCGGTAGAGCGTAGTCCCATGTATTCAATCGCGTGATGCTTATGAAGCCTAGTCTGTAAACGCCATCCAATTTCAAATTAGATCCCAAATCATATCATTTATAGTTTCTTTTCAACTTATATCGTTACTTCTGAGACTACTGAGTACTGTAGTCGTAACGTCTGTGTGCAAGACATGCAAGATGTCAAAGTCTCGAAGACACTCATGGCTAAGCCTTGACTTGAGTTGAAAATGAAATCATGAGATTGACAAAGTAGGCCTACTAAACTAAAAAAAAAAGTAAAAAGTCTTAAAGTAAAAATCAAAGGAAGAGTAAAGAATAAAGGTAGACATGTTAGACTTTAACTTTCAAGTCTAACTTTTAAGTCTAAGTTAAGACTAAGTTAAGACCAAGTCAAATTAACACAGAGTCTATAGTCTAGCTCTAGATCTACATCTAGACTAGTGGTAATAGTAGTTCAAGTTCAAGTTCAAGTTCAACTTTATTTTCATTTCCATTAAATAAACAGGAGAAATTATATTCAATGCATAAACAAAACAAAATTGTAGTAATTTCGATAAACGTACATCAACAAGATACATGTGATGATGAGTAACGACATATAATTCGTCGGGTGCCCGTGCATTGGCCGCTAACACAATACAAATTGTATTGAGTTAGCGGCCAATGCACGGGCACCCGACGAATTGCATTTATAAGGTATATACATATGCATATTACACGAATGGTAATGGAAATGGAGGGTCCCACTAAAAAGCCAAGCTTGTACGATATGGGACCCTCAGAAATATATACATAAAAAGCAAATAATGGCTTCATGAAACTACAAACAAATATATGAAACAAAATCGAAGAAACCAATGTCAACTGACAAGAAATGAAATAACAGGAAAGAACGAAAAAAAAAAAAGAAAAAAAAAACACGCCATCGTGGACACAAGCAAACAGATTTCCAGGACGTATAGGAGTAGTAATACGCACCCTTGAATGATATTGTGAATATAAGGATTGGGTACATATACCAGAAAAACTACAAAAGCGCGGACATATTAAAAGCAAAGAATAGACACAATGATGCATTGTTCGATGACTGTCATATTTGAGGAGAACTTATATTCGACAGATTATTTTACTCTCATGATAGAAAATAATTGATGTGTAATGATTAATGCATAAAAATAAGTGATAACTTAATTGAGTTAATGAAACAAACCTAGTTCGGTAATATGTTATAAGATTTCAATAAAAATAATTTCAATTTATTCTTGAAAGAATTCAAAGTTCGCACTGTTACAATATCATTAGGAAGTGAGTTCCAAAACTTTGGCCCATCATAAATAAAGGTGTTCTGGGCCAGAAGAGTTCTGAAAAAGGGCAAATGAAACTCATTCGAACGCCTCGTTGGGTAATTGTGGACGGACTGATTTCTTGGAAACATTGTTTCAAATATATTTGGAAGATTTTTTTATCATAATTAAACATAAATTGTCCTAGGTTATACAGATACAAATCCTTGATTTTCAATATTTTGTTTTCAAAAAATAACGGGTCAGTATGAGACAGAAATGCAGTATGACATATAATACGGAGTGACTTCTTTTGTAATAAAAGTAATTTATCTAAGAATGTTTGATATGTGTTTCCCCAAGCAAGAATACCATAATTTAAGTATGGCAATATGAGAGATGAATATAATGTAATAAGGGACGACAAAGGAAGACAAAATTTAACCTTGTTGATTATACCAATATTTCGTGAAATAATTTTACATATACTATCAATATGGAATTTCCATGAAAGCTTATTATCAACTGTTATTCCCAGGAATTTAATATGGGAAACAATTTCCAGTGGAGTCCCATCAAAAACAATGTCGACAGGTGGTTTCTCTATAGAGTTGCTAAAAAACATATATTTTGTTTTTTGAAGATTGAGAGATAATTTATTTGCCTTTATCCATTCGGCGACATTTTCTAATTCAGAGTTTATTGTATTTACAAGAGTAAGAGGATTATTGTGCGAAAAAAATAAATTTGAGTCATCCGCAAAGAGAATAAAGGAAAGAACATCTGATGACCTACAAAAATCATTTATATAAACAAGAAACAAAAGCGGACCTAATAAACTTCCCTGTGGGACCCCACATTTGATATTCAACATTTGTGAATTATACCCATTCAAAGAGACATATTGCTTCCTGTTCATGAGGTAGCTCCTGAACCACTCCAAGGCCTTCCCACGCACTCCATAATGATGTAATTTATCAAGTAAAATATCATGATTAATGGTGTCGAAGGCCCTGGAGAAGTCCAGGAACAAACCTATTAGATGCGAAGATCTGTCAATAGCGTGTGCCACTTTTTCTACAAAAGTTAATAATGCATGTGTTGTGCTGTGTTTTTCTCTAAATCCGAACTGAGAATTTGAAAGTATATGATTGAATTTAAAAAAAGTAATAGTTCTTTTATGAACGATTTTTTCAAGAATTTTGGACAATGTACATAACAAAGAAATCGGTCGGTAATTATTAACATCTAATTTGTCGCCTTTTTTAAACAAAGGAATAACTTTTGCTATTTTCATGCTCTCAGGGACGATGCCATTGGAAAGAGATAAATTGAATATGTGAGCTAAAGGATCCGCAATTGAAGATATTACCCCCTTCAAAAGAAAATTACTGATGTCATCATGTCCAGCACTTTTTTTAGAACTAAAATCTGAAACAATATTAATTATCTCCTGCTTATATGTTGGACTAAGAAACATTGAACTAGAATTTGGTGGACCTAAAAATTCTGTAAAATGTTTCGTTGAATGGGGTATATTGCTTGCAAGGTTTTCCCCGATTAAAGAAAAATGATTATTCAAAATATTACAAATCTGATGAGAATCTTCAATGATTTCATCTTCAAACCTAATTTTAGTAATATTACATTTATCATTTGATATATTCATTGCTTGCTTTAAAACCTTCCATGTGTTTTGCATATCATGCCTATACAAATATAACTGCTTGGTATAATATTTTCTCTTTTCTATACGTATAATTTTCGTCAACGTATTTTTATAACTAGTATATTTAAGTTTCAATTGCTCAGTAGGTTTCATTTTAAATTTATAATATAAATTATTCTTTCTGTTTATTGAACGTAAAAGTGATTTAGAGATCCATGGGAGCCTAGGTATTTTTTTATAATCAGATTGTTTTTGTCTACGTTTTGGAATATGGATATCCAAGAGTCGAAGAAACTTCTGCATAAAATATTCAAAAGACAAATTTACATCATTTGTATCAAAGACACAAGACCAGTCTGTCATGTCTAAACTAGCACCTAGACTGGCTATGTTTTCATGAGTGATTCTTCGTCTCAATAAACAACCATATTTATTATCAATACTATCATTTAAAGAGAAACTAGTAGAGATGGGGAAATGGTCTGTTATATCTGAAAGTAGTATAAGGGAATCGGGAGGAGGAAGAATATTACAAAAAATATTATCAATAAGGGTGGCAGATTCATTAACTATTCGTGTGGGCTTAGATATCAAAGGCAAAAAAGAAGCAGATAAAAATATTTCCAAAAAATCTTGTGACATATTATTTTGTTTTAATAAGTCTATATTAAAATCTCCCATTATGAAGCATTTTTTGTGAATAAAAATTGGGTTCTTCACCAAATCCGAAAAATAATCTAAAAATGATTTAGTGTTTGTATTAGGAGGTCTATATACTACACCTATGATAATATTCTTACTGCCAGGAACAGATATTTCAATAAAAAGAGATTCAATCGAATCAGTCATGCTGTTAAGCTCATCACGAACTACATAATCATACATTTGTGAAACGTATAACGCAACGCCCCCACCCACCCTATGTTGCCTGTTGTTAACGACAAAATCATATCCGTCGAGAGCGTATGGAAGACTTGAATCCTGGGAAAGCCAGGTTTCGGTCAAGCCTATCACTGAGAATTTTTGCCTGATGGGTTTATTCAAAAACAACTGCAATTCTTCAAAATGTTTATTAATACTTCTAATGTTGAAATGTATAAGAGAAAAGGTGGTATCATCATACTCCTTAACAACATTATTAAACTGGTTGAGAGTGAGATATTCAGAAGATGGACTTTGTAATTGGTTTTCTACGTCAAAATCATATTCAAATTCTTGCGACAATGAATTAAAACTATCTGAAACATGATTATCAAAAAAAGTATCATTTTGAGTGACATTTGCTTCACATTCTGCCAAAGAAGGCCCGGCCGTATCAAAAAAGTCATCATCATTAATTGAATTGAATGTTGTGTCTATTGTATTGTGGATCAAAGGGTGAACGTGATGTTCGTTGCTTGTGTCCACGAAGGCACCTGTAGAGGGCAGTACTGATGAGTTTGACATCTTAAATGTCTGTGATGTGCGAAACTAAAGAGAGAGAGAGAAAAAAAAAATGCTGTGTCTACTGGGAACCAGAGTCAACGTATACTAGAGTCAACGTATACAAAACGAACTATGCAAGTATGTCAGGACATTTTCGGCAAGTGACATGAAAGGTGGCTCCAGATGGCCTGTGGGTACCAAGGAAATTACACAATGATAATAATTATAAAAAGAATAGAAGTGAGGAATTGACATAAGTTCCGGAAAAAAAGAGTTGCTTGGCAACCTAACACAGTGGTTTAAATTCGTTGGTAACACTCTCTTGTGTGATTTAGATAATCGTAAGCATCTTGGACAGAGAACAAATTATTCACTGTGGTTACAAAACTTCGGCATTCTGCATTCCGAATGCCCATGTATGGACATAAGGCTAAAATAACATTTCTAAAACTACCAGTTGTTAACATTCATGTTGGAGGACGATGACTGGGGAGAATATCGTTGCGTACGCTGATTAGAGAGAGTACGAGTGCATCTGAATGAGGACTGTTACATAAGTGGCGTAATTACGGCTGACATGCTACATGTGTGAACAGAATGCAAGCCTAGCGATAATTCTAACATCTGTGTAGGAAGGTAAGTGGAGTTCAAACCGAAGCAGTGTAGGCCTACAATGTATAAGTAGATATCAAAGGGGCGTATTTGATGCTCACACTTCACCAGAAGTATTGTCCTCTCGAGCATACCACACACCTGCAAAGCTATACTCTCCCTTCCTCATCGCCACAGCATTCCACCCTTCAATGACACTCAACAAACCTTACCGCGATTAATGCTGGTGTGTGAAAATTGAAAGTATATATAGTTTTGAAAATAAGCAAACCTATGTATTGAATAAAAACGTCAGAATTTCGTTTCTCAATGTGTAAGAATCGGTTCTTTTCTTGAGTGCCAGTGAAGGTGGCCGTGTGAAGGTGAAAAGGATTGCAAAAATTCGAGGTGAATTAAAGTATAGTTTACACAAATACTTTAGCAATTTCATGGGTATTAAGAATACAAAAGTAATTGAAGGCACACTATAAAAGGGACCAAAGTTAGGTTCCAAAGCCCCATGAGGGTACAGTACCAGGCAAATACCAGAATTAAGTATAATAAACGGGAGTATGCAGATATTAAGAAAGATAACTTCTGCTCCTTACAATTCAATAATGTGAACAGCTACCTGGATTCAAATTTCACATGTTACAAATAGATTATGAGGGAAATAGGTGAAAACTCATTAATTGTTGCTGAGGTTTACATAATCACATAATTTTATATATAATGAAATATTTCGTCTATTACATGCATTTCGGAACTGATTTTCAAGTAGGTAGAGTCCACCCATTTTTTCCCCCAATTTTTACTGGTCCATTCCTGAAAAAGTTACTGGTCAGTGTCCAACAGTGATTTTTCCTGGTCAGGGACCGTCGGACCAGTGCCAGTGTGCAGCGTTGGTGTAGATGTCATCTATGAGTCTATGACAGTATACGGTGGTCTAGTGATACTACCTAAACACTACGAGTACTCTACAGGTTAGGTGGCTTTCCTGTACAGTGCAGTGTTATAGTATACTTGTGAATTCAGCCCTAGTACCGTACTGTGTGTAGATATGTGACATTATGTCTAACGTTTAGTTCGAGTGGAGTACCTTTGAAGCACAGCGGTGGGGCTTTTTTTCCCTAAAACTTGTGAATGCGGCCCAACCAAATGGCGTTTACATATTTACGCGTGATTGATAGTGATACAGTAGCGCTGTCGATTTCCATAGCAGCCATACATAATCTTTTGTCCTTTCTTCTTTCCTTTTTTCTCTTTGTTCTTTCACCCTTTTTATTCTTGGAATTGAAGGACTTCTAAGAAATGTCCCTCGACTGATTTAACCAGGACTCTTGAGTCCTGGTAAACCTAACCTAACCGAGTAACCGTTAACGTTTGTTAGGCCCAACATAACAATAACACTGACTTAGCCCTGTATTGACTTTGTCTTTGGCCGACTTACTGAGATGGCGAGTCTAACTCTTTAACGTTAGTCTAAACGTAGTCGTTAGATCTGTCAGTGTCAGTGTCACCGGTTATTGTAGCCTATATGGTGCCATCTCTAATGTACGTTAACAAGTTGATGTTAGTTATCTATGTCAACTTACTGATTCAGTAATAGTGGTACTGTCATCCTGTTGGATATCGCCGCAATATCATCCGTGACGTGTTAATTTCGTGTCACAAAGACAAAAGTTGCCAAGATCTAATAGTATTAGATGTCTAGATCTAGATGTAGTCTAGATCTAAGTAATATAAATTCTGTGTAACTTAAAAGTGAAAGGTCTAGACTTCACTTAGTCTATAATTAGACCAGACATTCATGAGGCAAAGGCCTATTTAGTAGATCTATTCTTATTCTATTTTAACATCAATTCCTACTAACTCGCCACGTGTTATTCCTAAGGCCAAGGACTTCCGGGTTAGTGATTTTTTTTTTCATAAATACCAAACAGCAGACGTGTTTCATTTGCATTCTTGCACAGACTTCATGAAAATATGTGCAGTATCAAAGAAATATGATGCACATGACAATGCCAGTGTTTTATAGGTGAATGGTTAATACCTTTAAAAGCTGAATGATAATGTAGAGTCTAGGTCTAATCAAGATGTTACAGTCTCTGATAAGAAACAGGTTTGATTGTCATAGACTGTTTTCCAAATGCAGGTACATGTAGTAATATTCAGCTATTTCAATGCAATGCCTTGTTTACAAGTACATGTAGATTTATATTCATGTGAATGATAATTCAATTTCTACATGAGACTTACTAAGTGCTAAACATAATATCTTGCATCAGTAAAATGTGTAAATGACGAGACAATTTGAATATGCATCAAAGACGAACAGCAGCATTTTTTGACATTCTTTGATCCTGCATAGGCCTACCATTTTGTTTTATGTTTAATATAAATAGAGCAAAATAATTTCAACTTCAGTTTTGTTGGCTGATTTGTTTTTTTCTTCTCAAAATTAAAGTTGTATCTTGTACCAAGATGTTTGATTTTAATCAAAAGTTCTTAATTTCTTTCTTTTCTTTCAGATGACTGGTGCCATGTAGTAGCGAAGAACTGGACTGTCTCAGAAAAGAAAAGGAAAAGTACAAGGTCATGTACATCATCAACGGATGTGAATACAATGGTAATGTAGAGTCTAGGTCTAATTAAGATGTTAAAGTCTCTGATAATAACCAAGTTTGATTGTCGTAGACTGTTTCCCAAATGCAGTTGGTAATATTCAGCTTTTTCAAAGCAATGCCTTGTTTACAAGGACATGTAGATTTATTCATGTGAATAATAATTCAATTTCTACATGAGACTTACTAAGTGCTAGACATAAGACCTTGCATCATTAAAATATGTAAAAGGCGAGACAATTTGAATATGCGTCAAAGACGAACAGCAGTATTTTTTTTTTGACATTCTTTGATCCTGTATACCATTTTGTTTTATGTTTAATATAAAAAGAGCAAAATAATTACAACTACAGTTTAGTTGGCTGATTTCTTTTTCTCAAAATGAAAGTTGTATCTTGTATCATGATGTTTGATTTTAATCGAAAGTTCTTAATTTCTGTCTTTTCTTTCAGATGACTGATGCCATGCAGTAGCGAAGAGCTGGACTGTTTCAGAGAAGAAAAAAAAAGTACAGCATCGTGCTGATCATCAAGGAATGTGAATACAATGGCTTAGGAAAGAGGACAATCTACAGATAGGATAGAAGGGAGAAATTGGGATGAAGGGCGACAACATAAGGACGGTATATCTACAGTGAAATGTGATTGTAAAGTGGAAACATGAAAGGAGATTCTATGATTGAAGGTGAAAACAATGCATTCCATTCTGTGATGTCGTAATTACAATTTTGCTACACTTTAATAACACTACAGAGAGACATTTATATCAAGGAAAGCTTCATGTGGATATGGAATGTTAGATTTTTTTAAGTGTTCATTGGTATGTATTTCATGATAATAAATCTTGAAGGTTTTGTGTGGTAATCATAACCTTGTGATAAATCTTGATAGATTTCTAAGTGCACATTGGCAATACAATGTATTAGATGATGCTGTAATCAGATTAAGTTCTATTCTCCTTTATTTTATTTATTATTTTGTTGTCTTCAACCCACTCTGAATGTGTCACGTATGATTCTTATAAACATGGGAACATGCACTCCATGTAACTGATAGGACTTATAACAAATTGACATAATTATTCAACCATCACTAGACAGTTCTGTTATAAGATGTTCTTTATTTAACTAAAACTGTAAATTATGATACGTGTATGTTCCCATGCAAACTCACAACAAAATACAGAAATATGATTTCTTTTAATAATAATTCATTATGTCTCTAAATTTACAATTAAAGAAAGTGATTGCAAAAAAGATGTCCAACATTGTATATTAAAATAATAGATTATTAATTTGTCTCCATCCGTAGTAACGCACGCAACTGCAGTGTGCAGTTTGTAGGCTGCTGTGAAAAAAAATCACAGGCAGCCCAAGCGGGATTCGAACCCACGACCTCTGGATTACTAGACCAGCGTCATAACCACTAGACCACCGGAGTGCCCTGGCACTACCTTTACACATGAATAATTAAATATAGAAGGGCTTGGGAGCGCTTCGAAGTTTACTGCTCTTATTAAATATGTACATGTCATTTGCAACTCAACTAAAGATGATTAAACACACTGAAATTCTTACTTTAAATGATATTCATAATCTGTTTTTTTTTCTTTAATAGCTTGGGATGGACACTTTATACACTGTATCGGTCTACATTTCGCCTACAATATGGAATTCTTTACTTCGAGACGTTTGTTTTTAAAAAACAAAAAATTAAGAGTCCTTTAAAGGTGCTGTAAAACAGTGGTGTTTCTTTGCTTGTTTGTTTTTTGGTGGGGGGGGGAGGGGAGTCAAATTAGCCTTGGCCACTCTCCACCGTCCTTTTTCTTTTTCCTTTAGCTGCATTTTTTTTAGTCATCACATGAAAATTCATCTGCATCCACCCCGTAGTTTTGCTGATGACCTTTCTTTTTAATTATTTTAGCCACACACATTTTGGCCGAATTTCCCCACCCCTCTTGTGAATTTGCTAGTACAGTGTACATGTACTAAGACACATTCTCAGAATGTGTTTATAGTGCTGGTGGTTTAAGGATTCACAGGGAGGGGGGTCGGCCAAAATTTCTCTTTTCTCATATGTAACAAGCCTACGGGGCGAAAGGCTGATATTATGGGCTTTCTACACATTTTTAGATGCTAATTATTGGTTAACAGGAGCACGATCATTTATGTTGTGATTAATTTGTTTCCTTATATATGTATGACTTCTATTAGAGACTTAATTGGCTTGGCACTCCTTACATCGACCTATTTTGGACACCCATTTCCTTCTCTCTCTCTCTTGCTTTTTCTCTACTGTCCTGTAAATAGTGTAACTACATGTACATGCAGTACATCTTCTCTTTTGTATGATATACATCAAGTTTTTATCTGAGCATATGGGTGTTGCAGCACTCTCAAGCTTCATGCATATGCAGCAACATCTTTGTGTGTTCATATACATAGTTATGCTTGATATGTTAATTTGAAAATGTTATTCTTTCTCTTGTATATGTTCCGTCCGCACTCTATAGATGTAAATGTACGATGTAAGATTTGGTGTGCATGATCGAACTGTGTTCCTCTTTTTGTGAACACACAAGAACTGATATAATAATGAACTTGAATTACACATATTCTTGAATCTTGATTCCATCTCCATTTGCCATTAGATATTTATTGATTTATGGAGCTCTTCCACAATTGTTATCCTTAACATTGTCATTACTCATCTCTGAATAATTCAAATTTGATATTTTATTGAGTACCTATGTTTCTTCGATTACATAATGTACCTCTTCAATATATTGCTGCAAAAGGCATAATAAAACATGACCATTATTATATATTTAAAATGAAGCTTGAAATTCTGATAGTGTTGATATTTTTGTATTTTTAGGAGTTTATCAGTTTCGAAGAGTGCATGCAGGATGAGTTTTATGTTTTCATATCAAGTGCAGCTATCATAGAATCTGTTGAGCAGGATAGAGAAAGATGGAAAATGAGGAATTATGAGTGAATTCGCATGCGAGCCAAATGACAATAATGACACCGATAAAAATTGTGACAAAGTAAAAGTCACAAATAACAGAGTGCATGAGTATGAAAGATGAGTAAATGCAAGTAATTATTACTGACTGGCACGTCTTTTTCCCAATTTTTAGCGGTATCCTTCATCTTAGAACAAACATTCATAATTATTATGAAAGAAGTGAACTGAATTTGAATTAAAAATAATGTGAAAAAATAATATGAAACACAGTATACCGAGTACATGTATTACCAAATGATAGATGTCCACATGCAAAAGTGTTAAATAATATATCCACAAAAAAAGGGGGGCAAAGAAATCTTTGGAACGATCAACGACTGCTCTAATAACAATACTAAATGAAGATGAAAACAATGACAACACGCTTTTTAGAACAATCAAGAGAAACTGGCTTGTATTATCTTGATTATCACTAAATGTATTGTAATCATCACAACAATCATTACATGACAATTAATTCCAATTAATAAGGTTATTGTTGATAAGCAGGTATAGCCCTAATAGTATTTGTATGTAAACACATACGAAAATGAAATAGCGACGGTTCGTGAATACACGCGTATTGCACGTTACCTATTGTGCAGGCCCGACAGCGCGGGTCTCACGAACCGGCGTAATACAACTTACGTCGGTTCGTGAGACCCGCGCTTAAGTACATAACCTATGGTGCGCGCAAGAAACGATGGATTTACGAACCGACGCAGTGAGTTTGAAGACAGAAATATCGTAAATTTTTTGGATTCACACTAAAATTACACTATGGATAGGAAGAACAACTTCCACTCTCATCACCCTGTCAAAATTTTCACACACAAGACAGGAAAAGTCATTGAAAACGTTGTCTAAAACTTGTGAGATCTTTAAACGCGATTTTCTCAGAATTGCATTTTCGCTCAAAAACGAAATAGCGTCGGTTCGTGAAAACACCGACGATTTTTTATTAAAAAAAAAATGTTTTCATACTTTTAAGGTCTGATTTTCCGCCGAAAGTCATCTGATAAGCAAAAAAAAAAAAAAAAAAAAAGGCAACAAGAACTTCGTTTTCATATTTTTGCTGCCACTTTCCTCCCACATTATATTTCATGCAAAAGAATGGGACATCCGATCCCTGTATAAAGTGTGTGTGTGTGTGTGTGTGTGTCGGGGGGGGGGGGGCACCAAGCTTCTCTCCCCCCACCCCCCTCCCCAAGGCTGCGCCGGTCCGGTGGGCTTGTAATCGTGGTGATGGTGACCATCCCCCCACTCCTCAGAACGGATTTACGCCGTTGGTAAGAGGGGAGGGTCTGAGAGGGAGGGAGTTAGATTTCTTTCTTTTTTTAATTTCTACACTTGAAATTCTGAGATCTTGTGCACGCTTTTAGTGAGGTATTTGATTTTTTGTTTCATTTAGAGGGTATATAGCAAAATCAAATACTCAGTAGAAGGGGAAGATGTGGGAGAATTCTTGCATCTTTATGTTACCCGTCACGTCGGTAGCAGCCACAAGCCGGATTATACGAATATTCTCCGAACAAGATATTACTTAGTCCAGTAATTAGCGTTAGGAAAAAAAGGAAGCTTCTTAATTGGCTTATACAGCACGTGCTATTTTGCTAACGAGTATGTGACTCGGTCTCCAGTGTATAAAGATTAATAGAAATAAAGGTGTTCCCCCTCGCTAGGCCAATCATGCCAAAAGCGAGTTTTCGCAAGCACAATGCGGACGGTATTTGAGCGTGCCGTGTGCAAAATTTGCTTATGCACATGATCCAATCCAAGAAACGTCCCGTCCTGGGGGGGAAAAAAAAAAATTAATACGGTACTCGGCCAAAATAGCGCTCAATCCAATACTGAGCAGGATTGATCCACCCAGCCAGCCAGCCAATCAACGATCTTGTTCCCACGCCTTTGTCCTAACAGGAAAGCGAAACTGCTTAGATTATGGGGACTGTCACAGCTGATTACTTTCGCGTACTCTTCCCGTCATGAGCGAAACTGAATTGCGGGGCTTTTGTGCTTTCAAACGAACGCAGCCTCTGCTGAAACCCGAGTTGTAAAAATAAAAATAAAGACGGCTGTATTAGGAATTGCATATTTCACCCGTTTCTGGTAAGCGAGACACTTTTTTAAATTTGTGCTAGGGGCATATAAAATCGTATAGTTTTCAATCAGGCAAAAATCAAAATCTATTATTTTGTCCTTTTTATTGGTAACTCAAATAAAATATGACTTTCCTCGATTGTGGTGCTCGCGATCTGTGGCTGTTCTTAACGTGACGGGTCTCAAGTATTGGTTATTATAGATCTCATACATAGGAGGTGGTTAGTGTATTTGTAAAGAGTGTATTGCAATATCAATTTATATTTTGTATTAATATCCTTTATCCAAGAATTACATATTCTATTTCCAAATTTTCATTTGGACGTTAGCCTTCTACGTCACATCAGGACACCGAGAGAGAAACTGGAAATAAGGTTTGTTGTAGATACTGGCATGTGCTGCTTAAAAACTATTTTATTTCGTATTCTAACCCCACTTTCGTGTGCTGCAATATTAGGAAATCATTTATGTTTGCCTTTGTATGAAGCAGATAATAATATCTCATTTTGTTTTTCTTTTGATCAGTAAGGTAGTATGAAATATCTGTCTTTCTGTCATACCGATTACCAGTCATGTCATGCTAAATTGCATTCACATAGCAGTGTCTACGATGCTAAAATATCTACTGCTATTTCATTTCCCAATCTGCATTTCAGAAGAATCTCCTATATCCCCGATATGTTTTTTTTTTCTTTGTCTCTGTCTCTGTCTGTCTCTCCTCCTTTTTTTTTTTTTTTTTTTTTTGGGGGGGGGGGGAGGTTCTATATTTTGGACCTATGTTGTATCCGTGATCTTAGACATAATCCCTACATTCTGTTCCAATATTGTAACCTACGTCCAAGCAAACCTGCTTTTAAGTTGTTGTTGTTGTTGTTGTTTTAATCATGTCTTTATTGATAAGCAAAATAAAGGACTTCTTCTTCTTCTTCTTCTTGTCAGTTGCCTGCTTCCTTCAACCTTGAAGATTCTTGCAGAACTTGGTGATAGTGTGTCAAAGGGGTTGACATATACCAGGTCCATGAGCCTATTCTGGACACATGGCAGGGAATTACACACTTACAAATGCTTACACAGTGAATAAATAACAATATAGCGTCTTGTGGCCTTTTCCAGATTTTCATGACATCATTCCTCATTCCACCACATAACTTCCATCATTAACTGCTTATTTAACCATTGTAGTTCTCGGCTGAGAGTTCAGTCAAGTGCGATAAGTGTGACATTCTTATTTTTTCGTCGATCTATCTACAGAGTGGATTCGTCGGGAGTCCAGTGGTCCACCTTGATGTAGGGTTGCAATCTCTCCCAATTCTCTGGGAGTTAAACGTGACCTCCCTGTGCCCCAATGTGAAGAAAGTCTCTGTTTTCGTGTCACCTTTCGACTATTCCTTTGACCTGGACAGGGCGTGGCCGCTCTACTTTCACAACGTGGAGCTCCACCTATATGGTTGCGAGTGGTTCCGTTTGTACCGTGTCTTATTCGCACCACGTACAGTAACGAGACTGTCTGTAACAGATGTGTCTTTGACCAACGATGGAGTCGAGGCGTTGATCAAATGTTTGAGACCATACCCTCATCTCAAGAACGTATCGTGAGTTCTTAAACCGAACATTTTCATATTATGATTTTTAATGTTTACAAAAGCATAGTCCTAAATTGTTTTTGTAAATTAACATTTAATTGTTACTCAATCAACGTCTTGTAAAAGGCCAAATATATCATTCAAAATGCTATTAAGCATTACAAGACAGTGTTAAATTTTACATGTAAAATGGTCACAAGAACATGAAAGAGAAATGTTGATTCACCATTTCATTTTCTAATGTAATGTTAGGAAATCCCTCTCATTTTTTACAAACTTACAACTGACATTGTTAGTATGTACATGATGCATGAGAGATGTCTGTCACTCTTAATGTCGAATTGTTAACATGTTATTTTTTGTCATTGGGAATGTAATACTTGAAAGAGAAAGCACCAATGGGAGGGAATGTAAACTGTTAATATTCATATCGCATTACATCTATCTTTTATAAAGTAATACAGAAAAAGAATCATTACTGTCATGAATAATGCTAGAAGTGGTCCTTCTGGCAAGAACTCGATTAGTGTGGGGATATAAACTTCTTCTTTTTTTTATTTGAAGAGTGACTGTCATTGATATACATTTAGATGAAGAACTTGTTTGGAAAAAGCTCTAAATCCGTCATTTTGCAACTGCATTGAGTACAGCCATGATAAAAAATAATCGACATACAATTCTTTCAAATGACGGTATCTTGTTCATGATTCTTCGTAAGTCTTTTGTTGTTGTTGTCGTTGTTTTGTTTTTTTAATCCTACCGATACTCGAAATGCTGACAAAAACAAAATAGTCCTGTTTACGTCAATGAAAGACAATCAAACAGTCGTTTTATCATTACTGTAACTCAGGCTGATCAGGTGTTACACCACAGCGTCTCTGGATCCATTCTGTGAAAAGATCAACGTGGAAGGGAAATTCCTCATTACTGTTCAGCATGGGATGCCAGGTATGCTTTCGAGTATAGCCATTAAGAATCCATACCCCTCTTTATACGCCTTTCAATGAACATATAACAATTATGTGCATGTTTATGTGAGTTTGAATTTGTATGGATGATGGTAACGTATACATGCTCGAGTACGTGAGTGTGTGTGTGTGTATGTGTGTGTGGGTGTGTGTGAGTGTGTATATTTGTATAAGTATTTAATTGCCTATGTGTTCGTGTAAATGGCTTAGCGCAGCTATTTATCGGGGGCAGGAAGATTACGGCAATGTTACGTGATATATTTATATATCTATTGCGACTGAAATGACGTTATGTGCACAACGCCACAAGACTGCTGAATCTGCAAAATCTATAATTTCTATAAATGAGTGGTGTGACTTATATCTGTAAATAATTAATAATCGCTGGCTCGCCCGACGTGGTAACTTAGTGTTTTTGAAGTCAAACTAAAATTGCTAGGCCGGACAGGGCTCGACACTACTTTTTGTGTGTTCTCTGTCTCGCTCTTAATTAGCCCCTTCGGATGTCTGAAAACAATACATCTGAAATGTTAGAGGCCCGAAATGAACGGAACCATGGCAATCCATTTTGAATCTTAATTGCACTATCGAGGCCCCAAAGGATAGCTAGCTTATTTTAAAAGTTTGTGGCCCAGCTAAATTTTAGTGGCCTAGGGATACTGCGCCACCGCAACCATGTCGAGCACAGACTGATTATCGCAATGTGAAGTTGTAATGAATAGGTGAAATGACAAGTGTCACATTGTTGCTGATATTGCGTATAATTTTCTTTTTAATCTAATCTTGCACACAAAATTGAAAACCGTACATGAAAGACAGCAATATTTAAACGAGTGGAAGGGCATCTTGACATATCCAATCTATGTTGATGCCAACAGTACTTGTAACGCTTCTTATCAGTGCTTTTTTTTTTTTTTGAATTTGTAGTCCATTAGATGGATGACGGAAACTCAGTGACAGAAGATTCAAAGGATTCTTGCATCAACCAGCACTGTCATTAGAGGGAAACATTGTGCAAGGTGGTGGTATGTCTGCTATGACACTCTTTGATGCACAGCTGGTCGGAATCTCATCACCTGCCATACAGCTTTCACGTACCACTGTATTTTGATAACTTGAAAAGACATTAGTTGTAATTCATGTAATAGTCATATTCATACCGTCATTTTGTTAAAGATGTACCCATGGTAACAAACAATGTGTCCAAATATGACAAATGTCGTACACTGTAGATGACGCATTAAGATTTGATGTCGATTATGCACAAATTGCCTGAGCCTAAATGGCACCAACGGTAGGCCATTGTGACAACTACTGAGATGGGATCTAAGGAAGCTGACATTGCTCCATGGGGAAAAGAAAATGTGATGGTTTGCTCTTCATTATAGAGAAAAATCAAGACTCTGTGTTCGGTTGTGTTTTGTGCAATTATGTCGGATATGATCTAGCCTTTTGTCAAGGCCATCTCGCTGTATAGTGAAGAGAAAGCCCATCCGAGTGGTATTGTCGCGCTCGGCTGTGCTCTCTTCAGTCGCCCGTTATAGCCATCTTTCAGGTAGAGGGCCTCAACAGAAGGCTAGATATTGTACTTGCTTCTCACGTAGACGCAGAATTGACCTCTGACTTATAGGCATTACAAGATCAGATTCAGTTCTTGTTGCGTACTCTGATGGGGTGAAACTATATCCAATGTACTAATGTACATTTGGCAAATAAGGCCCATGAGTGCAACACTGGGCAAACAAGTCCCACGAGTCAGACACTAGGAAAACAAGGCCTACAAGTTTGACACTGTGTAGAAACGACCCATGACTTCGACGTTGCATCTCCGGGCTGAATGTGTAGGTCTTGTGGGTCTTCTTTGGTTTTACTGTCGAGCTCATATGGGCTGTTGAGTCTGATGTATATCTAGTGGGCTGTATGAGTCTGATGTATATCTCGTGGGCTGTATGAGTCTGATGTATATCTCGTGGGCTGTATGACTCATAGGTTGTATAACTCGTGGGCTGCATGATTCGTGGGCGTCAAACTCGTGGCCTGCACCCTTCACTTTAATGTACATAGAGTCATGATGCGAATATAACTGGCTGTTCAGAAATGTTCATTTTAATGCGATCGTTATGTCAGACGTGGAGTAGTGTATGTAGAAAGATTACAGTGATTCATGTTTCTATGCGCAACAATTTTTAATCTGTGTGTTTTATGCGTGGATGAAGTTTGACAATGGTTGCATGCGTTCACCGGTGTTCTTTTTTTTAAATCTTTTTTATTGCGGTTCGGAATAGTTTTATGTAATCATTTGAAGGCATACCAAGCTGATCTTTGTAATTATGTCTCACGATCTCTATCAATAAACATGTGTGCAATTTGTAGTCGTGATACATCATCTTAGTGTGATTTTGCTAAAATTATTTACGTTAGAACGTGAGAAAAATCATTCCTTGTATATTACGTAAAAAAAGAGCGTTATCCACAAAACGTTGATTAAAAATGTATTTCATAACAGTAACGTAGATGTTGTCAATGCTTTTGTGAACTGTGAGCTAGAGACTTGGTGAAAACCTTAGGGGGTACATACCAAGTAATCATTTTGGTATTTTAAATTTACAATATTCTACAGTACTTGACCGTGCATCACAAAACCAACAAAATATCGCTAGCCCTGATTTAACGTGAGGACTCGAAATACATGTAGGTAAAATGGGACAAGCTATTCAATCCTGAATATTCATATTTTTTGAAAGTCAGACCATCCCTTTTTCTATGTGTCCATGATGTCGATGAACTTTTGCTGGTTTAGTTGATTTGTAGGAGATAAGTAGGAGTTGGCTTACGTAATAACTTCCTGTTACAGAACTCTTTGAAACTTTTTAGTTGTTTCAAACACGTATTGAGAAAAAGTGGGGCAAGAATCGGGTGTGGCAAGCTGCAGTTTCCCTATTAAAAAGGCGAACTGTTGTTTTGTTCGAAACAGGTGGTAGCTCATTTCTATTTCTGGGTCGTTGTAGTGCAGCTTGGTATTTTGGAAGATGATAAGACTTTTGATTCAGTAATTTTGCCTCTACATTGTATCCCAGTAGTTGAGATGTCAGCAATGCTAAATTATATAGCGAATTGTTTTCATTGTGTTACAACATGTAAATACGTGGGGTTACGCCCAATTTAATGGAGAATATTTTGTAAGTCTAGAATGTAAAGGTGGAAAGATTTCTTCAGCAGTCTGCTGTGACCTTTGAGCAGGACGGTATTAAAGGTCGCTGGTCGAAAGCTCTGTCGCATCAGCTTGGAAGCAAACTTGTGGCAACCACTGGGTTTTGTATTGCTTTGGCTGTAAAGCATGCAGTTCATAATTTGGTTGATGATAAGTGCAGGTTTAGAACATGTTAATGTAATGTATTCTGTGTCAGCAATTTATTTGTGTGAGAGTAAAATGTAGTATCTTGTTGTTTTGTATATATATATATATATATATATACATATATGAAATGAATAGTGTTGTGCACGTACAAGTATATAATATATCAATTGTAGTTGGTTTTCAGAAGTATTTGAAAGCGAAATTTCGTACCAGCACATTGGTAGTAGGCACCTAAGTAATGCTGAAGTAATATGTGATTGCAGTACAAGGTAATGTAGGCTTACATAGTAGTTGACTATTTAATATGACATAATTATACGAATATATATATTAATTACATTCAGACTAGTTATAATTATGTCTAGTGCGATTGTAATGTGAATTTGTAATATTGTAATTTTTGCTTCATTTATATCCGCATATTCTGACACTCATTCATAAGATTTGGCATTTACAGTAAACAGATTGGAATGTCCACAGATTGAGAGGACTCATTTGTGAGTGTTGGATTGTGTATGGGAATATCTAATGAAGAGTGTTATCAGAGGATAACGAGGAGGGGGCTACAGGGAAACACATTGGAGGATTTGCATGTCATGTCGAGGTGACGATGTTCTCGGGAAATACATTCAATCGATTCGTTAGTCTCTGTGAATTGAGGATGGTATGCAGAGGCAGAATTTTAATGAACAGCTTGTATCATTAGCTTAGAAATTTATCATTTCACAGTAAATGGGACTTAAAAGGAATTGGTTGAGTTAATCTAATTGTAGTAATAGAAATTTAGTAATGCAAATGGCTTGCTGTTGTTGTTGTTGTTTTAAATGTGATGAGGGGTCACCTATGTGAAAATGCTGGGACTCGGGTAATTTTGATAATTTGTCACCCATACGATGTTCATATCACATTCAAAGGATATGGATCAATTTTCAAAACCATCAAAAGGATGAACAGGAGAATAACTGAAGTTATTACATTTCGGTCAAAACTGAACACTAAACATGTATAAAGCGTTATTACGGTATCATTGTTATCATATATATAAAGTGTATACATTCTGCAATTTTTGGTCATATGTGTAAAGATCCGATTTATCCGCTAAAGATTTTTTTTTTAAATATACAATTAGTTTACTTGTTATCGATTGCTTAAATGAAGTTTGTTTCTGAATTTGCATCACTTCTCCTCCCCAAGAGAGAAATTGTTTTTAAAAATAAAGCGTACTTCAACATGCAGCTCTCAAAAGAGGTTATGGTAACCGCTGTGAAACAAGGAAAATGTTTGTTTTTCTTTTGATATTTGGCTAGAGCGTTTTTAGTCCCTGGTAAACTATTCAATTCATTTAACTGTATGGAGTTAATCCTGTCAGTCTCTTGATATTTGTAAAGTTTAGGAAAAGAGAAGATGTAAATCTGAAAGGTCTTTAAAACAAAAAAGACTGATGTTGACTCTATCTGTTGAACCTTAAAATGAGAAAAGTATTTTTTCTTTTGTTCACATTCAACTCAAACTGTTGGTTTCATGTCGATTAATTACATATCTCTTGTGGTGGAATAGCACAGGCACGATATCAAGGTTATCGCCATGATTTTTTGGAATTTAGTAGAAAACAGTTTTAGAATGTACCTCACTCTTAAACAGTCGTTTTGATTATTCTAAAGCCAAATTGGATTAAGTTTGTAAAAAGAAGATGTTCGCTTTCCTTTTCTTCTTTCACAGTATGAGCATAATGCAGCTGTGGTGTCCTTAATTTCAGGGGCAGTGAAATTAAGGTGGGGAGTCCTTTATTGCTCTTTGACCCCCTCCCATCTGATCACGTTAGGTAACACGTTATTTTGAATCTAGTCTGATTTTGTTTTTGTTTTTTTAAGTTCCGATTTCGGTTCTTCAGATATTCATTATCAATTTAAAATGATCAGTCATTAAACTTATTTACAACTTTCCACTGCTATTCTAATGCCATGCGGTGCGGTCCTCTATTTTTTCCCCATTTTTTAGGGGGAGCGTCGTCTTTCTTTCTTTCTTTCTTTTTAGAATTTGTTAATTTCATCTGCAATTCCCTTTCCTAGTCCAGTATGATCTGTTTCAAAATCAACTCATGACTCCTTTCCAACCCCATTCTTTGCTGCAATAAGGTGATCGAATGAAGCTCTTTGTAGGGTTTTAGTTGTCCTTTAAAGGGGTTGATGTGTTTTAGTAATGTTATATTCATACGTCTGTCTACTCATACGTGGTAACATACTTATTAATAATGCTTATGAGGACAAAGCACATCACAACCTCAGTTTTCCCACAGTTTACGGCATTACCCAGAAAATAGCATATACAACTGTACTTTATATCTTTATAAATTAATTGTATTTATGTTACAGTATATTTCGATGTATTGAAAACGTTTTTGTCCCCGCCGAACGAGTTCGAGCAGGGGACTATGAAACGGGCTCCGTGTGTGTGTGCGTCCGTGTGTGATCAAAATGTTCAATTTGCTACTTCTCTGTCATTCATGGGCCAATTTTGATTCTGTTTGCTTCATATGATAGCACAACATGGGAGCTTTGAAACTTCTACACAGAATTTCAGTTGTGACCTTTGACCTTGACCTTTGACCTATATTGTACATTTTGCTACAAAATGCTACTCCTTCGCCATTTCTAACCGGATTTGATTCCGTTTGCTATATGTGATGGCACTAGGTGAGGGCTTCAAAACTTCTACACAGAATTTTGACCTTTGACTACTTGACCTTTGACCTTGATTTTTGACCTGTATTGTACATTTTGCTACAAAATGCTACTCCTTCGCCATTTCTAACCCGATTTCGATTCCGTTTGCTTTATGTGATGGCACTAGATGAGGGCTTCAAAACTTCTACACAGAATTTTGACCTTTGACTTCTTTGACCATTGACATTTATTTTAGACCTATATTGTACATTTGCTACAAAATGCTACTCCTTCGCTATTTCTAACCGATTTCGATTCCGTTTGCTTTATGTGATGGCACTACGTGAGGGCTTCAAAACTTCTACACAGAATTTTGACCTTTGACTTCTTTGACCTTTGATTTTGATTTTTGACCTATATTGTACATTTTGCTACAAAATGCTACTTCCGGCGGGGACATATATTACGCACCGCATAATTTCTACTTTTCCTTGTCTTTATAAAGAATGTTCTTGTCTCGTACTATATTTGTACATTGGTTTCTTCCTTTTTGGGGGGAAAATGAAGTGAAATAAAATGGGAATGGATATCTGAGAAAAAAAATCCGCGGTCGCTTTATATTGATGTTGAAACTCTATTTTACTTGTTCAGAATTCCACTATGTTACAGAGACCTCCGGCTAATTTTTGGCCTATTACGTTTGAATAACTAAATTAATTATTCAAACTAGTACAGGGTTTCAAAATTTATAGTGATTGGGATGTGGAATAAGAACATTTGGAAAATTAATAACAAATTGCCATGAACAAAGATGATGACATGGTTGCCTCACTATAAGAATGCATGAGCTCGGGCTCATGGAAGCAGAACAAAAGAAGCAGGCATGCATACATCTTCACAGGTAAACTTGTTGAGCAAACAGTGATGTCATGGAATTACACTGCTATATTTCCGAAATATGTGAGGCTTTGATGTCATCAACACTGTTCAGTGTGACTTGTTTAAGATTTTCAGTTAATTGCTTTCTCTGTTCAAGGACCACAATAAATTCCACGAATCTACACATGACGCTGTTAATTTCTGTACTACATGATATGAAATTATGAAAATAGTCCGGAATACCCCTTAAGTTTTCATATAGGGCTGTAAAAGGGAAAACCCAACGTTAAACGGTATATCTAATCACGCGTATCATCGCTGAGGTTAAAGGTTGACTTGCAATGGACATCTATCATTTTCTTTTTTCTACTTATAAGTTTCATTTATAATATCGGCCATATCGGCATTCTGCTCTGCTTTAAAGGGATCGTACAGTTCTGGTTGAGACCTGATTTCAGGTTTCTAACATTTTTAGGTGAGATAATGAGAAATCTCATATGAAATATGAAAGAGCATGGAATTTTATGAGGAATTCAACGTTTATTTGATAAAAATTGGTTTTGAAATGGCTGAGATATCCAAAAAAGAACAATTCTAGTAAAGTGTGGGACCCACACTTTGTAACAATCGCTATGTTTTACTTTGTTTTTGGATGTTTCAGTTATTCCAAACCCGATTTTCATCAACTAAACTTTGAATTCCTCTTAAAATGGTAGGCTCTGTACAATATCATAAGTGTTTTCTTGGTATCTTGCAAAATTTTAAAAGCCTAATTCTCATCTCGACCAAAACTGTACTATCCCTTTAATCATGTGACCGTGCATCACAAAACCAAAGAAACGTCGCAAGTCCTGATTTTACGTAATGATTGAAAATAGGTAAATTGGGTCTTATCTTCAATTGTTCTTCTTCTACATCGCTATCCAATTTCTTATCATAAAAACAAAGTGAAAATGTATTCTTAGCAGGGTTTTTTTAACACTTTTTTGTAGAAAAGCGTGATGAGATATGTCTTTATGAAGATTCTTTATCATTTCTTGAAAATGCACTTTCTCCAGTTTTATTTCTTATAGCTTCTAAAAAAAAGTATGAAGCTATAGCTTCGAAAATTAGTAGTAATGAATGGAATGTGTGAATAGGACATGCTAAATTTCAAATTTATTTGAAATTATTTTTCTCACTTTTTGTCTGCAGATTGAGAGCATGTTTGTTGGCTCATTCACTGTACTTTAACCCCTTCACTTTAGATGTTCTTTTCTCGGCATACACTTTAGGTTAGAAAAGATCAGTTGCATCAGGTTGCACATCACTCTAACGTTTACCGTCTGCTCTTTCAGAGTCTGTCATTAACGAAAAAAAAATCATATCTGACAGACTTTTGTTAGTTTTGTGATAGAGGGTCACATGACTGCTTTCATTGATTGATCAGACAGCAGAAAAAAAGATAAAGTAACTGTGGGATACAATTTAGACAGGAAGAAAGGAAGCTGATGACAAGGGAATTTCACTGTCAGTACATTTTTTATTTATGATAAATCATCATTATAACATATCATAATCCTATACATTACACAGATTCTCTTTTCTATACATTCAAATGAATCGTGTAGCGAGCTGTAGCCTGTTACGTTAGTGGCGATAATATGACAGCATTCCCATGCAGTATTTTTACATCAAGAATTGTGTTTCACAGTCATTAGATCCAAACACTATAAACTTTGAGGTTTTGATGCATCATATTGATACCTTGGTTTTGGATTTTATGTCATATTGAGAGCGCGCATGTGTGAGTGTGCATGTGTGTTTCACCTGTCCCTTCAAATTGTTCTTGATTAACAGTAAAACAACCGCCAAATAAAGAGAAACAACAAAAACAAAAACAGCTAAAACAGAAACAACAACGCAAGAAACCACCTTAATTCTACAAGTCATATAACAAACTAGTTTTAGGTATTACAAGACGCGCATAATTTGGTGTGAGGCTATAAATTGATTAATATTGGATTGTTACGTGTGTTTTGAATTTAAATGTGAAATACCAATTAGTTTGAAGTAATTAATTAAGTATGTAATCAAGGGGCATATACATATCAGATAATGGAAATCAGTTCTGAGCAATGTATGCAATAATACACATTGTGTTCTTGTTTTCAAAATACAAAATAGTCAAGTAATACTATGTGTCACTATACTACCACTATACTATGTATCGATTTATTTAAAATCAGTCATATATATTATATATGTATATACATATATGGGTGAGAATTTTGAACGATGTACAATTGCCAATTTTCGTACCTTCTGACATTCTTTCCCTTAGAACACGCCAGGATGATCTAAGAAACCAGATTTTTTCATGTCATCTCAAAGATTGGTAAATTTCCTTTCAGGAAATATATGGTTTGGTTGCCTTTTGCCTGATATTTTTCATTTCACAAGGACTTAAAGCGTAAAAATACGGTAAAAACGCTATTTTCACAATAATTTTTGTTTTTCAAACTAATGATGTGCATTTTTAATGGTACGTGGCATCTAATATCTGACCATGTTCTGGATCTTACATATCATGGGTATGTACCACAAAATTATAAGAACTTTATGAGCACGTACAAAATTACAGAGAACAATTAAAATATCAAAGTCCTAAACAGACGAACGTCCGTGATGCTTTTATTTCTATCGCTGCTGCAAATTCTACTTTGTTGTCCCAACTGTAACGTATACGAAAATTTGGTGTTCCACCTAATGAACATATCCTGCAAAAATTGTACGTCTGCTGGCTGTACATGGGACGTAATATTCTTTTATGCAAAATTATACTCAGTTTTCGTCACGGACGTGCTTCCGCTATTTTCTAATAAAGATCGTAGCCCATGAAACGTTATCGGCGATATTGTTCTGAGTCGTAACCAACTAAGATCTAGCAACACGATAATATGTTTGTTTTGAGTTTCTGTCCATCCTTTGTCAAATAGGAACCGAAATTGTGTTTTTAGACGAACCTCCAAGAAAAAAAGAACGTCCGTGATGATTAAAACGTTTTCGAGTGGGACACCATCTTGCTTTGATGGCGAAGGTGCATTTTACCTTTAGCTCTCTTGCCGAGGAGCTGCATGCCATTTTTGGAGCGGACTGAGGTTCGTCCGCAGTTTTTGGACCATGCAATTCACCAAAAACCAAGCAAATAATTGATATTTTCTCTGATAATTCACCTCCTGATCCCCCTCTGAGCAATACATATGTTGTAAGGATGTCAAATTTCTTATAATTTGCATTGACAATACCTTTTCAAATTTTTGAAAGAGTTAGGAAGGTTAGGTACTCTCTGCCGATTAGTTATCCGTCCTGGAACATGACCCTAGTAGTAGAACGAACGTCCGTGATAATTCCAGAGAACGTCCGTGACGTATGCAATCCCTCCAATAGGGATAACTTGTCCCGAAAGTGTCCTGTATTCTTTAAAACTTTTGGCTCGAATAGCGACAAATAAAGTTTTACAAAGTAAATAATGAGTTTAGAGCAGTAGTTTCAGAATTTTTAAGGCGTTATGTGATCATGATGAACAAACAATTGAAAATTTACTCACAATTTTACGCTTGTTTTCCCTCTAATTATACAAAAACAGCTAAACACTTAAAACAAAGTTATGGGAAAATGGAATTTTGCGTAATCTGTAATTTCTGTGCGTTTAAATGTCTTTCTAATGAGGTTCTGGAGACAATTTGTACTGTTGCAGGTTCTGAAAGTTTCGCTCACGGACGTTCTGTCCGAGAAAGGAAATTTCTGACAATTACAAATATATCACTGCACATAAGATTAATGTTAGTTGAAAATATTACCAAATCACCGAGCCGCTCATACCTGAAAATAAATAGCGTTCAGCACTCAATTTACCTGTAATAACGAACGGAAAACGTTTTTTTCACGGATGTTCGTTGGTTAAATAAGTCAATGGATTACATAGTAGGAGAAAGAGGATCAGTGCCACTTTTTAGTGACAGGTGCTCTAAGTGTTTATCTTTTGAGTATGGTAGCTGCCGTCTCAAACAGAACACATCCAGTTTTGGTCTCCATAACGGACGTTCGCTGTAATTGTCATGATATTAAATGCCTTAATTCATTCTGAATTTTTCTCTTCATGACGATTTTTCTCTCATTCCCTCAATAGCCTGAACATGCTGCGACCAAACAGAAAACAAAAACAAAACAAAACAAACCAAAACATATCCGAAAAGTGCTACGCAATCACATTCAGGATAATGACGGAAGAAGTCTGTAATGAGCATGTGTTGAATAAGAAACGGAAAAGTTTCAAAAGGACGTGGAAGCAGTTGAATGAAAATGACTGAGAAACAGAGAAGGGATCGAGCTCCAACAAACAGAGAAAAGAATTGCCAGTGCACTCCCGTTATACCAAATTCCTCTGGAGAAGTTTTTGTTTGTTTGTTTATGTTTTTTATTCATTGAAATGCCGTCACAAGCGAGCAAAAATCATGCAGTATACATTATTATTGTCTGATGAAAACACACAAATCATCCGCTTATCATCACATGGTGTTGTTTTATACTCATCAATGAAAAGCAATATTCATTTGTAATTTTTTCCAAGATTTCTTTTTTCATTTTACATTTAAGAGACAGAGAGATCGTCAGTTTGTTTGTGCTTTTGTGCTTACTTTGAAAACACATGTTAAAAAAGTAATGATTAAGAATAGGTTTAAGGTTGCAAAAGGTTCCAAAGATTCGTTACTCCGATGTCCAAGGGTTTGTTATTCCAAAATATAAAAAAAAAATGTAGTTAATTCAGGAGGTTTGTTGTTAGAAATGTTCTTCGAAAAATAGATATTAAGGATCATTATTTTTAGGTCCGTTCTTCTAAAAGTGGAATGGGTCTGATATTCGTTTAGGTGAAAACGGTTATTATGAGGTTTTGAAATTGGAGGATTTTAGTTGTTAACTTGTTTCTCCACATTTGGATAAGCGAACAAAAGTTTTCATGTTCCAATTAAGAAGCCTTTCGGTTAACCTTCGGAGATTCCTATCATTTACCGAATAAAAAAGCGTCATAATTATACGAACTCTATCAATTTTCGTGTTGACAAACTGTATGAATAACGAGCCTCCGAAATGACGCGCTACAAAAGATTTGTTATAACAAACCATATTGTATAATATCGTCGGGTGCCCGTGCATTGGCCGCTAACACAATACAAATTGTATTGAGTTAGCGGCCAATGCACGGGCACCCGACGATATCGAAGTCACAAACATCCATCCAAGATATATGGACTTATTGTGTCTTGTTATGACGAATCTTCACAGTATCGAACCTATTATCATTTCTGACTAATATAATAACACAAATTTTTCTCGGTAACAGTGTGTAACACAAGAAGCAAACACAGAGGGATTTCTTCCTAACGTATTCGTTTGCCCTCCCCAGCTAAACTTCCTATTTCTATAACGGAGCACATTTCTGTTGTTTTTCTATATTAATTCTTTGTCATAATTTTAGCTGTGACCATGTTCGTTATATAAAACGCAAACTTTGCATTGTAGACTTTATTGAAGTTTAGGACCTGAATATTTACTTCATGATGGCAAAATTTTGATAAATATATTCGTTCTCAAGGATGGACTACGTCACTGAGATTACACGTACGTTTGTACGTTCATTTACGAGAGATGGAAAATTGTTTTCTTTCATTCCTCAGTATGAGAAGATAAACAAGCTTATATAATTGAGAATGGGTAATATCTATTCAGGATTTTGCAGAGGAGTTTGTTCTCGACATGAAATTGCTGTTTGTTGTGAGTAGAATGCGTTTCCAACTCAAGAGAACTGCATTGTTCAATATCTTGTTTGTTCCGAACGTCCGTGAGCTACATGCGAACCTCCGTGATGAAAACTATGCTATGTTTGTTGGGTTATAGAGACTGCCCAGATGAGATACATCTTAAAAAGGTATATTATTATTTGGGAGTGAGGATTAAAGTATAGGATAGTGAAATAAGAGGTGAAAATATTGAGTTTCTGTAAAATGCGCGTAAAGTGGAGAAAGTGTTTAGCGGAAGAGCAATATTTTTACAGAAATGACGAATTTAGTTAAATCATCAGTTGTCTACCATTACGTACAGGTTAAGAGTACAAGCTTAATATTCTGCAATCATGTACACATGTCCCTTAAGATATTTCGTTAGGATATTGAACTGAATCAGATCTTTGGAAACTATGTTAAATGGTATTCAAAGGTATGTGCAGTACTATTCCTTACGGACGTTCGCTGCTCTGGACATGGTAAACTTCAGCGGTGAATAAAAACTTGTTCCTCTGGGAAAATCCTAGTATAATTGGGTTCATATTAAAGCTTGAGTTATACTCTTTCAGGTAAGATGAATGATTTGGAGAATTTCGTACTTTTTGAATTTTGCCTTGTTTTGGCTCAATTGTACATCGTTCAAAATTCTGACCCATATACATATATATATATACATATATATATATATATATATATATATATGTATGTATATGAAGAGTTTGTTCGCAAAAACCGGTAGGTCAATTTTTGAAGATTTTGAAGTACGGTCTCTGACATAATGTACAAAATAATACCTTTTAAATGATATATTGGTCACTACAAAGGTACATTTTTTAAGTAATGGTCAGAAAAAGCAAAATTTTTCTTATTATTCTTTTTATTTTTCTTGACCTTTAATCGCAAATATCTCCATTTGGCAAATATGGACTTATCGGTTTTTGCAAACTGTTCATATATATATATACATATATATATATATATATATATATATATATATGTGTGTGTGTGTGTGTGTGTGTGTGTGTAACCTGTAAATTAAAGACGGACAATTATTGAATCGGGAATAAGTATTGTGAGAAATGGTCTTGTTCATTTTCTCTTGATCATACTAACATTACTGGTAGGCCTACTCATATAGGGGAACAACAACATTATACGCATGTAACTATAGGTGTGAATAAATAATGCTGGAAAAATAAGTATAATAATAAGTCTTATTCCTTATGCCTGCTCAGGGTTAAGTGGTATTCACTATTTTAAAAACATTGTATTCCTTTTTCTCATAATGTTGATGCACGCTGTCACGCGAGTTTGTCTTGTAGTAATATAATGGAGTTATAAAGGGTGAGTACACTTCTGGTCGAAGTGAGAATAATTAGCTTTTAACTTTTTATTCAAAAACTACTCTATGAGATGTCAAAGAGCACGCAATTCTAATGGGTATCAAAAGTTTAATTGATAAAATCGGTTTTGAAATGGCTGAGATATCAAAAAACAAGGTGAAACGAAGAAATCCTACTGAAAGGCGTGGCCTGTAGTCTTTAAGTTATTATCACTTTTTTGGATATCTCAGCCATTTGAAAACCAATTTTCATCAAATAAACGTTGAATCCTTCTTACAATTGCATGCTCGTTGATCATAAGAGGTTTCTCATTATCTCACTTAAGAATGTAAAGAACATAAATCCCCACCTCAACCAGTATTGTACAGCCCTTTTAAGGATGTCCGGATGGATATGCATACATACATACTGTATATATGAAGGGTTTGTTTGCAAAAACCGATAAGTCCATTTTTGAAGATTTTGAAGTACGATCTCTGTCATAAAGTACAAAATAATACCTTTGAAATGATACCTTGGTCACTACAAATAAAGGTATATTTTTGAAGTTATGGTCAAAAGAAGCAAAAATTTTCTTATTATTCTCTTTATTTTTCTTGACCTTTGATCGCAAATATCTCCATTTGGCAAATATGGACTTATCGGTTTTTGCAAACAAACTCTTCATATATATATATATATATATATAATTAATTACATATTATGTTTATATTATATATACATTAAATATTATATATATATATATATATATATATATAAAGTGAAATAAAGGGGTCAGAGAAAGGCATACAGAAGACACAAATTTCTTTAAAATATTTGTCTTCAAGTTTCTCTCAGGTATGGAAAATATGCTTACAGGCTGATCATTGCCACAACTTTTGATCAGTGTTTCAATCATGGTATACCTCGTACTAGAAGTATGGGTGTATTCTTTCCACGTGTTTTTTTTTTTCAGTTGTTATCGGTACGGAAAGGCATATAGCTCCATTGTTTGTTTGTTTGTTTTTATTTCCGTCTCCATATAAAAGTACACACATTACAAGTTACATAATACGTTGCATATACGTACAGAAGGAACGGGGGATTGCCTGTTCAGTCATATTTTCAAAATATGTCTGTTCTTCCCCAGGGTCCCGAATTTACAATACAATACAATACAAGAATAATTATTACACTGCATATACAAAACATAACAAAAAATAATGAAAATTATATACCGAACTGGTACACTGCGAGTCAACAATAATCAGAGATAGGTAGAGAAAAGCAGAGCAAGGAAAAGAAAACGAGGAGGAGAACAAACTTGCAAAAGAAAAGGTAAGACTCATGTACCCCCCTCCCCCCCCCCCAAAAAAAAAAAAAAAAATTGGTTGTTACATTTGGTACTCCATTGAGTCCTTGTTTGTTACCATAATGCTCTATCTAGATAATCAGATAACAACATTTGAAAAGATTTTAAAGTTGTTGCGTTACGAATTTAATTGGGCAATTGATTATACATTGATATTCCCCTGTAAAAGAAAGTTCTTTTACAGTTATTAGAATTTGGCTTTGGAAGATTCAAATTCTGATTTGAACGAAGTGAACAATTAAGATTTCTTCTAGAAATATTATCAGACATATATTATTAAGGGATAAATTTCTGCAATATCTTATAAATAATCATACTCATATCTTTTTTATATTAAAGTGGTAGAAACTCTCGGGTTAGAATTCCAACTCGCAAAGGCCTTTCTGAGACTTTTTTGATGTCATCCATTACTTGACTTCCATCTTTAAATGTCCTTCCATTCTGACCCATGTTGTTCTCTTCTTTATGACATCCCTTCAAACGCTTTTTGCTTTCTACTCGTTTTAATCAATATCTTTCATCCGGTGTCTTTTCGCCATCGTCCTGGACTTCGTCCCCTCCTCCCCTTAATTGTTTGTAGTGGGGGTTGCTGTGGCGTAGTGGGGGTTGCTGTGGCATAGTGGATTATGACTTCAGACTCCCGATCGGATATCTCGAGTTCGAATCCCTCCCAGTGCTTACGTCCTTGGATAAGATATTTTTACTCACCACGTCCCTCTCGACCCAGGTATATAAATGGTACCTTGCAACGCTAGGGTAACAATAATGGCAGAGCTCTCTGGTAGAGCAGTGGCAGCCCTGAAGAGGCTACCCTGGGTAAATAAGACATTATTATTATTGATTCATCACTTTTGCTACTTGTCCCTAATCTCAAAATAACTTGGCGAATATTGCTGTGACCACTGGCCTGGGCTATTTCTCATCTGATGTTAAGCTCGATCTCTTGCTCGTATTTTTCCTCTCTCTGGAACACGTCATCTCGCCATTCTTGGTCCTCGGCAGAGAAACTACCTGCTGGAACAGATTTCGATAAACTATGCTTGTTTCAAGTTCCCGTGGACCTTGTAATCCTTCTTGGCTAAAAACTTGGCCTGTTCCATGACCTCTCATTATAGGCCTACTGGGCTGCTGTTCTGCTCGCACAGCGTGTCTGCATTTCGGAATTTAAAACAGAAAACAAAAGAACAAAAACAGATTAAAATATCACCATATAACTGAAGACTTGAAATGCAATACTAAAGAAACAGATCTAGCCATAGTCATATTTTCAGATATCAGAGGAAACAGATATAGCATTCAGTAATATTTTTTCAGATATCAGAAAGGAAAGTTGCTATTAAAGAGAAAGGAACTTGATTGCGATATAACTATTATGCGACAAATTGTATACATTATCATCAAAAAATATATACAAGTATATATTCATAATACACTGTATATATATGTATAAGAAGTGATATAGAATTCTGAAAACATTGTGCGTGTGTGTGTGTGTGTGTGTGTGCATTTGTGTGGCATAGACCTATATATAATGTACTAAGTAGATGGATTGAAGAGGAGGTACAGATAGTAAAAGCCTAAACAAATATACGATGTTGCCTTGACTCCATAGAGAATACACAAGAAAATGACACCGCAGAGAAAGGATGTGTTGTTTACGTGGATGTATAGCTACGTAATTAATATTGTCCTTGTTAACTTCTTCTATTCTCTCTCGATCGCTCTCTCTCTCTCTCTCTCTCTCTCTCTCTCTCTATGGACCATGTGTGATTTCCCACATTTTGTACAGAGAAATAAGGTGAAAAATCAGTGTTCGTCATCTAGACTGCGAAATTAATGTTCCCTTCGTTTCAGCATGATACATGTAGAATGTTATTATGACTAACTGAAAGTTTTTTTGATAAAAAGTGTCATTATATATATATTTTTTTCTAATGTTTGTATACAGTGAACCCCCGTTATAATGAACACGGTAATAAAGAAAAAAATCGGCAATAATGAAGAAAAATGCTGGCCCTAACTTTATCTGTAATATGCTTTTGAATTGTTTATTCGTTCGGTTATAACAAGATTTCGATATCATAACAGAAGAAAACTGCCGGTCCTGGCGACTTTCTTATAACGTGAGGCCACTGCATTCCAAGACGACCAATCATGGTTTTATTTTTGTTACAAAATTTAGTTGTCAAAATATTTTGTCTAAATATGATTACATTATTTTGGACAATTGTAATTGCTGCTTATTACAATAAAAAATATGTGGCTGGAAATAAATATGACAACATTAATAAATACAACCAATATGACCTACATTTCATGAAGATGGAAAATCAAATTCAATGCAACTGACAATTGTCTTTGCAAATCAGAGATGCATGAAGGAGAAGATAGGAAATCACAGTAATATACAGGGTGCCAATAAAGTCATAATATTTGATACTACCATTTCTTTATGCGTTTTTTTATTGTATAGTAAATACATGGCTATCAAAATGGGCAAAAAAAAATGCTCACACAGCATTTCCTGTAATCGGAGTTTAATTTTGCAGGAACCTGAAGTCTTTAAAGCTGAGACTTTTGTTCTGTCCTTCCGTTATTCTGTCAATAGTATATCTTAATGAATTATGCTTTATCTCAGTTGTGATACTCTCCGAACGAATGAAGTAACGGCTTTGTGAGCATATCTATATTGATCATTTCGATTAGAAATGACTAAGCGTTGAAACTACAGGGAGATTTAAAAAAATACTGTAACAATCTTTATACATCGCTGTGTAACCCACTTGCAAGTGAATGTTTCATTGGATTGTGCCCTCTTACTGATATATTCTCCAAACGACTGCAATAACCTTATAGATGAAATGAAATAATGATGTATGTATGTATGTATGTAGGAAAGTATAATATAACATACATTATATATATATATAGAATATGCATAAAACAAAGAATAATATATATTGTACAATATGTGTATATATTTGGTAAATATAGAGTCTACATATTTCTAATTATGTATTATTTTGTCTGGAATGACTAGGGCAACTACACAATAGGTGAGATTAAAGAAGAATACTTTAACCATGTAAACAATGCATACCTGTATGCCAAATTAGATGTCTCCGAGTAACTCGCTTAACGACGTCTCATTGATGGTTATGTCCTCTGTCTGTAACATAATGAGCCAAATGGCAAAAGTTATCCAATTCTTTATTCGAATCGATTATCATTGCTTGAGCAAAATAAAAGAAAAATAACTACAAAGTAAGATAACGCACAACAATGGTATTGTATGTTCTTGCTGATTAGGAAAGAAGGCACAGTTATTTGCAGGAAATTCTCGTTTCAACTGGATTGTAATATGAATTGAGTGATGGAAGGCAAATACTACATGATTACTACTTTATCGATTATGAAGACATAGTAAGAAAATACATATCGGGCTAATAATTCTATGAGTATCTCAATATTCTTGATACCGAAACGTCATGTAAAATAAAAAAAAAGCGGATATGATTTCAGTTTCAATCTGTCCCGACGGACAAACATTGAAAATATTGCCTTCAAAAAGACTCAATAGAAAACTATGTCACTGTTAGACTACAATCTGTCGATATTGATTGCGTTTTGTTTTGATCACATTTTTTTTCTGTGAATTAGATTTGAAACTATAGCAAATATAAGCAATGTTTACGCGCCGACTATTTCATTCTATCGCAATACATCAATCATCTCCACCAACACTATCATTTATTTTTGCATCACTTTTTTTGTTGACCCTGTTGTCATCAAAGTATTAATTTACCTATCTTTATTAGCATCTATAGAATATAATATAACCTAATGCGTTCAGGTCTTTCCCCATTCTGCTCAATAAACCTAATCGTTCATCTGCATTTTTCTTTCAAATTCGGTAACGTAATATAATCATATTTTGTTAATGGAGTTAAAATACAAGTTTGTTCCTTTTCTTCGAGTCAAAAACATTGAATCTGAATAGTGATGACTTTTGTGACATTACTGAAAAGAATTTTGATTTATGTCTGAAATTTCCTTGAAAAAATATGTGAAGAAAAAAACACAAACATAATCATGTGCAGTAAATGATGGTATACATGCATGTGCTATATCTGATACTTACTTTCCAGCGTCTGTCTTTTGAAGCAATTGTCGTCAAAAATATTCTAGGTACTTTACGAAAGTTCAAGGTGGCACGTTCCAGATGAGGTAAACAACACAGAAAGTTAGCTAAGTTTGTTGCTACAAGTGGTTCTGAAATGCAATCTCTGTAAAACCTCATATCAAGTTCGAGGATCTGCAGAAGAAAAAATAAAAATAGATTTTTAAGATGCTAATATATCTAAAACAAACAACTACGAAAACAAATGAGACAAGAAAAAAAAAACACCGAAGCATGACAAGAGACAAGGCAAAAAAAAAAATGGTTTGTTCCTTTGGCCATCAAAAAATCATGGATATTTCCGGTGTTTCGACTGTGTGTTTGTGGGTGTGTGTGCGTCTTTTTTTTTTTTTGTTTACTCTTTCAAGCTTATTTTTTATTCCATTAATTTCATCTTCTACGACTTATTGAACGGTTGTGAGCCCAAAATTATCCATTTTAAGCTGTAGAAAGAATAAAAGAGTCTAATATGTTTATCACATCGACCCGTCGTAAATCGTGCTGTGCTATACGTAGCGTATTAAAGCTGCGCGGAACCGTAGGCTAATAAAAGTTGAGCATGCACTGCTAGCTATATCTTTTTGTCACTCGTGCGTGCACGCACATGAGCAAAAAAGATATGGATGAGCAAACAAAAACAAATGGATTATGCATAGACAAATGTCAAACGTACCTGACTGGTTAATGCTGAGGATGCTGCTACTGAGAAGAAACCTTCTGTCAAGCAGGGACATTCAAGACGGAATCTCAAAAGGCGTGGCATAGAACAAACCCATCGGGCCAAATCTTCTCCCGCTGCGAATTGATATTCTTCATCACTTTCCTCGTTGCTAAAAATAATCATTGTCAAATCCCGAATCTGTACACACAAAGGAACACATGCAGCAATCGAAGAAAATAAGGGAAAATGTAACATGTATGTTCTCACTTTATGGCCTAATGGCATTCGTATGTATAATATCTTGTATTGCATTTATTTCTTCTTCTTTGTTTCTGATACACTACATCGTTTTTAGATAATAGCATCATTGGCCGATAGAAATAGTAATAAAGATAAAATTCGATTGATAATACAAGCATCGAATAAACATCTTGAATATCGTAACATGAATACTCATTGGTCGGCATAAGAAGTATTTGTGGATTCATATCAAATTTCTCTCAAGCTCATTGTCTTATCACAGGGTGCTAGAGCAGTGATAATGTGTGTGCTTTGTATGATCTTATACAGTCGAGTGGATGTGGTGGCAGATTGTTTTGAAGGGATGTAAAATGCAATTTAATCAGACAAGGATCGCTATATTCATGGTTCAGGGCACCTGCAGTACAATATAGTTGTCTCAAATTTTACGCGCTCCTTGAAATTACGGAGGTGTTCATGACCGGTCACTATGAGGACATTACTTATCAAGTGTTTTTTTTTTGTGTGTGTGTGTGTGTGTGTTTGTGTTTGTGTGTTCTTTTTCAAGGGCAAAAAAAAAATAAAATTCTCTCTCGCGCTTTCCGTGTGTTGAGGGTTGGCAGGTGGGAGCTTGGTTCCTTTAATAGACAGAAGTTCACAAGAATTTAGGTAAGGCACAATTGTGTTAGGTGAACTAAGGCTTCGAAACATAACTATGCAGAGTGCATAATACTCTAAGAGACATACCGTACACTACAGTAGGTGTAAAAACATGGATTCTCACGGGTGGTGTTAGTCTCTTGAAAAAACAACTTGCGAGGTAAAATGATACTTGGGGATGCGAGAAACTGTACTAACATTTCACAACAAAATCATTTTTGTAATACTCCTACAGACAGAGGTCAATATGCTTTACAGAATCATTTCTAACGAGATATGAATGAGTGACCACTGCAAGATTTCATATTTCGGTGTGTATAGTTGTTGTTCGCAGAAAAAAAGAAAATGTCGGTACAAATGGCGTGATGTAATTACATGAAGATAATGTTATTGATTTTGGAGGTATTCTTATGTTCTAGTAGGTTAAAGATAATATAAAGTTTTGGTACCTCAAAAGTTTCCCTGAATTTCCTTGTCTTAGTTTGTGTTTCAGGTCAAAGTACCTTTCATATAACTAACACTGTGAGACTTACTCGTCCCAAAGTACTTTAACCTGAAACACAAACTAAGACAAGGAAATTCAGGGAAACTTTTGAGGTAGCAAAACTTTATTATCTTTAAATGATTAGTGATAGGTGACATACCTGACAAGCTTCCGAGAGGTTGGCGGCTGTTGAGAAGAATTCATCTCTCAAACGATTCAAACTGAAGCTCGAAAGATGTCTCATATTACACACCCATTTGGCACAGTCTACACCCATTGACGGCTGATATTGAGACTTTTCATTCCAGATGTCGCCAAATAACTTCAGTGTACGTATCTGTAGGAAAACACACGTACAAACAAACATCAAAAATTGTGAACACGACAGGAGCCCATGTTTGCAGCCAGTAGCAATAAGAATGAAATGAAAAGAGCCGGGAACATGACTCGAAGAAGTTACACGCATTGATAAACACGAGGAGGATCGAATGATATCCTGGGATTTAGATGCCATAAGACATATGCTTGCTTTATCTCTTTTGCTCTAGGTAATTTTTCGAAATGAGGTTACTGCTGGGAAAATTTAATAGTCGCTAAATAAAAGGTTAAGGCACTGCAATTCTTACCTCTTGCGCATGCTCCACAGACACACACACACACTCACACATACAAACATGTATGTAGGAAGAGTTTGTTTGCAAAAACCGAAAGGTCCATTTTTTAAGATTTTGAAGTACGGTCTCTGTCATAAAGTACAAATAATACCTTTTAAATGATATATTGGTCACTACATATAAAGGTACATTTTTATGATATGGTCAAAAGAAGCAAAATTTTTCTTACTATTCTCTTTATTTTTCTTGACCTTTAATCGCAAATATCTCCATTTTGCAAATATGGACTTATCGGCTTTGGTGAACAAACTCTTCATATGTTTATATACGTGTATATTATATATATTTATATCTGTGTGTGTGCGCGTATCTCACTCTCCCTGCACAGTCTACTGTGTCCCTCTAGCTCTACATTTATATTCAACAATTATCCATGTTTTCAATTTATTTTACCCTTTTTATCGTCAGTTGAACAAATTGTGATATCAATAACGATGTGTCTCATGAAGTAATCAAGCTGGAACTAGTTGGGTTTTTTAATAGTCGCGTAACATTTTTTAAAGCATTATATATTTTCTTATACCTCTGATTAATCACATGCATATTTGTAAAATGCCAAAAAGGTATGTATTGTGCATTGCATTGTGTTCAAATGCCCAAGAGGGTATGTATTGTGCATTGCATTGTGTTCAAATGCCCAAGAGGGTATGTATTGTGCATTGCATTGTGTTCAACTGGCATGTCTTGTATTCTTTTTATCTATGTTTTCATTCAACATGTGTAATGTATTGTGTAAAGACGTTAAAAATGGTATTTCTATAATTCATTTTGGATATGTTTTACATCAATTCTGTATCGAACACCAAGTCAGAGTGCACTAAACTTAGATTTCATATTATGTTGGTATGACATGTCTTTTTATGTTTTTATTCAGTTTTCATCTTCTCTTTTGGTGTTTTTTGCTGCATCCCTTAATCTTTTCATTTTTCTCTCCTCCTTTGGTGTTTTCCTTTTCCTAACCCCCTTTTCTTATTTTTCTTCCCCTTCTCTCCAATCTAACTCTCTCTCTCTCTCACACGCACTCCCGTTTCCTCGTCTCCACCTTCATTCTCAGTCTAACAACTTTTTGAATGCTTCTTTTCTTTCTCTTGATCCTTTTATTTTCTATCTTACTGTCACAAGAATTGTGATGATATAAAAAAATGATGGGTATCCTGTATGGAATCAATCTGGACTTATTCACTTATTGAGTTATCTTTATGATTTTATTCGATTATTATGAAGTGATTTTTATTATCTGTACACGTGCGTTTCCTGATTTGTTCTTCTCGTGTCGTATATTCTTTTATGTTTTTCTATGAGACACAATTCAGCAATTGAGCTGCCAAATTTGAGAATACTTGAATGTGTCTAATAATCTCTTATTATTTGAGTACTGAAATTAAGTACAAGGAATTGAAATGAAATGAAATTGAATTGAATTAAATTGATCTGACTATATAGATTTACCTGACATATCGAAGCCTTTTCGCTGAGGACTTTATAGAAGTCCGAGTGAAATTTCGAGTCACCTATTGTTACTTCCTGCAGCACAGGGCTGGAACACATACCCTCCGCCAAGTCACGTGACAAAGTTCTCCCACAGCTTATAAGGTCAATATATAACGATTTCTAGGGGAAGCAAACATTTGTTGATAGTAAGAAACATTAGTAACCGACAGTTCAATATTCAAGAATCATTCTTGTTGTTGTTTTGAAAGTGCAATAATTAGGGCACAAATGAACTATAAAGAGATAACAGGGCTGACTACGTCAGCACTCGTCCTAAACTCTTAGCAAGATAGGTTCAACTTCGTACCTTTATTAATGTCACACTAGAAATATTTTTATGGGTGGAACTTTGAACCTTTTATACTTGACAGGTGCAAAGATCTACCTTTAAAGGTAGACTCTGGTCTGCCTCTCTTTCAGATATGATATAATGAGCAGTATGAAATCTTGCAATCCATTTACTTTGTCGTGACAGAAATATCGTTTAACTTTGTAAAAACAGTGCATGTTTCAATTAGGCTCGTGTAAAGGATGTCGTCGAAAGACATCCAATACAATAAGAACATTAACAATTACAGGTTTTGCTCGACAATATATGCCTAAGAAAAAGGCGATGACAGGTTCGAATCAAATTAGAAATCACCTCATCATCAATGACAGGATAATAATTCAAACTCTGACATTTTTTTTTTCTAAATAGCATTCGAATTGGGACTCTCCAAACTTCCGTCTTGAAACGATTTCGACAAATCAGGTTTTGAAATGTCAGTGAAATTAAACTAAAATATTTCTGATTTTGCATTCAATTACACAAAGAAAACGACGCACGCACACATTCAATTACTGAATGGTCATTTTTTTTTCATAATCTTGGGAAGCTTTATGAATGAATATCCTGGCTGATTCACTCACCACTTGGTCACAGTGCACCATAAAAACAATTCCCGACTTTGTGTATTCTGGTGTATGTGATACTAGTTTATATTCTTCCCATCTTTCTCCCACTCCTCTGGCGGCCTCCTCAGTATGACACTCAAATGCAACATCAACGCAGAAATACCGGTCATTAGTCTTTTTCAAGTCGTTGATGATATCAAGACAAAGCTCTGTCCCTAAAGCTGAAGTAAAGTAGAGTAGATAACGGAACTCCTTGTATCGACTGAGAACTTCGCTTTTCAGTTTGTTATACTTTGTGCGATCACTGGAATATAACGTTGCAATGTGCATCCCTGCAATATATTCTTGGAACAATTTGTGCGGAAACCTAATCCTTGACACCTCGAAAGAAGTTGGGATGTTGCCGTCGAGCCGACGATCCCTGCTGAAGATATCTCTTTCCATTGTCAAAACCCCGACTCGGCTGCATATTTCCATTGCATTCAAACATTCGATGAAGTGCTCTTCAGGAAATGAAAGATTCCTTCGTAATAAACCAGTCAGCGCTGTCTCACTTATTTCTTGAATGGCTCTATCAGCTTCATCTACATGGTCATCGGCATTATGATTTTGTACATCATCATAAAATTTCGATGCGTAATGTACTTTCAAAAAAGATATTATTTCACGAAAGACATTAGATAAAGATCGCAGTTGCTGCATTTCTTTTCGCCTTTCTTCATTTAAATCGTTCCACATGAGACAAAGCATTGCACAATATATAGGAAACGGAGCCATATTCGTCGATATAACACCATTCTCTTCCATGAAACTGATCAAATCATCTGCAAGATTGTCTTTCTCTCTCATTTCAAAGTACTTCTTGATATAAGTTGATAAATTCTCCTTGTTAAATCCTTCAATGCTTATAAAAGAGTAGGCTTCGCGAAGACTCTTTTCCGATTTGAACTCGTCAGTTCTCCATGGTCGTGTGGTTACAATTACCTTGACTGACTTATATTGATCTAATCCTAGAATGCGAAGGACCTCACCCTTGTTCTTGTCACTCAAACTCCCATTAAACTCATCGAACCCATCAAATACAATGAGAACTTTGTTTGGATTTGATGAGATATAATTGTTTATCTGTTTTGCTGTTGCTCCAATTGACTTGGAGAGATATCTCTGCACAATATCGCCTATAGTCTCTACATTCGTGACAATTCGTAGAGGGAAAACTAGCACCATGTCCAGATCCTGGTAAACCCTACCCTGGTACCAGTCCCAAGCAATTTTAGCGCAAAGCGTTGATTTGCCGACACCTGCCTCACCCTGGATCAGAATGCGTTTCGAAAGTTTTCCGCTTTCATCGTTGGTCAAAAGATCCTCGTACGTTATTGGTGCCTTACGCATGGTGCTAATGTCTATTAGACTCAAGTTGGTATAAATTTTGTCCAACTCAAACTGTCCCAGAAGTATGAAGATGAGTGGATCCAACGTAACATTGCGTTGAGACATGCGGTAATATGCTTTCAGTTCTTCTTGACATTGCTGTACTTGTTCCTCCGTAAGTGATGAAGATTCAACTAATGGTCCTTGAAAGACAATCAAGACAGACAGGAAGAAGCATTTTGTTTTACTTTATATCAATTAAATTACACAAACCCACACACAGACACTCCAATGAACGTTTATGTACAATACTAGTACATGTTTATATCATATATATATATATATATATATGATATGCTATTTATTATCATAATATTATATTTATTATGTATAGTATCATATAAGTTAGTTTCCCTTGGCAATTTTGGATATATCTCAAAAAGTATTTTACCAATTTTTCTCATAACATGAATGGCATATCATTGCTACGAGATATCATTATTGTTGTGAAATAAAAAGTATTTTATGTCAAAATGCATGGGAAAAAAGTTGCACTTAAGGTTATATGAAGCATATTGTGTACATTTCCTATGCAAGTTACCAAATGACCTTTTTCAATTGCTATGTAATTCTAAGGAATTTCTTCAGGTACAATGTGCTTCCCTATTAAACAGATGTAATTCATACGTATTAAACAGCATGCCTTTTCAATAATTATGAAAATGTTGGTCGAAGCCATGGGCTTTTTAATTCCAATTGTGGTTGATCACATTAATGTGCTTATGGCCATTTTCATCATGCCGTTTCTGCAAACTATGGAAGAGGGAGAGCTACAGCTTTCCTTGAAGCTGTGGTTCCGATTAAGGAGGTGGCCAGGAGACTAGGGGTTTCGCCCAATGTCATAAGGAAACTTTGAGCAAAGTTTCAGGAAACTGGAGAGGTCAAAGATCTGATTGTTTGATTATTTGTGTAAAAGTCAAGGCAAATCACAAAAGTGCAACTTTTTTCATGCATTTTAACATAAAATGCTTATTTTTCACACCAATAATGATATGGTGGCAATGATATGCCATTCATAATATGAGAAATAGAATTCCCTATTCATTCCCGTTTGAATTATGAAAATCGGTAAAATACCTTTTGAGATATATCCAAAAATGCTTGTATGGGGGAGACTTACTTTTTTCGGTGAGCGTATTTTTTAGCGTATTATGAAACATGTATTGTTATTGTTCATTAGGTAGATAGTAAAATTTCTAATCACTATATAATTGATATTGCGGCTATACATTTTTTTTTCTGTAATCGCGGTTATTGCAATCTTTTATTGATTGTGAAAGCAAAGAAAAAATTAGCAATCCCTGTAAATCAATGATAAACACTTCCTTCCCTCCTCAGGTTTCTGCTTTTTCTTTGATATAAGACTATTAACTTTTCAACAAGCCTATTAAACAAACAAAGAAAAATGTGTTTCCGGGACTAATCGGAATATTAGCTATCGTTATATTTTTGCCATAAAGAATAATAACTACAGAAAAAAAATTATGCAGAAAATAACAACTAAATGTCCTAATATAAAAAGAATATATAACTACAGATTATTCTTAACCAAGGATAAGAACGTAGTACGAGAATTTTTTTTTCATACTCAGCATTATATCTCCTTCTTCTCCTCGTTCTGGTCTGTGTGGTCTCTGCCAGCAGGGAATCCAACCACATCCTGTAATATATTAGATGACCGACGACAACTACAGCAATACTAGCCATCGTTTTTCAAGTTTATCAATATAAATGTAATTAAATGTATAACAATTGTAGCAATTGACTAGAATATTCCGTTGGATATTACATGTGAAAATTAATTTACTGACAAATCATCACATTTTTTCAATGTTTTCTTTCAAAAGCGGTAAACGAAGGACAAGTTGTAATGGAATATCACACTATTCATTTTACCACAAACTAGACATGCATCTGTCGTTGTTAACATCTTGTTTAACTTTATGCTGAATATACCGCTGAAAGGCTGTGCTGAACTGGTTAATCAGACAGATGATATTACAAAGATCCAAATCCATTTTTTGGGGCTGATTTCATGTAAAATGTTTACGGTTATTAATCTTAATAATATTACTCTGCGCAATGTTCCACCCTAAAAAAGTATAGATATGATTATACACAGATAAAAAGAAAACAAAAGTCGAAACCTGTTCGCGGTAGGTAATCAGGGTGGTAGTGTTGAAGAAACATGCCAACAAGAAGAAATAGTGTGACCATGGTGACAGGTACAGCAATGACTAGTCCAATGACGAGACCAGTATTACCACGTTTTCCTGAAATTTGATATAGACACATTTTTCATTGATTTAGACAATAAATTGTAGCTACAATAATACCTAATTATGTTTAATGAAACCTTCACTTTATTTTTTTTCATATATTGACAAAAACAGAACCGCCATGCTCGTGTCGAGAGTAGGGAGTTTTAGATCTGCAACGCGAATGCTAATAGGACGCAGCCTCTCGACACAACAGCCATGCCTATGTACTTACACCATTTTTAGCCTAACAGCGTGTTTGCATAGCAGATCTAAGTGTCGATATGCATTTTTAAGTGAAATGCTGTGAATTACGTTCAAGGGTTTATCTTTCCTTGTCTTCGCGAAATAAAACGTGATTCCTGCAGAATGGACCTTTGTCCCTTGCCAGGTTATTGCTTTACAAAAAACAGCAACAACAACAATAAATAAATTTAAAAAAATCCTGTGACAAACCTGGATTAAAAACAACTGTTAGGGCATTGATGTGATCCAACAAACATGAAGTTAACAACTTTTTACAAACCTGGTAAGTGTAGAATGGTGATTTCTACTGTAGACGTGCCAATCTCCAGCGAATCTCCAGCAGCCGTGCACATAAAGGTTTGCTCTGTCCCATGTTTAGATGAAACAGTGATTGTTTCCAACCTCTCGAATGTGTCGTCAGGTAGTGTTGTCTGTTTAGAAGCCACAGAATGTAGTGTCTTTCCCGACCCATCGGCCCACTGCATGGAAATGTTAGGCCTGAATCCACTCACGACACACGTAACGTTGATGGAAGGAGTTTCGAAAGTAGTTTGGTATATACAAGGGCTTTGATGGGACTGACTCCCATATACGCATTGCTCGATTGTATGCCTTAACGCCACAGCTATAGGGAGACATGACATTATACATGTAATAAGAGCATAATTCATGCAGTGCACTCTCGTTACAACGAAAACGGTTATAACGAAATTTCGTTATGACGAAGGGAAGCTTCAAGTACAAATATCAACATTATGAAAATCCATGGAGGAGAACTCGCTTACATCGAACGGGGGTATGGATAGATTTCTCTTTTAACGAAGTCATTGACGAAGATAAACAAAAAGAAAATTGGCTGCGGTTTAACAAAAACTCACAGATTACGAAATTACGCAGCAGAACAAACATTTGGAGAGGGTCTCTCCACTGGCGAAAGTTTGACATTTACGTGTGTTTAAAAAGAAATCACTCTGCTTTCCGCTCAGTGGAACACAGTCTATGAGGATAACATGCACTATTATCATGACGATCGGAATTATGATAAATTTCGGTGTTTTCTTTTTTCTCTGGTTCGTTATTACGAAAAATGAACTCCTGAAATACGTGCCTAGATGTTCGTGATTTGAAAAGGAAATAAGAAAAAAATTCGTCAATCAGGAAATAAATGATAGATTAATGATACATAAGGAATACAATGGAAAAAAAATGATTACAGGGAATCTTCGTTAATGGGAGCATAAAACAATGTTCAGCAGTCCGAAAAAAGGAAGTAGATAAGAACAAGCCCAGCCAAAGCTTAGCAATCGTACACGCATCATTAGCACCAACGTCGAGAGAACAACCCATAAACGGCGCAAGAATTAATTTTGGCTCCATTGCCGGCACACGTCCGAATGTTGGACATTGCGATCCTTTTGACTGTTTCCCGTTTCTCTTACATTGCCTTATATCCATTTCTTCACATTCACCAATATTGTATACGGGGCTGTTATTGCTTTGTTAATTTTGGTAATCATAATCAAACTATTAACGGACGAACATGCAAGTTAATTCAGTCTACAAGTTTCATTTAAAGTCTTTTTGTTAATCATAAAAACAAGTATTAAAGCAAAACTTTTCACATAGTGTCATGGACAGACTCTTTTGGCTTGGAAGGTTCTTATTGGGCGAATTCAGGTGATTTTAGAAAAAGTAGTAGTAATCAATAAAAGTTTTGTGACACGTACTAAGATATTTACTTAGTTGTTTTAGTAATATTTTGGGTATTTAAAAACCCGCGGTCCCTCACTTATTCGGTAAACAAACACACATGTTTGTTCCAGATTCTTAAAGATGACACATTAACGTGAAGGGATTATGATTTTGATCCCCTAGGAGAGGCTTTTGGAAGGGAAGCTAGCAAAATCACCACTTATCGTCAGTTTTGGGATTGGAAGCTCGCACAGTAGCAAGATGTCTGTGCAAATGCATGTGGCGAAATGTAACTGGCATGGAGAGCTGAGAAGTAGTGTCATAATTTAGTGTAATAGTATTATTACGTCACCGTCCTTTTCTCTCATTTGGATCATACTGCGATCAAAGACGAACTACAGGAGAAAAGACACGTTTAGTATGTCTTTAATTTATCTTTGGTCTTTAGTTAGTTAGATGCTACATGACGTACTAAGCTATTTACGAGTCATTCTATTATCTCTTGGCTCGCATTTACATTGAACTTTTGATCAAATAATGTTATCAAATTCATTGAGATGGTATTTCTTCGTTTAAGTTTTTCTTTCACTTTGGAGGACACAATGAATGAATATTACTTACAGCTAATCGTCATATAGGTGGAATTGTCATAATCGTCTAGATTCTCCATCACCACCTGACAATGGTAAAGACCCTCATCTGCCACTTTCAAGTCGTTGATGACCAAGCTAAAGTTCCTGTCAATGTTGAATCGTTCCTCCTCGCTCTTAAAGTTCCCATCCACAAATTTAGCTTTGGTCTTCCCTTTCTGCTGCTCATCTGAGATGCCCTTCTTGATCCAATAAACAACGAAAGGTTCCTCCTGGATGTTGCACGGCAGTCGGATGTCTTCCCCTTTCCATGCCCGAATGTTGGGGATCGTGCCTACAACTGAGGCTATAGATGATGGAAATTTGAAGTTCCTGATTATGCATGTGTTAGACTGACTACATTGTTCTATCGCATGAATGCTACTTGACCCAATGACATGTTTTGGAGAATAGAGAAATCAGAATGTTAAGGTGCGTCACTTCTGCTAGCAGAAATAGCGAAAAGGTGTGTTTTACGCTTTCATTCACGACTATTAGTCTTTTACCAGCTGATACAGGTGAAGCAATTTCTTGCATGCATTTTTGTAATTCGCACATTCAAGGTCAATTCTAAAGATGTGTAACTATCTAAAGGGCGTGGCAATATTTAGGAACCTTCAGCTCAAGCACAGCAATCATTGCTGACCTGCAAACTCTAAAAACCATGTTCCCTTTTCTTCTACTACCAAAGATATCAAAATAATTATCAACAATCGATATTGATTATGTTGATTATGACATAATCAAAATGATTATGGCATCTAAAATCTAGCAACAATCGATGACGCAGTTAAGTCTGCATTAAAACATCGCTAATGATAAACTGAAAAGTCTTAGATTACATCTTTCTTATTCATTTCTTTCGTCCTGATATTATTAACAATTCGTATGCTGTTGTTAAAAATACCTTTTTTTTAAAGAATTTACCGTTGTCCCTGCTCGTGGACCTCTTTGTAAAAGAATGACATAGCATCAGATGTAGGTTAGGATTAAGACAAAGAAGCACCTTATAAAATCGTACAAGAGCACACCATTCTAAGAGGAATTCAAAGTTTATGTGAGGAAGATATGTTTGGGAATGGCTGAGACATTGAAAAACCAAAGTAAATCACAGCAACCCTAATAAAAAGCGAATACCACCTTTTATTCGAATCGTTCTGTTTTAGATATCTCAGCCAATTCAAACCAATTTTCATAAAATAGATAATGAAATCCTTTTGGAATTACATGCTTTTCACATTTCGTAAGAGGTTTCTCATTATCTCACCGAGAAAAAAAAAATGTGAGAAAGCTGAAGTTAGATCTCAGCCAAAAATCTACTATTCCTTTAACTCTTTATGTGCCATGGTGGGAACCCCCTGTGTGTATTCTGAGACACGAAGGTAGTCAGGCTTTGAGAAAGAATTCTGTTTTTCCAATTTGTATAACTTCTACAAATTTCGGTTAAGCTGGACATAATAGTGAGCAAAGTTAGAGGAATGCCAAACTTTGCTTTCATATACAATGTATAACAATTCTATTTCCAATTTTTCTTTTGATTTACCAGTTGCTATATTACTATACAGGCATGACATTTGCACATGAAATAGTGACAGAAACTTAGAATGTACACGCAAATCTAGTTGGGAACACCGCTTGTTAGTCAATCACCACATGGAATGCAAGCCGTATGTGAGAGGAACAAAAGCGCGAGAAACGCTTTGATTGTACCGCGGGATTAGCGATTTATCGATCGATTTTGGCGGCTTTGTTTGTTGAGCAGAATATGCGAAGTTGGCACGCCGTCGACTGAGCCGGACATGCGAACGTGGCACATAAAGAGTTAAAAAACATGAAAACGCTGAACTGATAATGATGGCAGGTTCATAAAAATAAATATACACTTACCCTTTGCAATGTGGCCACAAAGCACAGAAGCAGCCAAAGTTGCATTAAGAATGAGGAAGATGGCTTTTGTATCCATCACGGGTAGTGAGAGACAGAATAAGTCATGGAGAATAGACTAAATGCACGGTATACCGTGATATCCGAAAAAAACTGTCAAATAGTCCGAGTTCCATAATTTTCAAAGGAACTGAGGAGGAGGGGGGGGGGGGGTGTAAAAACACGTGCAAGCAATGCACCCATCCGAGACGACCGAAATTCAATGTGTGAATGTATAGTACGCATAGAATTGTGACGCTCCTTCTCGTAACGTTCCCGTTTGGTCGCTAGTTTTTACGATCGACAAGGTATCCATATAGATTACGTGCAATATTTAATACAACACGTTAATGCTGATGTTGTCAGAGTGTAAGGGTCAATGAGAAGTAAATATGAATATTTACATGAAAAGCGCATGATAAGCATGATATCGTAAAATGTGCAGGAGTACGAACTTCTTATCATTCTCTCCTGTTGTTTTCTTCATCATCCTCCGGCCAAGGTCCAAACTGAAACATTAGCTGTAACAGTTGCAGTGCGCGCGGTCTGCACTTATTGTAGATAAGAGCATCCTTTTCTTTTTATGGAATTAGAGTGGTACAAGTTCTATCATGTCCATCGAATTCAAAGACTATGTCTTAACAGGGACGTGTGGAAAAGGAATGGAATCTCTATCCATTTTGTGCGAATTTATGGGTAGGCTCGATAACTAAATCCTAAATCAACTAGTAAAATGGAAAATGGTGTACACATAAAAAGCCAATAAGGCCTGTAGGCGCGCGTACATCGTTGTTACAAATCATGTAGGATTGGAATCTACGTTATTTTCAAAAATCATAAATCAGTTTTATCCAGAAGATACACAAAAGAACATAAAAAACAAAACAAAGATGGTTAAACACATCATTGTAATTTTAATAAAAAGACTAAAGTTGTCTTTTGTACTGCTCTTTAAATGAATGATTATGTTATTATGATTATCTGGGTTTATTGCATTCCAAAAATCTGGTCCTGTATGACGAAGAGTTTCTTTTAATTTCGTACTAGGACATTTCCACTGACGAACTTTTTTGCAGCTCTGTGTGTTATGAGTGTGTATATTTGAATTTGTTACCGTGCACCACAAAACGAACAAAAGAGTCGCACAGAGTGATTTTGTATGAGGACTGAAAATAGGTGAAATTGGTCAACCTAACCAAGCTTGAGTTTTTCATATTTTCTGAAAGAGCAAGTCTTTTTCTATATTATATTGAAGTTTGGGATCATAAAACAAACAAAAACTTGTGTTTTCAGCAGTTTTTTCTCGAACGCTGTTTGGTGGAATAGTGTGATTAGATGTTTCTCATAGAACCCTCTTCCCATTTCTCAAAAACCCCGTCCATGCACTTCAATTTCAACTCCAATAACTTTGAAGAGAATGATGGTAATGCATTGAAAGTTGGCATTAATCACGTACAGAATGTGACAATGAAGCATGCCCAAATTCAGTTGAATCTGATAATCCCTTCATTGTTGTTGCTCCGGTGGTCAACATCCTGTTTTTGTTCCATTCATCCCACAGCTAGCATAGCTTGGTAAAGATTAAGTGCTTGAATACACCATATACTTTAGAGCCTGTTTTCTCAGTTCACACTTTCCAGAGTGTGTCCTTTCTTTCCAATATTTAGATAGTATTGAGGTATGCATCATTTTAAAGCTTAGAGTCTGCTCTTTCAGAATCTACTCTAAACTAAAAATCCATATCTGGCGACTTTTTGTTTGTTTTGTGGTGCAGGGTCACATTTAATATAAACATATTCATGATGTAAGGAGAGAGAGTGTATCGAATTCTGTGTGGAAACGTTGCATCAAAGAAGTTATTTGAAGTTTATTTATATTATGTAACTTAGGTGTTTTCAATCGTTTAAATAACTGAGAGGTGTGAGCTAAATATGAAGATTTTGTAACATTACGATTTGCTTTCTTTTGTAATTTAAATAATTTATCAAGTCTGGAAGTAAAAGTGTTATAATACATTACAATACAACAAATGAGGTAATATAAAAGAATTGTAAAGAGAAAATAAAACAAAAATGGTATTTCAAACTTCAAAATGATTTAAAACACCTACAAACTGCGCAACTTTTCTGCATACATTTTCTATATGTTCACGCCAGTCAATATTTTCATCCAAATACCTAAAAACTGAACTGATTTATATTGATTAATTGAAGACCTGAATATAAGAACGACCCAAGTCCAATTTTTGGCCAAATTCAGTTTGACATGGGAAATTGTAGCTTATGCATGGTAGTAGACGGCGAGTTGTCACAATATTGGGGTGGTGTTCTTAAAATTTTCTGTAGATTTTGATTTTTTGTGCTATTTCCCCTATTTTGGGGGTGCTGAACACGAATCAACTTGTTGCCTTTTTTCTAAGTAACGTCTTCACCCGTTGCCATGGCAACGCATTGTTTTCCATGAAAGAACATGTATTCTTCATCAAACATCATAAAAACATGCTGTAAACACCAAAATATGTCATAATAAACACCTCTTTAATCACATTAAAAATCACAATTCTTATAATGCCGTGGTTACCTCATAGTAAAGATAGTTGCCATGGTAACACCTATTTTTAAAGAAAATAGTGATACTTTCAAGAAAAAGCAAGAAAATATGACAAGATCGAGTGGAATATTGATTACTAACTAATATCAGGATTATCAGCTTTTCCCCCACAATGTTCATTTCACTTCCTTTTCGTTGCTATAGGAACAACATGACAAAAACTGCCTTTTAAAGAAAGAAATAGGTATTTCAATTCAAAGGAAAGCAAGAATGAAATAAATCGGTAGATAATACATTTCTGTAGAGTTAGATTTTTTATGCTCTTTCCCTTATTATGGGAGTGCCTTACACGAATCCACCTATTGCAATGTTTCTCAATGTCATCTTTAGCCGTTGCCATGGCAACAAGTTATTTTTCTTTGAAAGAACATGTTTTCTACAATAAACATTATAAAAACGTACTTTAATGTCAAACAGATGTCAATATAAACATATTTCTTTGATTAGATAAAAAAGTACAATTTCTGAATGTCACAGCTACCACGTCATAGTGATGACGGTTGCCATGGTAACAGCTGTTTTTAAAAGAAAATGATTTTTTTCATCAAAAAGCATGAAAACATGATTGAGTAGTTATTCATTACCAGTTAGGGTCCTATTATGATTATCAGCTTTTTTTTCACTATGCTCATCCCACATTATTATCGTTGCTATGGCAACAACATGAGGAAAACTTTCTTTGATAGAAAGTTTCCGTTGGTAATTTCTATTTGACACGGGCAATTTGATTTTTTTTCCTTATTGCACTGATTCATTTTAAAAGTTGTTTGATATTCTCATGACTCTAAGATACCCCTGTGTATCATGTGCCAAAGCAGTAAAAAACAATCAGAGAGGACTACAATGTACTTCATGTTCTGCCTGGATGCACATTACTTGTGCGGGAATAAATAAGGAACAATATGATGACATTCATTACTCATTTATCAATTGGAGATGCACAAAATGCATTTTCCAGTACTTACCTTTTCATTCGTCCTCATTTACTGAACCCACGAAGGAATGTATGGATTGGAGTGGATTAGATGATCAAAAAACGCCGATGAAAAAATCCACAGGCAATTTTGTGAATTCTCCCAATATAGATCCTAATGATTATCAAGTTGAACATGAAATAGATAAGATTTTTAATCCCATCCCAATTAAATATTTTTTGACTTCTGAACTGAATGATGTCATACAAAATTGCTCAGTGACAAAAAACTTCAGCATGATTCATTTCAATGCAAGGAGCATGTGCCAAAATTTTGAAAGAATACATACTTACCTTTCATGCATCGAATTTAAGTTTTCAGTGATAGCTATATCTGAAACGTGGATAAACTCAGCTATATATGTTCCTTTTGCACTTGACGGTTACAAATTTATCCATGTTGACCGACCAACTGGTCGTGGGGGTGGAGTTGGCCTCTTCATCCGAGAAGAGCTAAGCTTTACACATTATGAGTCTAAGGAGCAATGTGAAGGAGTTGATCAGTTATTCATTAAAATTAATTGTAAATCATTTCGAAATATCATAGTCGGAGTGATATATCGCCAACCAAAATATTCCATTTCTACATTCACTCCTTTCTTTGAAAAACTGATCAGTGAATTCAATATAAAACAAAATGTTGTATATTTGATGGGAGATTATAACATCGATTTGACTAAAAAAGACATAAGTCCATCAATACTGGAGTTTGTAAATGTAACTGCTTCTTCCGGATTTCACCCCTTGGTAGATAGACCAACTCGCGTCAGCGCAACGTCAGCCACAACTATCGACAATATATTCACAAATGATAACACCATCTCCACTCTGTCAGGCATCCTGATGACAGATATTTCTGATCACCTACCAATATTTCATATATCATTACATCCAGAGGAGAAACGTAACAGTAAGAAGCCAAAAATATTCAGGAAGATTACTAAAGAAAATCTCGTTACCCTTTGTGCTGACCTAGCAGACACGGATTGGTCAAGAGTGTATGAACAAACTGACCCCGAGGGGGCGTATAATGTGTTTTACGAAATATTCATTAATCTGTATGATGTGCATTTACCTAAGAGAGAAATCAAGAATAAGAAAAAACAAGAAATCAGAAAACCGTGGGTTACAAGTGAACTTTTAAAACTTATCAAAAATAAAAATAAATGTTATAAGAAATATATTAACTTTCCCCTTGAATCAAATTATGAAAGGTATAAGAAAATTCGTAATAAAGTTACTCTTTGCTTACGCAGAGCAAAGAAGGGTTTTTATTCGAAAAAGTTTGATTTAATCAAAAACAATTCAAAAGAGACATGGAAATTCATTAATACAATTTTAGGGAAAGAAAAGATTATTACCAATAAAGAACAAACTTTTTCGCACAATGGAACTGATATTCATGATACCGCTGATATTGCTGAACATTTTAATGAATATTTCGTTAATATTGGATCAAACATATCCGCTAATAATGTGGCGCATAATAAAGATTTTTCTATTTATATGAATAAACCTGTTTTTAATACTTTGTTTTTTAAGCCAGCCACAGTAGATGAAATTTTAGATATTGGAAAGGCATTAAAGTCTGGGAAAAGCAGCGGATTTGATGATATTGATCCAACTGTGGTTAAATATGTTTTACCTTATATTGTTGAACCTTTTTTGCATGTTTGTAATCTTTCGTTAAGTACTGGTATCGTACCATCCAAAATGAAAGTTTCAAAAGTTGTTCCAGTTTTTAAAAAAGATGATCCCAGAATATTCACAAATTACCGTCCAATATCTATTTTGCCTTGTTTTTCAAAAATATTAGAAAAAATAGCTTTTACTCGTTTTTATGATTTCTTGCTTCAGTATGATTTATTATACGATAGTCAGTATGGATTCCGGCAAAATCTGTCTACAGACATGGCAGTTATAGAAATACAAGACAGAATAATTCAAGAAATGAATGATGGTAAAGAAGTTTTGGCAATATTCATGGATCTTTCTAAAGCATTTGATTGTCTTTCTCATGAAATTTTACTTCAAAAATTGCAATATTATGGTGTTCGTGGTGTCTGTCTTAAGTGGTTCAGATCTTATTTATGTGGGCGGAAACAATTCACTGTTTATGATTCTTTCCATTCGTCTTTTAGAAATATCAATACGGGTGTGCCTCAGGGATCCATTCTTGGACCTTTACTGTTTTTGATTTATATAAACGATATTGTCAATTCTTGCCATGAATCTCATTTTATTTTATATGCAGACGACACCTCACTTCTTGCCTCTCATAATGATATCAATGTGTTGATTGAACTTTTAAACAAAAATCTTTATCAAGTACATAATTGGTTTAAGTGCAATATGCTCACTTTGAATATAAGTAAAACACAATGTGTACTTTTTAAACGCGGAGGTGTGCAGTATAATACTGATGATATGATTTTAAAAATTGGTGATATACGTTTGAAATTTTATGAATCTGTAAATTTTTTAGGTGTTGTATTAAACAGTAAGTTGAGTTGGAGCGATCATATTGACTTTGTCTGTACAAAAATTTCTCGTTTTATTGGAATTTTGAATCGACTGAAATATGATTTGCCAAGTTACATTTTGTTCGCTCTTTATAATGCTTATATTTTATCTGTTTTATCTTATTGCAATTCTATTTGGGGAAACACGTATTCTTGCCATACTCAAAGACTTTTTATACTACAAAAGAAAGCAATTCGAATTTGTACAAAGTCAGATTATAGAGCTTCAACATCTAAACTTTTTAAATCATTACACACTCTTAAATTGCAAGATTTGAATAAAATTCAAATATGTTCCTTTATGCAACGTTTCCATGCTAAAACTCTTTCACCTTATTTACAAAATATGTTTTCTGTGAACTCTGATGTACATAATTATTATACAAGATCGTCAAATCATCTTCATCGATGGCGTTTTTTAACCGATAAATCTAAATATTCGTTACGTCATACTGGTCCTGTTTTATGGAATACGTTAGAATTGAGCAAATTCAATACACAGTTTAATAATATGTTCAAAAGACAGTACAAGAAGTTATTGATTAGTAAGTATTGATTGGATTATTATGTATGGATGCATTGGTCTTTCTTCTATTTGTATGATGGTGTTTAATGTTTTTCTCTTTTTTGTTATGATTAATTTGATTTTTTTTTTAAAGTAATTTTCAAATGATTATAACGCGGAGTATGTGCAACATAACAAGCCTATTCTGGCTTTCTACGCGCATACCATTTTCCGGTCAACCAAACACATAATGTTAATGAGTTTCTGTTTTCTATGTACCTGTGATATCTGTTTTCCCGATGTGTTTTTTTTTTTTTTTGTTCTTTTGTCTTTATCATAATCTCGCTTTGTTTTGTTGTCGTTTCCATTGTTTTTAAACTCACTTTTTGTACAATTTGCTCATATTCACATATATTTTGTATATTATATATTGAATCGGAAATAAAGATTGAATTGAATTGAATTTCATCAAAAAAAAAAAAAAAAAAAAGAACTGTTTCATTAAAAAGGAAAGAATGAAATAAACAAATAATCAATTCCGTAAAGTTTAACTCTTTTGTGATTTTTCCTCCATTATGGGGATGCTGACCAATGGTCATTTTTCTAAATGATGTCTTCAGCCGTTGGCATGGCAACAAATCATTTTCTTTAAAAGAGCATGTGTTCTTCTTTAAACATCATGAAAACATGCTGTTAACACCAAAATGTGTCAAGATAAACATGTCTCTTTGAATTTGATAGTAAAACATCACAATTTTTCAATTTCATGGTTACCTCAAAGCAATGACAGTTGCCATGGTAACAACAATTTATTACAGAAAATATTTTCATAAACAACATGAAAAAATGCAAAGATTAATTAACATATTTTTATGAAGAGTTTGTTCGCAAAAACCGATAAGTCAATTTTTGAAGATTTTGAAGTACGGTCTCTGTCATAAAGTACAAAATAAACCCTTTGAAATGATTATTGTGGTCACTACACATAAAGGTACATTTTTGAAGTTATGGTCAAACGAAGCAAAAATTGTCTTATTATTCTCTTTATTTTTTTTTACTTTTAATCGCAAATATCTCCATTTGGCAAATATGGAGTTATCGGTTTTTGCGAACAAACTCTTCATATTTATAACAAATTACTATCAATTCTTTTGTTACTATATTCAACCCACATCGTCTTTGTTGCTATATAGCAATAACATGAGAAAAACTGCGTTTTAAAGAAAAAAAATACGTTTATCATCAGATAAGGAAGAAAAAAATATACTGAACAAAAAACAAATAATCAAAAACACAAAATTTTAGCCAGCTTCCAGAATATCTGATCACATTGAACCTTCAAAACCTTAAATATCCGTGATAATGGTTCAACATGGTTGCCATGGAAATGCATCATATAAAAAAAAAAAATCTTAAAGAAAAAAGTTCGAATTAAAGCCTAAATTTTGAAGTATTACAAATGAGCAAGACTATTAGCTGTGCATAATTCTGTTCATGGAACATCATTTCTGTTCCTATAGCAACAACATGTTATGGGAAAGAGTTTTTTTTTTTAACCGTATAAATAGCTAGGGAATATAAAATACAAATAACAAGCAATACAAATGTGTAAAAACCTCCCCAAATGTTCCAATTTTCTCGTCATGATGTACTCTGTTTCAGCATTTATGTATCCAAGATATTTGAAAACCTTAAATGACTATGATACCTCCCCTATAGCAATTTCCATCAGATTACTCTATAGAACTTTTATCCTTGGAAAAAAATTCTTATGCTATTTCTATACCAACAGAAATGATGTGCAATGAACGTTGTGAAAACAAAAGCTGATAATAATTTGTAATGAATATGCTACTCAATCTCATCATTATATATTCTTTTTTCATTAGAATATCGGTATTTTCTGTTTAAGAACTGTTACTATGGCAACTGTCATTGCTATGAGGTAACAGTGTAATTGAAAAAAAAAGGATTGTTTTTAATTTATCGAAGAGAAATGTATATGTTGACACATTTTGGCCTTAACAACATGTCTTTACAATGTTTAATGAAGAACACATGTTCTCTTGAAATAATTTGTTGCCATGGCAACGGCTGAAGACATAATTTAGAAAAGTGGCCACAGGTGGATTCCTTTTCAGCATTCCCAAAATAGAAAAAAGAGCCGATGAAATTAAACTCTAAAAAAATTGATCAATTATTAATTTTTTCTTTTTAATAATTAGATATTTCTCTCTTTTGGGGAAAAAATCATGTTGTTGCCATAGCAACGATAATAATGTGGCATGAGCATAGTGAAAAAAGCTGACAATTATCAGAGTAATTTGCAATGAGTATGGTACTCAAACTTTTCATGTTTTCACGATTTTTTAATCAAAAAATCATTTTCTTAACAAAAAATAGTTGTTACCATGGCAACCGTCATTGCTATGAGGTTGCTGTGAGTCGGAAATTGTGTGTTTTTTTTATATGATTGAAGTGACATGTTTATTTTGACTTATATTTATGTTTATAACACGTTTTTATGATGTTTAATGAAGAATACATGTTCTTTTAAGAAAATATGTTGCCATGGCAACGGCTAAAGATATCATTTAGAAATATGGCAATAGGTGGATTCGTGTTCGGCACTTCCAAAATAAAGGAAATAACACAAAAAATCTCATTATACAGAAATTTATTTTCTATCAACGTATCATTTTCTTGCGTTTCTTTCAATCGCAATGCTTATTTTTCTTTAAAAGGCAGCTTTTGTCATGTTGTTGCTATAGCAACGAAAATGATGTGAAATTAACATTGTGGAAAGATAATCTGAATATCAAGATAGTACTTTAAGATAAATATTTCACTGAATCTAGTCATTTTTTTTTGTTTTAATGAAAATATTTTTTTTTTCTTTATAAATAGTTGTTGCCATGGTAACCGTCATTGCTATAGGGTAACCATGACATTACGAAAAAGTTTATTTTTTTCCAAATTTGATTAAAGAGGGTTTATGACATATTTTGGTGTTCACAAGATGTTTTATATGATGTTTAATGAAGAATACATGTTCATTTACGGAAAATAATGCGTTGCCATGGCAACGGGTGAAGACGTCAGTTAGAAAAATGGCAGCAAGTGGATTCGTGTGCAGCACGCCCAAAATAGGGGAAATAGCACAAAAAATCAAAATCTACAGAAAATTTTAAGAACATTACAACTCGCTGTCTACTTTGGACTCATCTTAGTCTGGGTGCCAAAGCCACTTTTTGGGCCTAACCTTGTTTTACCGTCCACCCAATGTTTTTTGAAGGTTTTACCCTATTTCGGGGGTGCTGAATCCGAATCTGGATGATGCAACTCTTGCATCCTTGAGGGTTTTGAGATATTCAAGATGGCCGCCAAAATGGCCGCCAAAACCGGAAATTCCCACGTATTTCCTTCTTAATGGTGAGATATTGAAAACAATTGGTGGATTTACCCTATTTCGAGGGTGCTGAATCCGAATCTGGATGATGCAACTCTTGCATCATTGAGGGTTTTGAGATATTCAAGATGGCCGCAAAAATGGCCGCCAAAACCGGAAATTCCCACGTATTTCCTTCTAAAAAGGTGAGATATTGAAAACAATTGATCGTTTTACCCTATTTCGAGGGTGCTGAATCCGAATCTGGATGATGCAACTCTTGCATCCTTGAGGATTTTGAGATATTCAAGATGGCCGCCAAAATGGCCACCAAAACCGAAAATTCCCACGTATTTCCTTCTAAATGGTGTGAAATTGGAAATAATTGATGATTCTCCCTATTTGGAAGGTGCTGAATCCGAATCTGGATGATGCAACTCATGCATCCATGAAGTTTTTGAGATATTCAAGACGGCCGCCAAAATGGCTGTCAAAATGGCCGCCAATTAAAACCGGAAATTCCCATGTATTTCCTTCTGAATGGTGAGAAATTGAAAACAATTGATGGATCTACCCTATTTCTATGGTGTTAAATCCGAGTCTGGATGATGCAAACCTCGCATCCTTGAGGGTATTGAGATATTCAAGATGGCCGCCAAAATGGCCGCCAAAATGGCCGCCAAAATGGCCTCCAATCAAAACCGGAAATATCTATGTATTAGCTTTTAAATGGTGAGAAATAGAAAACAGTTGATGGTTTTACTCTATTAAAGAAAAAAGTTCGAATTAAAGCCTAAATTTTGAAGTATTACAAATGAGCAAGACTATTAGCTGTGCATAATTCTGTTCATGGAACATCATTTCTGTTCCTATAGCAACAACATGTTATGGGAAAGAGTTTTTTTTTTTAACCGTATAAATAGCTAGGGAATATAAAATACAAATAACAAGCAATACAAATGTGTAAAAACCTCCCCAAATGTTCCAATTTTCTCGTCATGATGTACTCTGTTTCAGCATTTATGTATCCAAGATATTTGAAAACCTTAAATGACTATGATACCTCCCCTATAGCAATTTCCATCAGATTACTCTATAGAACTTTTATCCTTGGAAAAAAATTCTTATGCTATTTCTATACCAACAGAAATGATGTGCAATGAACGTTGTGAAAACAAAAGCTGATAATAATTTGTAATGAATATGCTACTCAATCTCATCATTATATATTCTTTTTTCATTAGAATATCGGTATTTTCTGTTTAAGAACTGTTACTATGGCAACTGTCATTGCTATGAGGTAACAGTGTAATTGAAAAAAAAAGGATTGTTTTTAATTTATCGAAGAGAAATGTATATGTTGACACATTTTGGCCTTAACAACATGTCTTTACAATGTTTAATGAAGAACACATGTTCTCTTGAAATAATTTGTTGCCATGGCAACGGCTGAAGACATAATTTAGAAAAGTGGCCACAGGTGGATTCCTTTTCAGCATTCCCAAAATAGAAAAAAGAGCCGATGAAATTAAACTCTAAAAAAATTGATCAATTATTAATTTTTTCTTTTTAATAATTAGATATTTCTCTCTTTTGGGGAAAAAATCATGTTGTTGCCATAGCAACGATAATAATGTGGCATCTTAGTCTGGGTGCCAAAGCCACTTTTTGGGCCTAACCTTGTTTTACCGTCCACCCAATGTTTTTTGAAGGTTTTACCCTATTTCGGGGGTGCTGAATCCGAATCTGGATGATGCAACTCTTGCATCCTTGAGGGTTTTGAGATATTCAAGATGGCCGCCAAAATGGCCGCCAAAACCGGAAATTCCCACGTATTTCCTTCTTAATGGTGAGATATTGAAAACAATTGGTGGATTTACCCTATTTCGAGGGTGCTGAATCCGAATCTGGATGATGCAACTCTTGCATCATTGAGGGTTTTGAGATATTCAAGATGGCCGCAAAAATGGCCGCCAAAACCGGAAATTCCCACGTATTTCCTTCTAAAAAGGTGAGATATTGAAAACAATTGATCGTTTTACCCTATTTCGAGGGTGCTGAATCCGAATCTGGATGATGCAACTCTTGCATCCTTGAGGATTTTGAGATATTCAAGATGGCCGCCAAAATGGCCACCAAAACCGAAAATTCCCACGTATTTCCTTCTAAATGGTGTGAAATTGGAAATAATTGATGATTCTCCCTATTTGGAAGGTGCTGAATCCGAATCTGGATGATGCAACTCATGCATCCATGAAGTTTTTGAGATATTCAAGACGGCCGCCAAAATGGCTGTCAAAATGGCCGCCAATTAAAACCGGAAATTCCCATGTATTTCCTTCTGAATGGTGAGAAATTGAAAACAATTGATGGATCTACCCTATTTCTATGGTGTTAAATCCGAGTCTGGATGATGCAAACCTCGCATCCTTGAGGGTATTGAGATATTCAAGATGGCCGCCAAAATGGCCGCCAAAATGGCCGCCAAAATGGCCTCCAATCAAAACCGGAAATATCTATGTATTAGCTTTTAAATGGTGAGAAATAGAAAACAGTTGATGGTTTTACTCTATTAAAGAAAAAAGTTCGAATTAAAGCCTAAATTTTGAAGTATTACAAATGAGCAAGACTATTAGCTGTGCATAATTCTGTTCATGGAACATCATTTCTGTTCCTATAGCAACAACATGTTATGGGAAAGAGTTTTTTTTTTTAACCGTATAAATAGCTAGGGAATATAAAATACAAATAACAAGCAATACAAATGTGTAAAAACCTCCCCAAATGTTCCAATTTTCTCGTCATGATGTACTCTGTTTCAGCATTTATGTATCCAAGATATTTGAAAACCTTAAATGACTATGATACCTCCCCTATAGCAATTTCCATCAGATTACTCTATAGAACTTTTATCCTTGGAAAAAAATTCTTATGCTATTTCTATACCAACAGAAATGATGTGCAATGAACGTTGTGAAAACAAAAGCTGATAATAATTTGTAATGAATATGCTACTCAATCTCATCATTATATATTCTTTTTTCATTAGAATATCGGTATTTTCTGTTTAAGAACTGTTACTATGGCAACTGTCATTGCTATGAGGTAACAGTGTAATTGAAAAAAAAAGGATTGTTTTTAATTTATCGAAGAGAAATGTATATGTTGACACATTTTGGCCTTAACAACATGTCTTTACAATGTTTAATGAAGAACACATGTTCTCTTGAAATAATTTGTTGCCATGGCAACGGCTGAAATAGAAATAGAAAACAGTTGATGGTTTTACTCTATTTCGAGGGTGCTGAATCCGAATCTGGATGATGCACCTCGAGATAGTCAAAATGGCCGCCAAAATGGCCGCCGAAACGGAAACTCGAATGTATTTCCTTCTTATAAATGGTAAGAAATTGATAACAATTGATGGTTTTCGTCAATGGCACAGTTTGAACTTGCTGTATATACAGTGAAACCAGCTCTACTGGATATCTTTGAGTTGGTACGATACAAGTGTGCCAGCAATAATTAACCCTTCAAGACTACAGATGCGGTTGAATAATTGCAAGATTACACTGTTTCCTCTACATATAATGGATAAGTTTTGAACACTAACAATTAATGGACAAGACATGTTCATCTAAATCATATTGTGATAGTGATGTAGAGAAGTGTACTGAAATTACCCAACATTACCTGCCTTAATCCATGAGCAGTTTTAATCTCTTTATCCATGAACACTCAAATTGGTTATTTGGTTTATATTGGTGGTCTTGATGACATTGTTGAAGACACGAGTGGGACATTTTTATTGTTATGCTTCAATTTTTTCTTCAATATGATGTAACATTATGTATGTATATATGTATATATAATCTATTACAAACACACACGAGGGGACGGACAAATCACAGGTAACGCGCCTTGGAAAAAAAAGCTAAATAAAAATCAAACGACAACATGGAAGGTAATAGTTGATAATCCAGTACTTACGAATATCATAATCGCGCAGAGTGCTTTTGAAATTACCCTTATTGATATCTACTATAGTGTTCATGGATGCAACCATTTCCAATGACCTAATCAGAATATGCGACAAGTTTCACAAGAATACGAGGCGAGACTCGTCAGAGTACAAGACAAGTTTCAACACCAAATACCAACATGCCATAATTTGATATTGATAGCCGAAAAGGATTAACTTTACATCTATGGAGCCATATCATTTGAGACCACAAGCATTATTTCATAACAATTATGCATAAAGACATTTTCAATCGTATCTTTCTTTGCGTTTGTACGTTTCAGTATGATGTCAATATCACTTCTTCTTTTTTCCAGTACGTGTTAAAGTTCCGTTTAAGACATATCGGAATATCTCAGTATATTACAATACCATTGTGACTGTCATTTTGACTTTCAATAAATTTTGGCTGATTTGACAAATTCGCTCAACTGAGTTGAATTCAAGAATACGAATGATTGCTTTTCACCTTGCATGGGTTTAATCTCCCGCTTCGCGTTGGAGCACAATACTTCACCATTTCAGTATAAGAACATGTTAAGGAGTTTCCGTTCATACAGGACATTAGTTGTCCGAAAACCTTCAAAGACCTTCAGCACCCTCGAAATAGGGTAAGACCATCAATTTATTTTAAAAATTTTACCATAAAGAAAAAATATATTGACATCGGAATTTCTGCCACTTATTTTGGCTGTCATCTTGGACGTCTAAAAACCCTAAAGAATGGACGAATTTCAACAACCAAGTTTCGAGGGTGCTGAATAGGGCCTAAAATTTACCAATTTTTGACAGTTATTTTGGCGGTCATCTTGGACATCTCAAAACCCTTAAAAAAGAACATGAAAGTTGCATCAACCAGGTTCGGATTCAGCACCCTCGAAATAGAGTGAAACCGCCACTTGTTTTCAATTTCATACCAATTAGAAGGTAATATAGGGCTCACATGGAAATTTTCGTTTTTGACGGCCATTTAGGGGCCATTCTGGCGGCCATCTTTATTATCTCAAAACCCTCAAGGAAGTAAGAGCTGTATACTGGAGCTTCAAATTCAGCAAACTCAAAATAGTGTAAAACCACCAACTGTTTTATATTTTACACAACTTAGAAGGAAATAGGGGGTCTACATATGAATTTCGTTTTTTGGCGGTCATTTTTGGCGACCATCTTTATCATCTCAAGACCCTTAAGGATGCAAGAGTTGTATCCTGAGCTTCGGATTCAGCACACTCAAAATAAGATAAAAACCACCAATTGCTTTCAAATTGTCACCATTTAGAACTTCCGTTTTGGGCGGCCATTTTAACGGCCATATTGACTATCTCAAAATCTTCAACAATGCAGGAGTTGCACCATCTAGATTCTGATTCAGCACCCTCGAAATAGGGTAAAAAAAATCAATTGTTTTCAATTTCTCACCATTTAGAAGGAAATACGTGGGAATTTTCGGTTTTGGTGGCCATTTTGGCGGCCATCTTGAATATCTCTAAAACTTCATGGATGCAAGAGTTGCATCATCCAGATTCGGATTCAGCACCCTCGAAATAGGGTAAAACCATCAATTGTTTTCAACATCTCACCTTTTAGAAGGAAATACGAGGGAATTCCAGTTTTAATTGGAGGCCATTTTGGCGGCCATCTTGAATATCTCTAAAACTTCATGGATGCAAGAGTTGCATCATCCAGATTCAGTATAAGAACATGTTAAGGAGTTTCCGTTCATACAGGACATTAGTTGTCCGAAAACCTTCAAAGACCTTCAGCACCCTCGAAATAGGGTAAGACCATCAATTTATTTTAAAAATTTTACCATAAAGAAAAAATATATTGACATTGGAATTTCTGCCACTTATTTTGGCTGTCATCTTGGACGTCTAAAAACCCTAAAGAATGGACGAATTTCAACAACCAAGTTTCGAGGGTGCTGAATAGGGCCTAAAATTTACCAATTTTTGACAGTTATTTTGGCGGTCATCTTGGACATCTCAAAACCCTTAAAAAAGAACATGAAAGTTGCATCAACCAGGTTCGGATTCAGCACCCTCGAAATAGAGTGAAACCGCCACTTGTTTTCAATTTCATACCAATTAGAAGGTAATATAGGGCTCACATGGAAATTTTCGTTTTTGACGGCCATTTAGGGGCCATTCTGGCGGCCATCTTTATTATCTCAAAACCCTCAAGGAAGTAAGAGCTGTATACTGGAGCTTCAAATTCAGCAAACTCAAAATAGTGTAAAACCACCAACTGTTTTATATTTTACACAACTTAGAAGGAAATAGGGGGTCTACATATGAATTTCGTTTTTTGGCGGTCATTTTTGGCGACCATCTTTATCATCTCAAGACCCTTAAGGATGCAAGAGTTGTATCCTGAGCTTCGGATTCAGCACACTCAAAATAAGATAAAAACCACCAATTGCTTTCAAATTGTCACCATTTAGAACTTCCGTTTTGGGCGGCCATTTTAACGGCCATATTGACTATCTCAAAATCTTCAACAATGCAGGAGTTGCACCATCTAGATTCTGATTCAGCACCCTCGAAATAGGGTAAAAAAAATCAATTGTTTTCAATTTCTCACCATTTAGAAGGAAATACGTGGGAATTTTCGGTTTTGGTGGCCATTTTGGCGGCCATCTTGAATATCTCTAAAACTTCATGGATGCAAGAGTTGCATCATCCAGATTCGGATTCAGCACCCTCGAAATAGGGTAAAACCATCAATTGTTTTCAACATCTCACCTTTTAGAAGGAAATACGAGGGAATTCCAGTTTTAATTGGAGGCCATTTTGGCGGCCATCTTGAATATCTCTAAAACTTCATGGATGCAAGAGTTGCATCATCCAGATTCGGATTCAGCACCCTCGAAATAGGGTAAAACCATCAATTATTTGCAATTTCTCAACATTTAGAAGGAAATACATGGGAATTTCCGGTTTTAATTGGCGGCCATTTTGGCGGCCATCTTGAATATCTCAAAAACTCCATGGATGCAAGAGTTGCATCATCCAGATTCGGATTCAGCACCTTCCAAATAGGGAGAATCATCAATTCTTTTCAATTTCACACCATTTAGAAAGAAATACGTGGGAATTTTCGGTTTTGGCGGCCATCTTGGCAGCCATCTTGAATATCTCAAAACCCTCAAGGATGCAAGAGTTGCATCATCCGGATTCGGATTCAGCACCCCCGAAATAGGGTAAAACCATCACTTGTTTTCAATATCTCACCATTTAGAAGGAAATACGTGGGAATTTCCGGTTTTGGCGGCCATCTTGGCGGCCATCTTGAATATCTCAAAACCCTCAAGGATGCAAGAGTTGCATCATCCGGATTCGGATTCAGCACCCCCGAAATAGGGTAAAACCATCAAAAAACATTGGGTGGACGGTAAAACAAGGTTCAGCCTCTGGCACCCAGACTATCTTGTGTACCGTATGTCCCCCAAAAAAAATTACAACGGGGCCCTTCGCAATGATATCTTTAAAAATATTGCATCAATCTAAATAAAAATTCAAGGTATGAAACTATAACTCATTGCCCACATCATACAGAAAACCCCATTCGATTTTCTTCAGTGGTCAAAGAGAAATGAGGAATTTTGTAGAGGATGTCGGGAATCTCTTTTGTTCAAGTTCTGTCTATTGTTCACACACAAAATCATCGAAGCGCTAAACTTGTTAGAATCAGACTCATGACATGCTATAGTACAATCCCCATTTCTCTGTGACCGCTTAACCAAATTGAATGGGGATTTCTGCAAAATAGAGCTAAGATATTACATTTTAAGACCCTGAAGCAGCATTGAAAAGAAAATAATCATATGGGATGTTATCAATGCGAAAATCTGATTGTAATTTTTGTGGGACATACTGCAGTATGTCCCTCAAAAATAACAATCAAATTTTCGAATTGATAACATCCAAAATGATCGACCTGTCTAAGTGCTAATTTGGGGCCTTAGAATATAACATCCTAGCTCTATTTTGCAGAAAACCTCATTCAATTTGGTTAAGCGGTCACAGAGAAATGTAGATTGTTCTAAAGCATGTCATGAGTCTAATTTTTCCAATTTTAGCAATTCAATGCTCTAGTGTGTGAATAATAGACAGAACTTGGACAAAAGAGATTCCCGACATCCTCTACACAATTCCTCATTTCTCTTTGACCACTGAAGCAAATCGAATGGGGTTTTCTGTCAGATGTGGGCAATGATTTATAGGTCTCATACCCTGAATTTGTATTTAGATTGATTCACTATTTTCAAAGATATCATTGCGGGGGGTCCCGTTGTAATTTTTTTGGGACATACTGTATAAATGATAAATCCTAATTACCCCCGGAAGTGCCTGAAATGAATGAGTTAAATCTTATATTAATGTAGGAATGAAGGACTTGGGTCATTCTTACATTCATATAATAGCGCCCTCTCTCATCCTTCTTTCATCTCTATAGCAGAATATCATGTATATGAATCAAAGAACGACCCAAGTCCATATGAATCAAAGAACGACCCAAGTCTACCACACAAAATGGCCTCTCCACAATTAATGTAAATGTTAATTATCATAAAAATATATGTTCTAAGTTGTATATACAATGTTGCCTTCCCATCACAGTTAAATAGAATATTATTGGACAAATAAAAAAGATAAGAAGTTTTTTTTAGTTTACTCGAAATGGTCTTCCATGGACTTGGGTCGTTCTTATATTCATATACTCAATTGGCTCTCCACATATTTTTATGTCATTAATGAATTGCACATTTCCCTTCTTCTTTTGAAATAACATATAATTAGTTTTATCTACATTTAATGACAATTCATTGGACTGAAAGCAATTCACAATTTTAAACACATTCTTATTTACAATATCATATCTATATTACCATGTGAAGCAAGAATGGCAGTGTCATCAGCATACAAAATGAAATTAAAATCAGGGCAAAGAATTAACAATATCATTGATATAAACCACCAAAAAAAAAACCCGCAAAGGACCTAAAATCGACCCCTGTGAGACCCTGGTGCAAACCGTTTCAAAATCAGAAGAAACAGAATCAAACCCAGCATATTGCATTTTACCAGACAGATAAGACTCAAACCACTTCAAACAAATACCTCTAATACCATACGACTCTAATTTCTTTAATAAGATAAAATGAGAAAGAGAATCAAAAGCCTTTGAAAGGTCCACAAATATTATTATTACACTTTTATTCACATTTATTTCATCAATTATTAGGTCTTGTATTTCAATAATAGCCAATTCAGTTGAAAACAAAATAGGAAACTATACTGACTCGGATACAAAACATTTTTGGACAATAAAAACTTGTAAAATCTGTTATAGAATATTACATTACCCTTTCGAGGATTTTCGAAAAACAAGGTAAAATTGAAATGGGTCGATAATTACTAAAAACTTGAGAATCACATTTTTTTTTAAAATGGGAATCACTTTGGTTATTTTTCAACTTATCAGGTACAATACCGTTGGAAAAAGATTGATTAAAAACATACATTAATGGTTCAATAATTACCCCTTTAGCTACTTCACCATTAACATCATCAAATCCTGTACTTTTCCCGGATTTCATTTCTGCACATAAATCCAGGATTTTCTTTTTTGTTACAGGTTTCAAAAACAAACTTTCATTAATGGATGTATTCATATATTCAGAGAAAGCATATTCAATTTCAGAAAAATTTCCATTCATTTTCAAACTAATATCAACAAAATATTCATAAAAAGTATTTGCTATTATATCCTGGTCATGTATAATAATTATCATCACCTATCTTAAATGAATTACATGGAGTTTGATTACTCTGTTTACGTCCAAGTGCATCATTAATTAACGACCATGTCTTTTTAAAATTATTCTTTACATTTGAAAACTTCTTATAATATAGGTTTTCCCGGCCAATTTCGCACATTATGTTCCTAATTGCTGCATTCAATTTAGCAAAATTTAGCGTAGATGACTTGTTCGGTAGTTCAATTTTATGATCTCTTCATTCAAATTCATTTTGGAGAATTCAAATTACCTTTAGCCTCATTCTAATTAACACTTTTTCAATCGAAATTCGTGAAACAAGCACCATTCCGTTCTTCGTTCATTCAATTTAGAATGATATAGTCACGTGATCACCGACATGCTGCACTCGTTCATTCGAAGTCATTTTTGGGCATCCAATTTAACATATTTTGCAGTCATTTTACCACGCATGTTTATGCTTTGGTTCTTTATTATTCTTTTTCAACATAGTTATTGTTTTGCAAGCGTCATTACATTTCATATTTTCGTACTCATTTTAGAGATTTTGGCAAGTTTTTTTTTTCTTCTTCAATGTGCTTAGTGAGTCTTCCAGTCCGAAGATAGTGCATCATGTGGCCACAACTTATCTGGCCGTTGAGCGCTTTATTCCGAGTGTGTCGGCCATTTCTAGGAAGTGGAGGTTATGATCATCAAATGTTCCTATAATTATTTTTCTGTCTTATTGAGAAATACGTCTGTATTGAACTTGTGCTGTCATGACCGTAAGAAGATGAAGTTAATGTGTAGTATTGGTACATGTATGCCTAAAATGACATGTGTGAAAGAAAAGGGGCGTTACAGAACAACAAACTCGAGTCATGTAGGGTCAAAAATATGATACTTTTACTGCTTAACAACGCGTGGATGAAACAAAAAGACACATAGAAATACGCGTTTAAATGTTATCACCCTTTCAAAAAAGAAATCACATGACGTTAATTTGAATGAACATGTTAGGAATTTGACTGCCCATACGCGAAACTGAATGACTGAAATTCCCCATTCGGCCAGTGTTGGCGAATTCGAATGACTGAAGAGCATGTGCCAATTTGAATGCCCGTTTTACGAATTCGAAAGGCACATGTGCAAATTTCATTGATCGAAATGCAAAATTGAACGACCATCTTGCAATTTTGAAAGACAGAAAGTGCAGTGACGAGGATTTTCGCTAAATTGAATGAACCTTTTATCAAATGGACTGACAAAAGTGCGAAATTGGCCGGGAAAACCTATAATAATTTATCTAATCGTGTATCTAAATTTCATTTGGAAATGTAACAGTTACATTGTACTTAATTTGTTTATATGAAATTGTCATATTATATGTTTTGGCCGGAAATGAAATAAAAATGAAATGAAATGAAATGAAATAAGATTTTTTCGCTCGACGTAGACACGAGTTCATTTCATTACGACATTTCTGATACATTACTTTACTTTTTTTAGATGGGTTTTTCATATATTGTTTAAAAAGCATATTTTCCTTTCGTATATCTTTCAAAATAGCCAAGGTAACCCATGGTTTGTTTATAATAAATTTTCTGTTTACTTTTTCTCACCTAAGGAATACATTTGTCTTACTCCGCACGAAGAAAAAAATCCAAGAAAACATTATATGCATTATTTGCATCACTCTCACTCTATACAAATGACCAATCAATCGACTGTAAAACATTACTAAATTTCAAAATAATAACTGGGTTGATCTCTCGAATTGTGAACAATTTCACTTTTTTTTCACTTTCTTTACCATGTGAGGGATATATACTATAAATTGGAAAATGGTCTGTCATATCAGTCAAAATATTCCAGAGTGTATAAATCTGTTTACACCATTTGTCATTATATTGTCTATAAGAAAAGCAGAATTTCCTTGAATACGAGGTTTTATCTACAAATGGATATACACCACCTGAAAACAACAAATCAACAAAATCACTTACATAAGAAAAATTATACATATTGAGTATGTTTACATTGAAATCTCCCATAATTAGCACAAATTTATCTGTAATAAATTGATGATTCAAAAATGTTTCAGAATGAGCAATAAATGATTGCACATTACATTTCGGCTTGCGGTACAAAACTTGAACAATACAATGCTTGCAAATTCCAGACAATAGTTCAATCCAGACAGATTTAAGCCCTTGACATTCTTGCATTAGTTTACAAACTCTTTACTTCAAATCTTTCCTGACATTGAAAACATGGCAACGCCCCCTCCTCTACCTGTAGACCTGTCAGAATGTATAAAATCGTAGGGCCTACCCATCAATATCAAAAGAAAGCGGCATTCCAAGAGATATCCACGTTTCGGATATGCCGATTATAGAAAATGACCAATCAAGGCACGCTAGAAAGCCGCAAACTCTATCAAACTTGCGTAATAAACTTCGTGCATTTATATGTATAAAACTCAAACCAGAATCTACTTTATTTACTTTCAAACTAAATTCAGCATCATTTACATAATCTGCAGTTCTAACATCATTAATTGAGTTATCATAACCATCATATAAGTTAAACTGAAATCTGCTTTCAAGATTGAAATAATCCATTTTCTTTTCTGCGTGCTTATCAAAATCTACAAACTCCTCAACGCTGACACCCCCCCCCCCCCAAAAAAAAAGGTAAATTTTTTAATGAATTATCATTTCCTACATGAACAGTAGTAGTTCATCGCGGCTAGAAAAATCAAATTGTAATGTATTTACCGAGTGAGACATACAGAAACAATACCTCAAAACGTTAGAAGAACAAACATCAGACGAAGGTCAATATATCAAAAGTGTGAATACTGAAGCAGAACAAAAATCAACAACAAAGCATGTACATATTATGTAAAAAAAAAAATCATCAAATTATCTCAATGTAGTTTTAAATAACAAACAAACAGAAAGCTATCAAAAATTGACCAATTATGACAAATCGCAATATATTACTTGGCATGTACTTTTTTTAACCTGATTCATAATTTGACCAATTCTTCCCTGCCCCTAATCACCATCTTCACAGACTTCTCAATTTGTGGCAGGCAAGAGTACGACAATGCGCCCGTTGGAGGCCCAACCCTCTCTCACTTTTGCGTGTTTTTTTTTTTCGCGTCCCACATTTTTTTTTTCGCGTCCGGCTATTGGAATATTTTATTGATTGTGAAAGCAAAGAAAACTTAGCAAATCCCTGTAAATCAATAGTAAACATTTTACTTTTCTCCTCAGGTTTCTGCTTTTTCTATAATATCAGACTATTTACTTTTCAACAGGCCTGGCAAACAAACAAGGGAAAAACTGTTTCCCGGACTGTAATCGGAATATTTTAGGTATTCTTATATTTTGCCATGAAAAATATTAACTACAGAAAACACACGATCATGTGAAAAATAAAAGTTAAATTTCCAAACATATAAAAATAATATATAACCGCAGATTATTTTTAACCAAGGATAAAAACGTAGTTACGATGGTGTTTGTTTTTTTCATACTCAGAATCTTATCTCCTTCTTCTCCTCGCTCTGGTCTGTGTGGTCTCTACCAGCACGGAATCCAACCACATCCTGTGAAATATTAGATGACCGACGACAACTGCAGCAATACTAGCCATCGTTTTCAAGTTTATCAATTTAAATGTAATGAAATGTACCAAATTGTAGTGATTGAATGGACTATTCCGTTCGACATTTCATGTGAAAATGAATTTACTGGAAAATCATCACTTCTTATCTATTAGTTTCTTTCAAAAGCAGTAAATGAACGGCAAGGTTTATTGATATATCCCACTATTCATTTTACCACAAACTAGATATACATCTACCGTTGTTTACATTTTGTTTAACTTTATGCTGAATGTACCACTAAATGGCTGTGCTAAACAGGTTAATCAGAGAGATGATACTACAAAGATCCAAAATCGATCATTTTTGGCCGATTTCATGTAAAATTTTTACGATTATGAATCTTAATAATATTACGGTGCGCAATGGTCCACCCGTAAAAAAGAGTATAGATACGACCACATAAGAATGAAAAAAAACAAAAATCAAAACCTGCTCGTGGGAGGTAGTCAGGATGATAGTGTTGAAGAAACACTCCAACAAGAAGAGATAGGGTGACCATGGTGACAGGTAGAGCAATGACCAGTCCAATAATGACGAGACCCGTATAACCACGTTTTCCTGAAATTTGATAAAGACACAGCTAAAACGACTTTTCATTGATTTAGACAATAAAAATGTAAAAATAATAATACCTCATTTTTTTATTATTTATATGGACAGTACGAGTGCTGCTTTAGATCTGCAACGCGGATGCTAATAGGACGCAGCCTCTTGGTCAACCTCTCGCATGTGCAGAACAATTTTTATTTTTTGCGCCTAATCGCATGTTTGCATAGCATATCTACTAAAACATTTGGGTTTTTTTTGGAGAAAATATTGTGAACCAATTTCAAGGGTTTATTTTTCCTTGTCTTCGCGAAATAAAACGTGATTCCTGCAGAATGGACATTTGGCCCTGGCCAGGTTATTGCTTCATATATATTTGTTTATTCATTTATATACAGTATATATTATATACTTTTTGTTGTATATATACATACATATATATATATATATAAAGACCTGTGACAAACCTGAACTCAAAACATCTGTTAAGGTATCGCCGTGATCCAACAAACATGAAATTGACAACTTTTTACAAACCTGGTAAGTGTGGAATGGTGATTTCTACTGTCGACGTGCCAAACAGCGAGTCTCCAGCAGCCGTGCACATAAAGGTTTGCTCTGTCTCCTGTTTAGCTGAAACAGTGATTGTTTCGAACCTCTCGTACGTGTCGTCGGGCAGTGTTGTCTGTTTTGATGCCACAGAATGCAGTTTCTTTCCCGTCTCATCAGTCCACAGCATGGAAATGTTAGGCCTGAATCCACTCACGACACAGGTAATGTTGACCGAAGGAGTTTCGAAGGTAGTTTGGTATGTGCACGGGCTTTGATGGGACTGGCTCTCGTTGACGCATTGCTCGATTGTATGCTTTAAAGCCACAGCTAGGGAGACATGGAATTATACATGTAATAAGGCACGCTTCATTAAGTGCACTCCGGTTCAACGAATACGGTTTTAACGAAATTTCGCTATAACGAAGTAAAACTGTAGGTCCAAAAGTTATCATTATGAAAGTCCATGGAGGAAAACCGGCTTATATCGAACAGGGGTATAGATAGATTTTTGTTTAAACGAAGTCATTGACGAAGATAAACAAAAGGAAAATGTGCTGCGATATACCAAAATTCAGAGATTACGAAATTACGCAGCAGAACAAAAATTTAGAGAGAGTCTCTCCATGGGCGAACGTTTGATATTGCAGGGTGTTTAAAGAGATATGGCTCTGCGAAGCCTTTCCCTCCGTGTCACACTCCGTCTATGAGGAAATTCCGCTATCATCATGACGATCCGAAATGGAATAAACTTCACTTTTTTCGATGGTTCCTTAGTACGGAAAACATGAATTCCGTAAATACTTGCCTAGATGTTCATAACTTGAAAATGAAATACGGGTTTGCTATTCCTAAAATTCTTCAATCTAGAAATAAATGATAGATAAATAATACATAATGAATAATAAAAAATAAAACTAGTAAAGGAAATGGGTTCATGGGAACATCAAACAAGGTTCAGCAATCCGAAAAAAAAGGAAGTACAAGCGTAGATAAAAACAAACCTAGCCAAAGCTTAGCAATCGTACACGCGTCGTTAGCACCAACGTCGAGACAACAACCCACAAGCTGCGCAAGAATGAATTTCGGCTCCGAATGTTATACTTTTTGATCCTTTTTATTTTTTCCCCATTTCTCTTACATTGCCTTATATCCTTTTCTTCACATTCACCAATATTGTATACCGTGCAATTATTGGTTTGTTAATTGTGGTAATCATAATCAAACTATTAATGGACAAACCTGCAAGCTAATTCAGTCTACGACAAGTTTCATTCCAAGTCTTTTTACTAATCATAAAGACAAGTATTTGAGGCAAAACTTTTCACATAGTGTCATGGACAGACTCCTTTTGCTCGGAAGGTTCTTATTGGGCGAATTCAGGTGACTTTCAGAAAAAGTAGTAGTAAATCATTAAAAGATTTGTAACACGTTTTAAGATATTTACTTAGTTGCGTTAGTAATGTCTAGGGTATTCAAATACCCACGGTCCCTCACTTTAATAGGGGGTAAACAAACACACATGTTTGTTCCAGATTCTTAGAGATAACACATTAACGTGAAGGGGTTCTGGTTTTGACCCCCTATTAGGGGCTTTTGGAAGGGAAGCCAGTAAAATCACCACCTACCGTCAGTTTTGGGATCGGAAGAAAACAGAGTAGCAAGATGTCTGTGCAAATGCATGTGGCGAAATGTAACTGGCATGGAGAGCTGAGAAGTAGTGTCATAATTTAGTGTAATAGTATTATTACGTCACCGCCCTTTTCTCTCATTTGGATCATACTGCGATCAAAGACGAACTACAGGAGAAAAGACACGTTTAGTATGTCTTTAATTTATCTTTGGTCTTTAGTTAGTTAGATGCTACATGACGTACTAAGCTATTTACGAGTCATTCTATTATCTCTTGGCTCGAATGTACATTGAACTTTTGATCAATAATGTTATCGAATTCATTGAGATGGTATTTCTTCCTTTAAGTTTGTGATTCACTTTTGAGGACACAATGAATAAATATCACTTACAGCTAATCGTCATGTAGGTGGAATTGTCAAAATCCTCAAGATTCTTCATCACCACCTGACAATGGTACAGACCCTCATCTGCCACTTTCAGGTCGGTGATGACCAAGCTAAAGTTCCTGTCAATGTTGAATCGTTCCTCCTCGCTCTTAAAGTTCCCATCCACAAATTTAGCCATGGTCCTCCCTTGCTGCTGCTCATCTGAGATGCCCTTCTTGATCCAATAAACAACGAAAGGTTCCTCCTGGATGTTGCACGGCACTCGGATGTCTTCCCCTTTCCATGCCCGAATGTTGGGGATCGTGCCTACAACTGAGGCTATAGATGATGGAAATTTGAAGTTCCTGATTATGCATGTGTTAGACTGACTACATTGTTCTATCGCATGAATGCTACTTGACCCAATGGCATGTTTTGGAGAATAGAGAAATCAGAATGTTAAGGTGCGTCACTTCTGCTAGCAGAAATAGCGAAAAGGTGTGTTTTACGCTTTCATTCACGACTATTAGTCTTTTACCAGCTGATACAGGTGAAGCAATTTCTTGCATGCATTTTTGTAATTCGCACATTCAAGGTCAATTCTAAAGATGTGTAACTATCTAAAGGGCGTGGCAATATTTAGGAACCTTCAGTTCAAGCACAGCAATCATTGCTGACCTGCAAACTCTAAAAACCATGTTCCCTTTTCTTCTACTACCAAAGATATCAAAATAATTATCAACAATCGATATTGATTATGTTGATTATGACATAATCAAAATGATTATGGCATCTAAAATCTAGCAACAATCGATGACGCAGTTAAGTCTGCATTAAAACATCGCTAATGATAAACTGAAAAGTCTTAGATTACATCTTTCTTATTCATTTCTTTCGTCCTGATATTATTAACAATTCGTATGCTGCTGTTAAAAATACCTTTTTTTTTAAAGAATTTACCGTTGTCCCTGCTCGTGGACCTCTTTGTAAAAGAATGACATAGCATCAGATGTAGGTGAGGATTAAGACAAAGAAGCACCTTATAAAATCGTACAAGAGCACACCATTCTAAGAGGAATTCAAAGTTTATGTGAGGAAGATATGTTTGGGAATGGCTGAGACATTGAAAAACCAAAGTAAATCACAGCAACCCTAATAAAAAGCGAATACCACCTTTTATTCGAATCGTTCTGTTTTAGATATCTCAGCCAATTCAAACCAATTTTCATAAAATAGATAATGAAATCCTTTTGGAATTACATGCTTTTCACATTTCGTAAGAGGTTTCGCATTATCTCACCGAGAAAAAAAAAAATGTGAGAAAGCTGAAGTTAGATCTCAGCCAAAAATCTACTATTCCTTTAACTCTTTATGTGCCATGGTGGGAACCCCCTGTGTGCCACGTTATTCTGAGACACGAAGGTAGTCAGGCTTTGAGAAAGAATTCTGTTTTTCCAATTTGTATAACTTCTACAAATTTCGGTTAAGCTGGACATAAAAACTATCACTTATTCAAGATTTCCTCTTATGGCTGGAAATAGCGTTGCATATATATATATATTATTATTATTATCATTATTATTTTATACATATTATGTTATATGCATTTTATTGGCAAAGTTTCATAAACCTTGTGTAGGAGGAATGGTGATTGCGACGATCGACATTCCAAACAGCGAGTCTCCGATTGCGATGCACATAAATGTTTGCTCCGTTTCATTACTAGTTGAAACAGTGCTTGTCTCACTTCTCTCGAATGTGTTGTCAGATAGTGTCTTCTGTTTTGAAACCACAGAATTCAGTCTCTTTCCCGACTCATCGGTCCACTGCATGGAAATGTTAGGCCTGAATCCACTCACGACACACGTAAGGTTGAAGGATGCAGTTTCGGAGAGACTCTTGTATGTACACCGGCTTTGATGGGATTGACTGGTATCGACGCATTCCTCGATTGCATGTTTAGATGCCATCGCTAGGAAAACATGACATTAAACGTGAAATTATACTCTTTCACCATACTCAGTAAGACAAAAAAGTATGTAAATAATTTTTTTCAAGTTTTTTTTCAAGTTGTTCAAATTTATAGTTCTTATAGAATATTTAGCTGGAAATAAATGACCTATATTTGCCGATTCAAAGGTAATTTAACTGGCTATCAATCTGAGAGGTCAACTAAAAGTGACATCTTACGCACGAGTACACACATTATTTGTCTTCCAAGACACAACAGTAAAAAAGAAACAAACAAAAAACAAACAAACAAACGTGTGTATAGGTAGCCTCGATTGATTAAATCACACACGCTACACTGAAAAAAAAAAGTCCGGTGTTGAATACAAAACTCCGAGCTGGTGTTCAATTTCCGGCATCCATTCGTGGTGTTAGATCAACATCTCCGGGTTTCAATTCAAAATATAAACATGTTTATGTAATAGTTTTTTAGTTACTCTTCTTCTTGGTGATTTTGAACTTCAGCAAAACGACCAAAAAAAAACAAAAAAAAAAAAAACCCGACAAAGTGCACTTGATGTTTTAAAGCGCGAATAGTGCACCCACACCAAAGTTAACCAGTTTGTATGGTTTCCAACTGACACTTGACTGGTGTTTTACCATTTACATAAACACCAGCAACATCAAATCAACACCATGCGGTCACATTGTTGAATAATTGAAGTGTCAAAATATCACCAGCCGGAGTCACGAGTGGGAAATCAACACTACGAAAGCCAGGTGAACACTTTTCATGCATGATCACAACATATATGTATACTTTCTACACCTGTCGGTGTGGTCCTCTATTGACACTTTATCGTTATTTCGAAGGCCATTTGCATAATTATGAGCGACAGCTTGTCCTTCGTTGCAATATTTGCGTGTCCACATAAACGAAATATGTTTACTCATGAATAAAAGTTTCTTTTGTATTGACCCCGGCCAAGTTGATAGCCAATAAAATAACCTTGAAAGTGGTATATTTACGATACTATAATTTTCATCGGCATCTTGTAGGAAAATATGAGATTGAAATTTGGGGTTAAAGGCAGATTCTTCGATACCAGATTCGCATTCTCGAAATCAGTACATAGACTTTCCTAAATTATAAAGAACAGTAAGAAGGCACACACTCTGGAGAAGACTTTACTAAGCGAAAAAATGAAGCTCTGAATTTTAAGGTCTATTCAAGTGCCTAATCTGGCACCACGCTGTACTCTGTGCTGTGAATGAGAGAGAGAGAGAGAGAGAGAGAGAGAGAGAGAGGAAAAAACCGTTGGGTAAAGTTCCCTAACATCCACAACGAAGGGATTCTCAAATTAAGCTGAAATTGTCCGCACTCTATATTAGCACATTTTTTTCATGACTAATAGCAACGTTCAATACATAGCAACATCTTATTGCAACTGATTGACAAATTGTCCAACATTGATGTAAAAAAAGCTCTGAATTAATCAGTGTTTTAGGAGCAGCCATGATAAAAGAAATCATGGGCGTACATACTCGAGCAGGATTCCAACCTGGACCTCCTGATCACTGGACAGGCCACATCTCCACTAGACCACCGAGCTTTCGCCCGACAGCAAGTGTTGGTTCTAATCCTATAGCATGCAGCGGGTACTGCGTAATCATTCAAATTCATGAAAAATTTCAGCGAGATGTGATAATTGCCCTATATAATAAATACTGAACATGAATAATAATATTATATAAATATGAATAATTCTCTCTTGCACTGTCACCTGCACACACGACGCACTGTCACTCGCACACACCTACACTTCTATTCTCTAATACCAGTAGTCATTATGGTGCTGCGGGTTGTTGTTTTTTTCTTTAAAGCGCTAAGTCAATGTGTTTTTCTTTTTCGTTGTTGTTGTTCTTTTCTTTCTTTAGCAAAATGCGTTTCGTATATTAAGATTAAGAGTTTTATGAGTAGATAAATAACTTGAGTTGTACTATATTCGTATTACGTAATCTATATAGATAGTGCCTCATCCACGTCAAGGTCTGTGATGATATGATGACGGTCCCCCGTATTGATTTCTCCTTTGTTTATGCCTCAATATCTTGTTTTGGTTGATACGTCGTTACAGACTGCTGTTATGAAAATAATATTTCTTGTATTGATTTGTATGTTAAACTCTCCTTTTTTTCTGCATATATGCTGTGTGTTTTAATCTGTTATTGTGTTTGGAGAAAGAAAAACAGAAATAAGCCAAACCCAACCAAACCATATGTGACCCTGCACCTCAAAACAAACAAAAAGTCGCCAGACATGAATTTTTAGTTAAGACCATATTCTGAAAGAACAGACTTTAAGCTTTAAAATGATGTATAACTCAAATCAAATGGACTCTCCTAACCTATCTAAATATTGGAAAGAAAGCACAAACTCAGGAAAAGTGTGAACTGAGAAAAGAGGCTCTGAAGTACAGTGTCTATTCAAACGCTTAATCTTTACCAAACCGTGCTGGCTGTGTGATGAATGGGACAAAAGACAGGAAGTAAACCACCAGAGTAATAACAATGAAGGGATTATCAGATTGAACTGAAATTAAGCATGCCTCATTAACACATTCTGTCCATAATTAATGCCAACTTTCAAGCAGTAGCCTTATCCTTTCAAAAGTTATTAGAGTTGAAAGTAAAGAATGTGGACAAGGTTTTTCAGAAATGAAAAAGTGATTCTAAAGACACGGCCGCCTAATCACACTATTCTACCAAAAACGTTCGAGATAAACTGCTAAAAAAACACACTTTCCTGCCCATTTTATGATACCAAATTTTAGCATAATGTAAAAGAAGACCCGCTCTTTCAGAAAATATGAAAAAGTCAAGTTCGGCTAGGTTGACCCATTTCACTTATTTTCAGTCCTCAAGCAAAATCAGTGTGTGCGACTTTATGTTTGTTTTGAGGTGCACGGTTACAAATGAGCACTGATTGAACAGCACCACTTAAACTCTGATTAATTGAGTGTTTATTTACGTCGTTGTATGAAAATTAGTCAATCAGTTGCAATAAAATCATCTCGACCTAAGAGTTTCATGAATTTGTGAAGGAACGTCATAATAAAAGCTACTACAATTAAAGTAAGAAGTAATTGAAGACCTGAATATAAGAACGACCCAAGTCCAATTTTTGGCCAAATTCAGTTTGACATGGGAAATTGTAGCTTATGCATGGACTCATCTTGTGTATAAATGATAAATCCTAATTTTACCCCCGGAAGTGCCTGAAATGAATGAGTTAAATCCAGTGGCGTATCTAGGGGGGGGGGGGGGGGGGCAAGGGGGGCACGTGCCCCGGGCGCCACTCCTTGGGGACGCAAAAAACGAAAAAAAAACGAAAAAAAAAGAAGAAAAAGAAAAAAACGAAGAAGAAGAAAAAAGAAAAAAGAAAAGAAGAAGAAGAAGAAGAAGAAGAAAAAAAAAGCCCGGAAAGGGGGGGGGGAGGGAGAATGGTGGAGGCCGGGGGGGGGGGGGAGAGAAAACCAAATCAAACAAGATAAAAACAAAACATGATGATGACGCGGACAAAATGACAATGTTTATTGTGTTCACACAAGAATTCCATGTTCTGTCAGCTGAAACACAAAAATTTTCGGCTCGCTCGCTGCGTTCGCTCGCCAAAATTTATATAAATAAAGAAGGTAAGAACAAAACGTGATGACGCGGACAAAATGACAATGTCTATTGTGTTCACACATGTCATTTATTTTTATATTTAGCAGGCAAAATGTTTCACGGAGCAGCGGCTGCAATTTCTTTAGTTCTGAAGCGATCGCCAATTGGATAAAAAAAAGGCGCCAACGGTTTCCAACATAGTTACGGGAGGGGGGCGCAAAAAAAAATCAAGCAAGATAAGAACAAAACGTAATGATGACGCGGAAATATGCAAATTTCGGCTCACTCGCTCGTACAATTTAGAGTATTTTTTTTTCAAGTCCACAGTTTGTTGGTATAAATCGTTATCTATAAGGCCGTCACTATATCTTGATTAGAATTGTAAGATTAAATAAGCAAAAAATGACAAGAATTCAATGTTTTGTAAGCTGAAATACAAAAATTTTCGGCTCGCTCGCTGCGCTCGCTCGCCAAAATTCATGAAAAAAGAAGAAGATAAGAACAAAACGTGACGATGACGCGCACAAAATGACAATGTCTATTGTGTTCACACATGTCATTTTATACTAAGCAGGAAAAATTTTACACTGAGCAGCGGTTGCAATTTCATTCGTTAATAATTGAAGCGATCGCCGATTGGATCAAGAGAGGACGCCAAAGGTTTCGAACATATGCGGGGGGAGGGGGGGGGGGGCGCAAAAAAAAACAAATCAAAAAAGATAAGAACAAAACGTAATGATGACGCGGAAATATACACATTTCGGCTCACTCGCTCGTACTAATTTAGAGTACTAGTATTATAAGTCCTCAGTTTGTTGGTATAAATCGTTATCTATAAGGTCGTCACTATATTATCTTGAATAGAATCGTAAGATTTGATTAGCAAAAAATAACAAGAATTCCATGTTTTGTAAGCTGAAATACCAAAATTTTCGGCTCGCTCGCTGCGCTCGCTCGCCAAAATTTATCAAAAAAAAAAAAGAAGTGAAAAAAGAGATAAGAACAAAACGTGATGATGACGTGGAAATATACAAATTTCGGCTAACTCGCGCGTACTAATTTAGAGTACTTTTTAAATTCCTCATGCAGTTTGTTGGTATAAATCGTTATCTATAAGGCCGTCACTATATCTTGATTAGAATTGTAAGATTTGATTAGCAAAAAATGACAAGAATTCCATGTTTTGTAAGCTGAAATACCAAAACTTTCGGCTCGCTCGCTGTACTCGCTCGCCAAAATTTATCCAAAAAAAAAAAAGAAAAGAAAAGAAAAAAGAGATAAGAACAAAACGTGATGACGACGTGGAAATATAAAAATTTCGGCTAACTCGCGCGTACTAATTCAGAGTACTTTTTAAATTCCTCATGCAGTTTGTTGGTATAAATCGTTATCTAGTGTTATAAGGCCGTCACTATATCTTGATTAGAATTGTAAGATTTGATTACAAAAAATGACAAGAATTCCATGTTTTGTAAGCTCAAATACCAAAATTTTCGGCTCGCTCGCTCCGCTCGCTCGCCAAAATTTATCAAAATTCATTACATTTAAATTACCCTTTGTTTATTTACTTTGTTTAAAGTCCCTATACCGGGATGGGGTTGAGGTTGAAGACTTTTTCAGAAATTAGGGGCGCAATATTCGCGCTTGCCCCGGGCGCCGTTTTCCCTTGATACGCCACTGGTTAAATCTTATATTAATGTAAGAATGAAGGACTTTGGTCATTCTTACATTCATATAATAGCGCCCTCTCTCATCCTTCTCCCATCTCTATAGCAGAATATCATGTATATGAATCAAAGAACGACCCAAGTCCATATGAATCAAAGAACGACCCAAATCCATATGAATCAAAGAACGACCCAAGTCCACCACACAAAATGGCCTCTCCACAATTAATGAAAATATTAATTGTCATAATAATATATGTTCTAATATGTATATACAATGTTGCCTTCCCATCACAGTTAGATAGAATATTATTGGACAAATAAAAAAGATATGAAGTTTTTTTTTTTTAGTTTACTCGAAATGGTCTTCCATGGACTTGGGTCGTTCTTATATTCATATATATTATTAAAAGTTTTTTTTTTAAAGACGTGAAAAGTGTTAAAGGGGCCTATAAAGACGTACCTTTTCGAGAGGTAAATTAAAAAAAAAATAATTCTAAAATATCTAACAAAAAAATGAGAATTTACCATTCATTATTTGATTCCACCCTAAGGTATTTTTATAACAAAACGTGTAAGGCTGTCTTGTTTGGCCCATTTCATCTGTTGTGTGTGTCTTGATATGAAATCGAAGCGTTTGACTCGACTTTTTTTTTTCTGATTTTTATCATCCGCACTTTGCTGTTAAATATGAAAAAAAAAACATGAGATTAAAGTGTGAGATAGGCTTTAAAGATAAAAGACAAATCTTAATTGAAACACATGATTTATAGATTTCTAAGTATTTTCATCCCTGCGCAGATGAAGGATTTCAAGTATTTTGTGATGATTATGCTAATTAAAGTTTTAGATTCTGCCACAACGACGGTCGATGCTATGGCTATAATTATTATGAGGTTTACAATCGTGACCGCCTGTACACGTCGTGATGCAGGTATGTTTTGCAAGCTGCAACATATCGCGTCGATTGATGAAAGTTTGCGCATCCACCGAACACAAATTCTTATCATTATACTAGACTCACTGAGATGGCATTCTATCTATTATTTCTGACTCCCAAGCAACAAGAAAAAATCAGTACTTACACCATATCGTCATAAACGTGGAATTATCAAAGACCTCAAAATCATTGTGCAACACCTGGCAATAGTAACGACCCTCATCTGCCACTTCTAAGTCGACGATAACTAGGCCGAAGTTTTGGTCTATGTCGAACCGCTCCTCCATGCTCTCAAATACTCCATCGACGAATGTAGCCTTCGTCGTCCTAGGCTGCTCATCTGAGACGCTCTCCTTGATCCAGAAAACAGCTTCAGGCTCCCCTTTGATGTCACACATCAGTCGGATGTTTTCCCCTTTCCATCCCTGAACGGTGGGGGTAGTGCCTACAACTGAGGCTAGACAACGACGATTGTGAGCAGAAACGAAGAGTACCTTTATAGTTATGCATATGACTAACGTACATTCTTATTATGCACTCCTCATGATGCATTCTATAGATAACTGACTCCATGACTTGTTCTGGGTACCACATAAATCAGATTCTTACCAAAGTTGTGTCAGTTTTGGCTAGCATAACTAGCGAAAATACGTTATTAGCAAAGGTTGCTATAACATATCATTGACATTTCATTAAATTTTTATCTCTTAATAGTCGACTCTGTCATGAAATAATGCATGTCACGTACTTTCTGAGATGAGTCACAATGACAAGTTATCTATATCTTCAAGACTCTAATCACAATAACAAGTGGTGACCTGAGGAAAACCAAATTTCCTTTCGAGAATTAAGAGTAGGCCTATATATCATGTATATTAAACGAGATGGTATTACAAGTAAAACCTGTCGCTACAATGATTGATTAGGCCATGATTTCGCTTTGAAAGTCAACAAGTCCATTACTAAGCATTCTTAGATTTCATCAGCAATTCACAGCTCATGTTTAGAATTATCCTTTACAGGAATGTATTGCCTATAGTATGTACCTGCTTGTGGACACTAGTTTTGCTAAACATACAAATCAAATTAACTTTTAGGTAAAGCTTCGACGAGAGAACATTCATCGTTCAATTTGACTTTTTGAAATACGGAGTTTAAAAGCACTACGAATACAGGCATTTTAAACAGTTGATACATACATATTCCGGAAATGGAGATATTCTGGTTGGTACTTTCGTTTTGAACGGGTACCTTTCACTGATTTCTCAAGTGGATCAAGGCAGACAACACTGTAATGATTATTATTATGATCAGAACAATGCCAAACTTACCATTAGCACGGAACACAGAAACAGTCAATGTTAATAGGAGAACGAGGGCTATTCTATCCATCGCAGAACGTCGACGACTAAAATATTTCATTAAGAATAAGGTGAATATATACACGTTTCTATCATCTAAAAGTCCGAAAATATCTTTTAAAGAATCACAGTAATGAGAATATACTTCTCAATAAAAAGGGGATAGTGAAAACACTCAGGCACTGCACTTGTCCTAGACAAGCGGGATTCATTTATAGAATGAGTCCGTAAAAATGTGACCCTCCTTTTGTCGACACACCTGATCGCTATCTTGTTAAAGTCTTCGTATCTCGCAGTGTGCCATGCATTAACCGGTACACCACGTCTTGATAATCAGTAGATCCTGATTATTTTGACTGACGCGAAGCCCGCGCATTTCATTGGTAAACAAAATTAGCGTGCAGAGTCAAAGTTCTGAATGCCAACTCCCAAGGCTCCCCCCCCCCCCCCATTCTCCGTGCACAGGCCAAATACTCCTGAAATGAACACGTAGTGATAGTAAAAAATGCGACGTTGAATATGGCCCCCATCCTAAAACCTTTCCTGTTTGAGTCAATACATAAAATAATGCGCGTTATTTGTCTTCCTTATATGAAAGCGAGGTTATCAATATTTTACAGCTGATTGGGCATATTTAAAGTGCATAGAAACTAAAATTCTCAAGATGAAGACGAATACATGACATAGCATTGTATGTGTTTGCCGACGTCGGAAAGAAAATTATTCATTCAAAAAAGTGTTGTTCTATTTGGACCTACATAAATTACCGACAACGACAACAACAACAACAAGCGTATTTGTGATTATCCTCACTATCCCTCTAAAAGATTGATCTGAAGTCAAACCCACATATGACATCACCGACAAAATCACCTTTTGCTGCAAAGCATCTTAGGTACATGCAAGCAAAATAATCTCTATCATACGTAGAGTCAATAGAATTGCCTCTGCCTAACTCAAAGTGCCTCATGTCTACTAATTGGAGGGAAACCAAGTGGAGACAATATGAAATAATCACCTATACTTTATAACGTCTGGGGTTTGCATTATCGCCATGAGAACACACATACTTTTATTGTCTGTAGGCCTATATAGAGAACATGGACTTTACGCTCAATGATATAGCTTGCACAAACATATAGTCACAGCACAAATCCAACATATGAACATCTTATACTTTGTTCTGAACAGAGATTTGAGAGTCATGTTAGAGGTCATGTAGACACTATGGTATAATGCACGTTGGCAAGTTACAAAAGCATAGTCATGCAGTGTTCAATTCGAACTGAATTTAAAAAATAGTTTTGATGTCCAACCGATACAATGCGGGAACGGCAAGTGACTAAATGTGGTAGAATACTCAGCATGAGAAATATGTATTCCAACTGGCGTTGTTCATGCTTTCACGAAACTATAATTCCAGTCAGAATTGTGCATGGAATCAAGAGTAAACAATAAGATACAGATAAGATCAGTCTGATAGTGTCATGACATGGCGAACTTTATCTGCGAAATGTTCTCATGATTCCATGCCAGTAATGCTAGAGGTGAAGGAAAAACGCACACATTTCATTCCCACTCTCTATAATGTATAGCTGATATACTTAACTGAATTAAATGTTTATCTCTAGGAGAAATATAAGCGGAAATACGCTTTAAAACAACTATATCACTAATTAGCGAATTGTCTAAAGAAGAAAATATAGCATGCTACGGCAGCGTCTGACAAAAAAGACATTTGTTGCTACATGTATTGACAAAAAAGTGGTATTATTCTATGAATTTCGTTATTCATTTTGCAATCTTTAAAGATGTCTGATCTACTAAGAAAGACTTAGAATTATAGGCATTTGTCTATCGATCATCAGAAATCATGATCAAGATACATGTATTATATTACTTTGGGGAATGTCATTACAATGAGAGCAAGTTAAAGTGAATAAATTCAAAATTTTGAATGGAAACCCTTTTTCATTTTGCTTCATTTTTATCAAATGTATCAGTTTCATAATCTTTGCAATCATTTATTGTCTGCACCATTACATCAATGTGGTCTTCTGTGTGTGTGAGTGTGTGTGAGTGTGTGTGTGTGTGTGTGTGTGTATGTGTGTGTACGTGTACGTGTGTGGATGTAAGCATTATATGATGGCCCAATTATGATTATGCATATGAAAGTACAGCATCTGCTGCATAGCCTTTCTGTATACAGCGCACTCTGTAAGTCACCTTTCTATCATGCTTGCAGTGGTTTTCATAATAACCTTACCTTTCAGTACTATTAATTGAATACTAAGTACAGTTCGACCTCGATTATCAGGCCTCCTTTTATCCGGAAATCTCTATTATCCGGACGCATTCACGCAGTGAAGGACTTTTTTTTTCATCCAAAAATTGAGAAAAAACATTGACTTTAACATCTTTTCATGGATGGATTTCACTAATTTCATAAGATATGCATGATAGGTTTCTCAATATGTAATGAGGTAAAACATGTATGATTTTCACATAAAGATATACTTTATTTTTGTGAAGAAGGAACTACAATTTTGTGCAGGCTAGCATAGATTACACCACCGTTGCGGGGTACGCTACCTGCCTAGCTGCCAGTGCACTGGGACGGCAGCTTGGACGGCAGCTATATACATTAACATTGTGTCTCCCATATCCGGCCAATTCGCTTATCCGGATGAGCGCTGGTCCCGACATGGCCGGATAATCGAGGTCGAACTGTACATGTCCATGAGGAGACCCCTCTGGCAAGGCATACGGGCAGAAAGAGAGGACAGAGTGACTAAGATTTACCTGTAAGCTGGAAACTGTTGTTGTTGTCGTAATGGTAGTAGTTAAGAGGAGTGTTATCTGAAAAAAATAAAAAAAAATATATATATATGTACATGTGTGTATATATATATATATATATATATGTATATATATATATATATATATATATATATATATATATATATATAAATTGCACCTTAACGTTAACCCTAAAAAGACGGGGGGGGGGCTTTTTGGGCCTCCTCCCCTCGACATTTTTTGCGATAAATCTGGGACGTAAAGATCTCACGCCGCGACGTTTTATAACTTTTTTCTTTCAAGTATTGCGCAACTCTGGAGACCAAATATTTTGTAAGTGCATGTCAGACCCAAAATTGCTCAAAATCGTGATTTGATGTACAAATTCAATGCAAATTCTGTTTCTGACCAAAATTCATAAATGTATCATTATTTTTACTTTTACTGATCAATATCAATCTGATTAATTTTATGTTCTTTATGATCGAAATAGTGTCGCCGATGATTTCCACTGGAAAAAAAACAATAAAGAAAACAGTTAAAAACAATGAAATACATGAGAAATTATAAAAACAATAAAATGTACTAGAAAAAAGAAATTGATACCGCCGGTTTTTTTTTTTTTTTTCATATACTTTCAATAAGAATCCTATGTACACAGAGTATCTAAACAAAAAATTAGCAGTTTTGTACATTTAATTACAAATTAACAACCATTTTTTAAATTCATGCATAAATTAGCGTAATCAATCTATTAAAAATAAATTTGAAAATTTGTGAAATAATTAACTATTCAGTTTTGCAGATTACCTTGTGGGTGATGCGCTTGCCAATTTTCCTTGCGATCACGCGGTCAACGGCCAAAGATCTTGGGGTGCCCAGTCCTACGAGGCATCAAAATAGCCCAGTCTCGTTGGGGTTTAACATACATAAAAGCAATACATGTACCCCCATCTACACCGATAAAGAGTTTGTTTGCAAAAACCGAAAAGTCCATTTTTGAAGATTTTGAAGTACGGTCACTGTCACAAAGTACAAAATAATACCTTTTAAATGATATATTGGTCACTACATATAAAGGTACATTTTTGAAGTTATGGTCAAAAGAAGCAAAAATTTTCTTATTATTCTCTTTATTTTTCTTGACCTTTAATCACAAATATCTCCATTTGGCAAATATGGACTTATCGATTTTTGCGAACAAACTCTTCATATATATATATATATATATATATATATATATTATATATATATATATATATATACATATATATATATTTATATATATATACATATATATATATATATATATATATATATATATATATATATAATTATATGGTCCTAGCGCGTATAGCTTGTTATGGTATCACGCGCTTAAAGTGAGTTAATTCAATCCAAATGCATTGTTCAATGATATCATTTCTGGGATGTAATAATTGCCTGATGGATGCGCCTCAGGTTGCATGAAACTCTGAGTAGCAATAAATACGGATGAACCTGCAGTCAACCGCGTGAACTTGTTCAAATACTTCTGTCTAAAGCTCTTCCTTTGAGGATATCGAACACTCTTCATAGAAGGATAAAATCACCAAGTGTACATATATTTTTATATATTTATATGTATAATTATACAGATTTAGATCTATTGCCATTTTAGGTTTTTATCACATACACACACACACACACACACACACACACACACACACATATATATATATATATATATATATATATATATATATATACATATATAACATAAAAGAACATTTTTATCTGCGCATTAATTTTGATCAGGGAAGCAGTCTGCGATCACACGGTAGTATCCACATGATGTTCGTCTTTCCAGGCTTTCAATTCTTTGTAACATGCTCAGCGCAGTCCAACAGAGTACTAGTAGTCAAAGGACTTCATACAAACATATTAAGCATTCAGTGAATGAAAGAGGCATGGAGAGTGATCATGAGGAGAACAAACATCCCTTTATTCATCAGGTATATTCTCCAATTTCACATTTACTCTAATATGCAGAGCAACAACATGACAAAATGGTGCATAGCGTACAAATAACAAAAAAGACAAATAAAAAATAAAAAATATATATACATGTTAACACATATACATGTATGCACAGAAAGTGAGCATACATACACTCATGATATGCGATGATCCTAAATGTTGACTACTATATAATACTTCACAGACAAGTGGAAAATAATGATGAAATATCTTTCTGAATTTAAACTAGGAAAGTTTTCCTCCAAAATGCCTACAACTTGTATTTTGTCTTGGGAAATAATGTGTTACACCAACAGGAGAGAGAGAGAAACTAGAAATGTCGCTATGGCGACTGATGCCTCTGCCATAATCCATGATTCTCCCAGTAGGTGTATAGTACAATGTCTTCACAATGTGTGACGACAGTTTCACATAACTGGCAAAATATTGAAATGACAGGTTTGTCAGAAATATCTTGAATGTTCACTTTCCTTGAACTGGGTTTGCTATAATTTTCTAAGAGTGCAGGTACACAATGTATTTGGGGAATTGAGAATTTTTACTTGACTTCTGACCGACCCTTTTATAAGTCTATGCATTTAGTAATTTCCAAGGTATAAAGAAAGAGTGTTATTACAGTACAAAATAGATTTTTGGGGGCATTGAAACCTGGCCTTTGACCCTTAACCTTTGACCTTCTGACTTGCAATTTCCCAGAGAATCTCCTTTAGGTAATGCGTGTATATATAAAGTTTTAAAACTAATAATGCAAGCATTGCATATCATACTAGTATATGAGGGAAATAGTCAAATTTTGAGGAGTTGACCTTGACCTTTGACCCATGACTATTGACCCATGACCTCTAAATTCCCTAGATAATCCCTGCCAGTCAGTACATGCGTATGTACCAATATCTATGAAGATACATTGAACCATTTGCGAGAAAAGTGATATTGCAACATTTTCACTTGACCTTTGACCTTTTGACCTTTTACCTTATGACATGAAACTCTCTCTGGAGAATCTTTACGCAGTAGTACATGTCTACACTAAGTTTAAAGAAAATACCTTCTGGCATTGCATAGATATGGGGGAAATAGCAACATTTTTAGCATTTGACCTTGACCTTTTGACCTTTGACCTCTTGCCAATGTCACTAAAATCTACTGAACTAATTGCCCATCATACATCATCCTTGGACCAAGTTTGGTGAAAGCTGCTTCATCCAGTTTTGAGTTATCACGTAAACAGATAAATTTTAGGATTTGACCTTGATCTTTGACCTTTGACCTCTGTCCAATTTCACTAAAAAACTAATCAAGTAATTGTCCCATCATACATCATCCTTTGACAAAGTTTGGTGAAATTTGCTTGATCCAGTCTTGAGTTATCACGTAAACGGATACTTATTTCATGATTTGACCTTGACCTATGACCGGCCTTTGGCCGATTTCACCCAAAATCTAATCAAACAAGGAAAAGTAGAAATTACGCAGTGCGTAACATATGTCCCCGCCGGAAGTAGCATTTTGTAACAAAATGTGCAATATAGGTAAAAAATCAAGGTCAAAGGTCAAAGAAGTCAAAGGTCAAAATTCTGTGTAGAAGTTTTGAAGCCCTCACCTAGTGCCATCACATAAAGCAAATGGAATCGAAATTGGGTTAGAAATGGCGAAGGAGTAGCATTTTGTAGCCAATGTACAATATAGGTCAAAAATCAAGGTCAAAGGTCAAAGAAGACAAAGGTCAAAATTCTGTGTAGAAGTTTTGAAGCCCTCACCTAGTGCTATCACATAAAGCAAACGGAATCGAAATCGGGTTAGAAATGGCGAAGGAGTAGCATTCTGTAGCAAAATGCACAATATAGGTCAAAAATCAAGGTCAAAGGTCAAAGAAGTCAAAGGTCAAAATTCTGTGTAGAAGTTTTGAAGCCCTCAACTAGTGCCATCATATAAAGCAAACGGAATCGAAATCGGGTTAAAAATGGCGAAGGAGTAGCATTTCGTAGCAAAATGTACAATATAGGTCAAAAATCAAGGTCAAAGGTCAAAGAAGTCAAAGGTCAAAATTCTGTGTAGAAGTTTTGAAGCCCTCACCTAGTGCCATCACATAAAGCAAACGGAATCGAAATCGGGTTAGAAATGGCGAAGGAGTAGCATTTTGTAGCAAAATGTACAATATAGGTCAAAAAATCAAGGTCAAAGGTCAAAGGTCAAAATTCTGTGTAGAAGTTTTGAAGCCCTCACCTAGCGCCATCACATAAAGCAAACGGAATCGAAATCGGGTTAGAAATGGCGAAGGAGTAGCATTTTGTAGCAAAATGTACAATATAGGTCAAAGGTCAAGGTCAAAGGTCACGACTGAAATTCTGTGTAGAAGTTTCAAAGCTCCCATGTAGTGCTATCATATAAAGCAAACAGAATCAAAATTGGCTCATAAATGACAGAGAAGTAGCAAATTGAAGATTTTGATCACACACGGACGCACACACGGACACACGGACACACGGACACACGGACGGACGGACGGACAGACGGACGGACACACGGACACACACACGTACGGAGCCCGTTTCATAGTCCCCTGCTCGAACTCGTTCGGCGGGGACAATAATTGCCCCATCATACTTTATACTTGGACCAAGTTTGGTAAAATTCCAGTAAATATTACTCAAGTTATCGCATAAACGAAAGCGGACGGACGTACGGACAACTCGAAAACATAATGCCTCCAGCACCACTTCGTGGCGGAGGCATAAAAAAAAGCATTGTTTCAAAAGTAAACGAATGGTGAAAAACTAACAGAAACCAGACAATCAAGAAAAAGATACTGACTGTCCAGATGCTGACATATCATCACACATGGCACAAAATCTGTCCCTCTTCTATAGGTTTGGATTTGTAGCTAAACTTTGATATTGGATCATAATTTTGAGAAATTTTTCAGGGCAAACAATCTTTGTGCATTTTGTACCCTGCAACAATTCAGCAAAAAACTAGATATATCGCTACGGCTACTGATATGCCTCCGCCATAATGCATGGTTCTCCTAATAGGTCTATAGTACAATGTCTTGACAATGTGTGATGACAGTTTCACACAATTGGCAAAATATTAAAATGACAGGTTTGACACAAATGTGCTGAATGTTCACTTTCCTAGAACTAGGTTCAATTGGATGAATGATTAAAATGTCAGAGTGCAGGTATTTGGGGAACTGATGATTTTTACTTGACTTTTGACCCTTCGATAAGTTTATGCATTGAGTAATTTTCAAGGTATTGAGAAAAAGTATAATTTCAGTATCAAATGGGAAAATAGCATTATCTAAATCTGGCCTTTGACCTTTGACCTCACAGTTCCAAAGAGAATCACTGTTAGGTTGAACATGCATAAATATGTGTTTCATGATGATACCTTGAGTTACTTTTGAGATATGGAGGAAAAAGTGCAATTTAGCACTTTCACTTGACCTTTTACCTTTTGACCTTTGACCTTTTGGCAAGAAACTTCCCCCAAAATATATATTGGGTAATACATGCCATACATCAAGTTAAAAAAAAAACAAACCTTCAGGCATATTGCATTTTAAGGAAAGTAGTGATATTTTGAGGAGTTGACCTTGACCTTTGACCCCCCTGACCTTTGACCCATGACCCCCAACTTCCCTAGATAATCACTGCCCATCGGTACAAGCATATATACTAAGTTCCATGAAGATACCTTGAACCATTTGCGAGATATGGAGAAAAACATGAAATTTCAATTTTTTTCACAAAATAACCTGTGACCTTTGACCTTTGACCCTGTGACCCTAAAATCCACACAAAGTATTATCCCCCAAGGATATACCCTCATACCAAGTTTGATGTAAAACCACCACACGATTCTTGAGATATCGACACAAACAAAACAGGACGGACGGACGTACGGACGGACGTACGGACGACCCGAAAACATAATGCCTCCGGCCACTTCGTTGCAGAGGCATAAAAAAAGAAAAAGAAAATAAAATCATAAAATAAATAAGAAATGTGAATACTATTTCACCACAGCTTGTCTACAGAATTTATACATTATTATTTGGCCTAGTATTGACCACACTGTGAAAATCACATTACTTGCTAGACTACCAATCAGCTACTTTACCAGTACTCTCTCTGTTTCTGCTTCATTTGGGTGGCAGCAAATGACAGGTGATACAAATGTACATTGTACTCTGTACAATGTCATCTGACTGTGTATAAAATCAAAGGAAAATCTGTTACAATAAGCTTGCGTGCAACCACATACTACTTTCAATGAGGTGAAATTGGCTGGACTAATTTTCAATCACATTATTCATTTTGAATAGTTCATCTCCTTTCAGCATGATTACAATGAGGTACCACTTATACCTATAAGGTGAAATCACCAGTCGGGCTACCCCGTTTATGATCAGGTTTAACTACACCTACTGCACAGTCGACCTCACTGAACAGGCTATAGGCATTCAACCTGAAACACACACACATGATGTCTTCTTTAAATACACAAAGACTAGCACAAGTTGGCTAGAAAATCAGTTTGGTCAATTTCTTACTGTATACATGCTTCATGGCATGAAAGTGTGGTAAACATTATTCCATGTTTGTTTGCTTTTGTTTTTATTTCACATTTCTTACATTCTGTATTTTCTTTTCTCTAAATTAGTTGAATTTCCCTTTGCATGGTGAATAGCATGCAGAAATCTACTGCCAGAAAGAGATATCGCAGTTGTATTGTAGTTGGCATCACCATGTCACTTCTCAGGTCATTGACAATTGAGGGCGCTATGCACTGTAACTCCTTGTGTTTTAGATTATTTTTTTTCAGATCTAGATGAGTAAAAGCCCCATGTCAAAAAGGTTCCAGGCATTTTGTACATTTTCCTTACTGCAATGGAGGGACTCCTTCAGCAAAACAGACAGTAGGGGGCGCTGTGCACTTTAATTCCTCATGTTTCTTGATTGGCTGGATTTAATTAGGTCAAACCTTCCAGGTTAAAACAGGCAAAGTGTGATGCCATTTCATGTTTTCATTATGACAGCACAAAATCTCTCTCATCCACCTGGCGATAGAGGGTGGTGTGTCCTTTATTTGTTCCATGTCTTAAGTTTGTGACAAAGTCTTATTTATTAGTGGAAAATTGAGCAAAGAACATGGGATTCCATTGGGATTCGAACCCGAGACCTCTGGATTGTCAGCCCGGTGCTCTACCAACTGAGCTATACAAAGCCCTAGTTCAGTGTCCGTCCCTGAAACCCTAAATTCTCAATGCAGTAAATGTACAATGGCCATAACAGGTTGTAGTAACTAGATAGACAGAGGTCTTTCTATTTTTCATAACTTTCTCAAGACTGCTAATTAAGAGTTTCCTCAGGGTTGGCAAACAAGAGAGGGTGCCATGAACATCCTTCATATTTTTGTGCATCTTGTTTCCATCCTACTCCATCTCCTCTGTGACTCTTAGTCGGAACAGGTGGCTGGAATCTATTCACAGGATGACATTGTGACATCATCTGGTACCCATCCATGAATGTTGCACGAGAGTCCTGTGGCTTGGACAACAATAGAGGGCGCTGTGTATTGCATCTTCAGTATTTTCTTTCTCTGTATTCACTGTTGTCTGCATCTGCATCGAATAGGCAGCTAGATTCTACTGGCAAAAAGTGACATTATTTAACATCTTCCCATCACCACGGCAGCGAGTTTACATCAGCAATGCCATGGCAAATCCACAAGGATTAAAAATTGTAACAAAACTTGGAGACTTGCGGCTCACTTGGTTTCTAGCCAGTCTAGTCGTCACCGCCTTTAACCCGTTGAAGACTAGTCACCAGTATACTCTGGCAGGTGTCTATGAGAAATGCATGTTGTACAAACTCAGTCTCTCTTCAACAGGTTAAGGAGAGTGATATTCCTTATCAGAAAAGATGTTCCCAGCTGCGGGAATCCCACTCCAGGAATCCCGCTGTAGGAATCCCGCTGTGGGAATCCTGTTGTCTCCTCTCAGAGTGCGTCGAGCTGCTTGATGAGAGCTTCCCGGTCCCGGAGGGCCTTCGCTGCCGCATCCCTCTCCTTCTTGGTAGGGGAGCGCTTCTTCTGCTTGGCTGCCATGATGCGCCGGTAGTAGTCAATGCACTGGAGTGGGAGAGACCACAGCAGGTTAGGGAAAACACTCTACCCTATTAAATCTTACAGACAAATTTTAAGCTCTGTTTGTACCGGGGTGAAACCTTTGTGTGCCACACTAACTCGAGACTACAATGCCAGGGCACTTTTGGAATGCATTCCATTTTTCAAAGCCATGTAACTTTTTACAGATGCTTTTTATGCTACAAATGCATTTCAGCAGAGATGAAGGAAAATTGTAAGCTTTGCATTAAAGGTAGATTTCCTGACAAAGCCATATCTAGAAGGTTCTCAATGTACTTATTATTGAATGAGCATTCGTGGTAGATCTGAAGATCAAAGACACAAAATATAGCACAAACAAACTAGTCGCACTACTTACATAATCCTTTGATTTGAACATATTTTCATTAACAATACAAAATTATAACAGGATGAACTTACAGTACTTGCTTGAAAGGACGCGACATACCTCGTTGTCTGCAGCGCGGAGTTTCTGCCTGAGATCCTGCCTCTTCATCTCCTCCTTAGCCAGTTTGATGAGCCGCTGCTTCTGGCTGCGATTGTGAGCGTAGAGCGCCTTCAGCTCCTCCTGTCTTTTCTGGAGCTCGATCAGGACCTCGTCTTCCTCTGCCATGACCATGGGGTCGTCGATGTCGAGCAGACCTGAAAACATGGTGGTAAAGAGGTTGGAATATCAGTCAAGTGCACAAAACTGAAAGAGATTGAGCTCTCTACTTTTAAGAATTTGGCAAAGACAATCTTTGACTAGTGGTTGATATATAACAGGGAGCTTTGCAAAAGGAACAGCAAGCTGAAGTGAAGGTTTGTTTGTTTGTTTGTTTGCTTGTTTGTTTGTTTGTTTGCTTGCTTGCTTGTTTGTTCATTTTCCATCTGAGAAGATGTCTGGATAGCCCATATTCAACTACGCTAAGCTGGTTTTCCCTAGGGTCCAGTTGGATGCGAGCCAGGACCACTTCATTGGGTTAAACACCCTGCTCTTTGCAACGAAAGAATGAAGCGGGATCTTTCACGTGCATGAGTTGTTACTCTCTCACACACGGGACCTCCATTTTTGTGTCCTGTCCAGGGGACAGAGTGTTTTGCCTCTTGCTAGAGGGGACGGTATGATTACACACAACATTTGCTCAGTACAGATTCTGCTTTGAACCCGGGATGCTTTTGTCGAAGGCAGACATGCTAAAGACTGAGCCAGCTAACTGCCCTCTCACAAACACACTCTGCACACCCCACATACCAGTCTGATCCCTTCTCACTCACCCTGTGCTAGTAGTTCCTCCTTAATCCTTGCCTCCAGAGCCTTGGTGTGTGGTACTGTGAAGGGGCGGTTACCATTCTTGGGGGAAGTGGCTGTGTTGCCATCGGTGACGGTCCCATTTTCTTCCTGCTGGAAGAAAAAAAAAATCAAAATATACCAAATAAAACAAATTTATGAATTTTAATTTTTGGAGAGTCACTAGAAAATACAGGTTACACCAATTGTAACTGAGTTCTTGGGACCTGCAGTTTTCTTGCATTATATAAATAAAATAATTGCTATAAGTATATCTGATATATGGAAAGTAATCATGGGATCTGTATTTTTACTTTGCTGAACGGAAATTAAGTTACAACTATGGTCATTATAGTAATATATAGATATTCACATTTACACAACATTGCTGACTATGGTTTCGTGTAGACCCAAGCAGCTCACTCATACATGTACTGCACTACAAACAGTGTTACACAATGCCTTGTAGGTATTTCGGCATACTGTAAAGCGAGGAACGTTCACGTGCATTTTAATATTCTGAATTTTGCGAGAGCCATGGTTCCCAAATTGAAATGCATGCAAAAGTTCTCGTCTACACTATATGCACTGAATGCCAGTGGCAATTGGCGAAAATTTCATGCTGCAGAAAATTCACTGGCTCCAATGTGCGAAAATTTCATGCCACATAAATATTATGTCTTACAGTAGTTGACTCTTAAGTTGAAACTATCCAGGTGGGGTTAGCAGAAGACCACAGAAAAAGAGCGCTTACTTTAGTCGTCTCCACGAAGAACTCCTCCTCCAGAGGACACATGATATTCTCCTCTACGAGAGCTGAAATGAGACGCTGGGTCAGCGTTCCAAACGGACAGATGTCGTCATCCGGCCTGGGGTTCAGAAAACAAACATACGGGATTGTCATCATAATGAGGAGTAAACATAGAATGCCATTAACCTTGTCATATAAGGTTTCTTTACTATTCAGGATACGAAAACAAAGATATTAGGTCCAACAAACTCACCTTGTCATTCAAGGGTTTTGATAATATCCGACCTCTCTATGGCAAAGTTCCAATGTACATGGATGGTCACTTATCTGACCACCTCTTAAGAAAACACAAAATGTGGTCATTATACACAGGTGGTTTTTGTAGACGGGATTGGTATGGTAACCATTGTGATAGACATGCCTGATATTAGTGCCCTATATGATTACATGTATACCACAGCACTGAATATACATGCTCACCTGTATAAAGTCACATGTGTTAGGCAATTACCCTGTCCTACCAAACAACAATGTGTTGGTAGCATACCTACTGACCCGACTTAATGAAGGTGGTACAATCTTTGTCCAAGGTTTAAACCATAGACAAAGATTGTACCACCTTCAACTTTTGTACAACCTTCGTGAATTTGGGCCTCTGAGTCCGAGTAGACCCACACAGCCCTGATCTTCAAAGTGGCAAAACATTTTATAAACACCTTTTGCAGATACGATTATGTAAAGTAAAACAGTGACTGATACATTTAACAGGGTTAAAAGCATCAGACGTAACTGCAGTCATGGAAACATACCTGTCTGCTTTCTTGAGCATGGCTTTTGCTTCCTTCACGTTTGGAGACGGTCCCTTCTTCTTGTCTGTTATCCTGCCTCCTGCAGCAAACAAACGAATGATAATGAATTCATATTTCAGAGGTTCCCAATTCAGAGACTCCAACCCTACGCACCTTCTGATCTAGAGATTCTCCCGCCTGAAACCCATAGCAAACGGGAGACTCCAACTTGATGTGCGCGAAGCGCATATCACGGGTGCAAAGTTCCTTGCGGCCGGGGTCCAGGGCCCGCTTGGGCCCTGGAAGCTCTAATAATTAGGGTTCTTGATGTTCTCTTGTGCTATCTAAGGCGTAGTTTTTCAACATACGAAGACAAAAAGTAAGAAATCATTTCAAACGGGAGACACAGAGCCAGGGCGGGAGAAATTAAATCTCAAGCGAGAGAGCGGGAGATTTTTCAAAAGTGGGCTTTCGGCGGGAGATCTCCCATCGAAAGCGGGAGAGTTGGAGTCTCTGCCAATTACAGCAGTGGCAAATGTCTCTGTTGAAATACTCAAAATGTGTTAAGATGATATCAGAGTCTAATGAAACTTGCAGGGAAAGCAGCTGAACTGCGTGTAGACATTACAAGCTCAAAAGAGAAAACTTCTGTTTGTTTGTTTGCTTTTTGTTTCTTTGTTTCCTTCTTTTTTGCAGATTGGTGAGTGACAACTGTAGATACTCATTTAATGATAAAGGTTACGGTATCATTTTGGAGAATCTAGTGAAAAAGTTTGATTCCTGTATGCTGTTATCTATTAAAGGCAGAACATGGATTAGATCATGTTTGTGTCAGAAAAAGCTCTGGTTATGACAATGAATGGCTCTGAATATAAATAGCTCAATATACAATAATAAAGCTACCAGGCTATAAATATAACTATTGTAATATCAACACCCTCATCAAAATCACTATCTCCATCTTCATCATCATCCTGCACATACATCATTATCAATCTAACTTTAATCACATTAATCATCATGAATATACATGTAGCCATCATTATTTTCAGCATCACCATAATCATTTCCAGCAGCGCTGTTTTCTTTAGTTTCTTTGGTATAAAGTACAGAAAGGGAAGACAACTGCCACTAGAGGGCCTCCTACCTTCTCGCTGCTCCTCCAACAAGTCTTCATGCGCCCAGCGTACTGTGTAGTGTTTCCCTAGCGATGGGATCTTGAAATACTCCACCTCCTCATCCCCGCTCTTGATCAGCTCGTCCAAGACTTTCAGGTCATCGTTGGTGATGTCAGCACAGTAGGGCTCCACAGACGCCCAGAAGCGGTCGATAGTGTCGTTTCGGGGCAGGCGAGGGGGCGCCGCCTCGGAGAGTGGATCGTCAGTGAACTCGTACTCCTGGAGCTTTTGCTATATCATACAGAGGAAAGGGGAAAAAAATCACTTTCAGACCAACATTCATCTATGTTTACAGTATATCCAATGGACTCACCAATCATTGGCTTTACCATATCACTCAATGGACGTGAAAAAAACAAAAACAAAATAAAACATGTGTCGATAACAACACTCCAAACTAAATGGAAGTCAAAGAAATCTATGAGCTAAGAGCAAAACTTATTCAGGGCATAAAGTATAAAGGGAGCAAATTGTCTTGTCCAAAGATGGGTTGCTATGGCAACTGAGCATTTAAGCATCTTAAGCCTAACATCCTAACTTCACAGGTTTCCAGGAGCAATCTTATCGACTGGGAACTGTTCATGTTTCCATCCACTCACATGCATGCTCTTGGCTTTGGGTCGGTTCGGTCCTGAGGGTGTACCAGCATTGTTCATTTTGCCGCTAGACTCCTTCATCTTCTTTGGAGGTTTCTCCGATTTCTCTTCAGTTCTCCCTCTCTTGCCTGATGAGGGTGTGCTTGCTGCATCCTCTTTTTTGTCCTGCTAGTTAGATTAAAGCCACACACACAAACACAAACAACAAAAACAGGATGAATCTGAGGCTGGAACCTATTTTTGCATCTTCATTCAATAATTGTTGCAGAAATGAGAATCAATAATACTATAGGTTACCTTCTACTTCTACTGTTACTCCTGACATACAACCATTGTGTTGAGGTACGAACTCTGGAATTGATTAGTAAAGAATATTAACAAAGTTTAAAGTGTTCATTCCTCAATACTGAAGTAGAGGTTATCATCAATACAATCAGTATATAATTTTGGATACAAGATGAAACCAGGGTATCATCATACATAATTTGAACACAAAAACATTCTTCTTGGGTCCAATCATCAAGTAACAAGATCCATGCCTTCACAATAATGTCACTTTTCCTTTTTGATTGCTACAATTACAGAATATAATTAATGCCTTCTTTGATTTTTTATTGTTTCATTTACAGATTTGTAATAAAAAACAAACTTTGACTCTGTCAGGAAGTCTGTGAGTAGACAGCAGCAGATCATCTAATTTGCATCAAGACTGTTGATATAACTCAAGAAAAGATAAAGATGAGATTGAAAATCTGTAACACTTTTTTTCCTTTTTTTTTTCGTCTGTGCTCAATGGTTCTTTTGCTGCTTTTTGTGTGTAGTTGAGCATGTGGTTACACATCAAGAGTTGAGATATTGGATGACACAAATAACCACAACCCAACCAAGAGAGAGAGCATGTGATGAAGGTCAGAAAGTGGTAGAGGGAGAGAGGGTCTACTCACCGGTTTTGCCCCCTTCTTATCCTTCTTGCTGGTGTCCTGGAGGTCAGAGAGGGTCTGCACTTCCTGCTGGATCTGACGGATCCGACGAGACACAGCCGCCAGCATGGTCTCCAGCTCCAGCTGAAGGCAGTCAAGCTCCTCTAGGCTGATGGTGCCATTCTCAACTTCCTTCTCAACAACTGGTTGGGGACAAAGATGAGAGGTGGAGTGGGGGGGGGGGGGAGTAGAGGAAGAGGGGGAAGAGAAAGAGGGGGAAGAGGAGGAGGAGGAAGAAGAAGAGGAGGAGGTGGAAAAGGAGATGGAGGTAATAGAGGAGAAGGGAGAGAGGATAAGCCAAGGAAGAGGAGGAGGAAGAAGAAGAGGAGGAGGTGGAAAAGGAGATGGAGGTAGTAGAGGAGAAGGGAGAGAGGATAAGCCAAGGAAGAGGAGGGAAATAGAGGGAGGAGAGATGAGAGGAGGAGGAAGAAGAAGAGGAGGAGGTGGAAAAGGAGATGGAGGTAGTAGAGGAGAAGGGAGAGAGGATAAGCCAAGGAAGAGGAGGAGGAAGAAGAAGAGGAGGAGGTGGAAAAGGAGATGGAGGTAGTAGAGGAGAAGGGAGAGAGGATAAGCCAAGGAAGAGGAGGAGGAAGAAGAAGAGGAGGAGGTGGAAAAGGAGATGGAGGTAGTAGAGGAGAAGGGAGAGAGGATAAGCCAAGGAAGAGGAGGAGGAAGAGGAAGAGGAGGAGGTGGAAAAGGAGATGGAGGTAGTAGAGGAGAAGGGAGAGAGGATAAGCCAAGGAAGAGGAGGAGGAAGAGGAAGAGGAGGAGGTGGAAAAGGAGATGGAGGTAGCAGAGGAGAAGGGAGAGAGGATAAGCCAAGGAAGAGGAGGAGGAAGAAGAAGAGGAGGTGGAAAAGGAGATGGAGGTAATAGAGGAGAAGGGAGAGAGGATAAGCCAAGGAAGAGGAGGGAAATGGAGGGAGGAGAGATGAGAGGAGGAGGAAGAAGAAGTGGAGGAGGAGGAAAAGGAGATGGAGGTAGTAGAGGAGAAGGGAGAGAGGATAAGCCAAGGAAGAGGAGGAGGAAGAAGAAGAAGAGGAGGTGGAAAAGGAGATGGAGGTAGTAGAGGAGAAGGGAGAGAGGATGATCCAAGGAAGAGGAGGGAAATGGAGGGAGGAGAGATGAGAGGAGGAGGAAGAAGAAGAGGAGGAGGAGGAAAAGGAGATGGAGGTAGTAGAGGAGAAGGGAGAGAGGATGATCCAAGGAAGAGGAGGGAAATGGAGGGAAGAGAGATGAGAGGAGGAGGAAGAAGAAGAGGAGGAGGAGGAAAAGGAGATGGAGGTAGTAGAGGAGAAGGGAGAGAGGATAAGCCAAGGAAGAGGAGGGAAATGGAGGGAGGAGAGATGAGAGGAGGAGGAAGAAGAAGAGGAGGAGGAGGAAAAGGAGATGGAGGTAGTAGAGGAGAAGGGAGAGAGGATAAGCCAAGGAAGAGGAGGGAAATGGAGGGAGGAGAGATGAGAGGAGGAAGAAGAAGAGGAGGAGGAGGAAAAGGAGATGGAGGTAGTAGAGGAGAAGGGAGAGAGGATAAGCCAAGGAAGAGGAGGAGGAAGAAGAAGAGGAGGAGGTGGAAAAGGAGATGGAGGTAGTAGAGGAGAAGGGAGAGAGGATAAGCCAAGGAAGAGGAGGAGGGAAATAGAGGGAGGAGAGATGAGAGGAGGGGAAATGAAGAGCAGGAAAAGGAGGTGGAGGGAGAAGAGTAGGAGGAGTAGGGAAAGAGGACAAGGGGAAGGTGGAGGAAGAGGAGGAAAAGGAGAAGAGAGGAGACGACAAGGGGGAAGAGGGTAGGTTTAGGAAGTGCAAGAATGAAGTAGGGGGAGTATATGAGAGGAGAGTATGGGAGGAGGTGGAGGAGAAGCAGGGGAGGGAAACAAAGATGAGAGGAAGATGAGGAATACGAAATAGAGGAGGAACAAGAGTGGGAGAGAGAACATACACAGGAGAGAGGAAGAGAAGAGAAGAAGAGAAGAGGAAAAAAATAAGAGCATGGGAGAAGAAAGAAATCAATCATACAATGTAATACTACTACTTTGTATGTACGTGTATATGATTTCAGTGTGTTCACTGTTATTTCTGGCTGCGAAACATCAACAGTGCGCCGTCATGGCAAATCACGACAAAAGCCTGAAAATGAAAGGAAAGTGCATACGTCATTGGACATGTTTAGATTTTTACCAATTGGGATTGGGCCAAGGGATAATGCTGGTTTTGCTACCTTTCATCTTCATCTTCTTATTTCTTCCCGCTCTTCATCTTCCTCATCTTCATTGGTTTGTAGATAATTTTGTTTGTTACATCCCTAACCGTTAGACATCCCCATTGTAGACAATAGAGTCTTACAAGTTCTAAATAACCATACAAACATGTAATCCTATCCCAAAGATGAAAACTATAAATTGACTGCAAGATGTTCAGAAACTCACTTGCTGGATATTTTGTCTATGTCTCTCCCTCCAACAGTTACAATGTAAACTGCATAATTTGCATTTTACAGTTCACGAACACAACTTTTTTTAGTACTAATGACTGTGTGTTGTGATAGAGAGCTAGAGACAGTCTCAATAGGACAATACCCGCCGCGCTGCACGGTGAGCATGACTGCAGTACAGTACATGTAACTGCGACCAGCCCCAACACGCAGTGTGTACAGTGTGTAACTGTGTATACGGAGCGTCCCGGGGTTAAGTACATGAGTAAAATTACTAAAGTAAAAAATTCACCCTTGTGTCAGTGACCACAGACAGTCGACGATAACTGATCGAGTCGATCAGTCATGTTTTCTTTGTAACAGAAACAGAGTTAAAGTTAATTTACGTTAGCTAGATCTAAAACTAGACTAGGCCTAGACCTATACTGTAATACTGTATAAATTTACATGAGGTCATTCTTGTAATTGTACATCATGCTGCAGCACTGCAGGGCATAGATCTATCCAAAATAAAAAAGGCAAAAGTTTAGAATCTATTGTCTAGAAAAACACTCACCTGAATTGTATCTCGGACATGATTTCTTGTGGTCGATATGAGCTAACTCGGGAAACTGAAATGGGAGGTCTTTAACATCTGCCATTTTTCACGGAGTTTCCACTGACTGTACTACTGAAGCCGGTGTTGCGAAGTGAGGAGAGATCCACAAAAGGAAGGACACAAAGTTACTGTAACACTACACAGCCGCAGAAAAGACCCACGGCCAGTGCGGTGGTGGTACGTGTGTACACACCACCAGTGACCAGGCATGCGCATGTGATGCAGCGCGTACAGAATCGCATCCGTACTTGTCGGGTAAAAACTCAGCAATTTACATGTTCGTAAGCATTCATTTTTACACCTTCGAAAAATAGGGTCTACATGCGACAGGCTTCAAGTCACAAAATTCACGGCGATATATTGAACAGATGGAAATGGTGGGTTCGTGAACAGCAAACATCAACACACGGACGCCGCAGCCTACCAAACAACAGCATTCAACTACTCTCTACAAAATGATGCGGCAAAAGCTCCTGGGTTAGCTCTGTACACGCTTTAGCGCTAGCGCTCTCTCCAGACGCAGTGGAAAAAAAAAAATGTACACAAAAGCACCATGACCTGACCGAGCGGATGTTGTTGTGGCCAATTTTAATTCCTTTTAGAAAATTAAAAGTCATGGGCAAAAGAATCGAAACCAATATATTAATTTCTAAGGAGCTTTAATTTCTTAAATTTGTTTTTGTTTGGATATCAGTAGAACAAAAAAGATGATTACAATTATTACATTGATCATTTTAGCTTGAGGTTAAATACAATCAAAATGGCGACGCCCATGGGGCAACTCAGCATGAGCCAGTCAGATCTGAAAACTGTTGTGCATTTTGCGGTCTCAATAAGGATTCTACTAAGTGTAATGCAGGTACGGCTTTTGCTGGTAAAATTTAAGCTAGTATTGGGCTATTAAGTATCTTTGTTGGTTTTCAAAATACATTTTTTGTGTAAATAATCGGTACTAGCTCAGTTTGAGTTAGCAATGGTTAGCATGGTTAGGTGGTTAGCCTGTGCTGTGTATTGTCTTCTCGCCTGTCTGGGTAGTTTAAACTTACTGGCGGATCGGATCGGGATCACACGCACCGGTCTCGCCGCACAGCGCGGTGGTCCGTTCTCCCCATCCACAATATGCTGTATCGTGTAGCGTGTAGGCCATGGCCCATACTACCATAGCACACAATGCCTAACCTGTCAATGCCAATGGCTAATGGAAATCCCTAAACGTTAGACCCTACTGACAGATTTGAACTTCAAGTAAATTCTATATTATTTATATGTAACGTTACACTGTTCAGTTGTGAATGTGATTTTTATATGAGTGAGTGGAAGTAGATCTAAATTACTTGAATTTATAGGTGGCTTTTCACGAAAGGGTGCGGAGTGGAGCCGAGTGAAGCACTCAACGCACCCATTGGCCATTGGAGACAAGCCCCCGGCCCTCAGGCCCAGTTTGTCTCAAAAGGATGCGTTTAGCCATTGTGGGCGGAGTATGTTTGAAGAACGCACCCATGGACATGCATGATGGATGCATGGTTTATCTTTAAAGGGTGCAGCGCTCATTGCACCTGTTCAAGATAAGCGCCTCCCCCCCCCCCCCCACCCCCGTTTGTCTCGAAAGGGTGCATTGGGCGGAGTATGTTCGATGAAAGCACCCTTTCTGGAGACAACTGGGGGGGGGGGGGAGGGGCTAGTCTTGAATGTACGCGTAAGCTAGTCTTTAGAGGATTTTCAAATCTTGTCTGTTACAGTAATCTTTACGTTTTTGAATGAAACCAATACAATTTACCTATTTTGCACTGAAAAAGTATGACCTCTGACCATTAAAGGTCCAGTTTACCTTTTGGAGCAGGCATGATTTAAAAAAATGTTCAAGATATCGCATTTGATGCTTATGTGTAGGTCTGTTGTACCACAAAACATCCTAGAGCTCTACCATATAAAATTTTCACAATAAAATCTAAAATATAAGAAGATATCAGTGTTTTTCTCAATAAACCGTACAACAGCTGCAGACGGTTTAGCCTGGAAGCATATTTATTATAACTGTACATTTTGTGTGTTTAACAACACTCAACATCGATTATACGAATTCAAATTTTTGCAGTGGTTGTTTCTAGACCTAACTCACAGTTTACGACTATTTTGAAGCACTTACAAGTATGCTGGGTTTTTGTTTCATCTGCAAATGGTAAATTATGACTTTAATCTAGGCCTACATATGAACCGCGCGGTTTTGACAGATCTTTGAATATGTAGGCCAAAGGGCAAAGTTCACAGTGTGTTGTCTATCTTTGGACCCGGCGAGGGGATGCTATGCTTTGCGTTGTCCTCGTTTATTTTTTTGAAGGGTTTATGTAGTTATGAGAGGAAAACATATCAAACAAAATTAATTACACTGTACTATAATTTGTAATAAGTAGTAATTTGTAAAGTACGATTTTTATATGTTTTGTTTGATATGTTGTCACGAACGGGTGCATTGAGCGCAATGCTCCACTCCGCGCCGCACCCTTTCGAGATAAGCCCTAATAGACATACAAACTGTAGACTCTATCCTGTAAAGTTGCAAAGGTTCAGTGGAATTTGATTATTATTAGAATTAGGGACTTCATCACTCGCATCATGAACATTTCTGCCTGTATGGAAAATGTAATTACTGAATGTTTGTATGGCTATTCCATTTTCTTGTTTGTTTTGATGCCAGAAAGTTTAAAAATATTTCCTTTTTTAAACAATGTGAGATGAGGTACAAAGATGATAAAATGGCTAATCCATCCTTCTAATTCAATTTATCTTTCCTGTGCAGATTATTCTCAACACACTCATTCCAGACCACGAGGCAGATGCTTTCCATCAAGACACGATCCAGAACCCAACCACCGGTGACAGGGTGGTCGAGTTGGCCCTCGGAGGGTTCCGCAAGTGGGATGCTGCTTACTTCCTGCACATTGCTGAGAATGGCTACACCAAATCTCACATGTTTGCGTTCTTCCCCCTCCTCCCGTTTGTGGTCAGAGCGACAGGCGACTCTCTCTTGGCGCCGCTTCAAGTCCTGATGCATCGGAGGAGTGTACTCCTTGTTGCGGGCTACCTCGTAAACTTCGTGGCATTTGTGCTCGCGGTTTGCGCACTGTACAGACTCACTGTGAAAGTACTGCAAGATGAGAGACTTGCGTATACGGCAAGTGTGCTGTTCTGCGTCAATCCGGCTAGCGTCTTCATGTGCGCCGTGTACACGGAGGCGACATTTTCGTTCCTGAGTCTGTGTGGAATGGTGTTTGTGACGAGTAGACGCTTCTTCGTATCTGCTGTCTTCTTTGGCCTAGCAGCGGCTGCCAGGTCCAACGGTCTGGTCTCGCTCGGATTTGTCACCTACCTCAGCGTCCAAGAAGTTGTACGAACTACCTCAGCCACCTACATACGAGTTTTCAATATACAGACGCTCAAGCACCTATGTGCAACATTTTCAACCTGTGTGACTCGTGTTTTGTACTCTGGTGTGATTATTGCCGCACCCTTTGTCCTTTTTCAGCTCTTAACACACAGTAAGATTTGCGGCACGTATGAATTTTCTTTGATGCAGGCTGGCAAATTTTTGAGTGCAACATTTAGACATAACGCCACAGGTGGAAGAGCACAGCAAAGTTCCCATGAAGCATGCAAAGAGGAGCTCGTACCGTCCTGGTGTTGTGAGTCATTTGCGATCCCATATTCTAAAATTCAATCTAATCACTGGAACGTTGGCTTCATGCGCTACTACGAGTTACGGCAAATCCCGAATTTCCTACTGGCCTCGCCGATCATTATCTTATCTCTCGTGGGGGCATTCCAGTATTGCCGTGCCAACTGGGAACACATCAGATGTCTGGGTCTTCTTCAGCCAATCAGGAATGATTACAAAAAGACGGACATGCCGACTGCTTCATCAGTGGGTTTCTTCAGTCCAGAATGTTTTGTCTACATTGTACATCTTATGGCACTTCTACTATTTGGTCTGACAACCATGCACATTCAAGTGAGTAAGCCAGACCAAATTTGTCAGGAATCCCTGTTTTTAGTCCAGTGTTTCAACAATATATCCAGTGGCGGATCCAGAGGGGGCGCAACCGGCGCACGCCCCCCCCCCCCCTTTATTTTTCGTTAAAAACAAGAGAAATAAAAAGAAAATAATAAAGTGAAACCCGGAAGTGGCATCAACAATATTAGCTACGCCCCCCCCCCCCCTTTACAGAATTCCTGGATCCGCCCCTGGTATCTGCTTTTGTTGTTGTTGTTGTTGCTGTTGTTGTTGTTGTTGTTGTTGTTGAATTGCAGAAACTCTCCTATGTCATTACTTGTCCGTGAACCTTGTAATTTATTGTTTATTTATCATCAGTATGAAAACTATTAGAAGCTCAGAAAGCTCAATGAAACAATGTGTTTCATACCACCTGTTCATACCGTATTGCTTGATATCTTTCCTGTTGCGCACTCAGAGTGTGCCAGAGGCTTTTCTGTATAGGCCCTATTTTAACACTTAAAAAACACACACAAAAAAAAAAAATCACCAAATGAAGTGGTGGACTGTCCTGACATGGGTTGTATGCATTGGAAGGTGAAGGGGCAATGTACTTTGCCCCCCCCCCCCCCCCAAAAAAAAAGAGAGAAAAAGAACAAAAAATGAAAATTACTTGACCAGGTAGTGTAATTTGATTTGTTGTTTCCCTCTTCTCATGCAGGTCATTACAAGATTTCTAGTGTCCAGTTCACCGGCTGTACTCTGGTATGCTGCACATGTCATGCAGTCGTCCCTCACAGAAGGTAACACGCCTGGCTCACCCCCTATCAAGCAGCATGGACCAGCCCATGAAGGAATACTGCCAATGGACATAGTGTGGAGGAGGCCTGTGGGATGGAAGGGTCGATTAGTGCGTGGGTATTTTCTGAGCTATTGCGTCATTGGGATTGCACTACACTGCAACTTTTTGCCTTGGACGTAGCAGTTCGTCAAGTATGCGACTAAATTTCAGTTCTATGCATCAACTTCATAACAAAGATTGAGTGTGGAAATCAGACAGTTTGCCAAAGATCTGCCGAGCTTAGCCACAATCTTGTCACTTGCAGTTTTGATGAATGAGAAAAATATTTATGTCTGCAGAGCAACAGCGAGAATAAGATGTTGGGTAGCAATAACCTAAAACCTGTCCTAAAAATAAAGGAAAAGAAAATAGAAAGGATGTCTCCAAGGGACAAAATGCATGCAACGCAAATGCTGAAAATCTTCTCTTTTTTTAACATTGTGTACACGGGTAGCTTATAATGTATTTATCTTGAATTTACATTTGAGTGTACACCTGCCAACTAAGTCACGTGGTGAAAATATATTACTGTAGATAGTGTGGTATGGCAGGGTTAAGGGAGTCCCAAAGGACCCATTTAAAATCCCAGTTTGGATAATTGCCTTTTGAAGCTGAGGAGCTGTAAAATTGCTGTTTTATGAGTTATTCTTTGGAAGAGAGCAAATTTTCAAGAAGGAAGGATAATGCACTTCCCACACCCTTCTGATACAATAAAGTACACATTAGTGTCATATGCAAAACTATTGCATAACAAGGATCATGTTTTAAAAGTGGCTACATAAATGAGTTTTGCAATAACACCATCTGGTATTAAAATCCTTGGAAGGACAGATTTACTGCAATTTTTTTATATTATGCGTAAATTAGCATAATTATTTGATTAACAATGAAGAGACTCCAACTCTCCCATTTTCGACGGGAGATCTCCCGCCGAAAACCCATTTTTGCAAAATCTCCCGTTCTCCCGCTTATGATTTAATTTCTCCCGTCCTGGCTTTGTGTCTCCCGTTGGAAAGGATTTCTTACTTATTGCTATCGTACGTTGAAAAAATAAACCTTAGATAGCACCAGAGAGCATCTAGAACCCTAGGAACTTCACGCTTCGCACACATCAACTTGGAGTCTCCCGTTTGCTAGGGGTTTCTGGCGGGAGAATCTCCAGATCAGAAGGTGCTTTGGGTTCGAGGCTCTGACAATGGATGTGAATAATAATTCCCTCTTCAGTTTCGTAGATTACCTTGTGGGTGTCAATTTTCCTCTCAATCATGTCGTCAACAGCCAAGATTCCCCCCCCCCCCTTTCAAGTCTTGCTAGGCATCAAAATAGCTCAGTCTTTTTCTGGTTAAGGGACATTAGTTATCAAAATTAATCACAGGATAAGATTATTAGAGGATCCCTCCTCATTTCATTAGACATGAAGGTTATGCTTGCACGTTATGCAAACTGAAAAGAAACCATGTAAAGTAATTATGGTAATGAAAAAGGTGAACAAATTAATGTTCCTTCATGGCTGGTCATTCATGATTTGATCAAAAAGGTGGGATACACAATGAAATTCTCGCAATAATATATCCAGGATTTACATTGTTCTTGAGTGTAAAAAGTGAAATCTGTGTTGTGTGTGAAATTGAATGCATTTTACACATTAATGTCCACACTTCTTGGGTTTCCTTTTCACATGCACTTTACATTCAAGTCATTCCAGTCATTTCATATGTCTATTCCTGCATAGCGTAATGATTTCCATGCTTGAGTCACATGTACTATTAATAATGTAACAATATTTTCTGCCTTATATTAGAAGTATGAAGGGGTGAATTACACTTAAATATATTCTCAAATATACCAAGAACATTAATACCAATATGAAAAATTTGATTAATTAATAACCCTGGGAAACAGTAAGCTATGCATGCCTTCTTCTTTTGTTCTGCTTCCGTTCTGCTTCCCCAACTCATGCATTCTTATGGTGACTCTGCCATGTCATCATCCTTGTTCATTGCAATTTGTTCTAAATTCTGAAAATATTCTTATGCTTCATCCCAATCATCACAAATTCTGGAACTTAGTCCTCGGTATAACTAATTTGTAGTTTTTCAAATGCAAAAATTGGAAAATCAACCGGTCTCCTTTAAGAATCAGATTTCAATGGAGCTTTTATTAGTGTTAATTGACATGGAACCAGAAGGGACATTTTTGCCATAACTGACTTGCAAAATTCCCAAAAATAAGTCCTTCATGTAAAAATACCATAGACATGTATACTGTATAACAAACTACTCATACACTGCAGTTGTAATATTTTTCGTGAATGTTTGGTATAATATTTCAGGACAGATATTCATCAAAACAGACTTTATGATGCTGCCAGGCACTCTTTACATGTACATTAAGAAGTGAAGTACATACATCTTGACCATTTGGTTTCTAGCTTCAATGCGCTCCTCTGGAGTGAGCTCTGCGTGCTTTCTCTTAAGATGTTGAGCCATGCGGCTAATGTCCTGGCCACAGAGGCAACATGGCCTCGGGATCGTCTGCCATTTTTTCCCTTGTAAGAAAACATGCAATATTTATAATTGAAGGTGATTCTTCTACTCAAATTCAGAAACAGAACTTTCCAAAGCATTCATTCATAAAATTATTTTGGATAAGTACATAAGCATATGTAGTTAAAAAGTGTGTCTTGAAGATTGACAAAATAATTAAACTAAATGGTGGAGGAAATCGGCAGTAAGCCATCGGCCTTTCGAGGCTGATCCCATTAACGCTGTCTGTCATTATGCACTGTAGCATAAATTGGGAGTCACATATAAAAAGAAACCAGATTTGCAATGAATAAGGACATTGCAAAGTGTATATATATATATATATATATATATATATATATATAAGACATTGAAAGGTCATGGGCCCCTGTGAAGCAGGGCTTGTATTGATAGGGCCCAGTAACAAAAATATTTTCTGACACAAATTAAACTTCATATTATGCAAGCAATCTAAAATTGTACACAGACATACTAACCCACTCACACACAAGCAATTTTCGACAGTTTACAACTAAATAAAAATCATTCATAAACAGATACTATATTTAAAAGTGTAGTAAAATGTATAAACATCAGCGACATGATTACTAAACAGTAAAAAAGTGTCACTTCCCAAAATCACATTTTGTTAAATATTTCCCTTTTCACATAGTACTTTAAAACTGGACAAAGTTGAGTATGCTTTTATATTCTAATTCAAGTCATTTCACATGTCTATTCCTGTGTAGCGTAATGATTTCCATGCTTGAGTCACATGTACTATAATGTAACAATATTTTCTGCCTTGTATTAAAAGTATGTAGGGTCGAATTACATTTAATATTCTCAGATATACCAAGAACAATAATACCATTATGACAAATTTAATCAATTAATAACCCTAAACAGTATCTTATAGCACTAGGCAAGTGTACAGCATGCATGTAGGCCTATACTGTTAGTGCTAGTAATTTGTAAGCATGTATGAGACACCTACTATTTTGTATTGTAATATTAATAAAACTATCCAACAAATCTGTACATACATGCAGCTTCTCACTTGTGTGTTCAGTTTTCCACAGATTGCATCTGTGACCCGGCTCACTATCGTAGATGCTGTTGATCTTGATATGCCATGCATAGATGCAGTGGTATCCAACACAACTCTGGTGTATAGAAATTAAGTCTTGAATCAGATGTATGGTCTTGTAGAAGTGGAGAAAGTGCCTGGCTGCGGTTGTGTCATGCTAAATTTCTGGTACAACCATTGACACCAGAGCCGTCAAATCCTCGCGAGAAAATCGCTATTTCTTCCACAACTCTTCAGGACTCCATTTGAGAGGGTTTGCCTTCTCCCAAACACTCATTCTCTTTACCAGCCCTTGCTGCTTGGTCACCTGGCAGTATTAATATGGCAATAGCAGTCATCTTGCTTCGCTGACTACATCTAGCTACTAATAGTTGATCTTGGATGTATGATAACAATTAAAGTTGATTTGTGGAAGCTATAACTGATTTTCTAATGTTACAGACAGATCCTGGTGGCCCTGTAAGCCACATTTGTCTTGGGGTGGAGAGCCTGCATATGAAGTGAAAATAGAAGTTGTAATAGTAATGATGATGATGATGATAAAGATAATAATAATGATAATGATAATGTTAATGATAATGATGATAATAATAATAATAATAATAATAATAATAATAATAATAATAATTATAATGATATTGATAATGATAATGATAGATATAATATGAATAATCAAGTAGAACTAGTAGTTAGAGTAATAATAATTATAATTATAATAGTAATAATAACAATAAAATAGAGTAATCATATTAATAATGTATGATTATGTCGACAAACCCCACATACTTGCCATTCATGAACTGGATCAGCGTCTGTAGTTGCATACCACTCTCTAATCTGACGAGGATGTGGAATTGAAGTAAAATTGAGTGAAATTGGAGGGTCATTGCAAAAGCCTTGAGCTCTTCCGGATATGCTGCATTTGTTTTCTTCTTCTTTTTGTTCAGAATACGCTGGATAATGTCTGTGGGCACTCCTTGGAAAGTAGTTTCCAGCATTTCGGCACAAGACGAGGAGATCAGATTCTCACTTTTGAGCTGGTTCACTACTCCTTTTAGTCTTTTTTCTTTCTGTTTCAAACATCTTGTCTTTTGATGTTCCATCCTGAGTTTCTTTTTACACTTGTCTAGATTGTGGACTGCCTTATCCAGTTTCCGTTTTAAAGTACGAGGTGAATCCAGTACCCCATACTGGTGATCCTTTGTGACAGCTGAAGATGACGGTGCCAAGTCTTGAGGATGATGTCAAGTGTAGGCCTACTGGTCATAATTTTCATGTGTTTTGGCTGCCATGGGAGATAACAGTAAAATTATAGCTTTCCCATTGTGTTTACATTAATTTTACAGCTCAGTTTAAAAAATACTGTAACAAAGAGTTGTACAAACTCTTGCTTACCATTATTGTGGATTCCTTTTCGCATACCTTATAAGGGCGCAAAAGAAAGATTAGTAATAATTTAATCATAAGGCTCCTTTTAAGTAGGATAAGTAGGTATCCAGTCAAGGCTGTTCTGTTTAAAGATATTGAAACATAGTTTCTGTGCTTTATTTTCATTTCTTATTGTCAGTATTTATTCCTAACACTCTTCTGCTCAGTTTATGTAGTTGTAATTTGTGTTCAGTCTATAATTTCAGATAGTTTGTATGATCAACCCCTGAAAGGGGGGGGGGAGGTTAAATGCTATTCAGTTTATGGCAATTGCTATGAAGTGATAATGAAATTAGTGTGTCCACTGAATTCTTGTCACTGTAGAAATGACTGCTGCACCCCTCCCCATTTGAGACAACTTTAGCTATACCCCCCCCCCCCAAAAAAAAAAATGGACTCAAATTAGTCTTTATTCATCAAACATAGACACCACATGCATATTGCACTCGCATTGAAGTGACTGCCTTGTAATAGTGGTGTACCATAATTGGAGGAAACCCATCAAGATTTGCTGCACGTTTCTTCATTTCATATTGACTACAGAACATAATCTGAACCAGGACATGTTTTTGAATTATGTTGTATTACAAAAGAGGACAAATTTTGTGTCAATTGACGATTGGAGATAGCATTCTTTGTACATGTATATCCACCTCGTGTTCTTCATATGGTTGAAAAGCAGCGTCTGTCTCTGCAATGGCCCTGCAGAGGACATTTAGATTCTCCAGGGCAGTTGTGTCCTGTGAAGCAATAAGATGAGTGGAGAATGGTATAGTATTGTCCGTCAAGTTATAGTTTATTTTGGATCTATGATAACAATTAAAGTTGATTTGTGGAAGTAATAATTGATTTTCTAATGTTATAGACAGATCTTGGTGGCCCTATAAGCCACGTTTGTCTTGGGATGGAGAGCCTGCATATGAAGTGAAAATAGAAGTTGTAATAGTAATGATGATGATAATAATAATAATAATGATAATGATATTAATAATAATAATAATAATAATAATAATAATAATAATAACAATAATAATAATAATAATAATGATAATAATAATATTGATTATAATCATAATTATTATGATAATATTGATAATAATGATAATAATAATATAAATAATCTAGTAGAACTAGTAGTCAGAGTAATAATAACTATGGTTATAATAGTAATGATAATAATAAAATATGATGATAGTAATCATATTAATAATGTATGATTATGTCGACAAACCCCACGTACTTGCCATTCATGAACTACATATTGTAGACCTGCTTCCTTATTGTCATCTTATCCAGCATCAAGGCACATATAATCTCCTTCCCCTTACGTTTCTTATCTGCTGCCCGTGCTGCTAAAGCCTCTAATGCGGGTTTAGTTAAACCAGGATTAGCGGCAGCTGGAGTTGCATACCACTCTCTCTTCTGATGAGGATGTGGAATTGGAGTAAAATTGAGTGGAATTGGAGTAAAATTGAGTAAAATTGGTGGTTCATTGCAAAAGAAGCCTTGAGCTCTTCCGGATATGCTGCATTTGTTTGTAAATCTTCTTTTTGTTCAGAATCATACGCTGGATAATGTCTTTGGACACTCCTTGGAAAGTAGTTTCCAGCATTTCGGCACAAGACGAGGAGATCAGATTCTCACTTTTGAGCTGGTTCACTACTTCATTTAGTCTTTTTACTTTCTGTTTCAAACATCTTGTCTTTTGATGTTCCATCCTGAGTTTCTTTTTACACTTGTCTAGACTGCGAACTGCCTTTAATAGCAAGTTTCCGTTTTAAAGTACGAGTCGAATCCAGTACCCCATACTGGTGATCCTTTATGACAGCTGATGATGACGATACCGAATCTTGAGGATGATGTCGAGTGCCTGCAACTGGTTGATGTGATGATGACTGTGTCACATGTTGAGGATGATATATGATAATGATAATTATGTTGATAATAATAATGTTAACTATAATAATGATAACTGTAATAATAAAAAAAGAATTGAAAAAACAGTGTTTGTGATATTAATAACATTTATTTTTCATAGAATTAATATCCAAGAAACCGGGTATAACCTTAGCAAACTTATAAATATTTTGATACAGTGCACTCCCGTTATAACGAAATGCTCGGGACCGTCAGTTTTCTTTCGTTATAACGAAATTTCGTTATAACCGAACAAATACAATATATAACGATAAACAAGGAAACATATATATATATATATATATATTATGTTTGCTGAATATATATATATATATATATATATATATATATTATGTTTGCTGAATACTCATCATACACTGAAAAGCTATGTGAAATGAAATGGAATTATAAGCGTAAGTTCCCCTCAGAAACTGTGCGTGACAAAAGGAGGGAACACACAGTGATGTGAAGCGTTCACCCATGCAGAGACGCTGTCATGCTTGTTCCGCTACGTATTTTCGAAAGCAATTCGCATTTCGTTATAACGGAGCACATTTCTTTTGTTTTTCTTTGTCAGTGGCGCCCGGAAAAGACTTCGTTATAACGAGAATTTCGCTATAACCGTGTTCGTTATAATCGAATTTTGTACCATAGACTTTAATGGTGTTAATTTTGGGACTAGAAGTTTTACTTCGTTATAACGAAATTTCGTTATAACCGTGTTCGTTGTAACGGGAGTGCACTGTACCAATAAACCTTCAAGAGATTATCCTGTTCTCCTCTCTCCACCTCGTTTTCTTGACACAACTCCCAACATCCTGTAATCTCTTGTACAGTTTCTATGTGACTCAATGATGCATTCTTTCATGTTAGCACTGGGAAAGTACTTTTGACATCGTCCTTTCCTTATAATAGGGAGCTTTAGATTTTAGACGCGTGGACGTTCAAAGGGAAAAAAACATGGTCTGAGCGTGCGCAGTAACTTGACGTGCGCTACTGCGCAAGCTCAGACCATGTTTTTTCCCCTTTGAACGTCCGCGCATCTAAAATCTAAAGCTCCCTATTATGACTGTCCACGGATTGTGATGTAGGTTTCTGCACATGTACATGTATCTCCACAGTCGAACATAAATCAACATTTAATTTTCTGCATATGGGAAATGATTGTCATCCCATTTTCAAATCAGCTAAAGACATTTGACTTTCACATTTATGTGAATGTGAGTCAGGCAGTCATAGGGTGGTGTTGTGGAATCATACCATCCACTTTTAATACCGTTCATGGAGTTGTCGCAATTGAACATGTACAGGTATCCGTGGAGGTTCAATCCTGATAACCGTAGAAACTCGTACCGTACTTTAATAAACTGTCAAGAGTTCGGCACTGCAGTAGACATGCCCCCTCTTGAGTACAGTGGACTCCCGGCAGTTTTCTTTTGTTAAATATTGAAATTTCGTTATATCCGTACAAATAAACAATGAAAAGATGTACAGCTGATTATGTTTTGGCCTGAAATTTTACTTCGTTGTAACCGGAATTTCGTTTTAACCATGTTCATTATAACGGGAGTGCACTGTAGTAGTTAAAATTTGAGGAAAATCAAACTAAATTTTGAGTGTTCAATCAACTTGAAATGTATACATGTACTTTGAGATTGTGTCCTTTTGCATTCTTATTTCTATATATTTTCTGTTGTTTGTACTATGCATGTTGTTTTGCAAAGATTTTACATTTTATCGTTGTGCAATAAAAATGTACAGTTGTACAATTATATATCCCAGTCACTTGCACATTATGAATTATTTCATTATTGTGAGTTTTGAATGTTTTTTGATGCAGTGGACAAGTGAAGAGAAGCATGTACAACTGTACATGTAATACTTCATACACCATATATTTAATATCATATTTGGTAAACTAAAACTTAAAGGGGATTTCCAGACGATTTTCATAACTTCACATCATGCAGTACATAAATCAACGACTCAATGTCTAGATTTGTGGAATCTATTGTGGTTCTTGAGCAGAGAAACAATACTTGGAAGGACCTTCAACAAATTACACTGAACAAGGATGATGACATAGGAGGTTCACATATTTCAGAAATGTAGCAGTGTAATTCCATTACAATACCGCTTGCTTGTGAGATCACCTGTGTATAATCTATGCATGCCTTCTTCTTTTGTTCTGCTTCCTTGAGCCCCAACCCATGCATTCTTACGGTGACTCTGCTATGTCATCATCCTTGTTCATTGCAATTTGTTCTAAATTTTGAAAATATTCTTATTCTTCATCCCAATAATCATAAATTCTGAAACTCTGTCCTCTGTGTAACTAATTTATAGTCAATCAAATGTAAAAATCTGGAAATCATCTGGAGGTCTCCTTTAAAATGGCACTTCACAAGTGATTGAATTTGTGTTTCAGAACAAGTAACAATACTGCATTTAAATCCTTTTCACTGTACATGCATAACAAGTGATTTTTCACCCTGTGTAGGATGTGAAGGGCATTTTGTGTAATGTTTGTTTGTTTGTTTGTTTGCTTTTATTTCTGCATTCAATCAGATGCAATTTGAATGCAAACTTCAAAAAGTACAAAGACAAAGAATAACAAGTGCAGTGAAATAAATCGATAACAGTACATAAATAGATTCACATAGGTGATTGCATTGAGCAATGTAGATACACAGAAACATAAAATAAAATATACAGTATTTTTCAGTAAACAGCAGAGATAATTGAATGCAGGAGACCACCATCATAAGCGATTAAGCTTGAAATGGATGGAGGCCTCATAAAATGACTATCCAACGACATAACTCTCTTGGAGGAAGGTGATCAGGTGAGTGCAGTGCAGTTGCAGGTGAGAGTGCAAGATGCAGTTGTAGGAAGAAAATTGAGATTGACAATAAGATGACAATCTATACTATAAATATTTGTTAGCTCAATTGGTTTGGAGAATATAATTGTATCAAATATCGTTTAAGTGAAGCTTTCAAAGAATAAATACTTGAACAAGACTTTATATTATCCGGGAGATTATTCCAAATATCCGGACCCGAATGTCTTATAGATTTGTGTGTCACTAATAATTTGGGATTCAAAAGGTGGAAATTTCTACATATACGAGTAGGGTACGAATGGACAGAAGTATTGAACCTAAACATGTTATCAAACGATGATGGAAGTTGATGATGTATATATTTGAACATAATTACTGCTACTTGAATAATATTCAAATCAAAAACCTTCAATGTTTTAAGCTCATGAAATAAAGAATCAGTATGAGCCAGAAAATGCGATCCTGTACAAATACGTATAACTTTCTTTTGTAATTTAAATATAGAATTTATTTTGGTAGATCCGCAAGTGCCCCATACAACATTGCAATAACTTATATATGGGAGAATTAAGGAATTATATAATAGAAATAAAGTTGAACGAGGAAGAAAGAACTTCAGCTTGGAAATTATCCCTATATTTCTAGAAATACACGTTGTAACATAATGTAAATGCTCATTCCAAGTCAAACTTTCATCGATATATACTCCTAGAAATTTTGAATTCATTTTCTTTTCTAATGGGATATCATCAATGTTAATATGTATCAACGTATCTTCATTATGAGAATGAAGTTTGAAATGAATAAAATGAGTCTTTTTTATATTTAAAGAAAGTTTATTAGACTTAAACCAATTTGATACTTTACTAATTTCAATATTTAAAGTGTCATTTAAAATCTTAAGATCTTTATGAGAATAAAATATATTCGTATCATCAGCAAATAGAACAAAAGAGAGAAGAGAGGATGTATTTATGATATCATTAACATAAAGAAGGAATAATAATGGGCCTAAAATTGAGCCTTGAGGAACACCACATTTAATTAAAAGGGGGTCAGATTCACAACCATTAAAAATAACATATTGTCTTCTATTAGTTAGATAATCTTTAAGCCATAAAAGTGCTTGTCCTCGAATACCGTAATGACTAAGTTTGGTGAGTAAAATAGAATGATCAAGAGTATCGAATGCTTTACTCAAATCGCAAAATATACCTGCAACATGTTCTTTGTTTGCAAAAGCACTCGTGATTTTGTCATAAATTTGTATTAGTGCTAAATCAGTTGAATAATTTTTTCTGAAACCATATTGATTGGGAATAAGTAAATCATACTTATTAATAAATTTAAGAAGTCTATTATAAACAATTTTTTCTAAGATTTTGGATATACTAGGCAATAAAGAAATAGGACGATAATTGCTAATTTCATGAGGATCATCTTTTTTATGTACAGGATTAACTTTCGCTATTTTCAGCAGGTCAGGGAAAATACCTTGTGATAAAGAAAGATTAAATATATAACTTAACGGTTCTGCGAGTGGATAAACTATTTCTTTCAATAACATCATACTTATTTTATCAGAACCACAAGATTTAGAGCTATTTAAAGATTTAGTGATACTAATGATTTCACTGGGACTTGTTGGGTTAAAATAAATAGACTCTTGATTTTGGTCAAAAAGATAATCTGTAAAATGAGCAGAAGTATTGCTAATTTTAGTAGCAAGTTCCGGACCGATATTAACGAAAAATGAGTTAAATGAATTAGCATACATATTAGGATCATTTATTTTAATACCGTTTAATGTGATATCATCCGTTGGCGGAGAATCAGGCTTTTTACCTAGGACCTCTTTAATAATTTTCCATGTTGCATTAATATTCGAAGAAACCTTTTTCATTCTATCAGAAAAATATAATCTGCGGGATAAACGAATCAATTTTGTCAATTTATTTCGATAAACTTTATACATATTCAAATTAGATTCAGTTGGGTTACGAATATGTAACTTATACAAAAAATTACGAGTGTTTATGGATTTCAAAATACCTTTTGTAATCCAAGGATTTCTTGGTTTATTTCGGTTACTTTTTATTCTGCATAAAGGAATATTATTTTCATAATAATACAACAATTTATCATTAAAACATTTATATACCAAATTAACATTGTTAATACTATAAATATCTGTCCATTCCTCTAAAAATAAATTCTGTTTCAATAATTCCACATTACGTTTTGACTCTTTATAGTACCATATTTTATCATGTAATTTATTGCGACCCACTTTACATTCACAAATTGAAAATATTGGTAAATGATCAGAAACTTCAGAACATAATATACCCCCCATAATTGTATTATTATACACATTCGAAAATATATTATCAATCTGAGTTGACGAGTGTGGATTTATCCTGGTGGGTTTATTGATAATCGACATAAAACCATATGAATACATTAAATACATAAAATTAAGGGAATTATTGTTATCGGATGTGGGGGAAAAGTTAATGTTGAAATCACCAAAAATAAAAACATGTTTGCTTTCATTACCTATCTTATGGAGATATAAATCCAATTCATCACAAAATAATTCACAATTCAGATCAGGAGGTCGATAAATTAAACCTATAATAACGTTTTTAGAGATTGGGTTCTCAATTTCAATAAATAACGTTTCTGCATATCTTAACGTGATTTCAGAACGGATTTTGAACTGTAAATTTTGCGCAATATAAAACGCAACACCGCCACCCCTTTTTCCTTGACGATCAGCCCTAACTAATTTATGATTGGGTAAATTAAAGATATCTGGGGAGTTTTTATGTAACCAAGTTTCACTTATTCCAATAACAGAAAATTCAAAATTGTTTAAAGAGTGCAAAAGATTTTCCATATATTCAAAATTTTTATTCAAACTCCTAGAGTTTATATGAAGAAGTGAAATATTATCTGAACTATACGATACAATATCATTGAATTCAAGGGGTGTGTAATATTTACTGTCGCGCATAGGCATAATGTCAGCAGGAATATCGGGGGTATTCACATGTGACGACGCCATTCCGTAATACAGAGATGTAAATTACCGGAGATTTGAGAGACAACAACTGCATAGGTGCTAATGTGCATTTTGCAAGTGCATACTACTGTGCAGGTGTGTGTGCAAAGTGCAAATGTGTGTGGGGTTTCAATATACAATACAAAATTTGGTACAATTAGACCCATCTTGGTCACACTTACAATAATTACTAGTACGCAATTACAACAGATCACCAGGGGATAGCCGGACCACTCAGTATAAAGGTGTTGTGTTTTAAAACACGTACAGACAGAGAATTCAAGGACCGTGACACTTGCCCAGTTAAAGTTCAGGGAGACTTTCCCGTATACAGGGGGGGGGGGGGGGGGGGGGGGAGTAAAGGGGAGTAAACAGTAAAGGTACATTTCTTGCAACATCTGTATTGGCTATTGAATGTGGGACTTTTAACCATGCACCCATTAACACACGTATCAGAGAAAAAAAAAAACAGTACAAATACTGAATGGAAATCAGGGTGTTAATAGCAACCCGTTTAACATGCGTGAAGCAATACAATTACATTAAAGGGGAAGGCTAGTAACTGAACAGTGGGAATCAGTGGGAATGCTGGAGGATGATTGTTCCAATCCTTGTGGGATTCATTTAAGAGTACCTGTACATTATATATCTAGTGTTGTGTGAAAATTTTTTGCTTCAGAATGGTCTCATATTAAAGTGATGTGCAGTTTAATGTTTCCAGGTTAGCGTCCCTGGTCAGTGACAGGGCATTAATCTGCATATTACTTGAATATGAGACCGTTCTGAAGCAAATATTTTTCACACAACAGTAGATATGTAATGTACTCTTTAAATGAATCCCACAAGGATTGGAACAATCATCCCTCAGTATTCCTACTGATTCCCACTGATCGGTTACTAGCCATTCCCTTTAAATGTTAATTTGCTAAGATTGGTTGTTGTGTGAAATACTGGAAGATAAAGATAAATGTGCTTGTAATGTTTTTTCAAATTCACTTTTTATCAGGTCACAATTTAAAGCCACTTCATGTAACTGTTTAGAACTTCAAAAGTCTAGTACTGTACAATTTCTTAATTTCTTGTCCATGATTTTTGTGCAAACTATTTTTGTACAAAGTTTTAAATCAAATGGTGTAAGTTGTGATTCATCCAGGTAACCATCAATAAAGGAACCAAAATTAAATCAATTCATCTGGACTTACTGTTTTACTTCCGAGAACAGTTTCACGTCCGATCCTGGACGCTTCATCAGCTCGTCTGATTTGATGGCGGGAAAGCGTCGTTGCTAATCGGCGCAGACGCACTACCGACATGGATATGTCCAAAGAGATTTGGATATGTCCCAGAAAGGTCAAGTACAATGTACAAGTGTCAAGTCAGATAACAATTCAGAACTATTGAGAGAGCTTTCACCTTTTGTTAGATGAGTTATGCATGTGTGTGTGTGTGTGTGCGTGTGTAAGTGTGTGTGTGTGTGTAAGTGTGTGTTTGTGTATAGCACAAACTTGAAATATATCACTGTGTGTGTGTGTGTACATGTATGTGTGTGTTTAGATTTATTCATGCAATCACCAAGGATGCTGAGAAAATGCTTTCTTTTCTTTTGACCAAACCTAACACGAGACAAACTGTTACAGTGTATCGAGACAAACTGTTACAGTGTATCTTACATTATGTACTTTGAAAAATTAATCATCTTTTTGACATGGAAGAGCATTGTTCTAATTGTTTCCTGAAAAAAATGCTAGCATAAAGCTCTTCAGTAGGAATGATAACAATGACATTCCAAATTGCTTTAAAAAAGGGGCTACTTGAATACAATGGGCACTATCCACAGACATTGACAATAAATGCATATTGTATATTGGATTTTTTCAAGCCAGTCTTTTTAGGCGTTTTCACATCAGCCCGATGTTTCAAGATAGTGCGCTATTTTCTCACTTGGGAAATTTTCCCGATAGCGAAATAGCACGCTATTTGATAACGTGAACACAAGTTAACGCGCCAGTTGTATCACTCTGTTCGAGAAAATTTCTTGAGTCCAATTCGGGAAATTTCTGAAATAGCTGGATAGTAGGGCACTATTTGATAATGTGAAAAGGACTCGAGAAATTAGCGTGATGAATCCCATCATTCCTAGCGGGTGTGACCAAATGGACCGAGGCAAACTGCACACAAAGCATGAGGAATTTTTGAGAGGACACACACATTACTGATGCTGTTTGCACATACTCGGCGGTTGAATTAGCTATTTTCAAATTTTTAACTACATTCGGGCTACCCCCCTTTGGGCTGATGTGAATAAGAAATGAAATAGCGCTCTAAATCGCAATCGCAAAAAATTTTTCGCGCTTGGATTTTTATCGGGGTGATGTGAAAACGCCTTTTGTGTACCACTTTGGCGGCTGTCGTTCACATTGATGATTGCACAGCTTTTATTATTAGGGAGCTTTAGATTTTTACAGCGGGGCCATTCGGAGGAAAAAAACAGGTTCTGTGCATGCACAGAAGTGTGCATCAATTCAATCTATTTTTAGCTTGCGTAGTCTGAGTTTTTCACTGTGCGTTCTGAGCTATTTTGACTTCCGCACAATTTGCGATGTAGAGAGCATCTTCATGCACCGTATTGCACCGATCATATGGGGGTGCCATTTTATTTTTTATATGTTGTGTCCCAGGGTAATCTAAAGCTATCTTTCAGGACGACAGGGTGGGGAGAACGTCCAGCGCAAGAGTCGTCTCAAACGTCCATGTGTAAAAATTTAAACCTCCCTATTTTGTAACAGCCAGCTGCAGTCAGCGGATGTATACAAGGAAGACACGCACACACAAAAAGGGCATTTATGGAGTTCATTGTGGAAAGAACCCACATTATAAGTACGGAGTTTCAAATCAATTTCTGAAAATTGTGGGGGAAACTGATAGACAATGAGTAGCACATTAGGGTACCTTTTCTTTGCCAGTTTTTTGTTTTTCATGGTACAACTGTGTTTAATACTGTTGATTGAAAGAAAGAAAAAACAAATGGGGGAATGTTGATTAAGTGAATGCAGGAATTAGTAGAACACTACATCAAAGAAAGTGTGGAAAAAAGTGAAAATATGCTGAACTTTCTCATATGTTCTCTTTTTTTATGTTTGTTTGTTTGGTTTTTTTTCAAAAGTGACGTCACAACCTGTAGAAGTCTTCCCATCCAGTGACAGGAACACCAAATTTTTAAAACAATTTGTAACTTTTGAACGGATTGTCTGATTTTCATATTTTCATTGCTCTTTGCTACTAGTATTGTTGCATCCACTCAATTCATATTTGGTTTCAGTCCCCCAAAACAAATGAGGCAATAATGAGGGTGAAGTGGTTATTAGCCCTGGGGCAAAGTTTCCGCTGTGAGTGGGACATGAACCAGAGACCTCAGGTCTTGGTGCATGCAGCCTTACCCACTGAGCCACGATACAACATAGATCCTGATGAACCCATCAATGGAACGGCCATTGTCATGAAATAATTTGTTTGTTTTTAGTCTCCATAAAACAGTCTCCATAAAACAGAAAGTGAAATACAACAATCATGAGTCATATACCAATTAATTTTAACTAATTGTAGTGAAGTTTTTAATAACTTTTTTAGCTTTTTTTTTAACACAAATTAGTAAAAATATATTTGTATGTATTTTATACAATACTTCTATTCTCTATATCTATGCCACTAATGATACACACACTTCATGTATGTGTACGATGGTTAACGCAATGTTAAGTCTGGTAAAATATAAAATCAGAACAATGTTTTTCTTGCACAGTGATAACATTATCGCTCATGGGCAAAGTAGTCATGAGAAATGATAAACAAATATTGTACAAGTGTTTGCTGTAGTGGTTTGTTGACTTTGTACCATGCAGAAATACACAAAATAAATGAAAGAACATTCAAGAAATTCTTACAGATAATTACCATCAACCATTAAAACTAAATTCAATAAAACTTTATACATCAAGCACTTGACATGAGTGCTGACATTTCAGTGAAGGAGCCTGTACTTGAGGTCAGACTTGGCACAATGCAGCGTATCAATCACAGAATACGTTAGCACGACATATAAATATCTGAACAACATTATTGTGATTTCATCACAAATGACTGATCAAGTCACAAAACATGGTCTCTCAACATAGTCAATTTTAGACTCTAACATTTTTTCAGCTGTCCAATAGCACTTGTACATGATTATCACATGAGTAATATCAAATTTCATGACAATATTGCCAACAAAAACAAACCAGATAGGCAAACTTAAAAAAAAAAAATAATAATGATAAAAAGATTAAGAGAGCAGCTTTCACGGCTACAAGCCATCCAGGATACAGTTAAAGTAAGTCATTTATACCATTGTAATAGCACAGTTTTATGAAACCTGCTGGTCAAACAGAACCACAGGTCAGTGAAAAGATGAACAATGAGTTTCATTGAAAGAGATCCAAATTTTAAAACATTTCTAGGAATATGAATTTTGGACAGATTGGCAGACATGAGTATCTTTTCTCTTTTTTTATTTCAATATCAAATTTTTTGTTTTTGGCCAAATCACAGAGTTTTCCAGTTTGCATTTAAACATTGAGACTTTAAGTACACAACTTTAAGGGTAACATTAAAACAAGTCTCACACACCGTGTTCAAGGTATGTTTTAATTACAAGAGTTGACTGCAAACATATCAAGACTTTGATAATTCAGCCAACTATGTCTACAGAGATACTGTCACAGAAGAAAATATCATTATGGAATAAAAGATTTAAGAAAAGTGAAAAAGAATGAAATTCAACAACCAAACGTCACCTACAAAGGTTATTCTTTGCCTTAATTTTGCTTGTAACATGAAAATTTATATTTACAAAATTCATAAATTTTATTAACTTCATAAAATACCATAGTCTGGGGGAGAGTTAAGTATTTAATGCCATCAATTCTATGATTAAATTACATTTTGGAATGCAAATGCACGAATAAATAGAATATAAACCAGACTCTTAGTACTCTTTGTCTCTACACAGTGCACACCTTTCCTAATCTGAACCTTCAAAAATGGTTTTTTTTTTTTAAGCTATTGCTTGTCCTTAGAATGCCACTGAATTTTGCACTTGCATATATTGTAACATGCCCTACAAGACTGCAAATTCAAGTCAGGTAAACCTCTCCCCAGATAATACTGTGGTATTCATGGGAAGAAAAAAAAAGCAACATCTGAAAAAAGGAAAACAAATTGTGATTCACTTCACCGTCAATTGGTTTGTCTTTAAATAAAACAACAACAAAAGAAACAAACTTGACCTTTATCAAAAGTGAATCTAAAACAATGGAGATATGAAATAAGAAATTGCACATCCCATTCCCAATATTCCTGACCAATATCCGCGTATAAAAAAGCAAACTGGTGGACTTACCGGCTGTATGGTTCCTATTGGTCACTACAGCGTGGTAAGGGTTCAACTAATCTATGCTTGTATTGAGGAGTCTTAGTCCTTGGAGTTAAGACAATAAAAAACAAGAGCAAAAACACTAGTGCATGGAGAAAGAGTCACTACTACCATAATATAATGATGATAACAGTAACAATAACAATAATAATAATAATAACAACAATAATATTAATATTAACAATAATGATAATAATAATAATACTAATAAAAATAATATTCAACAATAACATAATCACATAATGTTTTCACACAGCACAATTCTACCCAAAATAGGTTAACAGAGCACTTTGCAAACAAAAATTTTAATCCATATTCACATTTGCATAACAGCAACTATTATCTATAATTTCAGTTCAGTTATATTTTATATAACACACAGAAACAAATAGAAATATACGTGTAACCGTAAAATACACCAGAGCTACATACTAACCCATTTTTTTTTTCCTGCTAATCCAACCTGACCCTGTTGAACCAGTAGGTACCCAGGTTTTCCATGTTTTTGACTGGTCCATACCTGAAAGTATAATATACTTTTCCGACAGCGATTGTTGCTGGTCTGGACCATCAGACCAGTGCCAGTGTGCAGCCTCGCATACACAGAGACTCCAACTCTCCTGTTTTCGACGGGAGATCTCCCGCCAAAAGCCCATTTTTGCAAAATCTCTCTTTCTCCCGTTTGAGATTTGATTTCTCCCGCCCTGGCTCTGTGTCTCCCGGTGGAAAGGATTTCTTACTTATTGCTATTGTATGTTGAAAAAATAAGCCTTAGAAAGCACCAAAGAACATCTAGAACCCTAGGAACTTCGCGCTTTGCACACATCAACTTGAAGTCTCCCGTTTGCTATGGGGTTTCGGGCGGGAGAATCTCCAGATCAGAAGGTGCCTGGGGTTGGAGTCTCTGATACAGTGTAACTCTGGATCATACAGCAGTAAAAGATACTCAGACACAGAGATGACTTGTGTGTATTTTATTACACATCGCGGTGGAAGCATTTCAGTGCCTATTGTGGGACCGACGGTTTTACCCTTTCTATGCTAGAAACTTTGGCTAGTGTCTATACAATGCTATCAGGTTTTCTGTGTCAGTCAAAACTCAAGCACATGAAAAATTAACACACCTACCAACTACCTCGTAATATAATTCATACTGATACATTTGTTCTCTAATATTATAGGAAACTACATGTACGAGTATATCATTTTTTTTTTATCATGTTTTCTTCTTTCTTTCTTTTTTTGTTGGAATTTGTGATTTAGAATCCATGGTTTGAATTTCAGAATGCTGATGAAAAGTGGAGTGTTTGCACACATTAAAGGCAACCGCATGGAACTCAGAGCAGGGCACTGGGCAGAGCATAGTGAAGGAGATCTGATTTGTGCTCATGGTCGCTAGGCTTGCACCCCATTTCATCCCGCCAGGTACTGAAAAAGTGGAAATGTTCGCGGTCTGGAAATTTTCGAGCATTTCTCACAACCAGACGCTAATGCGAAAATAAAAGCATGAAATATATTTGCATGCCATATGTTCCAGTAGTTAATGTCCCAATTCCGCAGAATTAAAAACACAAGGAATCCATCTTACCCGGCCATGCACATTTAATTACTCACGCGAAAATATCACTTTAACAGCAATTCCACCAGTCAATAACATACGAATAGTGAATGATCACGAGTGCGATGGTGCAAGATTTCTCACGAGGTGAAAGATAGAGGTGCTCTAGTCAACGAGGCGAAGCCACGAGTTGAATAGTGCGCGTCATCTTTCACCGAGTGCAAAATCTGGTTCCACTGCATGAGTAAAGACTATACACAATTTGTGTATAAACAACCCTCAAACATCAACAGATATGGTCTGCACAGATTCTTGACTTCAGCACAGAAATGGCAATGATTTTCTACCGAAGGCAAATGAGTGGCTGTAGTCACAGTCTGCTATGTGTACGTATGTACACAAAACCAATCTGTTGAAGCTACGAATGACAAAAGTATCCGCTTTTGAGCGCGCTTGTAATTGTTGAGCACATGCAACAAATGTTTGTTTATTGTGACATCAGAGCCATGCGATGGAACAAAAACTCCATGTTGATTGTGAGTTTAACACTGGAGTCAATAGAAACGGGTGACATTAGCCATGCACTATCCATTCTTGCTCAAACAAAATTGCACGACTTCACAGCCACAGCGCGCGATGGCACTTTTAACTAAATGTCGCGTGATGGGCAAATGACCAATTGGATAGCTACATTCTTTTTAGGCGTTTGAATGACACCACAGGAAGAAATGCAGATACCAGTAAAGATCAAGGTTTAAGGTTTTGAGGATAATTTTGGATGATATCTACACAGTCCTGCCTCTCCATCTCCTCCAAGAGTTTCGCCAATTCTTCGAGGCTCGCTATCTTTCCATTCTGGTGAGCAGCCTGAAAGAGATCCATCGTTGGGTCCTGCCTCCCCTTCAGAGGCTCGATGCAGCTTTCCAGGCCAAGTTTTTCGGCGAGACTGGTCCAGTCTTGCCCAAGTACGCTTTCCTGGTTGAGTTTGACGCTGAGCTTTTTTTGCAGCCCATGTGGCACAACCGGCGGAGGCATCGGTGTGAGCAATTTATCTGGACTTGTGCCAATTAAATTAAGCACATACTGGTAGTTATTAGTTATGTTTACTGCTGAAGGAGGAGGTGTAGTTCGATAGTGTTGTGGACATGGAACAACCTGGCCATCATCCGCCCTGCTGAGATCCCTTCCAAGTGGTACGACCGTAGTATCTATCGGAGATGGAAAGGGCCGGTTATCAGAGAGATCAAAAATTACCAGCATGTTCATGTCTACCCTTATCAAAAATGCACTGTTGCCATGGAAACAGACAATCCTATAAGCAAGGCTGTAATGTGTGACCACACCACAAAATCTACAGAATATAGCGGTACAGCTAGTTCATTTCTTCTTTTTTTTTTCTTCTTCTTTCTTAGCACAGCTGAAAACAATTACAAACTTTACATCAACCTTGTGTCAACTCTCGCAAGATTTCGGAAATACTTCATTTCTATTGAGATATGAAGTCTAATGCAGAAGATTATATGCGTGTCATGTCATCAACAGTTTCTGTTAAGACATTGATTATTTACCAAGCCCACCAACTTCCAACTTAACTTGTGCATCACTGAACATTCCTGGCAGAAGTATTGACAAAAAAAATGATTCAATAAAATCATACATTGACCTGATATAGTCTTGGTTTGTACGGGAACTTGGATTTCATTTTTTTATTTTGAGTGATAGTTGCTACCCATTTTATGGGAAATATTAACCCGCTGAAGACTAGTAGTCCCAAGTACTGCCTGGGCTAATGTCTATGGAAAATGCAAGTTACAGCAATATCACTTCATCCCAATGGGATAAGAACATACAATTCTATGAGGAATTAAAAGTTTATTTGATTAAAATCGTTTTTGAAATTGCTGAGCTTTTCTAGTACAAAGTGAAAACAAAAGTGGTCCTAATAAAAGGTTGGTCCCACATCTTATTAGGACCACTTCGTTTTACTTTGTTTTTGTATGCTCTTTGTTTCCTACTAGTGGTTACTATTCTCACAAAAAGTTAAAATCTGAATCCCCATCTCAAACAAAACAAGACCATCCCAATTAAAGGACAAGTCAACCTTCATATACATAAGGATTGAGAGAATGCAGCAATATTGGTAGAACACATCAGTGAGAGTTTGAGGAAAATTGGACAATCCATTCAAAAGTTACAAATATTTTAAGTATCTGCGTAGTCACTGCTGGAAGAGAAGACTACTAAAGTGTATGATGTCACATGTGTACAACTACGCTGTGTATAAGGAAAATAAAAAGAGAATTTCACAAAACTTTAATTTTTGAATAAAGTGCACATTTCTTCGACTTGCTACTGACGTATGTTAAGGGTAATATTATTCCCCCTGCCTTCTGAAAAAGAGAAGTCGAGTGTTCTTTTGTAATGCAAGAAAAATTTTTGAATTTTCTTCATTCTTTCTTTATATCATTGTACTCATAAGACATCACAAGCTATAGCAGTCTTTTCATCCAGCCGTGACTGACCAGAAACTTCAAAAATTCATAACTTTTTAACGGATTGTCCGATTTTCCTCAAACTCTCAATGATGTGCTCTACTAATATTGCTGCATTCACTCAACCCACATGTCTATGAAGGTGAACTTGTCCTTTAAAGGCCTTGACCGTTGACATTACACAGATACAAATGTCTACATCATAAATCCATTGGACTTTTCTACATGTTACCACCTAGGTAATGTTATCTGCAATCTTTGCATTTGAGAAATTTTGCCCCAAACTCTAATCACCTATCGTCGCTGTGAAGACAAGACCGTGTACCTGCAATTTTGGTGAAAATGACTTTTTCGGATTAATGGTCAAATAATGGGTTAAGTGATGTCCTGTCCAAATCCCAACTGTCTTACTCCAAAGATGAAGCCACCACGGCATGTCAAAGGAAAGGATATCCCATTTGCTGCAGTGCTTTGGCCGCCATGTTTTTTGGCTCTCCTGAACATTTGACATTTTGTAATACAAGGTTTTGTCGCCCCAGCGACGCTATGTACCCTGTATCATACAGGGGGGGCCAGGTATGAAGACATTCAATTTACAGTTTCATTTTTAAGTTTAAGCATGATAACAAGAAGTTGATGAGACAGATGTCGCTGATTGCGCCTTTCAGCCGTAAACAGTATTGGTTAGAGTGAGAATTCAGCTTTAAAATATTTGCAATATACTTTACAGAAACCACTTCAAAAGGCATACTATTCTAATTGGAATTCAAAATTTATCTTATGAAAATCGGTTTTGAAATGGCTGAGATACCCCCCAAAAAAAGTGAAACAAGGTGATCATAATAAACAGGTGGGTCCCACCTTTTACTACGATTGTTTTGGATATCTCAGCCATTCTAAAACAAATCTTAATCAAATAAAATTTGAATTCCACTTAGAATTATATGCTCTTCCACATTTCATTTGAGTTTTGCCATTATCTCAAAACATCATCGTCAAAAAATGTTGGAAACATCAAGCCCCATCTCAACCAAAAGTGTATCATTTCTAGGTAAGACATTATTAGGCACACCTGTTTTGGAATCTCAAGAATTTTTGATTGCTATAAAATTGAGAGCAGAGTAAAAACCTGGTATATTGATGCTGTTGAGGGGTGTGAAGGCTTCCGGAGAGCTTGCAGACACTCCTGTCGGATATGTTATTGTTTCTTGGTCGGCATCGATGCTGGTAGATTGGAACTGACATTCTTGGAATTCTGCTTCCCTCTCCTCTTCTGACAAGGGAGGGAAAAACATAAAAAAAAAAAAACGATCCACATTCCTTTCCTTATAACGTCAGGAACTTTGAACCATCCTTAACATTGGTTTAAATAAAGTTAAACTTATTAAGTCAATTAAAATTCAATCTGAGATTAAACATTAGAAAAAAAAAAACAACAACACTTGAGCAATATAAAAAGCAAACAAAAAATAAATCAGGAAATTTTTGTAATACAACATGTAGTTTCTTTATGTGGTGAATTCTAAATTAAATCTTACCAAGATATGATATTTCTAAAAAAAGATGGAGAGATCTGCACTTTCAATACAGACCTGGTGTTGCCAAATCGGTTCCTGGTGCATCACAGACCACCAGTGGTGCCTGGTCGGTTGTTGGTGTCTCATTGGACCCCAGTGGTGCAGGGTGGAATCTCGGTGCTCCACTAAGCTCCAGTGGTGCCTCATTGGTTCTTGGTACCTCGTTGGATTCCAGTGGTGAAGGTTTTGTACTTGGTGCTTCATTGGACCCCAGAGGTGCAGGGTTGAATCTCGGTGCTCCATTAAGCTCTAGTGGTGCCTTGTTGGTACTTGGTACCTCGTTGGATTCCACTGGTGAAGGACTGGTACTTGGTGCTTCGTTGGACTCCAGCGGTGCGGGGTTGGTTTGCGGTCCCTCATCGAACTCTTGTGGTGCGCAATTGGTCATTGGTGCCACATTGAGCTCAAACGGTGCCTCGGTGGTTATTGGTGTTTCACTGGACTCCGGTGGTGCAGGCGGGTCTCTTCTTGATACCTCATTGGACTCCAGTGATGCCTGGTTGATTCTTGGTGCCTCAAGGGGGTCTACAGGCAATGGGTCACGGCATGGCATCCCAGCAGATCCAGAAACCATGTTTGATTGTGGACCCTGTACTGTACCTTGCAACACATGGTCATGAGTCGGTGCCTGAGATGATCTCTGCGCTAGCTCTGCTGTCAGTTCTACCAAGGCTGCGTCATCAGAGACTTGAACTGGTTGTGACAGCGATTGCCGTATTCCTGTTAATATTACAGACATTCAGCAAGAAATATGAATATTCTATTTCCGTTTTAATTTCTTCTTTAGTTTATATATAAATATATAATCGTATTCATTTGTCACTTAAATGTGTTTCTCCTGCTCTTTTTCTTCTAAAAAGTATATTCCCACAATATTAATCATTTGATATAGCTTGTTTATGCACCAAGTTAACTCTTTGAAGACGAGTCCCAAGTATTCTTTGGCAGGTATCTATGGGAAATGCATGTTTTAGTAAAATCAGTCCGTCCTCAACAGGTTTAAAGGGCTGAGAGTCTCTTGATATTACCCGGTTCCTTATGTGCCCGCTTTTGTGGCCTAAATCCCAAGATGAAGACAAGAGTGCCCGCTTTGGTGGCCTAAATTCATTTCTCTTTGTGCTATAATACCCAGAAAAATGTGTTCGTTAAAAAAGTGAGAATTTATTCCATAAGCATTTGTTCTCTTAGGAATCGGTGTATCACAGCATGTTTCTGATTTAGTTTACGATTGTTCTGCTGTAAAACTCGTATGAACTTGTGCATACCAATCAAAGCTGAGATCAGTAGATTTCTGTGTTCGCTGACCACAATGACCCCTTTCAGGTGCCTGGTTTGTGTAAAACAAAAGTCTGTGACCCCATCAGCGCACACTCTATTCAAACCTCACACCTGATCGATATTTTCATTGTTTGATGGCACATGTACTTGACCATGGAAAGGGGAATACATGTGTACCCCTCGACTGCTTTCGCACAGGTGGACTACCAACCTGTCCATTCTCTGTCGATGGGCAAAAAGAATCTCGTTTGGGGGCATTAAAAGCACTCAGAAAATTGCGGAAGGAAGGGTTAAACTGTTTAGCTAGATATTGGGACAGCATGTGTGTGAGTACTTTTCAATACGCTCTCAACTTGTTCAGAACGGACCTAAGCGTTTTACCCAGCCTATGATGTAGTTACCTCTGACCCAGGTGAGTAGTGTTATAGATTAAGATATTTAATGATAAAATAAACTTACCCAAATCAAGAAAATGAGTCTCCAGATCAATCATTTCCGATGAGGGGGAGTTGTTTGATCTGCTCTCAGAAGTCTGGTAATTAGAATTTTGTGTCTGATGGTCTAGACTGTGTGTTTGCTGCTGCTTCTGCAATCGTTGTTCAGCTAATAATGAAAGGGACAAAAAAAAAGAATGTATATGTGACCCTGCATCACAAAACCAACTAAAAGTCACCAGACATGGATTTTTAGTTAAGAAAAGATTCTGAAAGAGCAGACTCTACGCTTTAAAATGATACTCAATTCAAATGGACTCCTCTAACCTACCTACTTAATACCGGAAAGAAAGCACACACTCTGGAAAAGTGTGAACTGAGAAAAGAGGCTCATAAGTACAGGGTCTATTCAAGCATCTTTCACCAAGCCGTGCTATCTGGGCGATGAAAGGGACAAAACAGAGGATGTAAACCACCGGAGCAACAACAAAGAAGGGATTATCAGATTAAGCTGAAATTGAGCATGTTTTATCAACACACTCTGTTTATAATCAATGCCAACTTTTAAAGCAGTTCCATTATCTTTTCAAAAGTTATTAGACTTGAAAGTGAAGAGTGTATAAAGGATTTCAAGAAATGCATCTCTAATACATACCTGATAATTCTATTCTCCGCAAAAAAGGGGTTGTAGAAAAACTACAGAAAAGCACACTTTCCCATTCGTGTTATGATCCCAAACTAAAGAATAATGTAGAAGAAAGAAAGCTCTATAGAAAATATGAAAAACTCAAGATTGCCTTAGTTGACCCATTTCATCTGTTTTGAGTCCTCATGTAAAATCAAGGGGTGCAACTTTTTGTTTGTTTTGTAATGCATGGTTACATATCTTATAATATCTATATAGACAGTGCATTCCCGTTATAATGAGCACAGTTATAACAAAATTCTGGTTTGAATGAAATAAGAATTCATGGCCCAACATCATCCTTTCTATGCCTTTTTTATTATGTATTTCTTCGGTTATAATAAACTTTCGATATAAAAAAATGAAAACTGCCGGTTCCTAGGACTTTGTTATATTAGGAGTTCACTGTACATATGTGCATGTGTGTGTTTATGTATTATCACAGAAAACAGAGAAATTGACCACATTCACAAGGATAATGTAAATATTGATAGTCCATGGATTATGCACATTTTGTCCATATAAATATGCATCACAGATTACATACATATGTAGCATGTCCTCTAAACATGATATAGAGTGGTAAGAAAAAGAGTGGGCAGCATACACTGTGTGAAATACAGTAGCAGTGTAACAATACATTGCTTTTGTTGTTGTTTTTCTCAGCTTTGCCTTTTAGAATGACTTTCTAATGCCAACAAATTATCCACATAATTGTCTGGCTTTTCTTGAGACTTTCATTTTTACTTCACCCTCATTTTAATTTATGTTCAAAATTTGACTTGCTCAATTCAGAACATAAATTTACCACTTTTTATCTGCCTGTCATAACATTTGAATTGGAGGGGTAGTCAACCAACTGCTAGTGTCAAATCCTGTGTGAAAATACAAGTACATAAATATTAAATATGCAGTGAGTGGCCTCGTGTTATAACAAAGTCCTCGGGATCCTTCAGTTTCGTTTGTTATATCGAAATTTCATTATAACCGAACAAATAAACAATAAAACTAAATAGTGTGGATAATGTTGCAGCCTAAATTTTTACTGCGTTGTAAACCGGAATTTTGCAATAACCCTGTTCGTTATAACAGGAGTGCACTAGCTGTACCATATTAATTAGAGTGACCGTCACATGCTAATCATAAAACTATGTGAAAATATAAAGGGACATGATCAGTAATGATACTTCTGCCGGTTTTATTCCTACCTTGCTGAAAGACAGTGCCCCGTAAGTGCAGCAGACGTGCATCCGTCAGGGCTTGTCTCATGACGGAGAGCTGTTTTTCGGGAGGTACATCTGCTCTCCATCGGCGTAGCAGATCCTCCGTGCCTCTAGTTGTGAGAACGCCGGATAGTCGGTTTGCGGTGTGACACCTTGTGGTGTCGGCGTACGTCATGCCCAGGGCGAGAGCAAGGTCATCGATCTGATCGTCGGTCTCTAGATTTTTGGCGATAGCCTTAAGAGCAGCATTATCCATGCTCCTGACGAAGAAACAAACAAATTAACCCACTGAAGATGAGTCCCAAGTATACTCGGGCAAGTGTCTACATGGGAAATGCATGCTGAAGCAAAATCAATCCATCCTCAACAGGTTAAAATCAACAGCTATCGCTGCTATTAAAACTTTTCTTGAGTTTTACACAAGATATCTTAGGTTACAATATAACACATATGAAAATGATTAAAAAAAAATACATAGAATATATAAATCAAGCATAATCGTCTATAGAGAAGGAAATAGGTTGCTTATTGACTGCAGTTTACACACTCTCCATCCAAGCTGTTTTATATGCAAACAAAGGCACAGAATATTTTCCCTATTATTTTCATTATGAATATCATATCTAACGGGGATTAACACATTGAGGACAAGTCACGAGTATACTTGGGCAAGTGTCTATGGGAAATGCATGTTGTAGCAAAATCAATCCGTCCTCAACGGGTTAATACAGAACATCATATCTTACCCTGGGACACTCATGATGGATCTCTGACTGGGATAAATTCCACCTGTTTCGTTCTGTATCAGCAAAAGTTCTGTTCACAAAAACAAACAAACAAACAAACAAACAAGAAAAGAATGAGAAAGTCAATTCTTGAAATTTTAGATTTTCCAATCTTTTCACAAAACAATTAATTTCAGTCTTAGGTGCGCTAAACATGTACCGGTACCTCACACCTCTCAAACTGGTCTACAGGTACAAAATGAAAAATATAACAAAAACAAACATCCATACACCAACAATGTACTTTTTTTGTGCACAATATTGCACCCACAACTCTTCCCCCCCCCCCCCCTTAATATCCCAGTAAAGGCCTTCCTGAATGAACTACAGTAGAGTTCTAGGCTAGAGAAATTTAATTAGGCCAAACAAACTCTCAAAGAACGAAGTGATATGTTGACGTACGGACGATAATATAGAGCACATATTTCTACAGTAGCCAAACACTTACTGCAACATCAATAGCATGTGTTTGGAAATTGCAACAGAAACACGCATGCAACTACTCTCCAACTTTAAGGGAATTCCCGAAGACGGAAAGGCTAAATGGATCCACTAACAGTGTACTGCACAACAAGCGAACACCGCACAGCACAGACTTCAGTGCAGTGCGGTGGGTGCATAATTGCCCATACTTGGAGGGACCGAGATGGCAGGAAAGCAGCTCCTGTACGCTTTAAGCCAGTTCTAGGGTTCCAGTTTGCGCAAGAGCAGAAAAAGGTCATTTGTTGATACGGAGAGAAGCATCTGCGATGTAATGATTATTCATGTAATCCTTCTTAAATGAATGGTGGTTGGTTGTCAGTAGGTTCCTTGAATCCTACATCCACTTGACAGTAAGCCTGGTATTCCGCAATAAATGAATATTAAATCTTACAGAAAAAGTTTGCTGATCCATTCAAAAAACGAGTGAAAAAACACAATGAAATGAATGCTTTCTAAAGTGTTCATTGACGAACCATGCATTCTGGTCACCTGGGGGGCATTTCATGAAGCATTTTGTCCGACAAAGTTGTCAGACAAATTTGCTCTCAGCCAATTTAATCAGGCGATGCAAGGATTTCAGTACCTTGTAACAGTTTGTCAGTTAAAAAAAATATCCGACTATTACGCTTCATGAAATGCCCCCCTGATTTGCACGGCCACGGGTTTATTCTTTGCTTGAATGAGTTCCATATAAATCATTATATAACGCCTGAAGAGATCCTTGCCATTTGATTGGTTGTTTGACATTGATCATTCGGCCCATTTCACTATGACGTCATCATCCGTGCAATTGCGGCTCCGTTTGCTGTGCAATTTTGGATTCATACGATTTGATCCATTGCACGCTCACTGAGATCCCGGCACACTGCGCATGTTAAACGTTTGTGTGTTTGCAGTGTGTGTATGCGAAAGCGCTCTAGCGTAAAGTGCTCAGTAGGCCTAAGCACTCGACGTGATCTCAGATTCTCTCTTAATTGCTTCTAAATCAATAAAACATCAAATGACAAGGATCATAGGCGTTGTATAATTCAAAAAACAAATAATAAAAGTTTTTCATTCCTGCAATGGACAAAATGAAAGTGAAAGATGAAATGTTTGATCTATTGAACTCGGGTGCGCCTCGTTGAATGGATCATATTTTCATCTTTCACCTCATGAAATATTCTGTCCATTGCACTCATAAACATTCATTATTTGTATACCATGTTGAGCAAGCTGATGAATTATGTCTCTTTGCTGGCAACTGGGAAAAATGAAAGGTCATTTGTACCCGAACTATACACAGCCCAGTTGCTTTACGTGACCGCACAGCGTATTAACAGCGATCTGGTCGGGCTATATTAGTACCCAGGCCATGACGTGCACATATGAGCTATCTCCGAACGTGGAAGTTACAAAATACAACTAACGTTAGCATTGCAGTGCCAGTGGAACATTCCTTTTGTTTAGTTTGACAGAATATAGACTAATCATGCTAATTCACGCATCAACTTACCAAATCATGCATTCTATGTACTTGACATCAGTCGCCTTTTCATTCATCCTGACATGGACTTGGATTTAGGAAGATATAGTTGCAGATCTCACGGAGCAGGGTGTTGCCTTCCGGTGTAAACTTTGGGTTGATTCATACATTTACGGGCTCATAAATTGCACGAAGTATGTATAATCTCTCCACTGCACGAGTAGTAATACAACTCTTTGTACCAGTGCTTCGCACAAACACGTACTGGCTATAACTGTGTAGCCGGTGTGCGCGCAGTGTGTTGTTAGTGTTGGTGTACCAATCAAGAAAGCGCAAAGCATAGCGCGGATGAGTACGGGGAATCCCCACAATATTCCCCTTTTCGTAGTCTGTTATCGAGTCGCATTGATTCCCCGTTGTTTCGATTGGAGTTTTATTCTTTCCCCGTCCCTTCTTTTCTCCCCGATTGTGACTTGTATTTGATATTTCAAATGATATATTGACACAGAATTTTGCGGCTTTATATTATTTGATCAAATTCTAATCGAAGTGATAGGGATGACATTAATTGTTTTGGATGAGATGGGGCTTCAGGTTTTCAACTTGTGTGTGTGTGGGGGGGGGGGGGGGGGGGGGATAATGAGAAACGTTATTTCATGAAAATTGGTTTGAAATGGCCGAGGTATCCAGAAAGAAAGAGGTCCTAATAAAAAGCGGGACCCTTCTTTTATTAGGTCCACTTTACTGTTCGATATGTCAGTCATTTCAAAAACAATTTTCATCAAAAACAAAACAAAAACAAAAACAGAAATCCTCTTAGAAATGTAAGTTCTCTGATATTTCATAAGTAGGTTCTAATCATCTTGCAAAAACTTACAATCTGAGTTCCCCTTCTCAACCAAAATTGCGCCCTCTACATTTAGAAGGGTTGCAGTACCGCTGTTACCGTGACCATCATTGTAAAACTAAACAGATTCTCTTTGTTTCATTTCTGCTTTATATGTGGTAGATGAGATGATGAGAATAATTATGTGACAATTAATGAAAAACATCATTCCATGGAATGATGGTTAAGAAGCATAGTAAGTATTTTAGACCACATAAAGTGGTCAAACAGTTGAAAAATTAAAGGAATAGGAAGTATAATGGACATTTATAGTAGCGTGTAAATGATATCAAGAAATTATATTACTATTATTTATACGTTATCATCGCCATTGGGTTTCAGTTTGTGTATTCTACTCAACTTTTCATTTACGGCGGTGGGGGGGGGGGGTAGCCAGAATCCAAGCAATATACATGAATACGCATGAATTCACACATTAGCCACACACACACACACACACACACACACACACACACACACACACACTACAAAACTTTCACTCGTTGATCCATGTAGGTAACGTTGTTGTTGTTGTTGTTGTTTTGTCGGGTTTAGTGGCGTTTTACATTCTCTTTAAAATATTTACGCCAAACACTGCTCTATAAATTTCTTTTCCTTTTCTGATTTTTTTCTATGTTTTTCTTTTTTTTCACCTTCACAAAAAGGTAAATATTGTAATGAGAGTATTGGTGGAATAATGAGGAATGGGCTTTTGACTTTTTGAGAGATACCAAGAAACCACTTGTGAAAGAGTACAGAGCATGCCATTCTATGAGGAACTCAAAGTTTATTTGATTAAAATTGGTTTTGGAATGGCTGAGACATACTAAAACAAAGTAAAACAAAGCGATCATAATAAAAGATGGGTTCCACCTTTTATTAGGACTGCTCTCCATTGGGTATCTCAGCCATTTCAGAACCAATTTTCATCAAATAAATGTTGAGTTCCTCTTAGAATTACATGCCCTTTCATATTTCGTGAGGAAGTTTCTCATTATCTCACCCAAAAATGTTTGAAAGCTGAAGTAAGGTCTCAACCAAAACTACTGAGTACGCAGTATAAGATCCCTTTAACAGCCTCGTTCCTTCTAGTCTTGTTTCCAGACCCTTTTCCAACTTTAGTCCCTTACACACACAAAATGCGCCCTCTGCGATGAAAAAGTCGCGGCCTGTAAAAAAAAAAAAAAAAAAAAAAAAAAAAAAAAAAAAAAAAACTCGTACGCACATTTTCTTTTTTAAACGATATACGAACTAGTAGGCTACCGAAAAGAATATTGAAATCAATGTAAAATACACAATCTGAGAAAAGTTGGGTTAAACTGCAAATACAAAAAGAAAGAAAAGTTGCGACTGTTTGGATATTTTTTGATCGAGTAGATCCTCCCCTATCTGCTCAGCTCGAAAACAGCTAACGTGCATGCTTACGAGATACGGCTTTCTCTCTCTCTTGCCCAGTAATATACTGTACGAGCTGAAATTTTCGCGTACAGATATTTTCGCGAATTGCTACTTGGCGGACATTTTCGCGTGTTGTTAATTTCGCGGTTGCGTGGCTATACCTGAACTTAGTTATTCGCGCGTTGTTATTTTCGCGTGTTGTTATTTTCGCGGTTCAAAGGCGATTCGCGAAATTCGTGAAAATAAAACCACCGCGAAAATTTCAGCTCGTACAGTTTCTGATTTTCTGCAGTGCAACATGCTCTTACCATGAGCCTTGTAAACGTCTGTCATTCTCTCTCTCTCTCTCTCTCTCTCTCTCATTCTCTCTCCCTCTCTCTCTCAATTCCATCTCTATTCTCTCTCCCACTGTTTCCTTGTGTGTGTGTACTTGAAGAGTTTGTTTGCAAAACCGATAAAAGTCCAGTTTTGAAGATTTTGAAGTACGGTCTCTGTCAAAAAGTACAAAATAATACCTTTTTAAATGATATATTGGTCACTACATAAAGGTACATTTTTGAAGTTATGGTCAAAATAAGCAGTAAACATGTCATTATGGATATTTAGGTGTTCAAAAAAGAGCTGCTTATAATATGACAGCATTCCTTTGTTCATAGATTTCATTACGGAGAGTCATGGAATATGTCTGTTTGAAAAGGAAAAAAAGAACAAATGAAGAGTTTGTTCGCAAAAACTGATAAGTCCATATTTGCCAAATGGAGATATTTGTGATTAAAGGTCAAGAAAAATAAAGAGAATAATAAGAAATTTTTTGCTTCTTTCGACCATAACTTCAAAAATGTACCTTTATATGTAGTGACCAATATATCATTTAAAAGGTATTATTTTGTACTTTATGACAGAGATCAAACTTCAAAATCTTCAAAAATGGACTTATCGTTTTTTGCGAACAAACTCTTCAAATAATATCTTTGCAGCTGATTGACAAATTGTCCTGCATCAACATAAATAAGCACTGAATTGATCAGTGTTTTGAGTAGCCATGATAAAAAAATTATGGGCGTACATACTCGAGCGGGATTCGAACCCACTGACAGAAGAAATTCACGAATTTGAAAAATAATATCTTAACATTGGTAAGCAATAATCAAGAAACCACACTTAAAACTATATGCTTACCGGTCCCTATGCCTTTGCTACTTACTACCAGGGTGGGTCATCCAACTGGCCCATGTCCCAAAACGTAGGAATAAAAAAGAAAAGAATGTATAAATATGTAAAAAATGTTAAAATGCAAAATTACAAAAAAAGAGTGTGAGAGAGAAAACAAAACAACCTAACATCAAGATCTTTCTAGTCTACTCTTACCATAATATTACCCTGTTTTATCTCTTTCTCTCTGTTTTTTCTAATAAAGTTTTGTTTTAATTTCTCTATTCATTCTGTTCTCTTTTTTTTCGGGGGGGGGGGGGGGGGTTACCTCTTCAACCCACAAGGAACAGTGCGGGGATCGACTCATGTATGGATAAGCTGTCACTTTTTAGTTGTCCTTTTACTAGTTAGGGCAGCTTATAGATTGCACTAAGAATGAAGACCCTTATGCCACTACTTAGGCAGGGGCGGATCTAGCTTTTTATAAAGGGGGGGGGGGGAGGGTGTGGGAAGGGGGTGTCCCCCCTCCCAGAGTAGGGAGAATTTTTGAAAATCTGTGTGTGAAAATGGCGTTTTCTTGCGTCTAAAACACCACTATTTTTGGTATAGAGGTCATTGCCAAATTAACCCCCATGAAAATTTGTAAAATTTAGTTGGATTTTCCTGCAATGTAAGGCCAGTTGACAACACAGATACAAAGAATTGGGGACCTTGGAATATAATAATAATAATAAAAATGAAAAATAAAATAAGTACATAAATAGAAAAAAATAAAATTACAAGTTAAAAAAAAAGATAAGATAAAAAAAAATGGTCCCCGGATTTTTTTTTTTTTTTTTTTTTTTTTTTTTTGGGGGGGGGGTTGCAACCCCACCCCCCCTCCTCTAGTTCCGCTTCTGTTAGGAGTTTATCTTCCTTTGATTCTTTCAAGGTACAGAAAACCTACCTGTTAAGGCATTGATGATTGTTTTTTTAATGTAAAGTGTGTAGACAATAATTGATGACACTTACACCTGTATGAGGTTTAACATGAATTATTATCATTGTGTCCTTTTTTCCATTTACACATTCATTTATTCACATAAATTCACAATATGTGACCGTACATCGCAAAATGAACAAAGAGTCGCACCCCTTGATTTCATGCGAGGACTAAAAAAAGGTGAAATGGGTCAACCTAGGCGATATTGGGTTTTAAATACATTCTTAAAGACCTCCCTTTCTTCTACATTACTCTTAAGCTTGAGATCATAAAGTAAATGAAAAAGTGCATTTTTAGCATTTTTAAAGACCCTTTTTTTGTAGAGTAGTGAGATCGGGTATGTTTTAGAGGCCCCTTTTCATTTCTTAAAAACCACTTGCACACTCTTCATTTTCAACTAGTCTAATAACTTTTGAAGGGATAAAGCTACTGCTTTGAAAGTTTAGCGTTAATCTTGGACAGAAAATGTTAATAGAGCATAATTAATTTCAGCCTAATCTGGTAATCTCTTCATTGTTGTTGCTCCAGTGGCTTGAACATCCTGTTTCTGTCCCATCCATCACACAGCTTGGTAAGGATTAAGCGCTTTAATAGGCTCTGTACTTCAGAGCCTCTTTTCTGGGTTTACACTTTTTCAGAGTGTGCGCTTTCTTTCTAAAATTTGGATAGGTTAGAAGAGTCCATTTCAATTGAACAATACACCATTTTAAAGCATGGAATCTGCTCTTTCAGAATCTGCTCTTGACTAAGAATGTATGTCTGGCGACTTTTTGTTGGTTTTGTGATGCAGGGTCACATATTTCCTTCTGCTTCTCCCACATGCAAGAAAAAGAATCTTTTACATACAAGAGCTTTGATAATTAGTTCCATTTTGTTTATTATTTCTGGAACAACAATGTAAACTTTCTTCAAAAATCTGCTTAAAATCAGTAACAGGTTTTCTTTTTCTCACTCACACCTTTAAGACAGAGTAAGTCAACACATTCCTGCACAATCAAAAAACTTTATTTGATTTGATTAAAAACAAATTTTGTCACTTTGCATACTCGTAAGAACTAGTATGCAAAAGACATCGCAATCAAACCTGACAAAAAAATAAATAAATAAAAAATGGATATTTTCCAAAAAAAAAAAAAACTTGCATTCGATGGTAAACCAGCATACATAGAGCTGAAACTCTCTCATTACATGTACAATGTCCACCTAACTTCTAGCAGCCATTGCATTTATGTAACCTCCTTCATCATGATAGTGTGACATTGTGTTACATCAGACCTGATGAATACGCAGATTGCAGATTATGAGAACAGGGGATAAACACAAACTCAGATATTAAGAGGATTACAACTAAAATAAGATTTAAAATCATTCTGCACTTTCAACCTTTGATTGAGATACACAGATTACTCCATCAAAAAGCTCTAAGATTGGAAATTGCTACTGAAGAACAAAAAAAAAAACCCTTTCTTTTTCATGGCACATAATGGGTCCAATGCCCAATTTTACTTTTTATATAGGTCTTGTGATGTGATTTTACAATAATAATTATTGAACTCTATTCTTTTTTCATGCCAGGAAATCTTACTCAAATGCCTGCTGTCAACAATTCCGCTTGTATACATTAAATTCTGACCATAGCTGTACCTTAATCAATGCAATGTTCTATAAATACCAATAACTTTCATTCTTGTCCTAACAGGAGCAATGATAGCCACTTAACATCCCATATTCCGAGGTATTTCTGCATAGATAACAGGCTGTGAGATCAAGTTAAGCTCTGGACCACTGACTGCTGGTTGGCTCCATACAAACAAACAACAAAATAAAATATGGCAGGCCTCCAAATGCATCCGTTACACATATAAAAAAAGTGTGGTTTGCATTCATATGCACCAAGTGTAAAGTACAATATAAGAGATGTTGTACGAGAAACTGTATGCAAAGAATCAGCTAGCAGGATAATATTTCTATTAAAAAAAGGGCTATAAATAAGATAAAACCAATATAGATGTATCTTTGAATACTATATTCCATCAACCAGTATCAATCTCTGAATCCGTGTATCAAAGTTAATTAACTCTCTGTCAACAAACGCCATCGTTAAAAATTCTTCAAACTTAAGAATACATAAAGTAAAAGTAATAAAACAGCACTTCAACTGCTTAAACCATGAAAGAAAGTGATATAAATCGAACAATTCATAAGCATAAAACAAGTTTACTGGAAAATGGCCATATCTATACATGTATCAGTGAAAAAAAAAATTCAAATTCTGTGCTATTTCTGTAAAATCTGATTCCCTGATGAGTGCGTCCATATTATAATCTTTATTTCTTCAGATGACTCCAACCACACAAAGCTGACTGCAAGTCATTACAAAGAGAAAGGTTAAGTAGGGCCAAGTTTCGTTACATATATATACATATATATATATATATATATATATATATATATATATATATATATATATATATATATATTATATATATCTTTGGGGCAGCACTTACAATTTATTTCTGAATACACAAGTTTCCACAATGTCCATGCAATCAGTGATATATTCTCCTCCATGTGAACAAAGGGGGGATTTCCCGAGAAAGTGTAACCGAGCTTTTTAGTGCATTCTTACATTAAAATGATCAAATAATTTTATATATGATATATGAACATTTATTAAACAAACAATTAATAAACTGTGACTCAAAACCTGACCAGATTGGAGTACTTGTCTTCATGAAGCTTTCATTTCTTGTTAACTTCCATCTCTTTTGTCAAAAGCAATGATGAACTGGGAAAGGAACTAAGGTCAAAACATACGTCTGTAGAAATTTTTGCAGGAGCACTAAACTTTCTATTATCTACATTACTACCACCTAGTTTACAAGTTCAAAAAAAAAAATGCAATGCAAAAAAAAAAAGAGAGAAACAAGACATTTTCATTCCTTTAATCAACTCGGCTGACATGATGCCAAAAACTTCTTAAGACATTACTCAAATCCTCTCATTTTTTTTCTTTTTCGATTCACACTTGCACCAGCCTTCTTGGGAAAACACTCCCTAAATTAATTTGCTTAGCTGCTCAAAAATACTTGGAAAAACCGCATCCGTAACATCAAGAAACTCTAGAACAATTTGGAGCAGTATTTTCATCACATTTCTTTCTCTCAAAAGAAAATTATTGCATCAATGACAAAACCTATGATGTGTGCAGATTCATCTACACGTCAAATAAATATACCCCTCTTTTATATGTTTACATTCATAAAATATAACTTCAATATACTCAATATACATATTTGTGTGTGATATATATACATATATAACTTCTATTTATATGGACATAGTGGTATGTATAACATGGATATTGATACACGTTTATATATACACAGAGTTTACACAAGTTCATCTGTACATGTCAAAAGAAGAATTCTATGCCGTTGGGTATATTATTATGGCAGCTTTTTATTGAAATCACATTTTGAATCAGTTTGAAGATATGCACATCCAATAAAATGCTGCAATCCGTTTCTGCAAATCTAATATCAGCAAAATTTCATAAAATGTCTCATATCTGCATTTATCTGACTGCCAAACTGAACTGCCGCCATGTGAGATCTGAAATATTGAAAGCCTGCAGATGGGTTGACTATCAAAATGTACTGAAAATATTGAAGAAGCGATCAAAAGAACACTGATTGCTTGAAATTGCACAGATAATGAAATAGATCACGGCAAAAGCCTTGAAGAATAGCTGGTCATCTTAGCAAATTTCCCTGGTCAACCCGAAGCAGTTCTTTCTTCCCTTTCATGCATAATGAAAATGTTCGGATTGTTCCTGATGCTTGGCAAGCCAATACCGACTGAAGATGTTTTGACTGATATGCCAAACCCATTCAAGTTACCATGGAAACTTTGTGCCCCTCCCCTTCCACATACCCAGTACATTTGAAGGTTGTAGATTGCTTTATCATCCAAGCTCTGGGAATTAACCAACATGTTCTGTGTACTGTAAAAGCTGTTATTTTCAGTCACATTTTCAATCACATTTGGGCTGCGAATTTAAACACATGCAAAATTATTGTAAACAAACAGGCATTAGTGCACTTACAACAGCCTTGGTGTCAGAATTGTGAAAACAACTTCTAAAAAAAATGACAGCTTTCACAGCAATTCTAGTCATACATGTGTGAACTATTGGCATACCAATTATCTCAAAATGCACTATACAGTCCCATTTACACTCACCAGTGCTTTCTCTGCAGATATCGCATTTTATTGATGTTGTAATATGCATACGGCTCAGAACAATTTCCACATCAATTTTTTTTTTTTTAATCTTGAACAAGAGTGTTGGAAAGGAAATTGTGTTTTTATTTCTCCAGAATAATACTTCCCAGACCTAATCTTATGTCTGGTACAAAAACTTTTTTTTTTTCTAAAACTTGCTCATTTATATCTGCTGGCTTTGCATTGTACACTACACACAAGAAAACGGGCAATGATGGCGATCGACCCCTCATGGTTCCCCCCAGCAGGTGACTTGCAATACAGTCAGCTAGTGGTATCACCCAGGCATATTGCAGGGGTGGATCCAGGAATTCCGTAAAGGGAGGCGCTCTTGCAAAATTAAAGGGGGGCGCTAGCACCCCACCCCCCGCCATTTTTGTTCTTTTTATTTATTTTTTTTAACCGAAAATAAAGAGGGGGTGCGCCCCCCTCTGGATCCGCTATTGCATTGTGCCATATGCTTGAATGAATGAATGTTCTCTATATTGTAAATTGCAATAAAAGCATCCCAAAGGACAATTACTGACCGAGTTGGCAAGATTGTACAATCAGACAGCAGTAAAGCAGTAAGCAGGTTGAGGGCACCAGTGCAATGGACAGATTCCTTTTTTGTTTTCTTCTTTTTTAGAATTTAAATTACGTTTGAGGTGATAGTTAAAAAGATAATGGTGTACGGAAAAGAATCATTATTTTTTGCGTAAAATATTTTTAAAAATGTTGAATGCAACACCAATAAATTGTCATAACAACCACATATTACTGACCTTCTAGGGGGATATATTTCATGAAACATTTTGTCCGACAAAGTTGTCGGACAAATTTGCTCTCAGCCAATCAGATGCAAGGATTTCAGCAGCTTGTAACAGCTTGTCAGAAAAATATCTGTCCAAACTGCTACGGGAAATGCCCCCCTGAGCTACTATGTGACTGGAAAGCAAAACATGGTACACATGGGTGTGTCAGCATAGTCACACAAAGAAATCTGCCGTGCACACTCTCTGAAACACATGATTGATCAAACTATGAGAATGGTGATGTCAGAAAGCTACTGGAGAGAGCCCAGGCAATCATTATGATCATAGACATTTCTTTGTTGTTGCTATGAGTGCAGAGACTCCAACCCCAAGCACCTTCTGATCGGGAGATTCTCCCGCCTATATAAACCCCTAGCAAACGGGAGACTCCAATTTGATGTGCGCGAAGTGCGAACCAGTTCCTTGCGGCTGGGGTCCAGGGCCCCTTGGAAGCTCGGTTCTAGATGCTCTCTCGTTCTGTCTAAGGCTTATTTTTCAACATAAAAAGACACAGACACAGAGCCAGGGCGGGAGAAATTAAATCTCAAGCGGGAGAACGGGAGATTTTGCAAAAATGGGCTTTCGGAGTTGGAGTCTCTGTGAGTGTTGAATGGCAAAGAAAACCCCAGTTGTCAATAGTTCATGCAATGACATACTGTGAAAGTGGACATTTTTGCGGTGTTGAAATTTTTCCACATTTCGCCCAACCAGAAACTAGCACAAAAAATAAGAGTACACCAATATTTTTGCTTACCATTATGTTCCTGCCTAGCGGAATTAAAAACATGCGAAACTCATCTTGCCCAGCCCAGCACAGAAAATTACTCGCGTGAAAATATCCACTTTTACGGTAGTCAGGGTCAATCAGCCATCAGCAATACACACAAAAAATAGGTTGATGTTGCCAACAGTATTAAACAAGTAATGAGTTGACCACCACTCGTAAGTCCAAGACATAACAGTGTCGGCAGCATTTGATACGCTTTCGGTCTTCCCCAAAAGGGCTACCCAGTGGAGATCTAAAATTGGTGGCATTTCACTGGCCATGGAAGATTTAGTGAAGTATGAGTACACCACCTCAAATTCTATTGGATGGAATTGCTTGTTGTTTGATTTGCTTCGTCACTTTACAGTTAAATATGATAAAATATTACTTTTTATCATAGTACAGTTCAAAAATATACAATACATTTATATGTAGATATATACATTTATAATAATATTGATTGTAAACATGACTTGTGTGACACACATTTGCAGTTCTTCATTCAATAAAATACAACCATTCAATAAAACCCCCTGGAATGCAGAATGGAATATTCCATGTGTGCACCTTGCTAGTGAACACTGGGTTCTGCCATTCATGAAGGTGGGTTAGATATCTCAGTGAGTGAGCACACACTTTTTTTTCAACAATTCCTTAAGCACTGAAGCCAAAAAAAAACCTGAATTGATAAATAAAAAAAGCTATGCATGCAATCCAAAAAATGATTTCAAAATATATCTTATCATATGTTTGCAAAATTGTCAATATTAATTTGCATTTTGCTTTGTCCCTTCTTTTTTTTGTTTCCATACCACCCAAAAATGTTCCAAGTCTTCACAATCGCAATCATGAACCTCATCACCTAAAAGGTATATCTATACATTTGCACACATCTGGAGGCACTAAAAACCTTTTCTTGTTAATATAATCATGGAAACTCTGGTTCTAAGTCTTTCAGATACATTCAAACATCCATCAAGAGTGGAAATACCTCTTATGCAGACTCTTAGCTCAGGAAACATTTCAGCAAAAATAAACACACTTTCATGAGCTAAAGAGAGGCAGATTCCTTTCACAAGATTAGTATGAATCTGTGTTTTCAGATATGCTTGAGAGGAGAGCCAAACTTCCATGCATCAAAATCACAGTTACACTTTTATTTTGAAGGTTCATTAATCCAACAAAATGAAATAAGGCTCATTATTCCAAAGGTTTTTCTTTTATCCAAAAATGAAATAAGGTCAGGAAGTTACTCCCAAGGTAAGTTAATCTAAAAATGAAAAGAAAGTGCGTACACCAGCAAAAATTGCTGGGCAGTTCCAAAGAAAAATGAAAGAGATCCTCGTGTTATGTGCTATCAACAATACACCCAATCTCGAAACATTGATGCAAATCTGTCAATGACCAAATGAAGGGTTTGTTTGCAAAAACCAATAAGTCCATTTTTGAAGATTTTGAAGAACGATCTCTGTCATAAAGCACAAAATAATACCTTTTAAATGATATATTGGTCACTACATATAAAGGTATATTTTTGAAGTTATGGTCAAAAGAAGCAAGAATTTTCTTAATATTCTCTTTATTTTTCTTGACCTTTAATCGCAAATATCTCCATTTCGCAAATATGGACTTATCAATTTTTGCAAACAAACTCTTCAAATATTCATTAAGAAAAATATCTGCAGTGCAAATGACATGCACCCTTTCTGTTAGAGAGGGTGACAAGTCTCAAATAAGATCATTTCAGAGGTAGAATGATGCATCTCACATATTCTTCAGAACTTCAAATATCATATGTTAGTAGAGGATTGCAACTTGATATATGTATCAAGACTATCTAAAAAAGAGAAAACAATTATGATATAAGTGCTTCAAACAATTACAAGTACAAGATTCCCCAAGAGGTGAAAGATAGAAGCACTCTATTCAAGAAGTTGAATGCCAGTTGAATAGGGCACCTCGTCTTTCCAACATTTGTGACCCGCTACAACAAAAGGATCCTCAAGTCGCTGACGGGCGAGCCAAGCATGGCCCAGAAAAATGCTATTTTCAGGCCTTTCCTTTGATCATTTAGCTTCGAAATTTCGGCAGATGATAGAAGATACATTAGACTACAAAATTATGTAAAAACAGAAATTCGAATGTTCTGACAGATTTTGGTGATCTGACTTCAAACTCGATTTTCTCGGCTCACCCGTCAGCGACTTTAGGATCCTTTTGTTGTAGCGGGTCACATTTGTGAAGTATCATCATGTGCTTGCAAAGTATAGGGCCTATGGTTTCCTGTAAATGCCAACATTATTGTCTTGTGAACAACTTTTTGAGCTGAGTGACTCAAAAACATATTCTATTTTGTTTTTAATTTGCACTGCGCAATTATCAACCCCTTCAAAATGTGCAGAGAAACTTGAAAATATACCTTCACAGTTCTCAGAATTTGCACTGGCCAAAAGTTGCACAAAGTATGCACAAATTCATGTACTGCAATATAATTTCTGCATTTACAACTAATTCAAAATGTGCGGAGAAACTTGGTAAATATACCTTCGTGGGGTCAGAATTTGCAAAAGCCAAAAGTTGAACGTAATATGCAAAAATTAATGTACTGCAATAATTTTTGCATTTACATTATACTGTACTTTGTAATCCCTGAAATGAATTCATTTGAAGCAGAAATGATGCAGAGCATTCAAGTGTCAAACAATGTCTGCATTGTGTTTGAGGCTCAATTGAATTGATTCCCTTCCAAAAAATAGCACCATTTTTTCTTCCCTTACTTTTTGCTAGTGACAATCAATACCACCTCCTTCATAAGGTGACAATCAACATGCACTTCCAAAACAATTACTGCCTTTTTTAATCCCCTCTGTTTTTTCAAGTCACCATTGCCACCAACTGAAGAGTTTTATTGCAAAAATGAGCTAAGAGCTATATTTAAACATTTCAAACTAAGTCCATCATCAGATAGATCAAAATTAAACCTTTCCGGTAATACTTCACTTGTGACATACCAAGAAATATTCTATAAGCTATGATTAAGAATATCCTGTACTTTCTTTGTTATTTGTTTGTTTGTTTGTTGTTGCTGTTTTTTTTTTTTTTTTTTTTTGCAGCTTTAATCACAAATATCCCAACTTAGCAAGAATGGAGTTAGCTCATTTTGCGCTAAAACTCTTCAACTCCTTCTGGCATGACTGTCTTCTATTGTTGGGATTGGGTTCCTGATCTGGTATCAATCCCCTCTGCACTATGTGCATGGTCTCCGCTCCCTGGTGATGTAACTCTCATCACTCATTCCAGCAGAGCCTACCAATCCAAAACCACCTGTTACTGCAGTCCCTGCACCCTTGTGTCCATTATCTATCTCCTACTTCAGAATGGGCGTGGTGGGATAGCTTTACAAGCAGCAATAAGTGTACATGGAATCTCTATTTTCACAGGGGTATTGAACCCCTAACCTGCTGGGTGACCAGTCAAATGCACCCCAACCACACAACCACCATATTTTGTGTTCCCAGTCACTGACCTTGTCCAACTCATGTACAGACCAGGTCAATGCAGTCTGCTGGTCTCCTTGAAAGTCTTACATCATCTTAACATAAAAAATCACCACCTTTCTCAAGATAAACTGCACCTGCCATAGATCCACTCTACTGGGAGCTACCATGTTACGTAGGCTAAGTACTTATGCATCTTAGCAAGATTACTGACCTGTCTGCTATGAAGAGTTTGTTCGCAAAAACCAATAAGTCCATTTTTGAAGATTTTGAAGTACGATCTCTGTCATAAAGTACAAAATAATACCTTTTAAATGATATATTAGGCACTACATATAAAGGTATATATTTGAAGTTATGGGCAAAAGAAGCAAAAGTTTTCTTATTATTCTCTTTATTTTTCTTGAGCGTTAATCGCAAATATCTCCATTTGGCAAATATGGACTTTGCGAACAAACTCTTCATATGTTGATGGAGTTTTGCTTCTAATAATGTTACCCTGCTAAGGACAAGGAAACAAACTCCTTAAACACACAAGATGCATGCACTCTTTGTGATACTGACAATGCCTATACCAGGGCCCCACACTAGCATCTATTGTTGGTGGCCCATTCATCACTAAATCTTTGAAAGTTTGATGGCCCAAAGCCTACCAAAAGATAGCTTTTCACTTAATCTTAAAATCTTGAATTTCAATAACCCAAAAGAAATAGAAAGAAACATAGATCCTAAGTGCCAAATCAGGTCACCAAAGGATAGCCTTTCTGGTGATTTGGTTGCCCCATATCAATTTCTAGTGGCCCTGGGCTCCTGGGCCATCACAACCAATGAGCCCTTCTTGCTTTAACCGTTGAGGATGGACCGAATTTGCTACAACACACATTTCCCATAGACACCTGCCCGAGTATACTCGTGACTCGTCCTCAACGGGTTAAGGACAAATCCACCTTCCAATTAGACATGTAGGTTGAGTGAATGCAGCAATATTAGTAGAACACCTCAGTTAGAGTTTGAGGAAAATCAGACAATCCATTCAAAAATTATGAATTTTTAAAGTTTCTGCTCAGTCACAGCTGGATGAGAAGCCTACTATAGCTTGTGATGTCACAGGTATACAACGATTTAAAGAAAGAATAAAGAAAATTCAACATATTTCACTTTTCTCGCATAACAAAAGAACACTCAACTTCTCTCTTTCAGATTGCAGGGGGAATAATATTTCCCTTATTAATGCCAGTAACAAGTCAAAGAAATGTGCACTTTATTCAAAAAGTAAAGTTTTGTGAAAATCTCTTTTGATTTTCCTTAATTGTTGAATGCATGTGACATCATACACTGTAGTAGTCTTCACATCCAGCAGTGAGTGCGCAGATACTAAAAAAAAATTAATAACTTTGGAATGGATTGTCGCATTTCCCCAATACTATCACTGATATGTTCTATTAATATTGTTGCATTCACTCAATCTACATGGTTATGAAGGTGGACTTGCCCTTTAAACCTGTGATGGCAATAGAGTCGGCAACAGTGAACTTATCACATGTGCCAAATATACTACCAGTATTACTCATCTTGGCTTAAGAATTAGTCTAGGTATTCAGACCCACTGAGTTACACACAGAAAACGTGCCTGAAATGTCACCAATTCCTACTAAAACAATCAGTAAGACCTCAGAGGTAATTTGCTTTTAAAATCGCTCTCTTTTACCATCTCAACAAAAATGAATATAGAGATTGAGAAACCTCAGGAGATCCTCTTTCAAAATATCCTCAACTCCCATTTGAAGCACAAAATCCAATAAATAAAGAAAATGTTCACATCAATTACATCTCTCCAACTTAGATATTGTTGGCCACTACTCTTGTCTGCTGCCCTCTAGTGTCACCATCCATATCAAACTTGAAGATGTTGCCACGAAACAATCATTCACGTATCTGGATATATCACAAGATCAGCCTTGATTTTCCACATTTTTCATCACCCTCACAACATTCCCCCCTTGACGGGAATGGATTCTTCCAAGTCATTAAATAAGTCTTTAACTGGAAGGCCCGGACTTCTGGACTGGACCATTAGCGTTTGGAGGTCCTGACAGCCTCATACATTTCGAGGTATTGATATGGGTAGAAGCCACTCTTGCGACCTGTCCTGACCTGGACCCAACCATTATCTTCTGGGGACATTTGGATAACAACCTGAGGGATGAGACGGAGACAGAGAGAGAGAGAGAAGAAAGAGGAATTATAATGCCACTAATAATATAATATGAAGTCCTTTCCCATATGAACAGTGCAACAAGAAAAGTTTGAGAGTGTGTTGTACCAATAACAACGTAGCATCAAAATAGCAACATTACAGGGAAATCTAAATGAAATGTAATACAAGTGTTTTCAGTACATGAAGGTAATAATGCAAAAAACTTCAGTAAATTTTGAGGAAAATCCAACAATCCATTTAACAGTTCTGATTTTCTTTATAAATATAAAAATGTAATTTGTTTGAATCTACGTGTCTTCGTCAATTGATTAGAAGACTACAGATTAGTAGGGCAACGATATCACAAAATTTCAAAGAAAATTCTTATGCAGGAACGATTTGAAAGTGAAGATTCTCTACATAATGGCCTACAATTCCCTAGAAGGTACAGCAATATTGCTCTCATTTGGACAACTTTCCAAATTATGTAAAATAGCTCACCACAAGTTTATTTTTGCCTTTTATAAGCTGAATATATTTGAAAGCCTGCTTAGACTTTACCAAGATAATGAGGTATCACAGAAATAATTTTGATATACTTCTGTTGATCCTTGAAATCTTTCAAATAACATAATTATATATTTCATATGAAAACAATACAGATGGTAAACATAAAACTAAAAAAAAAAGTAGACAGGTGGTTTCTGGCAGTTCAGTTACAGGCTGTGGATCCAGGAATTCTGTAAGGGGAGGCACCTTTACAAAATTCAATGGGGTGAACCTCCCCCCCTCCCCCATTTTCCCCCTTATTTTTTGTTTTAACAAAAAATAAAGAGGGAGTACACACCTGGGGGGTGTTTCATTGTTTGTCAGCACTGACAATTTCAGCAAAATCCTTGGTTTTGATTGGCTGAGAAGCTCTGGTCACTAACTGTTACTACGGTGATTGTCAGCGATGACAACTTGTCATCGCTGACAAACGTTGATGAAACACCCCCCAGGTGCATCCCCTCTGGTCTGCCAGTGAGTTACTAAGGGGTTAAAGGAAACTGGAACTCGACTTACCTGGTCCTTCCGGAGGGTGAGACCATCCTTTTTCTCCATGGAGGCCTTGAAGGGGTGCGCCACCTGCATCACGCGCTCCCAGGGTTGAAGGAAGGTGACGCAGAATGCAGGGAAGTAGCCAAACCTACCTTCACAGTCACCCTGGCAATGGAAACAAAACAAAACCAAGTCATGAGAAACGTTGTACAAGTTAAAGGGATAGTATAGTTTTGGTTGAAACCTAATTTCAGGTTTCTAATTTTTTTTTTGGTGAGATAATGAGAAACCTCTTAATGCAAAGGAAAACCAAGTTATGAGAAAAGTTCTACAAATTAACCCACTCCATAGGAGAACCTCATATAGACCACTGTGGTTTGGGTACTATTTTTCTTTTTTCTAACTGGAGGCTTTAAGCATGCCCAACAAAAGATATTTATGCACTTACATAGCAACGCACCTGGATCATTGCATAACACATTGAAAGTGCTTTTGTTCTTCTTTGGAATCACATCTGTCAGCTCATAATAACTGCTTGGTATTGTAAAATCAAATATTGAACTGACACACTCACTGATCTTCAGTAGATATTGACATAGAGACCTCAACAAGATATCCATCAAGTTTCTAGAATCACATTTCTGTTGATTGGAATTCTTTCTTTTTCTTTCTTATTGGTAAATAATTTCAATATCCATTGGTTGTATTTTACAAGGAAGAATTAAAACTTATCTTTACATTTCAAATTTACTTTGTTCACTTGCCAATGGTCATTTGGGAATTCTTAAAAAGCTCTATGTAAATGCTACATTTACAACCAGTTCTTAAAACTGGTAACACATCAGAGAATATTACATTCATTTTATCCATATCACTTTGACAGATCTGTGAAATACAATTTATGATATTCTATGCAGATTTAAGGAATATGTCAAGTCTCATCCCGTCTCTGATGTAGTCTCCATATTATTGCCAATTTGATAAGGATTGGAATGGTAATCTATGGCAAAATAGCTCCTCAACTTAACACATTAATTCGTTGGCAATAAATCGAAACAACCAAATCCTACAAAGAGAACCCAAAAGCTACTTTAAAACAAACAAACAAACAAACAAACAAACAAACAAACAAACAAACAATATTTTAAGTTTCACATTTTATGCAATTAATTTTCAATTGCGAACCAGCAAAACCACTTTTCTCTGACATTATATCAAATTTTGGTCTAAAATTTGGTCACATGATAGACCACACCTTCTACCACTATATTGCACCAAAATCTCAAAATTGAGTACCCTGCATTCTTAAACATACATTTGGCAGGTGCTATTGCGGCTCTTGAGCAGAGAAACATTACTTTGAAAAACCTTAATCAAATTACACTGAACAAGGATGATGACATACGAGGCTCACATATCAAAAAAAAAAATTGGCAGTGTAATTCCATTACAATACCACTTGCTTGCGAGTTCACCAGTCCTGTGTATAATCTATGCATGCCTCCTTCTTTTGTTCTACTTCCTGGAGCCCCAACTGATGCATTATGGTGACTCTGCCATGTCACCCTCCTTGCTCTTTTCAATTTGCTATAAATTTTGCAAGTATTCTTGTTCTTCGGTTTGAGTTTCTTCAGTTTGTCTCCCTCTACAAATAAAAATTTGTTAAGATCGCAACTGCTGATCTGTAAATTAACAAACATGTCGGAAAAAAAGAACCAGTGGGACTCGAACCTGTCATCTACTGCTTTCAGGGCAGCGACACTACCACCAGGTAGTGTCGCTGCCCTGAAAGCAGTAGATGACAGGTTCGAGTCCCACTGGTTCCTTTTTTCCGACATGTTTGTTAATTTACAGATCAGCAGTTGCGATCTTAACAAATTTTCATTTGTAGAGGCAGACAAACTGAAGAAACTCAAACCTGAGCCTTCACCCCTCTGAATAATATCTTTCTTTCATTCATTCTTATTCTTCATCACAATTAAACTTTGTACTGAGTATTAGTAATTTACCCTTGTTCAAATGTAAAAATCAGAAAATCATCTCAAGGTCTCCTTTTTTGTGTGCACATAATTTGTTAGGGATGAATTATTCATCACTATGTGAGCCTCGTATGTCATCATCCTTGTTCAGTGTAATTTGATTAAGGTTTTTCAAAGTAATGTTTCTCTGCTCAAGAGCCGCAATAAAATCTACAAATCTATACATGGAACTGTTGAGTTAAATACTAGATGATGTGAAATTATGAAAATCATCTGGAATGCCTCTTTAAAGCTCCATAGCAACCAAGCTTCCTTCTTACCTTCCACCAGTCCGATCCCTCATCCTCAGCAACCCGAACTCGTTGTCCAGCTCTGCAGGAGAGAAATGAGATGAAATCTCGTAAAACCCCTTGAGGATGGGCTGATTTTGGTACAGCACACATTTTACATATGCCTCTCATACGCCTCTCTCCCTCGGATAGGACATGAAATGCAGGTCCCGTGTATGAGAGAGTAACAACTCATGCACGTAAAAGACCCCGTTTCATTTATTCATCGCAAAGAGCAGGGAGTTTAACCCGGTGAAGTGGTCCCACCTCACATCCAACTGGACCCCATGGAAGACCAGCTTAACATAGCTGCATATGGGCTATCCAGCCATCTTCTCAGATGGAAATGAACAAACAAACAAACAAACAAACAAACACAGAGACTCCAACTCTCCCATTTTCGATGGGAGATCTCCCGCCGAAAGCCCATTTTTTTCAAAATCTCCCGTTCTCCCGTTTGAGATTTGATTTCTCCCGCCCTGGCTCTGTGTCTCCCGGTGGAAAGGATTTCTTCCTTTTTGCTATCGTATGTTGAAAAAATAAGCCTTAGATAGCACCAGAGAACATCTAGAACCCTAGGAACTTCGCGCTTTGCACACATCAACTTGGAGTCTCCTGTTTACTAGGGGTTTCAGGCGGGAGAATCTCCCGATCAGAAGGTGCTTGGGGTTGGAGTCTCTGCAAACATAGACACCTGCCCCTGTATACTCAGGACTGGTCTTCAATGAGTTAATGTTCTAATTCGTTCAACATGAGAAAGTGGGACAGTGTGTTTTTTCATAGATTTGCGTGATTAGGTATGTCTTAGAGGTCCCATTTTCATTTCTTTAAAAAAAAATCCATTACACACTCTTCACTGTTAACTCAAAGATGTTGCTAATGCTTTGAAAGTTAATATTAATCATGGACAGAATATGCTAATAAAACACGCCTAATTTCAGCTTAATCTGATAATCCCTTCATCGTTGTTGCTATGGTGGTTTACATCCTGGTTTTTTGTCCCATTGATAGCATGGCTAGCATCACTTGGTAAAGATTAAGCCCTTAAATAGACCCTGTGATTCAGAGCCTTTTTTTATCAGTTCACAATTTTCTAGAGCGGGTGAGGAGAGTCCATTTTAATCAACCTATACATCACTTTAAAGCTTAGAGTCTGTCCTTTTAGAATCTGCCCTTAACTAAAAACTGAATACACACCTTAGTGTGAGGTCGTCCTTTAACATCCCTTCAAAATCATAAAGACAGATGTACTCCCTGCCAGGTGGAGGACTAGCTGAAGAATCCTGGGAGGAGAAACAGAGGGGTTACCATGGTTACAGAGAATCTTCACTCTCATGCATTAAAATGATTTAAAAAAAACAGAAACAGAAATAAGAAAAGAGAGTGAAGGTTGAGAAAGAGGGAAATATAAAAAGTGCAAGCAGCATTGTTTCCTATTAAAATGCTGGGCAAATAATCATTGCTCAATTTTTACCTGTTTCCATGCTACACATACTTCTTAGCATTCTTCCACCTTCACTACATCAGTGAAAATAATGCAGTGCCTTTTAAAATACTGCATCCAACTTACACAGTGCAGAGTTTGTTAACAAACACACACACACATATAAAATATGCATACATTAAACACATGCAGCACAAGCATGCGAAAGAAAAGGGACATCAGCTTCTACTCAGATGGACAATATTGTCTAACAAGATGAGAGAGGAGTGAGGGAGGGAGAAAGGTTTGCAGTGACACAATGTGTACATAGTCTTTGGAGGGGATCGTGGCTTGACAGAAAGAGAGCCTAGAAAGAGGAGAGTTGAGGAGGGAAAGCGACATAGGGAGGAGGTAAGCAGTGGCGGATCCAGAGGGGCGCACCGGGCGCCTCCCCCCCCCCCCCTTTAATTTTGTAAAGGTGCCTCCCCTCTAAAGAATTCCTGGATCCGCCCCTTGCAAGAGTGACAAGTGGGGGGCAGCAGAGAGCTGGAAGTGGAAGTTGCATTATGTGAAGATGGGAGAAAAGTGAACATCAGAGAGAGTGGTAAGGGAGAATAACAGTGAAGATCAGGGGGGCGTTTCATGAAGGAACTTGTCGGATAAAATATCCGACAAGTCAGTTATATCCGACAAGTTTTGAGAAATTCCCTAGTCTGATTGGCTGATTTCTCTGAACTTGTCGGATATTTTATCCAACAAGTTCCTTCATGAAATGCCCCCCAGTTCATCAACGAGTTCGTCGGAGGTTTTCACCGACAAATTTGCTATCAGCCAATCAGACGCAAGGATTTCAGTAGCTTTTAACATTTGTTAGTGTAAATCACTGACAAAAAGTTTCATGAAATGCCCCCCAGGTAAAAGGTTCGGACATTCTTGTGAGGAGATTGATGAAGTAGAATGGAGGGTAAGAGGAAGAAGTGAAGAGTTAGTTCGCAAAAACCGATAAGTCCATATTTGCCAAATGGAGATATTTGCGATTAAAGGTCAAGAAAAATAAAGAGAATAATAAGAAAATTTTTGCTTCATTTGACCATAACTTCAAAAAATGTATCTTTATATGTAGTGACCAATATATCATTTAAAAGGTATTATTTTGTACTTTATGAAAGAGATCGTACTTCAAAATCTTCAAAAATGGACTTATCGTTTTTTTGTGAACAAACTCTTCAAGTTGATGGTTGGAAAATCAGAGAGATAGGAAAGAGAGAGAGGTGAAGATTCATAAAACCAAGGGGGAGAAATGAAGTCGGTGAACGATGTGGACTATGGAACACAAAATCAAAATGATGAAAGGATCAAATAAAGCATGAAGGGTAGAGGTTAGTTAAGGAAAGATGAGCCTATGGGTAAGGTTGCTATGGTAACAAGAGAGGAACATCTTGGCAGTCTCAGAGAAGGAGTTAATGCAGCATCACAATATATGAACACAGCACAGAAACTAGTGGATTTATAATTCACTGCAATGCCAACAGCTAACATTAGAAGATAGCATTAAGAGGAGTGTCAAAAGAATCAACACAGTCATCACAACCAAATTAAATTTAGATAATTTTTTTTCATGTATTAGTCTCACTGCAAAGCATTAATGTTATCATCATATCTTTATAATCATATCTATGGTAGAATATGATGTCAATGATAACAATGATAACAATGATAATAATGGTTCTGTTATTCTATGATGATATTGATGGTGATGATAATAATAATAATAACAATGATAATAGAATTGTAGTCTGGAATGCTTTTTTTCTGACGTTTATACATAAAACTTGACACATCATGTTGTGAATCCATCAAAATCTACACTAGAGTGTTCACAGTGCAGAGACTTACGTCATAATAATACTTTTGTATAATTCAGTGAAGAAAGATATCTGGTCCAATATTTCAGTATATTATCAAATCTGCTGATTCTTAAATGTTTTTCGGTGTTAAACTTTTTTGTCACAGTAGGTGGTATATCAAGTACTTTATCCTCCCTGCCAATTTTTATATGATTATCACACACTACTTTATCTTATTATATTATAACATGATTTAATTCCTCCTGTTTTTCTTTCTATTTTTAGCCACCAAATTTCCTGGCCGGGCCAACACTGTACAGTATATGAAGAGTTTGTTCGCAAAAACCGATTTGCACTGCTCAGTAGGGAATATTGAATTTTTCACTTTCTTTCAAAGTGGATATATATTTTTGGGGTGGATTTCCTCTTGCATCCAAAGTATACACATTATAGATACATCATGATGAAATAAAGAGTTTGTTCGCAAAAACCGATAAGTCCATTTTTGAAGATTTTGAAGTACGGTCTCTGTCATAAAGTACAAAATAATACCTTTTAAATTATATATTGTTCACTACAGGTAAAGGTACATTTTTGAAGTTATGGTCAAAAGAAGCAAAAATTTTCTTATTATTCTCTTTATTTTTCTTGGCCTTTAATCACCATGTCCATTTGGCAAATATGGACTTATCGGTTTTTCTGAAACTGGGTACTATAGGAGCTTGTGTTGAGCCTTGCATATAATATACATTTGAGAATGTTTACGCACAGTGACCCAATAATGTTATATTTACAGTTGTAAGAACTGCAAAGGACATAATCCTTGCCCCCAAAATTAAACTTGTATTTGTATGCTCTGAAATGTAAGGTCTACCAATAATTTAGAAGGATACCATGGCATAAGTATGGCAAACATATGATATTGGAATGGTCTGTTTCCATATCTTCTTCTATTTTCTTTAAAATGTGATCATTTGTGACCCGCTACAACAAAAGGATCCATACGTCGGGGGAGGACAATTTTCTGAAAATGGCATGACATTACTCTTCTACTTTAGATATATAGCACAATTCATAAAAATACTTGGTTGCAGAGATATTGATGCTTTTATTAGTACATGTCAAGTGGTTGAGGAAATCAGAGTTTGGAGAAAAACGCCTTCAAAGTTTTCCGACGCTGTCATGATCAAAGGGAGGCGAGACAGTTTTCATTGCTGGACAATAGAAAGCATGCTCCTAGCGACCTCTGCGATGTTCATTCAAGCTTAGCGTCAGCGGTCTTCGCATGACCAATAAGTAATCAGAATGCCACGCACTGACCAATAAAATCCTCGTTGCTAGGGGCGGAGTCCAGGTGGGGTGCTAAATCCATATCTTTGGACACGTTTCTGTTACGTTGAAAGTCGGAAAATCATGGCCCAGAAAAACGCTGATTTCTTGCCTTTCCTTTGGTCATTAAGCTTCGAAATTTCGGCAGATGATAGATAAAACATTACATTACAAAATCATACCAAAAACAGAAATCCTATTGTTTTGACCAATTTGGATGATGTGACTTCAAACTCGATTTTCTTGGCTCAGCTGTCAGCGACTTTAGGATCCTTTTGTTGTAGCGGGTCCCATTTGGACACCATGCTTCTCCAGGAATTTCATTGCACTTTCATAGTGACCAGGTAAAATGTCATGCAGATATACACGCACGTATATGTGAATATATTTACAAATATATACAACAATATAACAAATATACTGTATACACATAAGTATTTACACTTTCATTTGCACTATGTAAACTGCACATGCTTGTAGCTAAAAACTAATATTCATATTCAAGCTTATTATAGAACAGGGGTATATATCGTGAGCACAGTGGCACAACACAGCTAAAGTAAAATTTCTAGAAATCAGATCTAATTTATATATGTCAGGCAGCATTGAAGTCTGATAGCTTTTAACACCTTGCTTTCATACTTTTTTTGTAATAGAATGTTATTCTGTTGTAATGAATTACTAATGTTCATAAATTTGAAACCCTTGCCAAAATGAATGTCCTTGATATATCCAACATATAACAGATATAAGAACAATCTATGAAGGAAATGCTCATCTCAACCCCATTGTCCATGTATCCTCAAAAGACATGGCAAGTTTCCTTCAAAGATTGGTCTGAAACTCTGAAACCTAATCTTGAAAATGTTAACCTGATGGTAATTCATAGCTTAAGAGCACTGGTAACAACCTTTTTTTTTTTTCAGAGAATGGAAAATAATGTAACGCCACAATTATTTTGGAACAACTTTAAATGCTTTTATAAAGGAATAAATCCCAAATAAAGATGAATTTGCACAGTGCCCTTTCAATGTGTGAATAGGTTTTTCCATTTTACCTAGTATAGCGTGGCAACAAGTGATTAAAGATTTACAGATATTCTCCGTTCTTGCTATTTTAACTTACATGGTACTCTGCAACATCCAGACAGACATACAATCAACAGCTCGGACATAGAAAAGAAGGACATAGTTTACATTGCAGCAGAAGTTCAGACAGTGGGGGTCAAAGGTCAAAGGTTAAGAGAGAGTCACCTGACAAGAGTTATAGGAGCCGGATATAACTCGACCCGAGTACCTATGCCGGGACGGAACGGTGGAGGTGAGACGAACGCTCATTACGTCAGACGCGGAAGAACAATGGCGCGGGGGCTTTAAAGTCAAGTTTGTTTTAAAGAGATCGCAGATGAGTTGGATTCGGTCAGATTTATTTTTCGGGAGTACACAAGGGGAGCATATAAGAGGAAGAATGAAAGAAAAAAGTGGAAATTAGACAACTGAGGAAGTGGCAAAATGATAAAGACAACAATCATGTACTGCAGAGAGACCAGAAATGACTGAAGAGAATGATCTCCACATAAATGCACACCGGTATCAGTTTTAAGATTATTTTGAAAGAATTTTGTTTTAGCAATTTATGATGACATAGTGCTGACAAAAGACAATTACAGTATTAAACACAGAAAATAGCACAGACCATTGAAGGCACAATGTTGAAGTTATTGCAGATTGATCATGAGGGGACTTAGTTTCCCTATTTAGATTTTAATTCAAGCTAAAACAAAAATGAAATATAAGCATTGTCTCCAAAACATTGAAATCATACTGTGTTGCAAAGATCGATGTTGAAGCACGGCAAAAGGAATTGAATTGTAAAACAAAAAACAAAAATGCACGCTATTTGAACAAAAGATAAACAAGTTTAAATCAAAGAAAGCAAATGATATGAACAATTTTCTTTACTATTTCACACAAAGAAATAATAACAACCACTCTACACTGCAACCAAACAATCATTGTAGAAGGTTGGACCAATCTGGCAACACCAGGAATGATGAAGTTGGCAACATTAGATCAAAAACTTTTTCAATAACTTGCAAGTTGCTCAAAGAGCGATTGACAAGTCATAAAATATAAAAGACAGGGAATATTCAAAGCAAGGCAATTTTGTAATGGCCTTTGGTAGCAAGATGCTGTTTAGGGCTCAAAAAATAGAGTCAGAATAAAATTTTAAAGATCTTTTGTTTTCAGAATGAGAGAAAAAAGGCAAGCTTTAACCAACCACTGCCAGACTGACAATCACTTCACATTCAGTTGTTTCTTTTTCTATTCATAATCTTGAACCAACATACATTTGAAAAAGCATCGGCTAACAGCAAAGTTTCATAAACATGATGTCAGCCTTAGTATAGAATAACCATTCTACTCTTTCAACTGACCTGTAATTAACATGATCAAGAATTCACTGCCATTTTTGCATAAAACTATCATTTTCAGGTGATATTTTATGTTCCTGCTTTTCTATGTCAGTTTACACTAGTCTAATTTCATTAACTGGAAGGATCTTTAATGAAACTTACTAATATGGCAAATAAATCTTTGGCCAAGGTTTGGCTGATGACAAGAACATCATCTTGACTAAACACCCAGAATTAGTCACTGTATATGAAAATGTGAACTATATGATTAGGCAGCTGATGTCATCAAAGATGATTTTCAAAGATAATTAATTTTATAATGTTTCTTCCACTTACAGTTTCAACAGGTATTGGAGGCTCACTTCTTCTTCCACTTGTAACCGTCTTGTGAGCTAAAAGCAAGAATTAAAATAAAATATATATATAAAAACATGAAAATATCAATCAATAGGTGGCAAGAAGTTCTGAGTTCATCCTTAAATGTATGTATGATAATGGTATAGTTTCACAAGACGAATTATATGAAATATATATCCAAAATATATATGCAAAAGATACATCAAAAATACATACAGAAGATACATCCAAAATAGATAGGAAAGATACATCAAAAATATATATTACAGAAAAAAAATCCAACACAAACACAGATGAACTTCAAAACATAGAGAAAATTATTCCCTACAGAACAATACAAATATGTCAAAACATCAGATGAAAAATAAGGAAGATATGACATTTTGAAATTCAACATTTTTTGGAAAACATTTCCTGACCAGTCCTTATGAATGTTCAAATGAGTGAGTTGATGATGTCATACCATCATATTCTTTTTAATGTATGTAATACATGATTTTTATTCATTTTTATTTTATTTATTTATTTTTTTTTTGGGGGGGGGGAACATCATCTCTAACTAATACAAGTACAAGAATATTAAAAAAAAGATTTATCAGAGTTAATATTTGTTCTTTTATAATCTGGAAGGTTTTAAGGGCAAGTTTTACATAAATACAGCTTAAATATGAGACTTTTGTCATTTCTGTACACAAAATGAAGGAACAATTTTAAGAGCATGACATCATCAATTTGCTTATTTGAATATTCATAAGTACTAGTAAGATTTTTTTACCAAAAAAGTGACATTTCAAAAAATTATATCATCCTTACTTCTTATACAATTTTTGTCACATTTGCACTGCTCAGTAGGGAATATTGAATTTTTCACTTTCTTTCAAAGTGGATATATATTTTTGGGGTGGATTTCCTCTTGCATCCAAAGTATACACATTATAGATACATCATGATGAAATAAAGAGTTTGTTCGCAAAAACCGATAAGTCCATTTTTGAAGATTTGGAAGTAAGGTCTCTGTCATAAAGTACAAAATAATACCTTTTAAATGATATATTGGTCACAACATATAAAGGTACATTTTTGAAGTTATGGTCAAAAGAAGCAAACATTTTCTTATTTTTTCTTGACCTTTAATCGCAAATATCTCCATTTGGCAAATATGGACTTATCGGTTTTTGCAATCAAACTCTTCAAATATATAGTAGATTGCCGATATGGTTGCGGCATGTATGTCTAAAAACAAACAAATGGATTACTTAATCCCCTAATTCCCCTTGTGTCACTAAAATGAAATTTCTGTTAGACTGAGGCACATCGCTACACAAATGCGGGCTCGTTAACGCAACACATGCTTTTGTCGATTTCCTCAGTAAAGACTTGAAATGGAACTGAATATATTGAAACTGCACAAAAGACTGGCTCACAATATTTATTCAAAACTATGTATAAAGAGGAGAGTGAACCATAAACTCACAAGGCTCAGTGTCGAAGGACATGCTTTTCCCATACGACTGCAGGATCTTCCTTCGTGACTCCTCCCCTCCATTGCTAGGGCTGAAGGAGCGTATCCGGGGGCGACCGACGTAGTTAGGGGTGGGGACAGCGTGGGTGGTGGCGGTGGTAGTGGTGGTATTGGTGGTGGGAGGGACAGCAGACGGGAAAATGAAAACACGGTGTTCACGAGTCTGGTTAAAGTCAGAGAAGGGCGGGGAGCTATTCCTACCGAGGCTTCCATACCCCATCCCAAATCTACCAATCACAATGCAGCACAAGAGGAGTTGGGCAGGGCAAGGGGGAGGGGCTTAATGGCATGGGGATGGGAGTGGACTCCACAAAGAAAAAAGTTTGAGATGAATACAGGGATAGCCTTTGATACAGTTACGTAAGATGTCAAGTTAAGATTTCTTGTAACATAAGGGTGCAAAGGCAACAATATTTTAAGACACAATAGACATTCCACATGGTGGATACATACAAAGGACAATGAATGAAATGCAAATTTATGAAATTCACTATGGGGAAAATACACATATTGAGAAATAGTGAGATTGCATGCAACTGACCGTGAAAGAAGCAAGAAGTAAAGAACAGGTAGACCAAAGGTATAGTACATGTCAAAGAAAAGGGGCTAAGAATATTGCAAGTAGTGTAAGACAAGAGGAATAGGAAACATAACCAAGTACAGAATACAGCAAAGCCAGATCAATGCAAAAAGGAGCTTAAAACATACAGGTAAGAAAAACAGCAGAGAGCAGGAAAGAATTTGATATAGAGAATTTAGAGAAATAGTCAAGGAAAGAGGAGTTTGAAGAAGCATGACATATATATTTCTCAACATATTATATACATACAAATGTACGTATATAAAAAATTATATATATACATATGTATAATGTATATTATATACATACAAATATATGTATATAAAAAAGTTATATATATACATATATATAATGTATATTATATACATACAAATATACATTAAACATGCATATATTACATGTAAACAGGCAGAGAGAGAGAGAGAGAGAGAGAAGGTATGGAGACAGGATGAAAGGGAGGAAAATTAAAGGAGGAAAAGACTGAAACAGAGAATAGTGGAAGGCAGAGAAATATATTAAATGAGAAGAATAAACATATGGAATATATGTCGTGCCATCAACACAAGTTCATTGCATGCAAGGCAGACATATATGACATAGATGGATTGAAACACACAAGGGTATTTTCCCCAGGGGGAGTCATGCATAAGCTTGACATAGAAAGTGGACAATTTATTAAGCCAGCATTTTATAGCATTGGATGGAAGGGGCTGGAAATGGAGTTAAACAGGTTGGCAAAAAAGGCAATGTAACATCACAAAATAAAATAAACAATAGTATGTGTTAAAGAAATTGGGGGGAGAAAAATGTAAGCTAGTGCCAAGGGAAATAGGAAGTAGTGTCCGTTACAATTGATTGCGCAGATTGGACAGTGACATTTATGTGGTGTGAAAGAGGAAAGATTTGCATGGAAGATTCGGTTTGGAAATGGCATATCATGATCATGTTGGTGGCAGTATAAAAAAGTAATATCAAAACAATTTCACGAAAAGTTTGATATCAGACATCTTATCGATCATTTTCAGCATATATTCCAAATCATATGCATATTTAAAATGGATTTAATTGACAAATGAATAAAATACATTTCACTTCTTTTTGGAGAAAATGTGTCCAGTTGGTATCAGTAAGTTACGGGAACAGTGGTTTGTACCATAAGTAGCAACAGGAGAGAAAAAAATGGTGGTTTTAAAATAGAGGCATCACAAAATCATAAGAAGAAAAGAAAGAAAGTAAATTCAGAGTTAAAGTAGTCGAGCGAATCATTGACACATGCACACAAAATATAGAAGAAAGAAAGAACACACAGATCAAAAAGTTAGTCAACTTCATTCAAGAATGGGAGAGTGTCCTTTTATTATGGTCAGTTTATTTGTTGCCATTCGAATGCAAATTTTGAAAAGGAGTTGAGAACAAAGTTACTTAGATGTCATTAGTGGAATGATGGATATGGACATAAAATGTATAATGGAAAAACTACTATGGTTAGTTTGTCAATAAGAATGTTTCCGTGAATCATATAGACCTCCCCATTGAATGGACAATTACAAATTCAAGAACAGAAAACAATTTAATGAATTATCACGTGTTGTATTTGTACATTCATATTAGAAGATAAAAATCAACATTTAAACGACAACCAAAAAAAAAAAAATCAGCATTTCATCGAGGCAAGAGGGAAAAGAGAAAAAGAGAGCAATTGCATTAGCTCTGGAAAACCTTAAAAGGGAAGTAGAATATTACAAAGTCAGTAATATGATGAGCATTAAAATTGATATTTGATGAGAAAATGTTTAACCCTAACTAGGCCGGGCTATTTAGGTAGTTGATAGAGCCGGGGGGGGGGGGGGCTCCCAGGTCCCCCCTCCAGATCTCGGCCGTCAACCGCGCTATCGCGACGAAAATTGGCACACACATTGCCTATGATGTAATCTAAAATACCATGAAGTTACTTTTTCAAAAAATCATCATTTCTGCTAAATTATGCTAATTTATGCATGATGATGCATAAAATCAGACTATTTGGTATAAATCACAAAATAAAGCTCAAAACAGGCACTTTTTTGTGTAAATATTCTTTTTAGTGTCCTTAGCAAATGTAATTAAAAAAACTTGTATTTTATTGTTTTTTGGAATTTCTTATGTATTTCTTTGTTTTTTCGACTTTATGTTTTTCATTGTTTTTTCGATGAAATTTGTCCGCGACATCGCTCCGAACAAGAAAATATGTTATTCATTGATTTTAATCAATAAAACACCCAAATAATCATGCTTTTATGAAATTTGCCTGTAAGCACAGTTTGCATTGAAATTGTACACGAATTAACGTTTTTGAGCAATTTTTGGTCTGACATGCATGTACATATTTATGCATAACTTCGGAACCGCGCGCCCGGGCGTCGCAAATTTGGTGTCAAAAGATGCGGGAGACTCGAAAAAAAAAAGTCATGAAACGTCGTGGCAATAGTTTTTTGCGATTGCGATACATCGCGCGGAACGTTGAGGGGGAACCTCCGAGCCCCCCCCCCCCCCCCCCCCCCCCCCCCCCGGCCTAGTTAGGGTTAAGGATGAGGTCGCCTTTATAAATGTGCAGATTGAGTGAATGCAGCCATATTAGAAGAATACATGAGTGACAATCTGATGAAAATTGGACAAAAATTCAGTGTCGGCATCACTGGATGAAAAGACTACTACAGTTTGTGATGTCACATGTATGGAACTATATTAAGAAAACATTTATTATGGGAATTCCACAAAATCTAATTTTTGCAAAGTACACATTCCCTCGATAAGTAACAAACAAGAATATACAGAGGGTAATATTACTCCCCATGCCTTCTGGATGAAGCAAGTCAAGTGTTCTTTAATTATGCGAGAAAATTTAAAACATCTTGAGTTTTCTTCATATTTTCTTTGTATGGTTCTACACATGTGACATCACAAACTGCCTTGGTCTTGTCATCCAGTGTGATGGCAGCACTGAAACTTCACAAATTCCTACCTTATGCCTTGATTGTTCAATTTTTCTCAAACTTTCACTGAAGTGTTCTATCAATATTGCTGCATTCACTCAATCTACACATATACTATTCAAAGGTAAACTTATCCTTTAAAGGCACACTCAAAGGAAAGGTGATTGGACACCATGGTAAGAACCTGTTTAAAAAATTGTGTAGAGCTTTCACACTGATCTTTATTAAGTACACAAACAACCGAAGCATCTTGATCAAAGTCAACAGTTAATGATGCGTGTGCATTTTGATGTAGACACATTAACTGTCACATGGTGGATGGCCGCTATTCATGGTTTTTTGAATGAAGTTATCCAAACAACAGTGACTACAGTTTTATCCCTTTCAGCTGCTAACACCAGCCCAGAGTCATCACATTACATTCATGACCATTGGCTGCCTACTGTTCTGAAAACAATTTGTGACCCTGCATCATAAAACCAACATAAAAGTCTCCAGACACTGATTTTTAGTTAATGGAAAATTCAGAAAGAGCAGACTCTAAGCATTAAAATGATGTATAACTCAATTCAAATGGACTTTCCTAACTAATCTAAACATTGGAAAGAAGTTCACACTCTGGAAAAGTGTGAACTAAGAAAAGAGGCTCTGAAGTACAGGGTCTATTAGGCACTTAATCTTTAACTATGCAGGCTGCGCGATGAATCGGACAAAAAAAAACCAAAACAGAATGTAAACCACCTGGCAGCAACAATGAAGGAATTATCTGATTAAGCTGAAATTGTCCATTCTCTATCAACACATTCTGTCCATAATTAATGTCAACTTTCAAGGCAGTAACAGTATACTTTCAAAAGTTATTAGAGTTGAAAGTGAAGGATGGGCAAAGGATTTATAAGAAATGAAAAGGAACCTCTAAGACATACCTGAGAGCACTACAAAAAAGGGTGGTAGAAAATCTGCTGACAACACACATTTATATTCATCTTATGACCCTAAAGTTAAGAATAGCTCTGTAAGAAAGTATGAAAAGCTCATGATTGATCAACTTTGATGACCTGTGTCACCTCTTTGGAGTGCTCACATAACATCAAGGGGTGCAACTTCTAGTTTGTTTGTTTTTGTGATTCACGGTCATTATATGATGTGAGTTTCAGAAAAGCTGGTCTTGAGTGAGTTAACCTGTCGAGGACTAGCTGATTATGCCATAACACACATTTCCCATTGATACCTGACCGAGCATACTCGGGACTGGTCTTCAACGGGTTTAAGGAGCCATGACTAACCTGTGAGGGGCAGACTTGGGTGTGCCTGACCTCCGGGAGGGCGAGTCGGGAGCCATGAGAAAGTTTCCGTCGCCGCTCCCGGACGTCTGCTGGAATGCCGACCGCGAGGGCGTCCTCTTCGGACTGCTCGCCGAGACGTTTGACGAGATGGAGCCGCGTCGTGATACGTCGGCGGTGGAACCCGACAAGCTTGCAGCGCACTTGATTGTGCGGTAGATGGGATCAACTGGTTCTTCAAGTGAAATTGTAAAGATAAAGAGGAAGACAACATCCCAAAGACTGATTTTGTCTATCATCACTGATAGTGCTCCACACAGGCATTTGAGTCTCTGAATATAAGAACGACCCAAGTCCATGGAAGACCCATTTCGAGTAAACTTAAAAAAACTTCATACCTTTTTTATTTGTCCAATAATATTCTATTTAACTGTGATGGGAAGGCAACATTGTACATACAAATTAGAACATATATTATTATGCAATTAACACAGTTACATTAATTGTGGAGAGGCCATTTTGTGTGATGGACTTGGGTCGTTCTTTGAATCATATCCATGATATTCTGCCATAGAGATGAGAGATGGACGAGAGAGGGCGCTATAATATGAATGTAAGAATGACCCATAAGATTTAACTCATTCATTTCAGGCACTTCCGGGGGTAATTAGGCTTTATCATTTATACACAAGATGAGTCCATGCATGTAAGCTACAATTTCCCATGTCAAACTGAATTTGGCCAAAAATTAGACTTGGGTCGTTCTTACAGTATATTCAGGTATTCATTCACTACATAGCATGATAGTACTGATGGATAAGATGGATAGATTCTAGTCTGTGCCCTACTTTGGCTTGAAGAAGCAAGAAGTGAATAATATTATGTGGTACCACGGGCGGATCCAGGAATTCAGTAAAGGGGGGGGGGGGTGCAACTTATATTTCTGGTTCCACTTCCAGGTTTCATTTCATTTTTGTTCTTTTTATTTCTTTTGTTTTTAACCAATAATAAAGGGGGGCGTGCACCGGTTGTGCCCCCCCCCCCCCCCCCCCCCCCCCCCCTCTGGATCCACCACTGTGGTACAAATGGTGTTTAATGATAACAATGTAACAATCACTCAACATTAACAGCATTGCAATGTAATGACATCCGAAAATAGAAATACAAACTTTTAAAGTCACTGCGAGTGTTTTTTGGGGTATAGAAGTGGTTATACTGGACATGAAAAATATATGCATGGTAACAAATCACCAAATTAAATACATAAATTTTATAACATCTTCAGTTTTTGTAAAAGTAAGGGCATTCATGACAAGAGTTATTGCATAACACCTGCAAACTCACTGAAGGCTAGCCCAACAAAGAAACATTATAAGCCCATGTAAGCTGGATACAAAATCACCTAACACTGGGAGAAAATACATGCATTACTTTCAGCACACTACATAACCTGCTAGTTGCAACTGATTGATAAATTGCTCCACATCAACGCACATACACACCGAATTAAGCAGTGTTTAGGAGTAGCCATACAAAGCCACCACTATACATACTCAGGCAGGATTCAAACCTACGACCTCCTGATTTCTGGACAAGCGTCTCACCCACTAGACCGCTGAATTTCCGCCAGACAGCAAGTGTTGGTTCTAATCCTTACACCAAGCAGCGGGTACTGCATATTTATTCAAATAAATGAATCATAATGTTGAGGAGGTAGCTAACAGCTTCAAATCCTGCCTGAGTATGTATGTTCATGATTTTTGTCATGGCTTGGTACTTCTAAGCACTGATTAATTCTGTGCTTATTCAAAATATTTACATCGATGTAGGGCTATTTTTCAATCACTTGTCATAAAACAACTCAATGCAACGATTTCATTAATTTGAACAGCTGTAGTTGAAGACTTGGTGCGCAAAAAATGATAAGTCCATTTCTGAACATTTTGAAGTACACTGGTATGGACTCTGTTATAAAGTACAAAATAATACCTTTTAAATGATATATTGGTCACTACATAATTAAGGTACATTTTTGAATTTATGGTCAAAAGAAGCAAAAAAATTTCTTATTATTCTCTTTATTTTTCTTGGCCTTTAATCACAAATATCTCCATTTGGTAAATATGCACTTATTGGTTTTTGCGAACAAATTCTTCAGTTGTACACTATACCTTCTTTGATGCTTGCTTTGACTTCATTCAAACTCCTCGTGTCGAGATCCGACGAACTTTTCTGTCTCCTCAGCATTTTTCGCTTCTCTGGCTGATCATGCAAGACAAAAATTAATTGAAAAAACAAATCTTATCATTTAATCCATCCTAATCCATATTTGACAATTCAGAACTTATTTGCTTTACAGCTATACCATCACACTTTCCACGACTGATACTAAAGGAACACTCAAGAACGATTAACATGATAGACTTCTAACTTGAATTTTAAAGAACACATTCTTGGATGGATGTAACAATTGTCACCTATCGAATCAACAAATTGCTAACAATGAAGAATTTAATAGATTACTATACATTTCTTTGTACATACAATGTGTTTGTGTATTGTCAACGCGAGAGACATCATGGGTATGTCTTGTCACAAATCAAGCCTCGATGACAATCACATGAGTGATCAAAAAAACAACAACAAATCAAATAAGACACCTGCATCATCTCTCTCTGCTGACAAAATATGGATCATTTAAATCAATGTCTTTGTGACATTTAAATTTCTGCAAATATCACATCACTTGCGAAATCTTATAAAAAAAAAAGAAATATGTCTTGAAAAAATACCACATATACAGTCTGATGAAAGAAATCACAAACTGTTGCATCAAACACACACACACACAGACACACATTGCCAAAAAGGTGAAAGGTCATTTTAGGTGATATTTGTGCCACTGCAAACAATAGCAAATCAAACAAACAGATTGTAGCGTGACAGCACATGCACGCTTGTTACATGCATATCTTTGCGTGAGGGTCAGAGCAAAATTTTACAGAAAGTTAACGGCAAACTGCAAGTTTAGTCAAAAAATTCCATACATTCCATGATAGAATCGCTAGACAGGTGATATAGGTGTTAGAAGGGCATCCAAATAAAATTCAAATCATGACAGAGAGAAGAAAAAACATCTGCAACAATAAAGTTCAACTCAAAGCAGTCAGGATTGATTAAGTGATAAAGAAAATGAACAAACTTAAAAGTGCACGATTGTTCCTGTTGTTGTAGGTTATTTTTAGTTGACTAGCTCACTTAACAATATTTTAAAACAAAATGAAATAGTAATCAGACAGGTGCAGGAAGAATTGCAAATGTCAAAACAAAAAATCATACTAATCTCGAGTCAAGTAAAAAATTACAAAGTGACACATTTTTCAAGACTTTGTGTCATCTCCTACTAAGTTGAACTAAAAATTGTGTTTGTGCGTAGAATGATTCAAGCTCTAAAGTTTCCATAAACAAAATGTAGTATCCTACAAACATTTATCCTCTACAAAGACAAAAAAGGAAAGAAAAAAGTATTTAGGAGACAAACCTAAACACCTTGCCATCTGACAGTCAGACACAAAACGATGGAATTCAAATTGAATTATACACTTCTTCTTTTTTTTTTGACAGAAATTGACATTAAATCTATATATCTATAAATCTGAGCAAAATAATGACATGCATATGACATATATTTTCTTGATTTGTATATCCAAAAAAGATAAAAATAATGAAAGGACTTGTAGGAAGGCAAGCACACAAAGGCACTTAAGGTACAAGAAAACTTTGCAGTTTCAAGCAGACATGGCATTTGACACATAAAGCATTTGAAGACTTCAGATATCTGTTCAGTTCAAACAAAATGTTTGTTGTTGTTGATGTTGCTGCTGTAGCTTTGTTTATACAAACTAATGTTTTTTTAGGGATTTGAACCAGACAAATTTCCATTTTTCCACTACAATGCATGTATTTCACGGAGGAATAATCATGCCAGGGTTTGATTGTCAAAGGAGGCAGGCAAACACAAAAACAAATGGCCAGGTCTGAAGCTGGGTGGTCTTTACAAAATATATCAGTATTTTACTGGGAAGCAAGATCCAGTGATATCTTAAAGTATGCAAAACATCATAAAGTAGGTCTTCATAAAAGCATTTAAGAGCACAGGAATCAAATCAAATACTTGCATTGCAAAGGTTTGCATTCAAAATGAATGGTCAGCCGTCAATTCCTAAATAGTGTTTTCATTTTGTTTAAGGTTTGCCATTTACTGCCCAAACAACACAGCTGTTTCATCATCTCCCAAATATTTACCCTGGATCCATACAGGAACACTTTTTTCCCCCTCCCTCTCTTGCTTCACCCCCTTCCTTAAGCCAATGGATTCCTCCACCAAATCTTCATGTTGTCCTTAACAGCACCCAGAATACGGCATAGTGGTGCCATCAGTAATTTACTTTGGTAGCATAAGATAATAGCTTTAACGACCAAGAAGAAAATCAAGGGTCTAGGCATTTGATAAAGTGGGCACCCTAAAAAGATGGTTTGCCATCAGTCCAAACAGATGTTCAGCATCACTCAAATGATGGAAATTCCCTTCCCAGGAATCTTCTACCAGCAGATGCACACAAAATATATGCTTTGATTTGTTTCACTATAATTATTTACTGTATCCACAAAATGGATTTGGATGATTGCAGTGACAAGCATACTCAAGAAAGCAAAGAATTAATCGAACAAGCTGCTGAAATTCAGACAATGAAAAGAGAAATCTTGAAGCTTTATGCTTTAATGCCAAGCATTTCTGGAAATGTGATGTCCTTTTTGAGAGTATAACATTCTTTTCTCTTAGCCTAGCCTATTTTTGCAGTCTTAAAATATCAAATATTATAGCAATTGACACACTATATGTCTCCATTCCACAAATGACCTATTTTAGATGACATATTGCAATTACCTTACTGGAATAAATGAAATGTTTCAGTAAAAACAATCTCTTTGAAAATAAGACAAACCATCATACAAATTAAATGAAATTTAGGCATGATGTATCAAGTGCACTATAGACCTATCAAGTCATGAAGAACATATTCATATATCTATGTCTATAAATACTTGAATATATTCAATCATCATGAAATCTAGACATTTTAGTGATGTTTTACTTGCACTTTGCATGCAGCAAAAGAGAAAGCGGGCAATATAAAGCAATGTGTTCACATATGGATGCAATGTACAAGTACTCCAGGCATTTATAGGTAGAGGGTTTTTTGTATTTTGAGGTAGAGAAGGTAACAAAACTGGTGCAATTCTGTACCAAGTTGCGAATCTCTCGAACACTCATTTGACGTAAAAACAGCTTCTTGCTTCCCCTGCTTTCTTGCTGTAAATGGATAAATGTATACAAAATAACAAATTAATTGAGAACCACGGTAAATTCACTTTTCAATCGTTCAGCATGCATTCAGTGTCAAGATATTACAAGTAAAGAACAATTACAAAATTTAGTCACTGTTGTGTGTATCATTGTTGTCAATATCACATTATGTGTTGAATTCTTGAAATGTATGACACTGTCAGTTTCAATGACATAAATGTACAAAAAACATCAAATATTAAAGAAAAAAGAGAAACACATGGTTATTTTCAATCGGCATATCTCTCTAGAATTCTACTGATGAAAGAAAAACACAGAAAACAAAAACTCATTAAGAAGTGTGTCAGTGACTGCAAAATCGGTCGGTACCCAAGCGCCGTGATCTCGGAAGCTAAAACGTCGGGAAACCCTCCGAGGGTTTTCAAACTAGGGACAAATGACAATAATAACAACAACAAAAGTATATTCTTATGATTATTTGCTTGTATTCTCTTACATGCTCTATATTCAAGCATTGCATGAAGAAAGCACTGGCAGACCCTGTTGCCTGGTATTCAAGCAAATTACCTCACACATTACAAAAAAAAATGAACTGAAAAAACACAGTATAGACATATACTGCTGGAATGACAAATCCTTATATCTCAAAAATGTCAAATGTTCAGGAGAGCAACAAAACACGGCAGCCAAAGCACTGTAACAAATTGGATCATCTTTCCTTTGACATGCCATTGTGGCTTCATTTTTAGGAATAAGACAGCTAGGATTTGGATAGATCGTCACTTTACTGATTTCTGGCAATTAATCAAAGCAAACAATTTTTAACTAAATCTGACATGCAAAGTCTTCTCACCCGGGTGACAATAAAATGCACGAACAAATAATCATGTGAGCCATCTCAACTCTTACGTTTTTATCTCAGTAACATCAGTGAATTACGAATATTATTTCCAGGAAGAAGATATTTGCTGACAGAAGCACAAATAAAGAAAAAGGGAAAAAAACACTTATAACATTGAAAATACACCCTTAGAAATGAAAGTTTGTGGTGTAACTCCTAGTAATTGTCAGTATTTAGAGTATAGATAAGATAGTGGACATTATTCGAAAAACAGAACACTAGACAAGTGTTTTCTGTTCAACTGGAATAAAATGATTGATATATACTGTAATGTCAAGTGAACGTACAGTGAAAACGTCACTAACTTTCTTTCTTTAAAGAAACTTCTACATATCTGCTCATTAGCCTTTAATTATGAAACACAGACATGGTCTGCAATTGCACTTCACTACTGTATCATTCAATCAGTTCTTTCAAACTAATATTGTCAATAAGCCAGCCCATGCAGGCAAAAATAATTTTCCTAAATCTAACTGGAAAGTCACAATGACACGAGGGGGATATTAAGTATTGTCTATTCTTTGGAACTTAATTTCTAGATATCTGTACCAGTTGGCACAGAGAAAGCAGAGTCAGGATTAAAGGAACAGGGCCCTGTTTCATAAAGCTGTTTGTAAAGTTATGCAAGACTTTACGAACAGTTGGAATATGAAGTGCCAATATGTGTACCCATTTTTTCCTTATGTTCTAATAAAGTATAATTGTATGTCAACACTTCATCTTCATTGGGCAAAAATACTCTTCCAACTAAAAATGTGGTTAGTGTTTAAAAATAATGATTATCATCTGCAAATTTCAACTTTAGCTACTGAAATTAGCAATGATTAGGAAACCCACTTGGTTTGCCATATTCCAGTTTTTCGTAACTTTACGAACAGCTTTATGAAACGGGGACCAGGTGGGTGTTTCATAAAGCTGTTCTTAAAGTTGCAAACAACTTAAGAACGACTGGTGATCAGTTCTGTTTGCTGTACTTATCAGAAGTTTAATAATTTAGCACAAGAAATGACCACAAGTTGTTCTTAAGTCATTCGTAACTTTACGAACAGCTTTATGAAACAGGGACCAGGGATCGCAGGCATGGGAGTGGGCACAGCTTCGAAGGGAGATGTGAAGAGTTTGTTCGCAAAAACCGATAAGACCATATTTGCCAAATGGAGAGATTTGCGATTAAAGGTCAAGAAAAATAAAGAGAATAATAAGAAAAATTTTGCTTCTTTTGACCATAACTTCAAAAATGTACCTTTATATGTAATGACCAATATATCATTCAAAAGGTATTATTTTGTACTTTATGACAGAGACCGTACTTCAAAATCTGTAAAAATGGACTTATCGGTTTTTGCGAACAAACTCTTCATGTGTTTATACTCACAGAGGCAGGACCAGAGCAGGCTGAAACGGTGTCCATACATTTGTGATGAATACTGCTCTTGCACACCTTACACCGCAGTCCCTGCCTCATAATTCCTTTGACACAAAAGAAATATATGCACATAGTTTGACCAACATATATATAAAATATATATGACTCTGCATAAAAAACCCACAAGAATATCACCAGATATGGATTTTCATTTCAGGACATATTCTGAAAGAGCAGACTCTGAGCTTTACAATGGTGTACAACTCAACTCAAATGGACTGAATACTGGAAAAAATGCATACACTCTCACATAAAGTGTGTTTATCCATGCATATATTTTTTATATTGTCTTACTTTGTTTAGATATGAGTTAATATTATATCGAGGGAATATATTTGTATTTCCATATTCATTTTTTATTAATTATTTTTTCCATTTCTAATTTCATGCATTCTTCATAAATTCATTTTGAGGAAACTCAGTTTGGAATTCACCTTTCAACAAACCCTTACACTGGTCACAAAACGTGGGTTTAATGAAGTTGTACTCCTGGAAGACGTGTGAGTTAGAACTGATCCCTCCGTCACTGGACACCCCCATCTCTCTAATGGAATCTCCCGACTCTGACCCGCCTTTCTCCGGACTCGCCATGACGGCATGGCCATTACTCAACCTGGTCTTGAACCACTCTGGAGCAAAAAGAAGGAGCTGTACAGGGAGAGAAGAAGAGAAGAGAATAGTATGGGAAATAAATTATATATTTCTCAGTTTTGTTTAATAGTGCTATTGAAAATAATTCCAGGATTTACATATTACACTTAATTTCATTGTCTGGTACTACATAGACCAATGTACGTATAATTCTTTATTGACAAATCACTATTCTTCAGTCATATATTTATCAAATATGAAGCACAAAACCAGTATTATTATACATAAAACTAACAATCTGCAGTGACTAACACCATCACAATCTTTCCAGTTTGTTATAGACTAGGAAGGTATATAAAATGTCTTCACAAACATTCAAAAGTGAACAATAAGAATTGGTGTACTCAGGTACTTTCATTCAAGATCGAGGTGGAGCCACAATGGAAAATACCAATACGTAATATACAGATGACATCACAAGAAAATATACAATTCACGTATACAGGAACTTGAAGGAATATATTCAAAGATAATTTTTCATATAAGAATCCTGAGTAGGGTGTACAACCTTATGAATCTAATCTCATGATGATTGATTTCAATCTGAAAACATCATAATGTAGAAGATAAAGATGTTGATTAGAAGTGGAAAATTTGTTTGAAAGTTCAATTTCTGATAACAAGCATTATGATTATGTAATTTATTCAAACCATTGAATTGAATGAGATATATGTATGATGTATTATGAATATAATGGTTACCATTTTCATTTTCTGCAACAATTATTGCAAAGCATTTTTTGTTTCATGTTATTTGTAATTTGTCATGCACATATTTTTTTTTACAAATTGCTATCTGTTTGTATCTCTTGTATGTAACACTGGTAGAAGGTACATTTGCACATTCGCATTGTGGACAGTAAAACATTCAATTCAATTCAGTCATACCTCTTGGTTATAAATTAATAGAATGGCTATGACTTGTTTTGACTTCGAAACAATCAACCACACCAAAACATAGTAAGAGGCCTGAAGACTTACCTGGGATCTTTTACACGCCAGCCGGATCTCATTCTGGCGATTCTCATTGCGTAGCTTGTGGATCTCAACAAGAGTTTCATGCGCATTTGCAGCTGGATTTGACTTGGTGCTACGCCAGATGTGAGAGGAAGAGAGTGGAACAGTATCATGATCAATAAAATATGATAAAAATCATAATGATAATAGCATTATCTTCTTTATCAATGGTAGCATCTTCAGTGATGACACTGTTTTACCAGAGGACCATGCATACCATAATATACTCCAGCGTTGTGAGGTACCCATTTACACACCTGGTTCTAGAGGGTACTGTGGGTATTAACATCTTGTCCCAGGATATACCAGAATAAGTGGAACAACAATCATACATCCTGGTGGAAATGAATACCAACGAACCTTATGAAGTCATTCACTTCTCGTTTGGTCTGTAAAAAGTTTAAATTTCATCTAGGAGCTGTCACCACAGGTTATACAACCTTTTGGCATCATTGCCCTGTTTTGAACAATAACTTAATATATTAATGTATTGTGTAATAACTGATCAAATTAAATATCCAATCAATATTATGACAATAAAACTTCAGTTGACACTGCACAGCTGATACATACTCTTTGATATCACATAGTCTTCTCTGGGAAACAAACAATGAATTCTGTTCCTCAGCAAAGATCCTGTTGCTGCTAATTCTGCTATTAAGTGATACTCTTGTGATTAACATCGTATGAAAGTCTTGTTTTGTATAACTAACTCAAATATGTCATATAACACCCTGAGAGTGGGCCATTGATATGTTTTCTTTTGTTTCGAAAAGTGTTAACACTACTTTTTCAATTGATTAATGTGGTAGTTGGATAGGATTTTAATGACTGACGATGTTGTCCTACCAGTCCTAATTAACCTGTTGAGGACAGGCTGATTTTACTACAACACACATTTCCCATGGACACCTGCCCGAGTATACTCAGGACTCGTCCTCAACAAGTTAATGGGTTAATGATGAATATGGTGCATCCAGTAAATTGGCTTACCTCTCATATTGTCTTTTTAATCTGTTGGTCTGATCCTTGAGAGAATTGATGGCAGATTCAAGAGACTGGACCTGAGTTGAAGTCAGGAAAAAGAAATGTATAATTTTGTGTCTAACAAATTATTCAAGTTAATTACCTCCTCCAAGGGAAGAGGTTATGTTTTCATCAGCATTGGTTTGTTTGTTTGCTTGTCTGTGTGCAAAATAACGCCAAAAGTTACGCACAAATTTAGATGAAACATGCAGGGAAGGTTAAGAATGACACGAGAAACAGGTGATTAAATTTTGGTAGTGATCCAGGAATTGTTATGGATTTTACAAGGGATTTTCGATATTTTGGCAGGTAAAATAGGGTCAATGAACTTGGGAGTTCAAGCTGCGCTTATTTGAGGTTAGCATGCATGCCCTATTTAAAAGTGTGCATGTGCTCTAGTTTCTGCTATGGCTAGGGCGAGGCACCATGCAGCATCTGAAAATTGATGACGTAACAAAAGGGTTCTATATTGGGAGAGTGGGCTTTTTTCAGCATGCATGCATGAGTGCATAATTATATGGAAGAATATCAGATCAGTGGTGGAAAAACCTGCTTGGTGGAGGTCTGCACTCTAAGAATACTTTTCTAGTTGGTTTTTGCATCAAGTTGTTTGTATTGCAGCTTGACATACTGCACTTCATCACTGTACATTTTGTAGGGATTAGAACCAATACTGGCTGCCAGAAGCTTGGTCGGCTGGCGGATCGAGGCCTTTTCAGTAATTGGGAGATTGTTGCTTTCACTCTTTATTTGCCATGGCGGAAACCCCCTGTGTGCCACGTTATTCTGAGACATGAAGGTAGTCATGCTTTGAGAAAGAATTCTGTTTTTCCAATCTATATAACTTCTACAAATTTCTGTTAAGCTGGACATAGTAGTGAGCAAAGTTGAAGAGGAGTGCCAAGCTTTGCTTTGATATAAATTGCATGACAAATCTATTTCAATTTATTTTTTTAATGACCAGTTGCTACATTACTGAAAAGGCATGACTTTTGCACAGCAGGAAACCGTGAGAGAAACTTAGAATTTACACGCAAATTTAGTTGGGAACACCGCTTGATAGTCAATCACCACATAGAATGCGAGCTGTATGTAAAAGGAACAAAAGAGCGAGAAAAGCTTTCATTGTACCGTGGGATTAGGCGATTTATCGATCGGTTTAAGCGGATTAGTGGGTTTAAGCGGAATATGCAAAGTTGGCACACCGTCGACTGAGTGGGACATGCGAACATGGCACATAAAGAGTTATAAAGTGAACCTGAGCATGTATGCCCATGATTTTTATTTCATGTCTTCTACTAAAAAACTGAATAATCAGTGACTATTTATATCAATGAAGGGCAACTTGTCAATCACTTGAAATAATAACAAATTACTTGTGAATATATTGGTAAAGATATAAATTCTTATTTATGCATACAAATTATCCACTTTGAAAGTCCATGAAAAGTTACTGTAAATGGTTCAATGACTAATTCCTTACATTAGACAAATTGAATTAGATTGTTTCTTCGAGTGAGCAGGCACAAAGTGAAGAGTTTTATTGCAAAATGGTCTGAGTGCCATTTTTACACATTTTAAAGTAAGTCCATCTTCAGATAGAGCAAAATAGAACCTTTCCAGTAATACCTCACTTGTGACATAACAAGGAGTGTTCGAGAAGTTATGATTGCAAATATTCTGTGTTTTCTTGATATTTTCTTTGTTTTCTAGCTTTGATCTCAACTTAACAAGACTGGCAATAGCTTGTTTTGTGATAAGATTCTTCAAATTTAGTACAAATGGCAAAGACAATGTAATTACAAATACTGTATACGCCATATATTTCGTGAGTCTAAATTTTTGTGAATTTGGAATTCCTGGTGATTTCGCAAGTTGTTATATTCGCGATAGTGGAGTCCTGTGCTGAATGGAGAAATGTCCATGCGTACATCACATTCACATCAGGATCAGAGTCAATATTTTCTCATGTCTTTAATTTCGTGAATACAGTGGACTCCTGTTATACTGAAGTCCTCGGGACTGGCAGTTTTTCTTTCGTTATATCGATAGTTCCTTATAACCCAATAAATAAACAATAAAAATACATAGAGTTGATAATGTTGCGGCCTGAATTTTTACTTTGTTGTAACCAGAATTTCATTATAACCATAATCGTTATAACGGGAGTGTAATGTAGCACCTGACTGGCGAAATTCATGAAAATAAAAACCTCGCAAAATATTCTGCATAGTAATGCAGAACAATAACTTGGCACTTCTTGGTCATCTCACCTCTTGACTTAGAGTCTCATATCTATCATGGAGCACGCCCTCTGTTGCTGGGTTGAGGACCAATCTGTTTTGTGCAAAGTCCTGGAAATGAAAGAGGCAATTTAAATCAGTTTAAAATGTGGCGAACATGAGATTATTTTCGAAGATTGTTTCACAATCACAATCAAAATATGTCAAAATCTACGTAGAAACTTGCACATTACAAGTAAGATGAGCTAAGTGTACAATGCACAAATGTCATACATGTACACGTATGCCATAACAACAGGCAAAGATTCAGAAACAATTTCAATATGAACAATTTTTACTAAGTTTAATAGAGTAATGTGCATGGTTTGTGACATCAACATGCACTTTCTAAAAACTGTGTGACCAAATTTTTACACTTTTTTTTACAGTACTTTTAAGCAAGTGTTATGTTACAAGCTGTGGACCCATTAGGTAGCAAAAATCCTTTTAAGTGTTTTTAAGTACAGATGGATATCAATGAATAATGAGATCAATGTCCTTTGTGGCTGTTATTGAAATGGATGCAGGTTACCATGGGAAATCAAAGAACAATCATTTCTCCTTCAAAACACTCAGGAGTTCTGAGCCACTTCAAAGCATCCATTTCACAAAATGCAATAACAGACGCTTTTACTTGCCTCTGTGGAAACAGAGTTATAACCATCCAGGTAAATAATATCCTCAGCAAATCTCCTTGCAAAGTTAGTTATGTTATTCTAAACGCTGGCTCCAGACGCTTGGGAGTTAATTGTGTGTGTGAAAAGGGAAATTTGTTTTCTGAAGCTTAATGCTCTGATGGAAAATAGTCACTTTTTGCAAAGAAATTCTATTCCATACAATATTCAAGATAGAACGTCATTCTTCCAATCAACATAACTACACAAGAGTCTTGTTTTGTCAAAATATAACACTTTGGCAGTCCTTGGTGTATTAATTTCTGCACTAAAAGTGCTGCGGACACCCAAAAGCAACACATCAATGAGCAAAATGGATGTGAATGTATCACTACCATTCTTTGAGAGTTAAATCTTTATTACAGGTTTCCTAATGCTACAGGGTGGCACGAGGGACTAAAATGGGTATGCATCTAGCAGAGAAAAAAAGGAAATAGTCTGCAAAGTGCAATTCTAGGCCACAGTAAAACTGGTCTTTGATAGAGACAGTGAAATTAGACACAAAAAAAATCAGAGATTTCCTGAAATTCAAGACTAAATTAAGAAAGTACAGGAATTTACATGTTCATACAAGTTCACGAAACTGTGATATATTGCTACTGACTATAATTATACAAATAAAGTATGATGTGATCATGTCTCTCAAAGTCTTATATCATAATCATCACTTTATGTCTCCTTAGACATGAACTCTTTAAAATTATTACATATCATGTTGCCTCTTTCACATTGATATAATCTCATACCAAAGTCTTGTAATAACCTGCAAATAACTTGCGCAAGTTAGAGCTTTCAGTTACTAATTATAATCTACTGTAAAGCAAGAAATATTTGCAACATGAAATATTTTTACCCATCGGAGCTAATGGCCTTTCTTTGTGGCAAAAAACGTTTCATGAATTGCCACTGCACAATTCAGGCCGAAAAGGTGCAAAGTTGCACCATTAAAGGTGATAACTGGTCTGAAAGGTGCAAAATTACACTCACAAAGGTGCTAACTGATATGAGAGGTACAAAGTTACACCCATAAAGGTGATAACTGGTCTAAAAGGTGCAAAGTTACACCCACAAAGGTGCTAAATGGTCCAAAAGGTACAGAGTTACACCAAAAAAAGGTGCTAAATGGTCCAAAAGGTGCAAAGGTGCAAAGTTACACCCACGGTCCCACAAAGGTGCTAACTGGTCTGGGAAGGTGCAAAGTTACACCCATAAACTTAGGTGCTCCTAGCATGACAATAGTAAAGGTGCAAAGTTGAACCTATTTTTCTTAACCTGTTGAGGACGGTTTAATTTTGCTACGACACGCATTTCCCATAGATGCTTGCCCGAGTATACTCGGGACTGGTCCTCAACGGGTTAACAGAGTGTACCACGGATCACTTACTCCTGCAATGGCGCCCTCTGGCTTGCTGAATGTGTATTGCTTGGCTTCGGTGGATGACCCTGAGCTGGCTTTCGGTTTCTCGGATGGCGCCCTCTTTGACACCACTTCCAACCTTTTGATGTGGTCTGACAGCTGCAGGGTAGAGGGTGCAGATATCTTATGACTCTGGGGACTTTGTTTATAAGCATGCAACATTGAATATATCAATATGTGACCGTGCACCTCAAAACGAACATAAAGTCGCACACACTGATTTTGCGCGAGGACTGAAAATAAGTGAAATGGGTCAACCTAGCCGAAATTGACTTTTTCATATTTTCTGAAAGAGCGGGTCTTCTTTTACATTATGCTTAAATTTGGTATCATAAAACGGGCAGGAAAGTGTGTTTTTTTAGCAGTTTATCTCGAACATTTTTGGTAGAATAATGTGATTATGTGTGTCTTTAGAATCCCTTTTTCATTTCTGAAAAATCTTGTCCACACTCTTCACTTTCAACTCTAATAACTTTTGAAAGGATAATACTACTGCTTTGAAAGTTGGCATTGATTATGGACAGAATGTGTTAATGAGGCATGCTCAATCTCAGTTCAATGTGATAATCCCTTCATTGTTGTTACTCTGGTGTTTTACTTCCTGTTTTTTGTCCTGTTCATCGCACAGCCAGCACGGTTTGGTAAAGATTAAGCGCTTGAATAGACATTGTACTTCAGAGCCTCTTTTCTCAGTTCACACTTTTCCTGAGTTTGTGCTTTCTTTCCAATATTTAGATAGGTTAGGAGAGTCCATTTGATATGAGTTATACATCATTTTAAAGCTTAAAGTCTGCTCTTTTAGAATATGGTCTTAACTAAAAATTCATGTCTGGCGACTTTTTGTTTGTTTTGAGGTGCAGGGTCACATATGATAAATCAGCACAATGTGGCATCCCATACAGGGCAGACATTGAGGTACATTGCATTCTTCTTTCACACACACACATACACAATAAACTTTTCTCACTAAAAAAAAAAGAAAACCTGTCATAAATGGCAGGCATAATGGATGTGTGGTATCTATTCAACCTTCACAGCCCCTGTTCTCCATCCACTAGGGTGCTTTTTTTCACTGATTATCTCAGATATCATGAAAACCAACTTTGGAGATCAACAAATCCCCTTAATCTATATTGTGTCACTGAGGAACATTGCAATGCTTGAGTGGGCTTAGGAACTTCTTCTTAATAGAAAGATATGTTGTTGTTTTTTTGTTGTTGCTTTTTCTTTCATTTTCCATAAAAAAGTTCTTATTATCTCAAAAATCATCATAAAAAGAAAGATGGAAACCTAAACCTCCATCTCAACTGAAACTGTAACACCCCTTTAAAGGATCTTAAAAAGATATGTGTCCCTCTGTGTTCTTTTTGGTAGACATTTGAGCCTACTACCTAGAACTTAAATACAAAGCGATCATTAAGTATTAATGCAAATACTGACAAACCAAACAAATACACACAAAATTGGACAAAACAAGTAAATTTGATTCCTCCTTATGGTGTGATTACTGCTTCAAAGGTCAAAGGACAGAGGTCAGAGGTCACCCACCTTGGCTATAAGAACCTTTGCGTGCCAGACCACCCCCGATATACCCGACTCGGAGATCTCGTGTCGAACAAGTTCTGTCTCCTGAAGTGGGCGGACAAGAAAAAGTAAATTAAACCTCATATTAGTGACTCATCAATTGAAAAAAAAAAAATCATATTCTTGAGGTTTGGTGTTGCCATATAATTTTCATCACAGTTTAGAAACATTCATTGTCATTATTTCATCTGGTAGAATAAAAACTGTTCCTTCAATTGAGTCATATTTTCATTTTTTTTTTCATAGTGGCAGTAAAATTTTCACAATTGATAACTTTTGGGCGGATTATCCAAATTTCCTCAAACTTTTACTGAAGTATTCTACTGATATTTCTGTATTCACTCAATTCACATATCTATTTGGGGAAACTTCCCCTTTGAACATGAGGGATAAACAAGGCAGCAACTTGGATATAATGACCAAGACATAGATGAACTTACTGAGATGAGTTTTGGAAGCACTGCGGTAGAAATGGAGGAGTTGAGCTGGTTCGCTGCAGCCAGCTGTAACACATAGTCATTCAATTTGTTGTAGCAGAGGGCTGTGTTGTGATTCTGGGAAGCAGCGAAAAAGAAAGCACAAATTGATTGCAGTTTCAACATAAACTAGTAATTGGGACATAAAGCATGTTCCTAGCTATTAACTTTCCAGACGATTTATTTGTTGTGGCACTAAATGTCATTATGATTCCTGGGATCAGCAAAGAAAATAAAAATGTGAGTTCAAACCAAAAAGTTCAAAAAAAAAACTGTCACAGTCAGTTTACATTTATCCCACAAAACAGTTCATTCAACATTAAACAACCTTTTACATAGACATTTGATAATTGAGCTGTGATTGATGTTGTAGTTCTAAGTAACAACAGAAAGTGCAAGATTCAATTTTTATCTGTGCCATTTCAAAATAGACTTATATCTTCAATAGAAAGCAGTCGAGTCATATGCAACTCTATAGGATTTGAGCTTGTTGTGGCAGACACCCATTGTGTAGGTTAGTGGGCGATAGCAGAGAGAAGATTAGTGGATTTTTGTCTTGTAGAAATGGTGAAGAAATATTAGTCTACTCATTGCAGACTTTAAAAAAAAGTGCTTCTTTCATAAACTCTACGGTAATTACCGTAACTTTTGTCAATATTTAGGCAATTCACAGCCAAGCACAGCACCTATTCAGGCTACAACAACCTCTACGTCACTTAATTTGCATGGAAAATAATTTACAGCAAAATTACTTTCTTCTTGTTGTTGTTGTTGTCTTTTTTCTTATAGTCTTTGAAATCTTTCACTGTTTGGTTTAGAAGTGACAACTGAATTCCCCCATCACAATGGACTCTTCCACAGTTTGGTTCAAGGATGACTCATACATTGGTCCATGCCATACTGGACTCTTTCATTTTTGGGTCTTGGGGGTGTCACATGAATTTTACCTTGATATTGTCCATTCCGTCTCTTGTCATCCTGGCGAAGCTGTCTACAAACTCTCGCTCACTCTGGATCAAAACACAAACAAGAAATACACAAATATTAGGGGGAAAATAAACAAAAGGAGAATAAGCAATAATATACACATACATGCAAACAGTTAAAGGGCCTGTTTACCTTTGGGAACTGTGATTTTAAAGATGTTCAAGATATGACATTTAAAGGGACTGTGCAGTACTGGTTGAGGTGGGGATTCATGTTTTGAACATTCCTAAGTGAGATAATGAGAAACCTCTTATGAAATATGAAAGAGAATGTAATTTCAAGAAGGATTCAACGTTTATTTGATGAAAATTGATTTTCAAATGGCTGAGATATCCAAAAAAGTGGTAATGATAAAGGTGACAGGCCACGCCTTTTATTAGGTTCTCTTTGTTTCACCTTGATTTTGGATATCTCAGCCATTTCAAAACCGATTTTCATCAAATAATCTTTTGATACCCCTTAGATGTATGCTCTTTGACATCTCATAGAGTGGTTTCTGAATATGTCGCAAAACGTTAAAAGCTAAATCCTCACCTCGCCCAGAACTGTACACACCCTTTAATACATATAGGTAGGTTCGTTGCACCACAAAACATCCTATCATATTGGGGTTAAGGGCTAAAATACAAGGAGATACATTGCATCTGTATTTTTCTCAATAAACCAAAACTGGAGACGGTCTAGTCTGGAAACATATTAATTATAACTATTGTTCACATTTTGTATATCTAACAATACTTAGCATCGGTTTTACCAATTCAACTTTTTACAGTGGTTGAATCTATCCCTTACTCACATTTTAGACCAATTTTAAAGCATTGATGCTGGGTTTTTGTTTCATCTGCCAATGGTAAATTATGCCTTTAAACAGGGAACCTGTTCAAAATACCACTTGATCAATCTTTGTTGAGGCATGCTTTCACTTGTATATACACAGAGCACAGAAAACAAAAAAGAAGTATTCTTATGAGTAGGTACTGTATATGAAAAGAAAAATAAAGAAAATTCAAACATTTTCGCCTTTCTTGCATTATAACAGAGCACTTCACTTTCCTCTTTCAGGAGGCAGGAGATATAATATTACTTTAAACATACATTAGTAACAAGTCGAGAAAATTCCTACTTTAAAAAAAAAAAAAATGGTTATGCCGAAAAATCTTTATATTTTCTTAATATCATTGTAGGCATGTGACATCACAAACTGTAGTATTCTTTTCATCCAGCTATGGTGGCACAGAAAACTGAAAAATTCATTACTTTCGACAGATTGTTCAATTTTCCTCAAACTTTCACTGACTTATTCTACTAATATTGCTGCCCTCACTCAATCCACAAAAATATATTAAGGTGAACTTGTCCTTGAAACCCTTTCAAAAACCCAACCAGATGACCCACAATGCACCAGCTATATCTTACCTTCTCCACAATACTGCCCAGGGCTTGAGACTGACCATTGTAGTCCCTATGGTACCTCTCAAGAATTCTAACCAGCTGCTGTTTGTTTTTCGCTGACTCCACAAGCTGATCCGTCACTGAGGCCTCCACAGCTTCTCCAACATCATTGTGGTCCTGCAAAAACAGAAGAAAAATATTACAGCAAAGATGAGAGTTTAAGGGTTCCAGACTGGTTGTAATTCCAGCAGCAGGATTTCACCCTTAACCCCTGGAACACCTGTTCCTGCAATGCTTTGAAATCGTGGGGTGCTTGAGAGCACCCTTAAAAGTGTGTATATGTGTGAGCAGTGGCAGATCCAGGAGGGGGTGCACAAGGTATGCGCGCCCCTTTATTTTTTTTGTTATAACACAAACGAAATAAAAAGAAAAATGGACGGGGGCATGTGAGCCTCTCCCTTTAATTTCGTAAAGGTGCCCCCATAAGGATATGTAAAACCATGATCCTTTTAAGAGAAAGTTGTTTTATATTACACTATTTAATGTTCATTGTTTGTTATAGGATATGGTGATTAATGCTAACATAAATAGTGATGTATTACATGTTCTTATATTTCTCTTGTACTCTCAAGTATATTTCCGTGCCATGCTTGCCATATGCTGCGGAAAGGGTGAACAAACCTAGTCAGAGGTAGGCGCATGCTCATTTTATCAAACCATTACAAAAAGATAACAACTAATAGATGCCAAGGGATGATAAAAAACATCTTTTCCAGTGACTTGCTGGAGAACATCTGCTATAAAGATTATGTTGCCATCATCAGCTAAAACAGTTGCTCATTAGCTACTGCAAATGGCACTGAGCTTGGAATAACATTTTTGAAGAGGTTCTCAGTCAAATGTGATAAAAAAAAAGAAAACAAAGATGGATCATTTGGGGTCCAAATTGATTTGGCATGCCATGTTTTATAGCCATAACATTTACTGATGAAATTCTTCAAATAGACTTGAGCTTCAAATGATATCTAGGTCTGCTGAAGTCTTTACCAACAAACATGAGAGAATGTTGATCTAATGAAGAGTTTTATTGTAAATGAACTAAGCACCATTTTTAAAAATTTCAAAATAAGTCCAGCATCAGATTAAGCAAAATTAAACCTTTCTGGTAATACCTCACTTGTAACATAACAAGGAATATTCTAGAACTTATGATTATGAATATCCTGTATGTTCTTATTATTTTCTTTCTTTAGGGCAGATTTAATTACAAATATCTCAACTAAATAAGAATGGAGTTAGCTCGTTTTGCTGTAAAACTCTTCACATATCAGATTTGAGTCATATAACCATCACATTTGTCATATACATTATGTTTAATAAATCAATTAATTTAAAATGTTAAGCAAATGTTTGCAGACATTTCATTTCAATGTTGGAGAAAAGTAGAAATTCATTTCAACCTATTTTTGTGAGTTTGGAGTAGGTTGGTCACATTTGGTCTTTATTTCTAAGTGAAGATCCACCATGCCAAATGACCAATCTACCAGCTTACCATTGAGTTGCAATAACAGGATATGGCATTCATTCATTATAATTGATGCAATGGTAATCTGACAAATACTGTATGTACACCAATTATTCAGTGCTGGATTATTAAGCAGACACAGTGCTACTAGAACCGTGCAGCAGTTAAGATTTTTACGAGGTTCATGTAAAATCATCACATCTGTGCATCGCAACATGCTGCAAGAGCTTTCATGCCAGCTAAATGGCTGTTTTATCTGCTTCTTTTTGGCAGCACTAATGACAATGAGAAAGGCATTGTTCACCCATTCCATACGGGAACCTGGTGGCCTGTGTATTAAGTCTATGGGGATTTCAGAATTCAGTATGGAATGGGTTAGAAGAATAGAAGGATGTCAAATATTTCGATGTTCTCTGCCAGTGGTTTCCATGGTCTTCTATTAAAGGGATGGTATATTATTGGTTGATATAAGGATTCAGCTTTAAGAACTTTCTGCAAGATATTTAGAAACCACTTCATATAAATCTTAGAGAAAGTTAGCACCAAATTTTTATTAGGACCACTTTATTCCGCTTTATTTTTAGATATTTCAAAGCCAATTTTCATCAAAGAAACTTTGAATTCCTCTTAGAAATGTATGCTCTCCCATATTTTGAGAGAGGTTTCTCATTGTCTCAAAATACTTTCCTCAAAAGAAATTGGGAATCTGAAGCCCCATCTCAACCCAAAGTGTCCCATCCCTTTAACCCTTTGAGGACAGACTGATTTTACTGTAACACGCACATCCCATAGGCACTTGCCCATGTATACTCCGGACTCGTCCTCAGTGGTTAAAGTGGTGAAGAATGGAACAATAAGATGTCTTGTATAGCCTTCTGTGACCAGTGCCTTTCATTGCTGTCATTATTGTTGCTACGTGATGGTTATACAACAAATGGTCTCTCATCTCAAATTATTCATGCAGCACTAGACGGGGGCTTTATTCCTTCAGCATCAACAGCACTCCAACCTGCCCTTCAACTCTAACTGATCGACCAATTATAACGACAAAAATCCCACCAAGGTCTACATATGTGCTGAAATATGCACTGATTTACAGCTACTAATATTACTATCATGGCCTGCTGGGCACTACTGATGATCAGTTTCCATCATTTGTGCTACTAACCTGTTGCCTTCTGGTATTTAAAGAAATAACTATTATCAGAACTATTACCATTATTGATGTTGTTGTTCTTCTTCTTGAGATTGCTTTGATGAAAATGATGATGATGATGATGATTATTGTTATTACTGTTATTATCATTATCTTTTATGATTATCATTATTATTATTTTTATTATTATTATGATTATTATGATTATTATTATTATTACTGCTATTATTATTACTATTAATATCATTATCATCATCATCATCTTTATCATCATCATCATGACTAGTAGCAGTAGTAATAGTAGCATTGCAATAATCATTACTGTAATCATACCATTATCTATTACAGCATATTATAACATTTGACTTTCTCTAAATGATATCTTGGAATCTATGCTGACTATCTATGCACACAGTCTTCACAGGCAGTTCTACATATTAACCCTATCTGTGCCAGGGACTTTGGACAGTGAGTACAATTCTGTGTCAAAACATCACTCAAAACACAAAGTGTTAAACCTATTATAGTGCTTGGAATTAATGTTTCTTACGAATGTAGGGTTGATATCATGTAAAGGACAAGTTGTTGTTGTTATCATTGTTGTTGATGCTGTTGTTGTTGATGTAGTTGTTGTTTTTATTGTTGTTGTTGTTGCTGTTGTTGTTTTTGTTGTTCAAATGCTGCCTCTGCAGCTGCTACTACTATATTACCACTAGCACTACTACTACTACTACTACTACAACTACTTCTACTACTTTACGCTTGCACTTCTACTACAAGTACTTCTACTACTACTGCTACTACTACTACACCTACTACTACTGCTGATGTTGTTTTTTCTTTGTTGTTGATGTTGTTGTTGTTGTTGTTGTTGTTGTTAATATTTGAGTGATGACTCCCCCCCCCCCCCCCATTGGGGATTTCCTTACCTGAGCCGCTGAACCGTATGAATCCAATAGGTTCTCCCAGACCACAAAGAGATTCTTACAACTCTGCCACCTACGATGAGAGAGAAACAAAAAAAATATGAATGGACAAAACATGAACACCCGAACTTTACAGGGAAAAAAAATGTACAAAATATGCTAGTATGAGCATAAGATTGCAATAAAGAGAAAGCCAGCATCATCACCTTGTGATCACTTGACAACTGACATTGTCGATGTTTAGTAGTTCTGTTTAGTGATTAATCATATTGTCCATGAAGAGACTGCAAAAAAAAAAAAAAAAAAGCTTGGCTTTTTAGCACATTTCCTCCATTTTTATCAGTTTTATTCTAAATCAATATTTTCGAGAATGAAGCATATTTAAATAGCTTTGTTTATTTTCACAGTATTTTTCTCGTTATGATACTGTAGGGGCCTACTGATATTGTGTTATTATGTGTATGTATATAAATGTTTTGTATCTTTGGAAATGAAATAGAATGAAAAGAAATGAATGAATGTTGTAAATTTAATGTTTCAGGAGTAGTAATAACAAACGTAATTCAATTATGTTTGTTTGTTTGTTTTTTTTTGTTCCTGTAAACACAAAGTGGAAATAGATGCAAAATCACTCAATCAATCAATGATGCATGGATGTCATGGACGTATGAAATATTGTCGTACTTGTGATAAAGGGGCGAACGTTTTGTGAATAAAGGAGAAAAAAATGGCATTGGAAGCTACCAACTCACCTCTCCTTGGATAATAACGTCTTTTCCTTGAACGTTTCCACGAGAGATTGAAGACTACGTGAGAAGTCCATGTGGGTCTTGGAGACTTGGATGTGGAAGTCGGCAACTGAAAAAGCAAGCAACAGGAAACAGGGAAAATGACTTTCATCTATTTTGCAACCACTTTGACCTCTTACCTGGACTTTTGACCTTTTGCCACTTTCATGTCAAGGAAATTTTAATCCAATTATTTCAATCCTCTTTGCTAAATCATATTACCACTGGACATTCCTTTCTAGATAAAGTTACAGAACTTTAGAAAATGCCATGTTTAGCCAAAGTATGATGAACTTTGACCATTGACCTCAATGAATTTGGCCGAAAACCTATTTCATTGATAACTATTACAAGTAATAAAAAAAAAAATTACGATTTCAAAGTTTGCACATCACATAGTCTTACTCTTCCTGCTCTTCTCTTGCTAATACCCTTATAAAGTTGTGTTCTTTACATGTATGACAGTTTGTGAATGCTTTGTTAGTACCAATCTGAAAGTGTTTTCTCTTTTAGAACATCTAAAAGCAACCGTCTTGGAAATACACAACTTCATGAGCAAAGCCTAAAAGCAAGTGTCTGCCCTGCAAACCCTCTGGTGGTATAGATTTTAAACAATCTCTGCTCAAGTAAAAAGTAATTACATCAAAAGGGCATTCCCATGCATTCTGGAATATTTTGGAAGATTGTTGAAATATTTCTCTCTGTTTTCTTTTTCGAGTTGCATTCTTGAAAAATGCAAGAATGTATATGTATACAAATGTATGTGATGAAAAATACAGATCAGGCATGTTTATCAATCTTTGAGTCTGGACATGTCAAGACTAGCAGTGAGTCACGTGATCAAGCAAGGCTACAGTCGTGTCTCCAATCAGACAGAGGATATTAACCCATTCTTTCCAGGAACCTAGTGGCCTGTGTATTAAGTCTATGGACATTTCAGAATTCAGTATAGATTGGGTTAACAGTAAGTGCTCATCCCCTACTCATCTGGTACAACAGTCATGTGACCGTTCCAGCTTCCTAGCGACTTCTCTGACAAAAAGAACTCTCAGCCCAACTGATGTGATACAAGATACTGAGAAGCACTGGAGACATTCTACAATGGGACATTTCATTTCATTCCACTTCATTTCATTTCATTTCATTTCATTCCACTTCATTTCATTTCATTTCATTTCATTTCATTCCACTTCATTTCATTTCATTTCATTTCATTCCACTTCATTTCATTTCATTTCATTTCATTTCATTCCACTTCATTTCATTTCATTCCACTTCATTTCATTTCATTTCATTTCATTTCATTCCACTTCATTTCATTTCATTTCATTTCACTTCATTTCATTTCATTTCATTTCATTTCATTCCACTTCATTTCATTTCATATCATTTCATTTCATTTCATTCCACTTCATTTCATTTCATTTCATTTCATTTCATTCCACTTCATTTCATTTCATTTCATTTCATTTCATTGCATTTCATTTCATTCATACCATTTCATTTCATTTCCATATTAAAAACAATAATTATTACAGTTTCAAGTCATAGTATAAACATATTCATTGTGGGGGACCAATTAAAGCCTTTCAGGCTTGGTGGGAATACTAGGTCCCAAAGTAAATGCAAGACTTTCTCAACTTAAAAATGCATGCATGCACCAAAGTGGCTGAAGAAGACAAATGCCATCAAGACATTCTTAAGACAGACAATTTACTAAAAATTATTATAACTATGATTTCCTGATACTGGTAAAATCTGTTTCCAAGTGGCCTTTTTCACTTCCATACCCTCTATTTGCATTGCTAGTATGCATTTCTGGGCTGTCTTATTTTGAATGAAGTTTCACTGTAATAAAAGTCCTACATGTTTTGGTGCTATTGTAAAATTATAATGATAATTGATTACATTTAATGATGAAATCATCTAAATGGCAATATTAATACTTAATAATAGTCATGTAAATATAAAGTAATAAGCAACAATGACAGTACTGATAACAACTGTAAGATCATGCTGCTACATATTTTCTCAAATCACACTGATGTGTACTACTAATGTTTGTAAATTTCATGACTCAACTTTTGTGTAGATTCCTATTCAACTGGTTCTTAATGTATTCATGTTACAAAGGTTGATCCTAATATCAAATTCATATATTTCGGTATACCAGGTACTCTCTCCTGTAGAATATCTGGATGGCCACACGAATTGTGGCCACTATTTGTATGCTCTGGAGAAAAGTGCACTTCAGAAGTTTGACGCCCAGAATCAAAAAGTCCATGAGACATAGAGCCCACAAGTCATACAGCCCATGAGTTCAACACAACACAAATAAGGCTCATCAGTTTTACACTATGCAAACAAAAACCATAAGTTTAACACTATGCAAACAATACCAACATATTAAACCCTGTGACGTAATGTCAAAATTGAAGGACCTTTCTAGCTAATGCGGGCCTTTTCTATTTAGTGTACATCAAACTCAAGGGCCTTGTTTAATTACCAAGTGTCAAACTTCTGGTGCTTGTTTGTAACTGTTGGATTCATGGGCCATATTTGCCTAGTGTCAAGCTCATGGACTGTACAATGATTTGTGGACTTTTTTTTCAATGTTGAACTCATGGGCTGTATGACTTGTGGGCATTGGTTTTGTGGAATGACCCCTGAAGTAAAGGGGTTAATGGATTCTCATGACAGCAACAGGCAAAAAAACTCATTTCCATCAGAGCCTCCTGGACATGAGGCTAACCACTTTTGCTTCCTGGTCTTGCCAAATTTACGAAGATGAATGTGTGAATGTTTACAATGAAGCCATGAATTCATCAACTTGAGCTGGGATCTCACTGTCATAAGTCATTTTTCCCTCCACTGAAGACAAGATTTGGTCACATTCCCCAAGAAAAGTGGAATTAATTGCAATGTCTGCCTCATTTTCATGTTCCATCTTTTAATTTACGAGAGAAAGGGGGACTGCTTGGAGCATCCGTCATGTTAAGGGATCATCACCATCAATCTTCACTCACTGCATTCACTTTTTACAGCAAAAGAGCAATAATCACCAAGACTCATAAATTTTTCTAAGAGTCTTACAATCCATCATGACATAATTTTCAAAGCACCATTCATATCCAGGCATGCATCTAATGAGTGTACCAAAAAGAGAACTATGGAGATTCATAAAATCAGAATTTGCTGTAAATACTAAAACTGCCCCTAAAAAGAAGGAATCATCTTGAATTTGCAGTGTGGAATAACATTCCAATATCTCAACTCTCATTTTACCAATCACCATGATGTCTGGGAAACTATAAAATGGTAAGTGAATACAGATTATTCTAATCCCTTAATTCTTACTTTGTCAGGTTACCATATGACCTTTGCCTACTGGACTGAAGCACATTGCTACACCTGACTGGGCTTGCAAAATGTACAACTACATTAGGTCAAGTTTTGAAGTATGACTTTAGTGCTGATGAAAAAACTTGGGAAGTTAAAGCTAGAATGTGCCTGGACATATAAAGGGTTAAAAGATTTGTCTGACAAAACATAATCTCTGACATGAAATGCATATCATTGGAAGCAATACAGTAAAAAAAAAGGATAAGATATCCTAAGACAAAATATATCTTGAAGAAAACTTGTATTCAAAAAAAAGAAGAAGAAGAAGAGAGAAGTACAACAAAAATCCCTGAACATCATGACTTCTGCCAAGATGAAAAAGGTACAAATTTATAACCTCCACTTGTAACCCACATGTGTTATAAAAGTGCAAGTGTCACACTTGGTGCCACTAATGATAGATAGATATTACCAGCGAGAATTGATGGTAGGCAATTTGAAGATATCAATTTTCACAGGTTCATCGGGGGAAAAGCAGATTGAAGAAGTAGCCAGTGAACTCGTTTCTATGTCATAAGAAGAGGCTCATTCATTATCTCTGCCTCGTGTATCAATTTTTTTTTCTCCTTCTTGATCTCTTTCGGGATTAGGAGAGAGGACCAATGAAGGGGTGAAGATTAGGACTGGGTCCTTGTTTCTTAGTCTGGCTCAAGATTTCTTGTTCCAGTAGTTTTTATTTATGAAGAAAAAAAAAGAGTACTGACCAAAAAAAAAATCTTCCCAGATTAGAGACATCCCACAGGACCTATCAATCATTTCTCCACCATTTTATCATTTTCATATGATCTGCTTTGCAAAAAAAAAAAAATCAAGAGAGGTCATTTAGTATCTCTGCCTAATTCATCATCTTTTTCGATCTTTTCTCGAGAACCAGACAGAGTTGAAGAAGTGACTCGGATTAGTCACAAAACTGCTCAGTGAAATTTCAGAAGTACAGGTGTAAGTCCAGGTCAAACAGATTTAATTTACATGCTTTTTCTGGATGAATCAAAATCTACATTGATATATCTAGTCATTTCTTTTTCTTTTTCTTTTTGTATCCATCTATCAATTCATCCACCATCATCCACATTTCTATCTACCCTTCTATCAATCTAGTCTATATATACATATCGTAGCCGGGGCAACAAACCTCGTATCTCCAAAACGTCAAATGTTTAGGAGAGCAAAAAAACATGGCAGCCAAAGCACTGTATCCAATGGGATAGACATTCCTTTGACATGCCATGGTGGCTTCATTTTGGGGGTAAGACATCTAGAATTTGGACGGGACATCACTTAAGTGATTATCTGACCATTCATCCAAAGAAATCATTTTCACCAAAATTGCAGATACAAGGTCTTGTCATCCCAGCGACAATATCTATCTTTATTTGTATATCTATCTTCATTTGTCTATCTATCCATCCATCCATCCATCAATCATCCATCTATCTACCAATCTATCTTAACATCTATCTATCCATCCATCTCTACACATATATATCTATCCATCTATCTCTATCTCTATCCATCTATCTCTATATGTATATACATATGTATCTATCTATTCATATATCTCTATCTCTATCCATCTATCTCTATATGTATATACATATATATATCTATCTATCCATCTATTCCATGATCTCCAGTATACCACTGACTCTGTACGTGAAACATATATCTCTCTTTTCTTTTTAGGTGTCTGCCCATGTGCAGTTTGCACCTAATTCTTTCAGTATCAATCAATCAACATCAGTCCCAACTTATCAATCAGGAGGGTGTTTCATCAAGGAGTTCGTCGGAGGTTTTCACCGACAAATTTGAAAAGCTATTGAAATCCTTGCGTCTGATTGGCTGATTGCAAATTCGTCGGTGATGATGAAGGAATGATGAGGGGTATAACCAAGAGAGCAAAAAAAATGCACCAGTTTTGATGAGTCATCCTCACCTTCATAATTCCCGAGAGTATTTATTCCTTGGTGCCATGGATAATTAGTGTGCTGAAATTCCCCCACAAACTCCCGTGAGCCAATATCAATCCACTCTACAGCCGGACACCAAACTCCATGAAATCAATCACACTACAGCAAAGGATAAATGTCTTTAAAGGGTAGCTCTACACTATAATCCTGTAAGCTGGAGTTGATGGAGTAATATCAAATAAGCAGAATGGTAAAAACAGTTGATTTGAATTGACCTGACCTGATTTTGTTAGGAGTTATAGAAACTAAATTTGTTTGACAATATTGTTAGTATGCTTTCTTACTATGGATTTGACTGTGAGCACTTTAGGCCTTATATTATTTTTTTCACATTATGTAAGTTTAATACATCATCGGCAGCTTGTGTTCTTGTATATCTTGTCATTTTTTATCATGAAGACATTGTATTAAACTTTTCAATCATTACTGTAGAACCTACATTCTACAAGCTTCTGATTTTTATATGTTCCTCATGCTAAACATTACTGATATTTGGTATTTGTTTATTTTCATCTCAAATTGACTACTTTATGCTCTACATACTTCCCTCTTGAAATCAAACAGAATGTATGAAATGTGGAATATAGAATGATGAATAAAAAGTATCCCCTGTTATCACAAATCAATGGTATTAGTTGCAATCACACACTTGTATTGGCAGATGTGGTTATGCTACTATTACATCATAAGCTAGCCGCCAATTCAACTGTACCACAGTCAATTAATGAGCTGTATTGTTTACATCATATCACTGCAGTCATAAAGTAACTTGAAAGTAATGACTTTTAGGGCAAGACAGCTTCGTTGTTTCTAAATCTTCAACTACACACGAGATTTACAGATTTCAGTGTGAGAACCACAGGTAGAGGTATGTAAAGATGGCATTGTTATCATTCAATTAGCAGAGTTGAAACTTTAAAACACAATAACTTCCTTTTCCATTCAATTTTCATACAACTTCTATCAATATCTTGGTCTGATTGTATGTTACATTTTGTTTTAATCCCCCTCCTTGTAGTACAGCAGAAGTCCTTTAACTTTTAAAGGTAACTAGAAGTTTGTTAACCGCGATGAGGTAGTGACCGAACAACCCCTAACTTTAAGTTGGGATCAGGTCATTAGAACTCATTGTTAGCTAGATAAAAGTGGCACAAGGCACAACAAGAACTTGTATAATTTGGGCACATGCATCCTGTTACTAAGGGCACACAGCCCCTGTGAGTTTGTAGTAAGGCTTGACACCAATGAGTGCTGAATGACTTCTATTAAATTAACCCATTGACGACTAGCCTCAAGTATACTCAAGCAATTACCTATGGATTGGAAAATGTGTGTTGATAGCAAAAGCAGCTTATCTTCAATGGGTTAAGATTCATATGTCATTGCTTGGTTTTTGGGGTGATATTGGAGATAATGAACTATGATTGTGAAGTCCTGCCAAGCAGTAGATATTTGGTATATTCCTTTAAAAAAATGTATTCCTATTCAATAGGACATAGACACACATATATGATACAAATATCAATTTAAAGGCATAGGGTACTTTTGGTAGAGATCGGTCTCAGGTTTCCACCTTTTTGTGAGATACTGAAAAACCTCTTATGAAATATGAAAGAGCATACAATTCAAAGACAAATTAAAAGTTTATTAACATTTTGATGAAAATTGGTTTTGAAATGGCTGAGATATCCAAAAGCCAAGAGGTTCTAGCAAAAGGTAGGAACCAACTTTTAATAGGACCACTTTGTTTTACTTTTTTCTTGGATATCTCAGTCATTTCAAAAGCAACTTTCATCAAAATTTAAACTTTAAATTCCTCTTAGAATCGTATGCTCCCCGGTATTTTATAAGTGGTTTTAAATTATCTTGCAAAAAGTTAAAGTCTGAATCTCCCATCTCAACCAAAACTATACCATCCCTTTAAATGTCTTCTGGGGGCCCGTTGCATAAAACTTACCGTTGAATTTCAATGGTAACTACCGTTAAAATTAGGCATCACAGCCAATCAGCATCAAGGATTATAAAATTTACTGCTGATTTGAAGACTTACCGCTAGAAAGGAGCGGTAAGTCCAGCGGTAAGGGTTTTATACAACAGGGCCCTGATGCTGGACAGCAGTGGATTCTAATCACAGTCACAGTTATGTCATTGTCATCTTGATCATCAATATCAGCTTCACTATCATTGTCACAATATTCTTGTATACATCATTCATTACGAATAATATTATTACCACCCTAACCCATTATCCTACATCTTTTCCACAATTGTAAAGATCAATAATCATAGTGTTGAAGAGCAATACAATAAACATTACTGCATTCAGTTTCATCAATGCTTGAATCTTTCACATAAAGAAAAAAGTGTCATTATCATCATCATCATGCATTTTTTTTAAGCACCGAAAGGAACATAACTACCATTGCGTTTACTGCATGTGTTCACCCCATAGGTGTCATCATCATTATAGAAATCTTGTTATAATCACTCTTAACACTAATTCAAATATCTTAACTGTTACCATGATCACCAACATCACCATCATCATCATCATCAAAATCCTCCTCTTGAGCAGAAGCAGCTTCATCACTGTCAGTTTTGAAATCTGAATTCTTCACTAGATGATAGGTCTTCATCTTGTCACACACAAACTCACACACGTGTACACACACACACATACATACACTCCCATCCACACAGACACACATGCATTATATACAGTAGTAATTCCTCCTGTTGCACCCCCACAATCAACAACGACGCAAGAAAAAACAAAATGGCACCAAAAAATTCAGGGAACAAATTGCACCAGTACTGCAGGCAATGCCACCGACGAACAAAACAACATAAAGACAATAAAAAAAGACAAGAGGTGCACGGCTGTCTCCATGGCAACAGCTATTTTGCTGGGCATCCAATGCAATGGGATGCAGCAGACGGCAGCAACCATGAAGCCGGCTTAACGCTTCCATTAGCAACAAAAGGCTGCATGACGGCGCTAAGCCTCAATGACAAGTTTAGCAGTCACCGCTACCTTTTTACACCACTACCCTTTACAACACTGGAATTGGAAATAGACACTGGTGGATATGAAGAGTTTGTTCGCAAAAACCGATAAGTCCATATTTGTCAAATGGGGATATTTGCAATTAAAGGTCAAGAAAAATAAAGAGAATAATAAGAAAAAATTTGCTTCTTTTGACCATAACTTCAAAAATGTACATTTATATGTCGTGACCAATATATCATTTGAAAGGTATTATTTTGTATTTTATGACAGAGACCATACTTCAAAATCTTCAAAAATGAACTTATCAGTTTTTGCGAACAAACTCTTCAAATAGACACTGGAAGATATTGTAATGGATAAAAAGAATGAGACAAAAAAAACAATACTGTCAATGTTCAATAAAGGTCATGGAATAAGATATGTATTACCTATATCTCATCTTCTTTATGTCTCCAACATTCTTACCGTCCCTCCCCAAGCAAACTCTAATCCCTTAATGTGTGAAGAGAATCTTCCACGAGGTTTTAAAAGCATTGTATTACGCAACATATTTCCAGTATGTAAGTAATTGTGTGTGTGTGTTTGAGTACATGTTTGTTTGCATGTGTATGTGTGTTTGCAAATGTGTACTATTAAATCCCTTTTGTCATACAGTTTCTATTCAATTTTCAATAGAGAGTACATGTAAAAAGGTACTTAGCTTTAACTACCGGATCATGTGCAGGGGTTCATTTTTTGAGAAATGCCAGAACAGATAACAGAGACATGAAAATGACTGTGACAATTGAAGACCTGAATATAAGAACGACCCAAGTCCAATTTTTGGCCAAATTCAGTTTGACATGGGAAATTGTAGCTTATGCACGGACTCATCTTGTGCATAAGTGATAAATCCTAATAATTACCCCTGGAAGTGCCTGAAATGAATGAGTTAAATCTTATATTAATGTAAGAATGAAGGACTTGGGTCATTCTTACATTCATATAATAGCGCCCTCTCTCATCCTTCTCTCATCTCTATAGCAGAATATCATGTATATGAATCAAAGAACGACCCAAGTCCATATGAATCAAAGAACGACCCAGTTCCACCACACAAAATGGCCTCTCCACAATTAATGTAAATGTTGATTGTCATAATAATATATGTTCTAATTTGTATATACAATGTTGCCTTCCCATCACAGTTAAATAGAATATTATCGGACAAATAAAAAAGATATAAATTTTTTTTTAGTTTACTCGAAATGGTCTTCCATGGACTTGGGTCGTTCTTATATTCATATACTCAATTCATGAGTTGGTAAAAAATTCAAGGAAAAACTGCAATAATGATAACAATTATCATCATCATTATTAGTATAATAATAATTATTATTATTATTATTAGTAGTAGTAGTAGTAGTAGTAGTAGTACATTTAGCAGTAGTAGTAGTATACTAGTAGTAGTAGTATCATTTTTGTTATGATTGTCATCTTTATTGGTAGTAGTAGTAGTAGTATCATTGGTAGTATTATTATTATTATTACTATTATTATTATCATTATTACTACCAGTACTACTACTACTGCTTCTACTTTTATCATTACTTTATTAACATTATTACTTATTCAGCATTTCAGACACATGTACTTGGGTAAAGACAAAACACAGGAATGTCACATATCTTTAATCAATAAAACCATTTTCACACAAATAGCTACAGGGAAGTTGATAACCTTAAAAATTCTGCATGCAACATTAAAAAAGTACAGAGAGCTGAACAACACAAGAGGCATCCAATTCCCCATGGTTGGTGGTGTCCTACATACAACAATATTGTCAACTGCCTGCATCAAATGATTACCACAACATCTCACCACAAGCACAAACCTAAGCCTGGCATTAAAGATAAAGGAGTGTACAGACAAAAAAATAGAATAGTACCACATAGGAGTGTAGAGATAAAAAATATATATTTTGGGGCTGAAAGAAAGACTACTTCAATATCAATGAATGTAGGAAGATGCCTGCTGGCAGCTGACATTTTGGAGGAAGGACGTAGAAAAATCCTCCTCGTGTCTTTTTTTTTTCTTTTCCTCTTTCTTTATTCCTGCATCCTTTTCAAAGGGCATGACAAGTAGACATTATGTATTTTTTTCTGAATGTCAAGCTTGGGTTTGGAAATCCTGCTCAGACAGGCTTCATCCGAGTCTCAATCCTACATTGCATACAATTTGCATTTATGTCAGAACAGCAATGGTGACATAACACATTTTATCAAATGAAAGAAATGAAAGCTCTCCGAGAGTCAACTTAAATGTTTCTGTTTTGTCACTTCTTCTTTGGATAATGACTATTAAAACTGATGATTTCTTTCCTTTTATTTAACAAACTAACTTACCACAGTAATATAAAAGTGGATAATTTCGTGCAACTAAATTTTCATGCTTGGCTGAATAAGAAGAGTTTCACATGTTTTTAATTATGTGTAATCAAGACAACAAGTATTGGAACATATGGTAAGCAAAAATATTTGTGTGCTTTTATTTTTGCGCTAGTTTCTGGTTGCGCAAAATACGCAAAAATTTCAACGCAAAAATTTCCACTCTTACAGTATTCTACTGTGGTATATTTCTTGGTTAGCATTTTCCCTTGATTCTATTTACTTGCTACACAGTGAAAGAATTAACTTTCCTTGAATGAGCATTACTTTGATTTAACAAAAATTAGAAAAAATACCAATTTTATGACTGTATGATTTGCAAAGATAGTAATCAGCATTAAACTGAATGGCTACACTACTAAGACAAAACAATAAATGAAAACTCAGGTGGAAAACTGACATTTGCTTAGCCCTTTCTTCTGGCAATGCAAAGTCCTTAGAGTTTATGCATTACTCTACATTCTTAACCCGTTGAGGACGAGTCCCGAGTATACTCGATCAAGCTTCTATGGGAAATGTGTGTTGTAGGAAAATTAAACCATCCTAAACGGATTAAAGGCAATGAGATATAGAACAACTTGACAAGATGAAGAAGACTGAAGATCTAGATTCTCATTTCAAACATGACAGAAAAAAAAGAAAAGAGAACTAGAAATACCACTCAGAGAGTGTAGATCTCTGCCAAACGGCTCCTTCCACCCTTACTCGCATGGTGAAAATCGCCATGTTTCCCGTATGATAAAGAAGCCTTTCTACTCACAAATCTACTGCATGCTACCTGTGCCTTGAAGGAACACTCGGTGCGTATATGCGCACCTCAAATTCGCACTGCTTGAACTCCCTTGTTTGTTGGCCCTACTTGTCAATCATATAATTTGACCAAAGTTTAATCATCTGAAGAGTTTGTTCGCGAAAACCGATAAGTCCTTTTTTGAAGATTTTGAAATATGGTCTCTGTCATAAAGTACAAAATAATACCTTTTAAATGATATATTGGTCCCTACATATAAAGGTACATTTTGAAGTTATGGTCAAAAGAAGAAAAAAAATCATTATTCTCTTTATTTTTCTTGACCTTTAATCGCAAATATCTCCATTTGGCAAATATGGACTTATCGGTGTTTGCGAACAACTTTTTCATCTGTTTCTTGTGTCATTGTCGATGTTTCCTGTGTGTTTCATTTGAAGCAATTCTCAGCTTATTTTTAGTTATATTTGAAACAGACAAACAAACCAACACCAGCAAAAACAAAACCCAGTGGCAGATCCAGAAGGGGTGTACCGGGTGCGCCCCCTCTTTAGTAGGTATTGTTAAAACAAAAGAAAAAACAACAAATAATGCCTCTGGTACCAATTCATGGCGGAGGCAAAAAAGAATGAGATGAAACCCCGGAAGTAGCACCAGAAATTTTGTTTTTGCCCCCTCCCGCTTTTACAGAATTCCTGGATCCGCCCCTGTAACCTCCTTGGTGGAGGTAAGAATTTGGTCAGAGGAAACTGACACAGGTACGTCAACAACTTTGCCTCGTGAGCTCACTGGGCTATGATCTCAGTCTCAAAGTTTAGGTAAAAATATTTGAAATATGCTGTGTGAACAAATAGAGAGGATGACACAATGCAACTGGTATTTGCCCCCCACTCAATGGGGATGATCAGCCACTGATCCTTAAAGGACAAGTTCACCTTCATAGACATGTGGGCTGAGTGAATGCAGCAATATCAGTAGAACACATCAGTGAGAGTTTGAGCAAAATCGGACAATCCGTTAAAAAGTTATGAATTTTTGAAGTTTCTGCTTAGTCATGGCTGGATGAAAAGACTACTATAGCTTGTGATGTCACATGAGTACAACGATATAAAGAAAGAATAAAGAAAATTCAACATATTTCCATTTTTCTCGCAAAACAAAAGAACACTGTCTCGACTTCTCTCTTTCAGAAGGCAGGGGGAATAATATTACCCTTAACATACGTCAGTAACAAGTCGAAGAACTGTGCACTTTATTCAAAAAGTAAAGTTTTGTGAAATTCTCTTTTTATTTTCGTTATATACATGTAGTTGTACGCATGTGACATCATACACTGTAGTAGTCTTCTCACAGCAGTGACTGCGCAAATACTTAAAATATTTGTAACTTTTGAACGGATTGTCCAATTTTCCTCAAACTTTCACCGATGTGTTCTACTAATATTGCTGCATTCTCTCAATCCACATGCATATGAAGGTGGACTTTTCCTTTAACCCTCTGTAGTCCGGAGCATAAGAATTCCACTGATTTCATAATCAGTAGGACTGACTTTGGCAATGGGAGAGTTATATAGAAGTGTAGATATTTGTCATTTCTGCTGCCATTGACGCCAGTCAAAAATGACTGCAGTTGTCAGGTTGGGTCAGACCAGTCCATGATAAAAGAGTGGTGTTCAACCTGTCAAAGCACGAAGGGAGTGGGGGAGGGGGGGGGGGGAGGGCAGGGCAGGGCAGGGGAGGGAAGGGCAGTCGTGCACACTCATAGCGGCCATAGTAGGGTATTAGATTTTAGAATGTCCTTTAATATAGGCAGGTGGAAATTAGGGTCCACAAGTTAATCTTAACCCATTAACCCGTTGAGGACGAGTCCCGAGCATAATTGGGCAAGTGTCTACAGGAAATGCATGTTGTAGCAAAATCAAATCGTCCTCAATAGGTTAAGGACAAGTCCTGAGTATACTCGGGTAGGTGTCTATGGGAAATGCGTGTTGTAGCAAAATCAGTCCGTCCTCAAGGGGTTAATAGATTGGTAAAGTTGATCCTGCTGTTGTTGCAAGAACTGGGCTTAATCTGTTTACACCGAGCAAGACATACTGCTCGTGCTGTGTTGAGTTTGTGTCAGGTCAGACCTGCCACAGCCGTTTTTGGGGGGTCAGAACTTTGAAAAGATTGTAGGGTTAGAGTCCAGAACTGCAGAAGTTAAAACGCAGTTGGTCCTGTCATTTTGGTTGAATGTGAACTTGTTGTACATGTGTGGGTGGAGGAAGCAGGCTGTGGAGGGTTCAGGCATTGGGTGGGTCAAATCTGCCCTGGCCAATTGGGGTCTGACTTTCTTGATGGGTGGGTCAGTGGTATCGTAGTCTGGTGGGGTCGTGTAGGTGGGTGGCGGCTTAGAGATAGGACAATTACACATGTCAGTGAGGACTGACTGGTGACGGACAAAATCAGTTCAACATCCACCTTTGCCTTCTACTTCCTAAAATAAACTGAACTCTAAACACAAGGAGAGGTCACTGTCTCATCTAGCCTTACTGCAAGGCTTACTTCTTTTTGATCTTTTTTTTTGGGGGGGAGGGGAGGGGTGTCTGTTTCTTTTATTATTAATCTGTTTTAATCCCTTTAATTATGGCCAAATATCACTGACACTATTCAAGCACTGTCATACCATTATCATCATCATCGTCATCATCATCATTATCATTATCACCATCATCGTTGTCATCATCATCATCGTCATCATTATCATTATTACCATCATCGTCACCATCATCATTGCGTCGTCATCATATGTGCACTATCTTAAGGGTATGTCTCTGTATTTTTTTTTTACAATATCAATTTGGACATAAGATGTGCAAGTGCCTGAAACTGCATGAAAATCATGGGAGATCATGGCCAGCATTAATGCAGTATAAACAGTGATTTGCATAGAATGATAATCCTACCAAAAAAAGATATACAGCATATCCAACATACTTATAACAATTATCAGCAGCCTGAAATAAGACTATCATATTGCCCTCCAGTGAAATACATCTGATCCAATTATTAACTGGTTAGGTATTCATTTGACGGTCTTTGCTGTTCACATCACCCCTCCCCTATCCACCCCTCTCCCCCTGGCAGACGGGTAAATATTGCGGCAGCTGTGTGACAGCGTCTCCCATGGGGCACGAAAGCAGAAAATCACGGCGGGACGAGGGAGAACTTAGACTCGATCGTCAAACAGAAACGTTGGGAGGACCTCCTTAAAGGGATCATACAGTTTTTGTTGAGATATAATTTCAGATTTCTAATTTTTCTTTTTTATGTAAGATAATGAGAAAACCTCTTATGAAATATGAATGAGCATGTAATTTCAATAGGAATTCAATGTCATGAAAATTGGTTTTGAAATGACTGAGATATCCAAAATGGAGCAATGCTAATAAAAGGGAGACTCACCTCCAATTATGATCACTTTGTCCTATTTTATTTTTGGACGTCTCAGCCATTCCAAAACCAATTTTCACCAATTTTCAACCTCCTCCCCAATCTGTATCCTTACTCCCCCCCCCCCCCCTTTACCCTCATCCTAACTCAGTCTCTTCTCCCTCCCAATCAACCCTCCCCCTCCCCCCTCCCCCCGCCCCCGCAAAAAAAAGTGCTGATAGCAATCTCACATGAACTAAAATTACATATGAAGACTTCACTTACAATATCTGAGACAATTACATTAAACCCTTCTGCAATATTAGAGTAAAAGATTACTGAATTGGAAATTCAACTGAAATATCTGTATTGAGATCAAAAATTTTTAACACCAATTTAACTTCTGCACTCTTGTTCACCCATTTGCATGCACACAAGGGTTCTTTCCTTGTTCATTGGCACAAATATCTTGAAACTAATTGCTGATGAATAAGGATGACCTTATCCCTATTGTGTCAGCATGGCCTTCCTGTTGGACTGAGGAACATTGCTACACCTGCACGGCCTTGCTCACTTTAGAACTGCTATGTTGCTTGAAGGTTTGCATTGTGAAGTAAATGAGGGAGAAAGGTTTGCAGTGACACCATGTGTATGTAGTCCTTAACCGGATCGTTGCTTGGCAGAAGAAGAGCCTAGAAAGAGGATAATCTTTGTCCTCCCAACAATGTCTGAACATCTCACTTGATTCTCACTCTATTCTTCCTTACCACTCTCTCTGTTCCTTTCTCTAACATCTCCACTAGTGCAACTTCAACTTCAAGCCAATTACTGTCCCCCACTCTTCACTTTTTGCCCTCCTCACAACCCCCGTATGTTGCTTCCCTCTTCAATTCTCCTCTTTCTAGTCTCTTCTTCTGCCAAACAACGATCCGGTTAAGGACTTCATACACATGGTGTCACCGCAAATCTTTCTTCCTCATTTACAACTACAGTTGGTCATCTTTGAATGGAGGCCTGAGTGCTGATGTTAAAAATGTTTGGCAAGTTAAGCTGTGTGTTTTTATACATTTTGAAACATTTTCATTTCAATTTTCAATTTCAAAATGCATGAAATATAACACATATAATGATACATAATATCCTGCTTGGATATATGATAAAATATTACTTCCATAGAACATAGCGGTCGATGTATCAAAGTTTTGATCTAATTGAAAATGTTATGAAAGAATATGATGGGACTTGTGCTTAGCATGGAGTATGGGCACAACCTAAGACCAAACTAAGAAAAAAGGGGACATTAGCGCTTAGGGGGTTTAGAAATAGAATGAATACAAATACAATATATCATATGTTTCTTCAAATACAATCATAGGATTCTTCTCAATGTAATCATGTTTTTAAACAAAATGATGGGACAAAATGTGCATCTCAAAGAAAACAAATCAAAACCCTGTCAATGTAAATATAAGCATCCTCCAACGGTTTCACTCAGAATCAACCTTTTCCTTTCTTTAGTTATTTTCTATTTCTGCACATTTCGAAGCGGTTAGACAGAGTATTCAAGTCCAAGGCTGGTACATGGTAAATGCCTATCTGACATTTCTTTGAGGATAATACAGATACAACCACAGCCTCTGCAACGGTGCTCAAAAATGTGAGCATGTTACATCTAACCAAGAAGACGTCTGAGAAGATGTAAAATCACTGGGATTGTATAAATACATGCGTACGTCAGAGGAAGAGGGGAAGCTGGGATGGTTGGGTGACTGAGGATTGTGGGTAAATAGCATGAATGCGTTCAGTCTGGAATGTGGATGACAAAAGGTCTCATCTCCACAAATATTTGCCTCATGACATGACCCATTTGTACTGCACTGTTGGCTTTATTTGCTCAGGTTTGAATCGAGGAACCTGTATCTAAGTTCGTGTCTGCATGTACATGTATGTGGATGTGTACAGTACATGAATGCTTCTTTTTTCTTTCTTTTTTTCTCTCCACTGTTTTGAATGAAAGCACATATTGATTTAATTCAGTATCATATCTTCATGCATACTTTTTGTTTCTGAGCTTTCCTCTATATATGAAAAGAAGTATATATTTTCCTTTTTCTCATATAAAGATGACAATTGTAAAAACTTTGCTCATTTCTTTTTTTAATTTCTTTCAATACATCTATGAATATTCAGTGCAAGTGAAATCTGCCTTCATTTCACAAACATGAGAACATATGAAGAGTTTGTTCGCAAAAACCCGATAAGTCCATTTTTTTTACATTTTGAAGTACGGTCTCTGTCATAAAGTACAAAATAATACCTTTTAAATGATATATTGGTCACTACATATAAAGGTACATTTTTGAAGTTATGGTCAAAAGAAGCAAAAATTTTCTTATTATTCTCTGTATTTTTCTTAACCTTTGATCGCAAATATCTCCATTTGGCAAATATGGACTTATCGTTTTTTGCGAACAAACTCTTCATATGGAAGGTCATGTGAAGGTAATATTATGTGTAAATTGATATATACTTGTAGCTGTATAAGTATGCATAAATATGCACATATTTTTCAGGCTATGATCTTTATCTTATGTACTTATTATTAATTACTTCATTGTGATACATCTTTCATCTGTTTGTGCAAGTAATGAATTGTTACTTTATAACAATAACTGTATCATTTGGACAAAGAAAGTAAATGCAATGAAATGTAAACAATCCATCTGATGCAGAAAATATCAAAGACAAGTTTTAGAGGAGAGATCGCCATGGTGACAGAGTAGGAATGGAAGACAAGAGAATAAGTGTGTAAGAATGAAATCCTACCAATCTTATGCTGTATTTCCCCAGTGAATTCAGCATATATTCCGTCTAGTGCTTTCTTCTGTTATTTTTTTTTCTTTTCGTTAAACCGCTGAGGACGAACTGATTTTGCTTCAATATGCATTCCCCATAGACGCTTGCCCGAGTATACTCGGGGCTCATCGTCAACGGGTTAACCCGTTCCATACGGAAACCTGGTAGCCTGCGTATTTGTGACCGTGCACCTCAAAACGAACATAAAGTCGCACACACTGATTTTGCGTGAGGACTGAAAATAAGTGAAATGGGTCAACCTAGCCAAACTTGACTTTTTCACATTTTCTGAAAGAACGGGTCTTCTTTTACATTATGCTCAAATTTGGTATCATAAAACGGGCAGGAAAGTACGTTTTTTTAGCAGTTTATCTCGAACATTTTTGGTAGAATAGTGTGATTAGGTGTGTCTTTAGAATCCCTTTTTCTTTTCTGAAAAACCTTGTCCACGCTCTTCCCTTTCAACTCTAATAACTTTTGAAAGGATAGTGCTACTGCATTTAAAATTGGCATTAATTATGGACAGAATGTGTTAATGAAGCATGCTTAATTCCAGTTTAATCTGATAATCCCTTCATTGTTGTTACTCTGGTGGTTTACTTCCTGTTTTTTGTCCCATGCATCGCACAGCCAGCACGGTTTGGTAAAGATTAAGCGCTTGACTAGACACTGTACTTCAGAGCCTCTTTTCTCAGTTCACGCTTTTCCTGAGTTTGTGTTTTCTTTCCAATATTTAGATAGGTTAGGAGAGTCCATTTGATTTGAGTTATACATCATTTTAAAGCTTAAAGTCCGCTCTTTCAGAATATGGTCTTAACTAAAAATTAATGTCTGGCGACTTTTTGTTTGTTTTGAGGTGCAGAGTCACATTTAGTCTATAGGCATTTCAGAATTCAGTAAGGAACGGGTTAAGGAGGTAATCACAGGAGGCACTGCCTTGGCCCCTTATGTGATCAGTCACTTAGCAGCAACCCACCACACTTCTCACCAGTGTTATCCATAACTCACCCAAACTTGACCTAATCGCAAGCTACAAAGCCCACGTATTCTTTCAGGAGTATGTGAGTGGGATTGAGTAGGCCCTTTTCAAGGCCACTCACATACTCCAGAAAGAATATGTGGTGCACCGTGAAGCCTTCTACCACTCAGCATTCTACCACCACGGAAGCCTTCAAAGATTTCTACAAAGTCCACTCAGGCATTAAAACATGGCTCACATTTTTCACCAGGCATTTGATTCCTAATTCTCCTGGGGTGGTATTCTGAGACTGTTTTATCTCTGTTGTAAGTCTGTTGTAACAAATCGGTATTCTGAACACCGTTTTATCTCTGTTGTAACTTCTGTTGTAACTTCTGTTGTAACTTGTGTTTTATCTTGCGCACTCTTTGCCTGCGCATACCATTGTCTTAGGGTATGCGCACGTGCATAACAGTGGGTGCAAACCTGAACACCCATTAGATTACACGGTATTCTGAAAACTGTTTTATCTTCTGTTGTAAGTCATGCCGCATGCAAATTTATGCTTCTGAGATAAAACAGGGTGGAAGGTGTTTTAACTCCATTGTAACTTTCGCTTTAACTTATGTTAGATAGTGAGATAATTCATTAACTCAATATTGTGGTATGCGAGTTCAAAATAAGAAAGATATACAAAAATTAAAAACAATGTATGTACAGAAAGGCAAAAGATATAGCAGTTTGACAAAATGTAAACTCATTCCACAATACAAACTTTGGTAACAGTAACATTGCAAGTACATACGCGTAGCATACTGTAATTATGCACATAGATAAAAACACAAACACATGAACAGAAAGGTTACCGGCACCGTCGGCACTTTGTTTTAAGCACTATTCATTTCAAAAATATCTTTCAAAATATTAAACATTTTTTTAATATGATTTCACTATCTTCACCAATAAGAATTCATTATCAGTACCTTTGGGTGTTTCAAAAATATTTATTGCTGGGGATGGCGCGAATCCTGAGAAAAGTATTAGAAGTCTAAAGTTCCATGATGGAATTTGACGTGATATTGATCTCCAAGAGATATCTTGTGAAGATATTGACAACAACAACAACAACAACAACAACAATAATACTAATACTTCTACCACTACTACTACTAATAATAATAATGATAACATGGCATTGCAAGGGCTTAACTTAATTTAGAAGCGTCTAGTTCCCCATAAACCATGAAATTTGGGTTCCTCTTATAAACGCCAGATATCTTCCTATTTTTCAAACAAAATTTCAAATAAAAAGACTCAATCTGAGATAGCTTTGCGAATCCCCTACTGCACCAACTATACGGCAAAACCGGTAAGAAGTCATAATGATCAAGCTTCTGTTGTAACTTTACTTTAGGCCTATCTCTGGCTCTCTTCACCTGCGCGCGCATGCCATTGTCCTATTTGTGCGCACGCCAGAGAAAGAGCGCTTGTTAAAACGCGCGGAGTTAAGCAAGGCGCAGTTGCCCAAGGGAGCAATCTTATTGGTTGAAATGTCTTAGATGCTACTTATAACAATATTTCCTATTGGATATGATTATTGCGATGGGCGTGGTTATCATGACTTACAACACCGTTAAAACAGTTTTCAGAATACCGATTTACAACTGTTTTCGCGGTGTTGTAATTCACAGACTTACAACACAAGTTACAACACAAGTTACAACAGAGATAAAACGGTGTTCAGAATACCACCCCTGGACTAGTCTACTCCTTTGAATGTTTCTATAACAGATATATGATGCTATACAGATGCTGTGGATCATCATCATTGTCATCATCATCATCATCATCTCAGTGCAATTATTATGATATGCCATGCAAACATAAATCAATTTTTTTACAACATAAGTTTACACAATTTGACCAAAATTGTTTCTGATATCATTCAGCTCCATCACTAAGTTTTGACCTGTACATGCGACCTACATATTAACCAAGTGCTGTCTGTGATAAGATGTAATAGCATTATTTCATCGCAAAGACTGATATAACACTGTAGATATGACACTCAGATAGGTGATTTGAAGTTTACACTAATCCGTCATGATAATGCATCAGAATTTCGTATCGGCGATGGTGTCTCCCATCACGTAGAAATGACAAATCTACCACGTCCCCTGACACCAACTAAGCTGGGCTGTCTTCCAGTGCGCCGGCGGGGAACATCGCCTGGTAATTGATGGGTAATGGTAGTCTGTCACGGAGGATGTCACACACAAAGTTTGCACCCATCACATCGAGACCCCATTCCTGCTTACCCCCTTCCCATGGGTACCCCTATCTCCAACCCTACCCCTGCCCCCCCCCCCCCCCCCAATAAATTTCTTTCTTAACCCATTGAAGACGAGTCCCAAGTATGCTCAGGCAGATATCTATGGGAAATACAGCAAATACAGCAATGGGTTAAGAAGGAAATAACAAGAGTAGAAACAGGTCAGGACATAATTTCCTCATTTTCATTTTTATTTCAAGGCAACTTTTCCCTGATGGAACCTGGCCCTCCTGTATTTAACAACAGCATCAATTGTTCAGATCTTGTTTAACTCTCTGTATGCTTTGGCTGCTGATCAACACAAATCAAAAAAAAAAAACTCTGTAGTGTTGTTCACACTGTTTAAAGTCTGTGACACAGAAAAGGTTAAACATACACAGACACTGAACAATAGGCAGATTCATCATCTAGCTTTCAATGAGTACTAGGTTGATCAAGATGGAGGCTCCTGAACTTGGTTAGCAAATACCATTCAGATAAAATTATGAGTTTGGTTTATCGAATGGAATACACATTATATTGTTGAATAATAGGCCTATCAATATGTTGTACAGTACATACTTACAGTATATGACAAATATTACACTGTGATATATGAATATGATGTATGTTTTATGAATTAGAAATAAGCATGTAGGCTGATATTTTACGAATTCTGCTACACAGACATATGATTTCAAATTGTAGATAATCTGAACAAGATCTGTGTAATCTCTCACCACCCCCCCCCCCCCAGCCTATTTGGTCTAGTCTCCCTGTAGCATCCACCATCCAGAGAAATCTAAATCCTCTTAAATCCTAATCACTCTAATGCCAGCTTTGCCTTTGTCCAATCTGGATTATCTCCAAATCAAGCATCACCCTAGTCTGCCGTGTCAAGCAGGATTTAAAATGAATGGGATTAAGATTTGGCGATGAAGCCAGGATTAAGGCCTAGAATCAAGTTTTTCTAAGGTTAGGGCTTGGCTGAGAGAGAAGCCCCAGGGGTGCTTAGCTGCTGTTGTTTCCTCTTATGTGGTCTGCCCTATTTGAGACTTTATGCGGTTGTGTTATATCACGTAAGACCAGGGGGATCAAGATAAAGGCCAAGAAAACTAGCTATAAATCCGTTGTGATGACACTGGAAAAACATGTATAGCACTTAACATGAGATGACTTCACTTTCTTGGGATAAGTGTTCCATCAACAAGTCTTCAACTGCAACACTGCTATATCTGCAGTTACCATGGCAACCATAAGAACTCATATATAGTGGAGAGATTGCTTCCATAGTGATTGCCAATCTCTACAAGTCCCCGTTGTGTCTGCACGATTTATCCTTTTGGGTTCTTCATTTACTTTTTGAGATGCATGTTTGGCACGCATGCTTGTTTATCTGTGATCAGCCACTGATATTAGCGGTGGCCTGGTGGCCCAGGACCACTTTAAATTGGCATCAGGCCTTAGAGAAACAAACGGTTAGGGTTGTGATACGGTCTTAAGTTGAATTTGTAGTGAGGATGAGGAATAGGATTATGTTTGTGGGTAGATTTATTCTTGGCTTAGCATGCAGATATCTTATGGGAACAACTGTTGCACAAGCATTTAATGTCATGGAACCAAAAAGAGAGAAATCTGGAATAGATATGGACATATCATTGAAGGTGAAGAATTCAAAATCTGATGAAAACCAATCAAACAATGCACTTTATCAATCTTTGATCAACATCAACCATTGCCGAGTCCCTATTTCAAACTGTTCTTAACTGTCAAGGAAACAAAAAATAGAGACATCTGCAGTAGATATGGACTTATCAATGAATTTAGAGAATTCAAAATCTGATGAAAACTAAACCAAACAATGCGCATTACCAATTTTTGATCCATCACATTCAATATTGCTGAGTCCCTATTCCAAATTGTTCTCAAATGTCATGGGATAAAAAGAGAGAAATCTGTAGTAGATATAAACATATCATAGAAGGTAAAGAATTCAAAATCTCATGAAAACCAACCAAACAGTGTGCATTATCAATTCTTTATCCATATCCCCCATTGCTGAGTCCCTCTTTCAAATGTTTCTCTTATCTACCCCATTATGAAAGCATGGTAACATGTATAATAATTGGCCATTGGAAAAACAAACGATCAACTATAAAACCCAATCATGCCTCTGGCAGAGTTGAATGAACAAATCTTACTTTCATTTTCAGAATTATATTTGTCAGAAATATGAATCGCTAATGAAAATGGTAGTAATACCTGTAGTAATAATAACAATTAAAATATTAAATAATTATGGCTAATAAGACCATTACAATAATCATAATCATCAGTTGACACTATAATAACAGTGCTTTCATTTTCAATTTCCTCACAATTTGTAGTCACAACCTACTTGTCATATGTTAGAGAAAGTGTTTCTTTTTATTAATTAATTGACATTAATAATTTCATTTCATTTCGTTTCATTTCATTTCATTTTTAGTCTTTTATTGTCCATATCCTGGATATTTGTTCTTTACTTTCCATGATATGTCCATATCTACTATAGATGTCTCTATATTTTGGTTCCATGACATTTGAGAACAAATTGGAATAGGCACCCAGCAATGGTGGATGTGGGTCAAAAATTGATAATGTGCATTGTTTGGGTGGTTTTCATCAGATTTTGAATTCTTTACCTTCAATAATAGTAGCTGTCCACTTTAACTGCCACTAAAGAATTCCTCTTATGCAACACACTCTTCTTTTATACTATAGTGTTCTCATTATAGAACATGCTGTTCTTTACGTTAGGTGACTATTTTTCTTTTTGCACTTCATTTTTTTAGGGGGGGGGGGGGATTTCCCAGTATTTTTGACAACATATGGCAAAATTGTTGCTTTTGCAGATGAAATTCAATTGCCAAAAATAACATCATCGTAGAAAGGTCCCCACAGTATATACTGCAGACATGTAATTACCATTACACTGTGACATTTAGCTGAGGGGGGAAAATGGTTAGGTGCATCTGTGTAGTATTGGAAGCTGCTTGTTGGAGCAATGGAAGACAACCAAGCTTTACCCGTCAAGACAATAGGACTCAAACTTTTGTCCGTTGGCATTGAATCTGTTCTATTTACTATGAATTTACCTTCCATTGTTTGTGTTCCAGAATGAAAGCAACTCTTTACTTCAACTTTTGTTTTGTTTTGGGTTGTTGTTGTTGTTGTTGTTGTTGTTTTGTTTTGTTTTGTTTTGTGTTTTTTTGGGGGGTGAGGTGGTCATACGGCATTGTTTATTTCAGTTGCTGAGTTAATAAATGTCTCTATATTGTTCAGTTTCTTACTGATTATCAGCTAGGCAACACGTTTTGGAAGATGAAATTTATTGCTTGTATTTCCAATGGGCACCTTTTTTTTAATTCTCTTTCATTTTATGCAGGTCAAGTAACCATTTCCATCTAATATTTCTGTAAATAAAGATAAGCGAGAAAAAGAAGTGTCAATTAACTCTCTCCCTGTCATTTCAGTTTCTCCTCCATAGGTATGTACGCAAACCTGGTACATTTTTTAAACTTATTTGCACCAAAAGGATTAAACACAAAAAGACAGTGATTTTTCCAGTGAAGTTCTAGAGATTAAAGGGAGTGCTCCGATTTCAAAAGAATAAAAAAAAGGAAAGTTTTCTGTTAGATTCAGATTTGTCTGATAACTGGCCCCAATGCTCAAAACCTCACAGAAATAGGAAAGGCACTAAACCATTTCATTTGGGAATCTGGTGGCCTGCATATTAAGTCTCTGGGCTTTTCAGAATTCAGTATGGAACGGGTTAAAACCAAAGCTCCCTGCTCAACTTCTCAAAATTAATCAGGGTTGGGGAAAGATCTATCCCTTTAAGGCCAAACTCTCCGGAAGCATGGCGGACATGGGTAGGGTGTGCAGGCAGCAGCAAACAGTGTTGCATGGATCAATATTTATGTGCCATATGAACGCCGGCACCAGGCGGGGGTATTGATCGCTGGATCGGATTGTGACACCAGGCACGCCACCCGACCCAAGTTTTTCGACATCACAGCTTGAAATATTGAAAATCTCTGCCAAACTCTCCTTTACTCTCTCACTCTCTCTCTCTCTCTCTCTCTCTCTCTCTCTCTCTCCCCTGAGTCTTTCTCTTCCCTTGAGTCATTCTCCCCTATCCCCTCACTCACCATTTGTGTCTCTCAACCACACATATATCTGCCTTCATCTATATATATATATATATCTCACTTTATCTCTTTTACTCTCTCTCTCTCTCCTGTGTGTTCTCATATATTCACTACATTCTACCCAAGTAGCTCTCTTTCCACAAGTTATTCTTTCTACCTCTCTCTATCCGTCTCTCAACCAACACATATATCTGATTTCATAGATATCTCACCACATTCTACCTGACTCACACATCCCCTCACCCCCTCCCCCCCCCCCCCCCCCCCCCCCCGTGTCTGTTTCTTTCAACTGTACATCTATCAGCGTTCATTTGCTATATATATCTTACTTTATCTCTCCTCATCTATTTCACCCACTCTTTCTTTATTCTTCTCTCATTACCTCTTCCCCTATCTTTCTTCTTTTCTTCTTCTTCTCTTTTTTTTGCTCTCCATCTATTTCATCCCATCTCTCACTCATTCATTAGTATCTCTCTCTCTCTCTCTCTCTCTCTTACCTTTTCCACTTTTTATCTTTCTTTCCTCTGCAGTTTTCTTTCACTCTGTGGTCTCAAATACTGTATACGCCGAATATTTTGCAAGGTTTTTATTTTCGCGAATTTCGAGAGTCAGGTGCTATTCGCGAAATTAAAGACACACGAAAATATTGACTCTGATCCCGATGTGGATGTCATGTATGCGTGTACATTTCTCCATTCAGTACAAGACTCCACGATCGCAAATTTAACCCCTCGCAAAATCATCGGAATTTTCCGATTTGCAAAAATTTAGGCTAGTGAAATATATGGCGCATACAGTAGATAATCTTCCCCTCTGTACCATCTCTCTTCCTATCTCATTCATTTTCTCCTTTCTTATTATTTTTATTGTTCTATCCTTCTCTTCTTTCTCTCTTGTGTCTCTTTCTCTTTCTCTTGTCTATCTTTCCATTTCAATCTGCTCCATTGTATTTTCATCTGTCTGTCTGTCTATCTTTATGTAGAGTCTATCACGCAAATTTCTCTTGCTCATTTTCTCTCTTTCTCTTCATTTTATACACTCTTTTTATTTTCCATCAGGCATACATAATAGACTTGGAAAGAATTGCCTGAATAACATGTCAGTTTCAAAGGTGGAATAACTTAAGCTTGCATTCTTTCATCAGTCATGTGGTCTACCCACAACCTGTTGAGGACGGACTGATTTTGCTACGACATGCATTTCCCATTGACACTTGCCCGGGTATACTTGGGACTCGTCCTCAATGGGTTAAAATGCTGATGGGAAGTATAGAACGTCAGTTCGCTATTGTTAAAACATTGTCTGGCCTTGTAAAAAACAACGTTGCCCGAGTTGACTATTCAAATGGAATCAGGAACGCATTCACCTCATCATACCAATGTAGTTCTATTCGAGATATATTAGCCTGGCTGAATATGATATGCTTTGTTTGAGAGATTGAACACTTGCAACATCTTTCTTGACAACTGACGATCGAGTAGTGGCAAGGCTGCCAACACCAGGAAGCTTCTCAGGGGAATACTTGTCCATTACTAGCATCTCAATCAGGAAAAAAAAAAATCCAAATCAGTGAGGCTTTTTTTGTCATCTGAAAACCAGATTTCCATAATTACATACTTTTGGAGGCACTAATTTATTGGTATCACATTGTAGAGCTCATTGTCCTCTAGATGGGTGCTAGTTTACGTGATAGTTGGAACAATGCTTATGAATATACCCGCTGTTGATTTAAATACCTTTTTATTTCATGAAAATTGATTGTTTGGCTTTACTTAAACTCAACTGTAAGAACATCATAGCACATTTCTGGTTCTCAGCTAAATTCACGTGTCAGGATGTCACCAGACCCTCATAATTTTAACCCATTCCATGCTAAATTCTGAAATGCCCATAGACTTACTACGCAGGCCACCAGGTTCCCGTACAGAACGGGTTAAGGAAGTCTGATCCTGCAGAAACAGGGAGACTAAAGCAGTAATGCTGAGTTGTGTTAATATTGTTGGATGTTTGGATGTCATAGTGTGCATTTATCAACTCACTTTTGGTGCAGATCTAAGGTTTTCAAACAACTTTCAGGGAGATTTAGGCAGAAGATGAATGCAATGCTGTTTTAATTATAGGGTAGAAACATGTTTCTGAAGCATAAAAGAAGAAAAGAAATGCAACCACGAATGCATATACACATATTAAAAAGATAGAAATGCATTTTTGTAGAGATAATAAACGATAAATCACTTTGAAAAGCATTAATAGTTCAGACCTGCCCACGCCTACCACGGCCAACTACAAATATCCATTGTGCGAGGGAGCTGTGCAGACTCACACTAGAGATGATACGCGCAACAACTCAAGAAATGTGACCTTAAAGGCCTTTGCAAAGGCGTTTTACTAGTGGGCATTGAAATGTGTTTCTAACATGGAGGAGACGATACACACATCTTATAAGGATGTTGCTTCTTCTACAATACCTCAAGGTCATTGCAAAAGATAAATTTCTCCAGTGACCTTGATGTATTGTGCACATAAAGCTGTTATGCTCTCACCATTGATGCTTCAGGTAAGATACTGAGATATGTCAAAGAAGAGGGTACTTTAAACTTTGCTTTACTTTTTTTTCATAAGGACTAAACATGACCTTCTGATGATTGTACTTTATTATGTCGTTACTAGCAAAATGGAATAACAATCTGATTTTGTTTGCGCATTTTCTGCAAAGTGAAGGTATCCTTGTAATGTATATTGATCTCCTTAACCCATTGAGGAGGAGTCCCAAGAATACTCAGGCAGGTGTCTATGGGAAATGCGTGTCATAACAAAATCAGCCTGTCCTCAATGGGTTAAAGATCCAGTTTACCTTTGAGAGCAGTCATTTTAAAAATTGTCAAGATATCCCCTTTCATGCATATGTGTAGGCCTTTTGTATCACAAAACACCCTCCCATATAAAAGTTTTGCAATAAAGCCTAAGATATAAGGATATGTCAGTATTTTTCTCAATAAACCATAATGGTATATAATTCAGTCTGGAAACATTTCTGTTATAACTATTGTTCACATTTTGTGTATTGAACAATACTTAGCATCGATTTTACTGATTCAAATTTTCACAGTTGTTGTTTCCATCCCAAACTCACATTTCAGAACCATTTTAAAGCAAGAATGCTGGGTTTTTGTTCCATCCGCAAATGGTAAATTATTCCTTTAAAGCCAGGAGAGTTTGCATGTACAGCTGGTAGAATGAGAGCCTAGAAGAATTATCTTCAGAAGAGGGTGAGATACATGGAGAGAGAAAGAGAGAGAGAGAGGGAGAGAGGGAGAGAGAGGGGGAGATATGGAACATTACTACACAGAATCAGGAGATAAACATGTGGCAATGTTTGTGTGTAGTGTCAAAAGGCGTATCTTAGGGGGGACATAACGATATACAATCAGAGAAAGATGGCTTCATGGTCGGCCAAGAACCAAAAGGGCATTATAGCAATGTGGACGCATATTGAGTTATTGGTATCAAATTTTAAAACTTGATCCCCTCTACATTATAGTAAGAATTTGAAATCATTTTCATTTTTAGTTACATAATACAAATCAAAATGGTAAGGGCACTACGTTAACTAACATCTAGAAGACTGCTTACAAATCTACCCACAGTTGACCAAATAAACTTTTTATTTCATGAAAATTGTTTCAGTTTTATTTATGCTCTCAAAAATCTTGGAATGCAACAGTGCCCTTCTGGTTCTCAACTGATGACATACTGTATAATAGAGATTGATAGATAGAGACAAAGAGAGAAAGAAAAAGGGAGAGACAGAGGGAGAGAGAGAGATGGTGGGAAGATGAACCAGATTTATTAGAAATAGTGAGGAGGAGCGAGAAAGGGGAATAGATAAGACCAGACATAAAAAAACTCATGATATGCTTTCTCAGGTGTGTGTGGCATACTCTTTTTTATGACAAACAGATTTGAACAGGGAGATAAGAGGAGTAAAAGAGTGAAATACAGGTCAGCTGTAATAAAGCACAAAGTGATGTGCTTAGAAAGGAGAGTTCACAATCTCAAAATCACTGAAACATGGAACAAGAAAAAAAAAAGAGAGTCTTCAAGAAGTTGATTGAAGGATGCAGTTTGATGTCAATAAAGTGATACCAGGCTTTTAAAGAGACGGGACTGTGATAGAACCAGGTGAGAAAAAGAATGATGACAGATATATCAATGCCAGGAGGATCATAAGTCGGATGAGGAGGAGGAGGAGGAGGAGGAGGGGAGTAGTGAAAGATGAGAAGGAGAAGGAAAATGAATGACAGGAGGAGACAGAGACTGGAGAGAGGGTAGAGGGGAAGGAGGAAGCAGAAAAAACACAATGAGAGGAGGAGGAGGAGGAGGAAGAGGAGGAGGAGGAGTTGGAGGAAGAGGAGGAGAAGGAGGAGGAAGAGGCAGAGGAGAAGGAAGAGGAAGAGGAGGAGGAAGAGGAAGAGAAGGAGAGAAAGGAGGAAGAGGAGGAGGAGGAGAAGGAGGAGGAGGAGGAGTAGAAGGAGGATGAGGAGGGGAAGAAGAGGAGGAGAAGGAGGAGGAAGGAGGAGGAGGAGGAGATGGAAGAAAAAGAAGAGCAGAAGGAGAAAGATGGGCAGGGTGACAAAGTCTGTGACAAAACTCTGCCTGGGGGACAAGATGGATAAAGGTCGTGGGAGTGTGGAGACAAGGACGCCACGGGCGGGGCTGTGGAAGGTTAAGCTCCTTCAGGTGCCGACTTTGAAAAAACACACATGGGATAAGACAGAAACTCACGAAAGTAATGATGCCAAAAATTAAAAAAAAAAGAAAGTTCTCAAGAAAATGCAAGATACAAGAGGAGAATGAAAATCAGATGAGTTTTAAATGGAGGACAAGTATGAAGAATTTGAAGAGAATAAAAAGGAAGCAGAAAAGTACTACAATGTATCAACCCATTGAGGACGGGCTGATTTTGCTACAATTGAACACACATTTCCCACAGACACTTGCCCGAGTATACTCAGGACTCATCCTCAACGGGTTAATTACGGAAAGAAGAGATCATACCATAGGAAAGAATGAAATAGGTACAAAGAAGTAAAAAGAATATTAATGCTAGAAGAGTTGATGGACAACAGTCAGAGTGAGAGTGAGAGAGAGGACATGGAAAGAAGATTACAAAGAAAAGAAAAAAATGTCAAAGACAAGGAAGAAAAGAAGTGAGAAAAGATGACACATGCTTGTGAAAAGGCCCAAAAAACGGCAAAAATGGAAAATAAGAAGGGGACAAAGAACCAACAAAACTCAAATACAAATGAAGAGTTTGTTCGCAATAACCGATAAGTCGGTCTCTGTCATTAAGTACAAAATAACACCTTTTATATGATTTTATATTGGTCACTACATATAAAGGTACATTTTTGAAGTTATGGTCAAAAGAAGCACAAATTTTCTTATTATTCTCTTTATTTTTCTTGACCTTTAATCGCAAATATCCCCATTTGGCAAATATGGACTTATCGGTTTTTGCAAACAAACTCTTCAAATACACATGAAGAAAATACAATAATAATACATAGAGGAAAAGAATATACATAAAACAGACACATAATATGAGGGTAACATATAACATAAGGACTGAATTGCAGAGAAAATGGAAAATGTTGTTGAAAGAAAGAGATAAAGTAAAAGGAAATACAAGGTAGAAGAAATATAACACAGAAAGAAAAAAACCGGAGGTGAAAATAGGGAAATAGTTTCTTCTACTTGAAACACTGCATCTTCTCAGTATACCCACTCGCGGCCTTTTTTCCACCTCGGCTGTTTTCACTCTCTCGGCTTAATTGCCGTACTGCTACCGCGGCCCCCCGAGGGCGCCCCAGTGTAATGATCCATGCGTAGGCACTCTTTTTCGCATTCGATGCAAGGCAGAGTGCACTTAGGTACAGTTATCCTCTGGCTAATCTTAAAGGGGGACGTCTCACTCTGGAAAAAAGGGTTGATGTCAGGAACTTAAAGGAAAGGATTCCCACAAGAATTTGTTTTTCTATATTTATTTTTTTTTAGCTACTGCAGAAACAGCAGAATAATTGTCAGCACATTAATAATCTGTATAAAACTTATTCAACACGTCCATAGCTTTCTAATTATGAAAGACAGTAAATTAGCGTGAATGGTCTACTTATGTTATCTTTCTATCTACGAGGTTTCAATCTATATGTAAACATCCATCAATCTATCTTTCTATCTATCCATATCTACCATGATATGGACATATAGGCATACACACAAATACATACTGAATGTAAGTCAGTGTGTTTATGTATGTATTCAATGAGAATTTATGTGAATGTCCGTATTTATAGATGAATGCATAGTTAGATTTAAAGATTTATATATCTTTTGTTACCATGCATTCTGAAAGGAAATTTCTGGCTGGGGCATCGTGTCTACAAATGCTCAAATTCACTGTATACATGTTTCAGTTTTGTCTTATCACCTCTATCTCCTTCTTTCTTAGTTCTTTGTGTTTCCATCTTCTCTCGTTCCTTCTTGACCCTATCCTTTCTTTTGTTTTTCCCCCATGCATCCTATCCCCATCTCTTTCTGTATCTCTCTTTTTGATCATCTTCGTTCTGTTGTTCTGTCTCTCTTGCTCTGTACATTTTATCTCTAGATAACCACTTTGACTACTTTGAAGTACATAATTCTAATTACATCTTTGTAATGCTAATGAGAAACAATCTTGCTCAGTGTCTTTCTGTCATTCACTTATTATTTTGCCACCATCCCTCTCACTCTCTTTCTTCCTCCTCCCTTCATATTTCCTTCATTCTCTCTTTCTAGTCTAGTTTTTCCTCCTGCTACTCCTTGAGTGATATATTCAAGGCCTCCTCCTTCAATCTTTTTTACCCTATTTTTTTTTCTATTTATAGGGTTTCATAGCAAAACATGTTTTCTCCATTCTCTTTGGTTGGAGATATTTGCAACGTGAAGACATAAAGAAAATAATCATATGATATTAGAAATTTTTTTGAATGTTCCTTGCTATGCTACAAGTGAAGTATTATTAGAAAGGTTTATGGCGGACATCCACTACTTTAAATTGTCTAAAATCAGCACATCACCTGTTTTCTGATCAGACTCTCCATTTGATATCATCCTTGTTCTAATTTCTTACAGTACCCCCAATTATTCTGTAAGAAAACACAATCTCTCTGTGCATCCAGCTTTTCTTTCATTCGTTCTTTCTCTCCCTCCACTCATGAACCTTCCTTTCACAGCTCTCACATTACACGTTCCTTACCTCTCTCTCTCTCTCGTCCTAATTTTTGGTGTGTGCTTAGCTCTCTCAAAAGTTACCCCGTGTTTGATCCTCTATGCTAATCACCGCAATCCTCGCTGCAAAACAAACGAATGATATAAAAACCAAAAGGAAAAGAAAAGCAAATAGGAGTAGGCCCCTAGTCTCCCCCTCCTTCCAACCCCCCCCCCCCCCTCCCTCCCGAGGCTGAGCAGCATAATCAAACACCCTTTGATTTGTTTTGGCCCAGGGCCACACTTTACCTAGTACCAGAGCTTCTTCATCGAGGGGAGGGAGAAAAAAAAGATAAAACAGAAAGAGAGAAAAAAATGAGAGGAGAGAGAGGGAGAAAGTAGTACAAGGAGCTGGAGGCGAACAAGATGCCAACAATCCACCTCGTAATTACAGAACGCCCGAGATGGCATCGGCCGCGATCAAAATCGGGATATTGTACGGGACACGGAGAGAGAACGTAATCATGATCTCTTGTTCGCATGTGAAGGTTGGCGGATATTGGAGACACTTTGGCTGGGGAGGGATATATTATAAGTATTGCAAAATAGAAACAATGACTTTTTAACAAAGAGAAACTAAGAGATAGGGAAAAAATATATTTCTACATTTTGTAAAAATAAGCATTAGGATTGCAAAACTCCATTTTTTTTTCTTTTATCTTTCAAATTACAGGGGCGGATCCAGGAATTCCGTTCATTTTTTTCTTTTTATTTCTTTTGTTTTAACAAAAAAAAAATAAGGGGGGCGCACTGGATGTGCGCCTCCACCCCCCCCCCCCACCCCCCAGTGTGCCCCCCATTGGATCTGCCACTGATTTGTATCTGCCAATACATCTAAAGGAAAACCATTTGCTTTAAAAGAGAAGAGACGTTGCTTTAAAAACGTTGATACGTGTTAGGTAGAATAATACCCTTTCAATTCCCTAAGTAGATATCCTCTCATTGAAGAAATGCTGTTCAGCCTTGTCTGCGACTGACGCGAAGACGTTACGGTCGATTGCGAACAGAATAGCATGATTGATGACTCAAACTGTGTTGAGGACTCCCAAGACAACAGCTAATGAGGAAAACTGGCCACTTAGTTCAGTCTGATTACATTGGCACACACACACTTACCACCTTATCAAATGTATGGGTAAACCAGACTGAAATTAGCACTTACATTGTATGACAGTCACGCTTGATGGCGTAGACGTTCATTTCTGTTCATCATTTTTTTCTCTCTCTTTAGAGCTAATATGTTCTTTTCAAGGTGTAATCATATTCTGACATGTCCTAGTAAACTTTAAATCACTCTTCCATGTTTTACTCATTACGTCAAATGGAAGCATTTTGAATTATGAATTACGTTAGTGAACACCAAAGAAAAAAACAACTATATAATATTATTGCAATACTCACATAAATGCAAAGAATTACAGCAGAGTATAAACTCTTGTACAGTAACATGATGATTTTGTTTGAACAGTTTCAACATCTCATTCACTCACTTATTTTCCATCTAGTGTAAGCATATCCAAGTGCATTTCATATACGATGTACTGCATTTACCTCAAGTACAATGTAATTATAGTAGTCAAAAGAAATTATGTCATTGGAAATAAAATCTGCATAAAAAAAAAATGCATAAATAAACAAAAGTTGTCTTTGCAGAATTTATGATGAATTGATATCCCTTAATAGAGCACACCTTATTCAACAATGGAATCAGTAACATAAAAGAATGAGAAAAAACACTGACAAAGAATAAATGCACAAAGTGCATGTGAAACACACATTGATTTCATTATGTTTCTGGGATTTTTATTTTAATATTTACACAATTTTTCACTTTCTTTTAAACAAAACAAAAAGAGACAGCTTATAACCTCACATCAATGAGTGACTAAACAATCACATCATTTAAGTAGTCTTGACTTACCACAGTTGAGGACGAGCCCCGAGTATACTCAGGCAAGTGTCTATGGAAAATGTATATTTTGTAGCAAAATCAGCCCGTCCTCAACGGGTTAAGAAGGAGGGATGGAACCTTGCTAAAATAACTAACCAAACACATGATTTTGACAATATTTTCACATTCAAATGTAACAGAAGGTTGTAAGGTAATTATTATCAAGTCATGAAATATGCATATGGCCCACACTGCAGGCACTATCAATGCTTCACAGTGGAACAATAGAAATATTAAGGCTTCAATCGAATAGCCTTCTTACTTCACGCCAGATTGTAATTAACCTTTTCCAATTCGCTTCATCGTTTCATTCCACTCCACTTACTGAAGTCGACTTGAATATAGAACAGAATGACAACTTTAGCTTCCATTAGAGGGTCATTTGTTGATGCTTTCAGGGCATGAAGAGCGGGAAAAAAAAGAACGAGGAAAGGTCCATCCCTTTGAGAATTTTCCTTGATAAATGGCAAAGGGGCGGCCAATCTTCTCGCCGGCCTGTAAAACGTTAACTCTCTTTCCTCCGTTGATTAAAGACTTTTCCTTGGCATTTCGGACGGCACTCTCCCTGAATACAAAAGTTCACCATCTTCGGACCTGGCGCCATTAGTGAGAGGCAGCCAGTTCGTTTTCCAAAAAAAAAAAAGAAGAAGAAGAAGAAGAAAAAATTGGGGCATTAAAGATACAGGCCAGTCGAGCAGGCTCCAGCAATTTAAATGAAATTCTGTCTAAACATGGCATCTGTTTAGTCTCAAAATAGCACGAGTCCAATCTTGGCTCAAATTACATGGCACTTCAACAGTAACGAAGTGTTCATTATATTCTTGTTCCTTTTAATTGCAAATATGATTAGCATCATGCAGGTTTTCTGATCTTCGCAAGCAACACTGCATTTGTAGGTGTAATTAATGTTGCAACAGGTGTATACACAGAATGGAACATTGTGATGTCTTTAACTCATGTCAACATCAGTGTTAGTGTAAGTGTTAGTGTAAGTGTCAGTGTCAAGATTTTATTAAGTGATTTTTGAAGATGACAATATGACATTAAGATTAGCTTTAATTAAGTATTTTTTGAAGATGGCAATATGATATCAGGATTATAGCTTAAAATTTCAGACAGATAAATTTCAGACATGGCATGTATTTTTTCTGTAAATTCTACTTTTTTATTCATTCTAACTCATCAAGATGGTAGGTCAACAGCAGAAAGATTTTAATGTGTAAAGGTTGTGTGTCCCTTTTTGCAACACTGAACATTAGATTCCTTTCATAAGCAGATATATTGTATGGCCGTGAGATGGCAAAACAATGTATTTACATACAACCTCATTTCCAGTAAATATAGCTTGAGGTTTCGCAAGCCTCCCCAACTCTTTTTCTGTTTTCATTCAACACTTCATATCTTACTCTAGAAGGATCAACAGTATCAGTAATACAGTGCATGCAAATTGATTTCAATAGACCCTTTATTATTAGAATAATTTGCATTTAATCAAAACATATGCTGTTTTGCTGTCTCAACATAACCACACTATTGCCATTGATATGGCAGAACAACGTAAAGTCTCAATTGCTGGCGTACACATAATGTATTACAATGACAATATGCGCCGCTTCTGCAGCCACGTGCAACGCGCAGCCTACTACTGTGTTAACATGTAAATGGCAAAACAATGTGTCGGCATGTAGATACATTGTTTTGCCAAGTCCATGCCCAACGTTTGTTGTGCAGGGGCAAGCGTATTGCCGCTTACGTTGTTTTGCCAACAGAATTTGAACAATTCCCACTGGGGGGGGGGGGGGGGAGCATCATATCTCAGTAACGGAATGGGTTCTGATTTCAAGATTTGGTCAAGAGTTAGATTATACTAAACTAAGCTGAAATATGTGACTATTTAAGTCAATTTTCATGAATTTTTGAAATATATTGTTTTGCCATCTCAAGGACGTCTAGAGGTAGATAATTCAAATATACCCTCAGAAGAGTAAAACTGGAAACTGCTTTTTTATGCTGGATGATAATACAATACTAAAGATTTCAAGTGAATTTATTCAGACCCCCCCCCCCAATAACAACAACAACAACAACAATAAATCCAATCATTATTCTCTTTACAAAAGGGGAGCCTATTTCTGCTAGATATGGTATCAGCTTTTAATTTCTCATTGAAAAAAAAAAATGTGTGGTGTATTATCATTAAGATTTCATACGCACAATATTGGCAGACAGGATTCTTCAACCACGCAAAATTTTGTTGATGTTTGCTATTAAAAGGGATATACGACCTTTAATGCAGCTTCCTTTAACTCGGCATTTGATTCACAGGATGTGCGCAACCTTTTAAAGGGAGATATCTGACACGTCTTAGGACGGTCAGAAGATGTCCTAAGCCCCCCAGGGAGGAAATACTGTACATTCCAGAAAGATATTCGTCTCAGCTCATGCACTTTTCCAGCAAATTTGTCTTACTCTTTTTTTTTCCCTCCCACCCAGTACTCGCTGCATATCACCATCAGGAGATTTTGGATATTTGAGAAGATACTTATGACACAAGAATGGTATTACATGCCATATTCCTAGTTCCTGTTGTGATAGGAATTGTTTACAGGCCACAAGCTCCCACGGTAAAACAAAACAAAAAAATCAAAGAAATAACAAAAACTGCAAAATATATGACAAGTGCATCCAATCTGAGAGGTGATAGAGGGTAGTTTGCTTTATGGTAAGACTGATATCTTCACAGTGTTTCTCTATTGTCAGCTAGCTTTTCATTTATTATCATAATATGTAATTGGAGAAATAAAGACATAACTACATATCAAAAGGCAGGCAGATAAACCTAAACATATCTACACAGATATATAGGCTTAATTATGATAATTATGATAAATACGAAAAGTTTGATCTCATACTGAGTGAACTCCTTTCTTGTCTATTTGAGATATTTGTTACAATGCCTGCCAAAAAAAAAAAAGATAATGATAAGAAAATATGGGATATCTTCATTGATAACTTCAAGGGAATTCCCCGTTGTGTTACAAGTGAGGTATTACTCGAGAGATTGTTATCAATTTAGAACCAATATTTGTACAGCGTTTTTTTTCTAAACAGACAAAAAGCGCTTCAACAATTCTAACAAAATGCAAGAAATCAGCAATATTTACCAAACAAAAGAAACAGAGAAAGTACAAAGCAAAACAAATAAACTCTACACTTGTCAGATCAATAACAGTGGAATTAAGTAAGAGCTATGAGCTATTAGTAAGAGCATCTATCGGATGATGGATTTACTTTAAAATTTTTGCAAATTGCACTTACATGTAATTCATTTGTAATACTACTCTTCATATATCATAATAAACCATGCATGCAGCATATGGAGCAGTGTCTTAAAATTTTCACATGTCCCCTAGACAAAAATTCAGGCTTTCGCTGAATATCTGATGCGAGCAACATCTTAGCTTTGCATTCCAGGTCCCCATTTTATCAAAAGATAAAAACGATTTAAAATTTCCTTACGACACAGGCTGTCATAGACTTACAGTTGAAATCAACTTTATAATCAATTTTAACTCTTCATATAGACAGGACCCAGGTGTCATCTGTGAATTGTCGGACGTCATGCTCTCATTGTAAACCATGGATACACACATCGCATTTGACATCTTTTGACCACAATCCTCCCTCCTCCAATATCATCACCCCCCCCCCCTCCTTTCCACCAGGGTCGTGTCCTCAAAAGTTCACACACTACACTCTTGACATTTCATTAACGTTGTTCATCTTTAGAACGCTTACATCAGGAAGGGGGGGTGACCTCACTGTCGAGAGTAAGTGAACGACCGCGGTTAATTAAAAAATCAACCATGTCAGCGACACGCCTAGATGTCAGCGCTCATCCGAATGACAATGCCCCCAATCTCTCCATGATGTGCACCCCCCCCCCTCCATCGACCCCTTCAAACTAATCCCTCTTCTGAGGAGAGGGTAAGAAAACATTCTCCTCATAACTCTCCCAGCAGAGAGCTACATATCTCACAGGCTGAAAAAATATGCAGTCAAAAAAGGGGGATGGGCTTTCAATTCTAGCAGAGACTTCGTCAGAGGCCAAATGATAAATGTGTAGGGTTGATCTATAAGATCCTTGGGATCATCACTAGCCCACCTCTGCCTTCTGTATGTCCACCCTCTTGCTTTAATCCCCCTCCGTCACCTGTTTGGATCATATGCCTTTGACTTCAAACCCTCCCCTTTTGTTTTCATTGATGTGTTCCAAGCCCTCCTCAGACTGTGCTTGTTGTGTGTAGCCCATATTACATGAATGCTTTCCCTAACAAGCTTATCTTTTGGCTTCTGATGAAGATTCTGCAAAGAAAAGCTCAGGCCCCTTTTGACCCCATTTTACTCCACTGGCTTGTTGCAATCGGATAAGCAGTTTTCCACAGCTTGTTTGTATTGAAATGAGAAAGAGGGGAGAGAGGTAGAGAGGAGGAATACAAACAAAAAATAAAAAGATAAAGAGTAAAAGTACCACATAGCACAGAGCTCCCAGAATAACTGATGATATTTTATTTAAAGGTGAACACATCTTTCAGACATGTTCATACATGGCACATCAATATCTTCACTTTTCTTTAACCGGTTGCAGATGAGTCCCGAGTATACTTGGGTAAATTGTCTGTGGGAAATGCGGTTGTAGGAAACTCAGTCCGTCCTCAAAGAGTTAAGAGTACCAAAGTGATGATGTCACAGTCTTATTTTGATATATTTCAGCAGTTTGGTCAGAACCAGATGCATGAATGGTGAGCAGCAATAGCGTTTGGAAAATATTCGGGCTAAGTAAGGTTGTTAAGATCCATTTTCCATGGTGATGTATGACTATGACATCTCTCTTTGGTACTCTGTAGGATTGTCTTGTAACTGCTCACAATTTTGTTTGTTCAACTTATTCACTCTTTAGATTGAAAGTGATACTGAATGAAATATACATTTTTATGTTGTTTCCTTTTTTTATTGTTTTGCTTGGTTTTTAATTGGATGGCTTCTTAGATAGTCAGTAATGGAGAGCACCAACTTTGTCTGCGACTTTGGAAGGTAGTTGCACTTTCAACCCACCTGGCCCGTATTTACCCTGCGTGACATCCACGACCAAAGACCCATGGCTCACCCATGATAATGCCATTATTTCACACTCTCCGCTCGCTCTTTACCTCACACTAAGCACTCTTTCATAAACTTTTCACACCCACTGTGTGTGCTATAACCATACATAGCATGTTCCTTCATTATATTCCATGATGAAATAGTGTTAGAGTGTAAAATTGACTGGGAAATATATTGTATATTTTTAGCACAAATTCTCTCAGGTTTTCCATACATTTTACCTTCCACACATGCTCGTGATTAATTCTCCATACTTGAGCTTTCCATACACAACCTATTTTTTTCCTCTTCCATGAGTTTGTACTTTCCAGTCTGCCCTCCACTCTCAACCTGCCTTCCCCACCTCATTGTCCTTTTGATCTGTTTCCATTCATGTTCGACTTCATCTCATGATCATATTCTCTTTATTTTTCATTGGTTTTTCTATGACCTCACGTCAAACTCTTTAATTCACTAGGGTATCTTGATTGGTTTGTATACCCTACAATTTGAATATGTAAATTCAACTACCCTGGAATAAGCCAGTGGGTAGAATAAAGAAAGAGGCTATAGTACCAGTCAGAGGAAATGATTGAGAACAGACCTACTTTCTCTGGCCTTTGCCAGCTATGCCCTTACGCAGTTGTGTAGCTATTTATAAGCAGAATGTTTAGTTTTGGGAGAACCTCGCCAGGTTTTGTGGAGTAACTGAGCTCGATTCTGAACATTAAGAGCAGTAAAACAATAGTAATCATAATGATTTGGTAATCTCTTGTAATCAACAATTGGTTTCCAAACATCTGTGCCAACTGGTAAAGATAGCAACTCATTGGTGTGCTTACACCAATTGGTGTACAAAGCTTAGCATAAAGAGTTTAACACCTACTCTTTTTTTTTTTTTGGTCTCCATGACGACAGAAAGAGACTAGAGCCAACTCTGTGCACTTTTATTGCTTCCTTAAACATTGCTGAAACACCTGCACACCTCATTCCAGTGCAGTGGTCACAGAGGTAATATTGCAAAGCCTAGCATATCAAATCATGACGTGGATCCAAGCAAACATGGATACGAGAAAAAAGTCAGTAAAGCTGCCGGTCAGTACTAGTGAGCGCCATGGCGACGGATTCCGAAACGGATTTCAATGCTTTTCTCAGCACATTGCCAGCAAATCAAGCCATCCATTCACACACATGCACACAGACAAGGACTGCAGTGTAAAACATAGACTTAAAGGCATAATTTATCATTTGCAGATGAAACAAAAACCCAGCATTAGTGCTTCAAAATAGTTCTAAAGTGTGTTAGGGATAGAAACAACCAATGTAAAAATTTGAACCAGTATAATCAATCTTAACCCGTTGAGGACGAGTCCCGAGTATACTCGGGCAGGTGTCTATGGGAAATGCATGTTGTAGCAAAATCAGTCCGTCCTCAACGGGTTAAGTATTGAATATACATAACGTGGACGATAGTTTTAATTAAAATGTTTCAGACTAAACCATCTACAGTTATGGTTTAATGAGATATAAAGTGATATTTCCATATTTTGGGCTTTGTTGCAAAAAACAAAATCATATGGTACGATGCTTTGTGATACAACTGACCTACAAATATGCATCAAAAGCGATATCTTGAAAATGTTTTAAATCACCTTTTCCAAAGGTAAACAGGACCTTTAAGTGCAAAACAAAAAGGAACTGTCTTGAAAGAAGACTACTATGGACTAGTATGGAAGGAACTTTCCATGTGCTTTCTCTCACTGTTTGTTTGGGTGATTGCTGGAGTGATTATTTAGGCTGTCGATCTGCACAAGATTAATCATACAGATATGTCTGGGATTTGAAAAGGGAAAGCTAGGGTGCCTCAGAAGGGACATAAGGTAGTCAGTCCTGTTGTTGCTGGCTAAAAAGCATTCATCGCTTCAAAATTTGCTGCAAAGAGCAAAGAGTGGGGCATAGACTTTTTACATGATATCTGAGAATGACCACACCCATGATATCACATCATGGTCTTGGTTTGTTTGTTTGCTGAAGACTAATTTTCTCCAGTAATGTCATCCCAGACCCTCCGCTAGCCACCCACACTTTAACGAGGAAGTTTTATTGAATAGATAAGTGGAATGGCAAATTTAACAACATTACTGAAATGGTTCATTTAAGTTTGATGAAGATTGGAAAGTTAATGATAAAAAAAACTACACAGTTAAACAGAAAAATTATTGTATACTTATTCTTGTCAGACATCCAAGAGCACTTTGAGGTTGATATTGAATTTACTAAATTGTAAGAAATTATCATTTTGAAGGGACTGCAAATGTTTTTCACTACTCTGCTTATATCTGATGATCCATAAAAATTTGGGGTGAACTTTCCCTTTAAGAATAGATTGATGTGTTCAGACATTCATACAAACATAGTCATGTATGTAGCATTTCATATTTGCAAAATGGATGACAAAATGGTTTAAAAGGTACTGTTTCGCATTGGGAGCAGTGATTTAAAAAAATGTTCAAGTTATTGTATTTGATACATATGTGAAGGTCACTTGTATCACCAAACACTCAACCATACAAAAATTTTGCAATAAAGGCTAAAATATATCAAAAGGAGATACCACTATTTTTCTCACTAAACCATAACTGTAGATGGTTTAGTCTCAAAACAATTGTATTATAACTATTGTTCACATTTTACACTGCTTGTTTCTATCTTTAACTCACATTTTAGAACTATTTTGAAGCACTTAAGCTGGGTGTTTGTTTTATCTGCAAATGGTAAATATTGCCTTTAAAAGGTGTTGTCTGAACGCAATGATGTTCTGGTAAGGGAATGGAATAACAAAGGCATTTAAAAGCTTATTCAAACGATGGCTTTGCCGAGACAGTGCTTATTGCATGAGAAAGCAACGCTTCTGGGAGCGACTGTGGCGGAAACTCTGAAATATGTATGAGTTTGAAAATACAGCAGGCTGCAGATGGAAAGTTTTACGACCTCCTCTGCTCTTGAGTGCTTCATAAACTCGCCGAGCGATCGTCTATCTGGGCACACATGGCGGGATACTGCCACACTAACCAAACGCTCAATACCCGAATCTCGAGGACACATGGGCAATACCGTCAGGAGAGCTGGCAGGGCTGGGTGCATTACGCTTTGGTTTCTGATGTTACGAGTTTGGTATCTACCACGTCAGAAACTGAAGCTGCTACTTTGGGGAGAGTTTCACCATTACCCAAAAAGATGCAAAAAAAAAGGGAAGCAAAAACAAATCTCGCAGTATACCCTGAAGGCACAAGCCTCCTCCATGGTACGTGTAGTCCAGTCATTAACCAATTGAGAATGAGTCCTGAGTATACTCAGCAGGCTGGGGTCTACGGGAAATGCATGTTGTAGCAAAATCAGTCCGTCCTCAATGGGTTTATGTCGATAGAACAGTGCATGCAGAAAAATCAGATTTAACAATTCATTTCAGACAAAAACAAGAAATAAAAATTCTAAGACATGTTGCAAATTTAAAAATCTGTTAATAACATATACCAACTAAGAGTATTTTGAAAATGTTCAAGAAGGAAAAAATAAAAAAGAACATAATTATATAATTTCACGCATTTTACATCATAACCTTGAGTAGGCTTCTCATCTAGCAGCGACTGCACAGGAAATTTAAAACTTCAAAACTTTTGAACAGATGGTCTGGTTCACTTCAAAATTTCGCTGATCTGTTTTACTATTAGATATTGCTGCATTTACTCAATCCACATGTATACCAAGGTGAACCTGTCCTTAAAATTGACCTGCTCCCTGCTCTATAAGAACTCTAATGAATAATCACCAGTCCCTGGCTCAAATAAGCCCCCATCCTCCCACCTCCCATTGCCTCTTTCAATCATTTGCATGCCTCCAAGAAAAATAATGATGATAAACAGTGCCCTTCAGCCCTTTCCCTACTATTGGTACAACTGCATAGAGTTGATAAAAACTTAATCATTCCTTCAAAAGGCCTTTCAGTCTGAATTGAGACAAGCCTTGTTGCACCCCTGTTGCACCCCTGTTGCACCTCTATTGCACCCCAGGATATCTAAGCACTCTGCAGCTGGTTGAAAGGAAAGATAAATAAAATCAGTATGCCACTTCTGTTAAGTTCCTACTTCTGGATGAAGACAGTGTTGTCAGAGCGCTTGGGGTTCACTCTTTGAAAGACACTCTGTGACCACGAAACAATGCCAGAACTCACGTAAGTTGATCACCACACAAAGACAGGTGTTCAGGTGGTCATTCAAGTCTACTAGTCAACCTTGGAATGACCAGTCAACTTAACTGGACATGTGAATGTAAAATATTCTACTTTGCAAAACTAAAAAAGAGTTGATTTACCAAATATACAGATATAACATTTTGTAATGATGATTAATGCAAAGACTTAAGAGGAGGGGTAAAGCATGACGTCTTTTTTGTTGAAAACGCAAGCAATTGCTTGTGCAGGGCAAGCAAAAGGTATAAGCAAAAGCAAAATGTTATGCACATGGAATCAGGCAATTGCTTGAGCTAAATCTTTTACTCGACGAGCTTGTGCTTGTGCTTGAAGCAACTGCTTACAAGCAATTGCTTGTTTTATGCATGCGGCCCAATAATTGAAGCACATCTATCTCACTAGTAATTGTCAGAGTATTATGCTGACAGACTCAGAGAAATAAACCTTTGGGCAAACTTTGAGTTTTCACAATTACACTGAAGTAGTTTGAAGAGAGCAAATATCGAAAGGATGGAATGACAAAGTTAACCCTTTGAAGACCAATCTCAAGTATACTCGGGCAGGTGTCCATGGGAAATGCATGTTATTTATAGCAAAAATCAGCCCATCCTCAATGGGTTAATGAAGATACATCAAAACCTCACAGCCTAAAATCTTAGCACTCTGGTGTCCTTGAGGCAAGACTAACTCTCCGGCCAAATTCTGGAAGACCAGAGTGGAATAAACGACGGTAAACACTGCGGCTAATAAAAGACACGCAACGGGATCCACCTGGCCTGGGTTATTTTCTGCATCTGGTGTCGTCTGCCGCGGTCACGATTACCGTAAGCAAACCCTCCCACTGCGCAGTCTCCGAAACACTGCAGACTTCAATTGCAGTTCTTGAATCCCATAGCTATTAACCATGGTGGTTTGTTCGCACTAACCAGAAACTTGCAGGGCTGTATTTCACAGGCATTTAAATTAATTCCATCCAGTCTAAACTGTACAAGGTACAGTTCTCAAAGATGAAAATGCCAGAGGTATACTGTCACAAGTAAAAATGCCAGAAGACAATATGAAGGTCACATTACAGAGTTAAAATGTCATAGACTGAAAATATAGGAAAAAAAATATGTAAAACTTTAAATGTTACCTTTTAAAAAAATGATATTATGAACAAAATAAGAATCAAATGAAAGATCTTCTTGGTTTGTTCCCACCCAACCAAGTGAAAAACTAATGATAAACAACAGCACCAGTCACTGACATATGGTTCTTGTGTATTGGAAATGCAAGTCAAAGAAATCTCATCAGGTTAGATTGGTTGATTCCCTCCCAAACTGATATTTATTCTCGACTAATGTCTCATTTTATTTATAAATTTATTTGCTCTAGATTCCATATATCTTTCCAATATATGATATTCAGTATAATTCAGAAATGATGATCTAGTGATGAAACAAAAACAATAATTTTTGCAGTAAAATTCTTCCAAGATTTGCTGGATAAATGTAATGTAACTTGAAGTTTTCAAAAAATGCTGATTTAAGTTCAGAGCAAACTCTACATAAAACATTCATCCCATTTTTTTTTTTTTTTTTTTGGGGGGGGGATCTATAAAAATCTTCTATGTGACACAGCTCACCCCCACAATGTTTGTTGGGGAGGGACCCCCTGCATTGATTATACCTCAGAGGGCTCCCTCGCTGGAGCATCAAGAGAGAGGTCTACAGTTTCCCCCCTTGACGGAGCCTAGCTGCCATGTCATCGGAGCTCTTGCTCGCGGGGGGACTTCCTTTCGCGTGCCGGAAGATGGCTCGGATGAAAGCAAACAAACACCTTTCAATGATTCAAGGGGAGTTCTTTTGCTCTTCTCTTCTTCTTCTTTTTTTTTTTTTTTTTTTTTTTTGCTTAGCTCTTAGTCTTTATTGCAGCCGGTCCTTTAACCCCTTGTGTGCTTTGAGTGGGGATGGGCTCAGAAAAAATCACAACATTGTACACACTGATCAAAGTCCCTTGCACAAAAGGTGTTAACATTTTCTGTGTATGTGTGCTCAATTTGTTTGACGGATTTTCAAACTTGCCCTTTTCCTTAACTGGAGTATACTCGGGCAAGTGTCTATGGGAAATGCATGTTGTAGCAAAATCAGTTTGTCCTCATCAGGTTGACCCATGAAGGATAAGCTTATTTCGCTTTAACACACGTTCCTCATACACACCTGACCAAGTATGCTAGGGACTAGCCGTCAGTTGTTTATGAAATTCTCAGTGAATTTTGGTACAGAATTTATCATCCTTGCTTTTTCAATTTGCAAATCTATGTCTTATTATTTTGGCCCATCATACCCACTTGTGAAGAAAACCCAGGTGTCCAAAAGACATCCAAAATATGAAATATAAGAACTACCATTTATGCCTGCAGCTTTCTGGGACATGTTATAATCAAAGAAACCAGCAAACAATAAAGATAACAAACTCAAACAAAGGTATAATCCAACCAATCTGAATGCACTGAGGGTTAAAAGGAATGATTTAGATAAGTTCTGATCCTCTTCTTCATTATCACATGGTGTCTTGGATTCAATTAAAGGGATAGTACAGTTTTGGTGGAGATGAGAATTTGGTTTTTAACTTTTTGCGAGATAACAAGAAAACACTTATAATATAGTACAGAACATACCATTTTAAGAGGAATTCAAAGTTTATTTGACGAAGATCGGGTTTGGAATGACTGAAACATCAAAAAACAAAGTAAAACAAAGCGATCGTAATAAAGTGTGGGTCCCACACTTTATTAGAATAGCTCATTTTTGATATCTCAGCCATTTCAAAACCAATTTTCATCAAATAAACGTTGAATTGCTCATAGAATTACATGCTCTTTCACATTTTATAAGAGGTTTCTCATTATCTCACCAAAAAATGTTAGAAACCTGAAATTAGGTCTCAACCATAACTGTACAATCCCTTTAATCACTTTAAACATATCATCACATTATGTCGTATCATGAATCTTACTTATGACCAAGATGATGAATTCTTCAGTTTTCATTGTTGGATAGTGTTCACTAGTATGTAATTATGAAATATGTTCCTAATTCCTTTAATACCATTGCATTTCAGAGGCAAATCTATTTCAAAGTTTTACCTATCAAGCCCTTCTGTGCAGACCTACATGATAAAATTCTAACGGACTCTTCATATTCAAATAAGATCAAGTTGTACCAATATGTAACTTCTTTGGTCAAATGCACATCACAAACATATGGGATATACTCTGCATGACACAGAAAGTGAGGTGTAACATCTCAGGTGGCAACACGTTTCAGTTTTTTAATCACTGGAAGAGGATCGAGATATCCCACAATTCCTTCACACTCTATTTGATACAACAAATAGCCCATGCTTAGCTTCTTGTATGCAGATAATTCATGTGGGAATATCACTGTAAATGTGCATCAAGCCTGGATCTATTTACAGACGTGTGTGTCTCACTACGGCGAAATTATCATGGGACAACCAGCTAAAGAAGTGAAAACTGTCAACCAAGTCTTGTCACTTTTCTCACAAGTGGACGGCACTATTCTAGATGAAAAAAAGCAGACCAATTCCATACCCCTCTTGTTGGGACACATTCACTCTAACACTTTACACAGTGACATACGTTCCTGTAGAGTGCACCTTTATTTTGCTTGTGATCCCAACCATGGGTTAATTACATAGTCTGAGAGTAGTTTAAAGATAACTTTATAAACATTTCCAACATTCCCAGTGTTACATATTTCAAAGTCCTGTAAATTTTTTGAAGATCTTCTATAAATAACCACTGTTCTCATATTTGGGTTTACCAGTGGCAAATCCAAAAGGGGGGGGGGGGGGGCACACCGAGTGCACGCCCCCTCTTTATTTTTAGTTAAAGAAAGGAAATAACAGAAAAAAATGGGGTGCGTGTGTCCCCTTTAATTTTGCAAAGGTGCCTCTCCTTTACGGAATTTCTGGATCCGCCCCTGGTTTAACATGGATAATGAGGACATTAGGACATAGCCTACTGATTATGCCCAACGTTAAGATTTCACTCAAAAACTTGGTTATTTAGACAAGTTTTTTATGTTTCCGTCTTCCCTTTTTCTCATATCTCTTGTTATTTATTTCTCTCTGCCTTTCTCTGAATCGTAGGCCCCCCTCCCACTTTTTTTGACCACATAAAGGAATACAAAGGGTGTTAACACTTTGGGCCAGCCAACTTTTTTTACCCCAGAAGTGCAAAAGTGGCACTAGAAAGAAATAGATAGAAACGTTGAAGTGTGAGTGCAGTACGGCTTTGGATTTTTGTTTTGTTTTGTTTTTTATTTTTATTTTTTGGTTGTTGTTGTTGTTTTTTGTTTTGTTTTTGTTTTGTTTTGTTTTGGTTTTTTTTTTCTTTTTGCCTGTTAGCAGATGAAACCCATAAGTGGGACCAGAAGTCTGAGTGGGCGCCCCGACATTTAAAAACATGGCGCCGGCCATGTCACTGATCATGATTGATGCGACACAGTGGGCAAATTGTCTTTTCATTCATGGATTCCGTCACCTCGTCGGGATTATTCAATATGCTACTTCCGCAAAATGACAGCCTGGTGAAAATTTCCCGCAAATAAAATGTATGTAACAAATAATTCCAAGAATAACAGATCACAGATGTGGCAGCATGCATATAGCCAACTTTTGCACGTATGAATAAGAATATAATCAATTGTATCATGTATGACACACATCTAGACAGATATTACTTTGAGTATGTAATAAATTGTGTGTAAGTAGGTCCTTGAAAGAATAATTTAGCAGTAAGCCAAATCGTTCCGGGCTGTTTGTTTAATTAATCTCATCGATACCAATGCTAGCTCCATCTAAATGTTTTGGCGCATTAACCCTTTCTCTACTTTGAGTACAAATTGGCACATTTAGAACCTTAAGCATTGTACACACTGTCCAAAGTTCCAAGCACTAGGGGGTTAATCAAAATGCTTTGCACATTCTAGATATCAAAGCTCAGCATGAATGCTCCATCATTTCTAAGAGGAGATCATCAAATAAAAGTACAATGTCATGATCTAAAGAGAGCAGAGTTATTTCAAAAAGTGAAACTGTAGAGGAATTCAGATTAAGAACTGACCAAATGTGAAAATCATGCACTTGAGAGTTCTGTGTAACAAATTGTGCATTCTACTTATCTACATTAGATATGAACTTATTTCTCCAGACAATATTCTGCAAGCAATGCTGAATAATGAACAAACTCATTTCCTCTCTTGGAAATTACACTACAACCAAAAAGTTGTTAACAGCTATTGACTGCCCTTCAGTTTAAAGGGAATGTACGATATAGATTTGGTTAAGACCTTATTCCAGGTTTCTAACATGTTTTGGTGAGATAATAAGAAACCTTTCATTAAATATGAAAGAGCATTTCATTCCAATAAGGATTCATCGTTAATTTGATGAAAATTGGTTTTGAAATGGCTAACATATCCAAAACAGATCAATTAGAATACAATGTTGGACCCACCTTTAATTAGGATCACTTTGTTTTACTTTGTTTTTGGATATCTCAGCCATTCCAAAACAGATTTTCATCTAATAAACTTTGAATTCCTCTTAGAATGGCATGCTCTGTATTATTTCATGAGTGGTTTCTTGATATCTCGCAAGAAGTTATAAGCCTAATTCTCATCTCTGCCAATACTATACCAACCCTTTAACAATAATTACTGAACTGCATGTAGCTGTGTTTGCATGTGTTCTATGAATTTATTATTTCTATACATATTTGTAGTTACATGTTTGTTGAAATGTATGTTTGTGTTTGGCACAGTGCTCATTTGTTGTTTTGCCTGGTTAATTTTAGCCCTATTATCTCCCTACTCTGGGGGATGATTCCCTTTTCATACATGATTAATCATAAAATTTAATACTGCCTTCACGTTCAGTGAAAACAGGTGGCATACCATGCAATATCCAGGTGATAAAAGGCTAAAGTAAGACAATAATGCCGGTCCTACAGGCCACTCCCATTATAATGAATTCCCCTGAACTGAGTTTTTTACAGTCAAACACTTAAAATATGTATAGGAATTATAATTTAAGGACCAGAAATTGTATTTCCTTGCAACAAGAATTTAAACCATGTTCTTTCATAGAATAGAAGGCAATATTCCTGCATAATGCCTATTGTGGTTTTTACTGCATGATCTGTGAGACAGCACAGTCCATTGATACATACAATAAATGCCAACAAGGGCAAACATAATGAAATATTGCCCATCTGAGTACCATATGGCACATTCATACCATGATGTTAGCGTATCCCACCATTACACACAGTCAATATCATAAGTCAATATCAAACAACACATAAAAATATTGCCTTCTCTTACCTTCATTGGATTCGCATCATCAAACAAAGTCATTCCATGGCAGTCAATATTGCAATATGGAAGAGAAGAGAAAAGATATTCAAGTTTAATTAGACATTTATACAACTTTGCTAAAACATTATCACAGAACAGGGTTTAGAACACAAATGCATTGAAAAGGGTGATTCATTTGTCACATTAACCTGATGAGGATGAGTCCCAAGTATAGTCAGGCAGTCGTCTATGGGAAATGCGTGTTATAGCAAAATCAAACCATCCTCAAGGTTTAACTAGCTGCTTTTAAGATAAAGGATACTTCCACGAGTTAAAGAAATGGTATACTTTTTGTTGAATTTTCAAAATGAGTTGGAGGCTTGCAGCTGGTGTGTTCGGAAGAAGAAGAGACACAGGTGATTTGATTGCCCTTTAAGTCATTCCCCCTTGGAGATAGGCATGCTGCATCTTAAAGGGACACAGTCCTCACGAAATTTAAAAAAATATGTTGTTGTTGGTACCTCCAATGAACTACTTTCACCAAAAACAAACTTTAAAATCACCGAATAAGCTCGTACATTTTGGTTGAAAAAGTGTGACTCTGCATGGTGAATATGCTAATGAGCAAGTCTTGGCGGAGAGTCATACGTCGTCGATGCACAACTCTTCCCAGCCGTGTTCTGCTCGTTATCCGTACGCTCCCTAGTTTACCCGGATGTATGAAGACGTCGGTGGCTACTCCGACTCGTATTTGACATTGTTTCTACGTTGTGTGTGTGTGTGTGTGTTTGTGTGTGTGTGTATGTATTGTGTATTATATTCGCACGTGTGGACGGTACAACTAGATGATAGATCTACGGTAGATACGCGTACGCACCCCGTACGCGGTTTGCCCTTCGCACTTTTCCAGTCTCAAGCGCAGCTGCAGCCCTACCTGTCGCCGCTCATGCATGTTCTATAGTACGTACAGAGTGTACATATTTGTAGGTAGAAACGATTCTACACAGGCCTGCTAGTACACTACAGGGGCGACCGCATTCAGCGTCGTCTGGTCAGGCTATCTTACATCAGTAGTTTTGCTCGAATCGTGCAGAAAATTTCCCAGGAAAATCCTTTTTTCCGTCCCAGACCAACAAAAGTATCGTGAAAGGTGAGCTGTATGACTGGGAAATATCGGTACAACGATGCCGAACATAAGAAACTTAGGGCCTACAAAATCTCGAAATCGTGTTGTGACCTACCTGTGCGTGGACAATTTGTGAAGCGATGTTTTTACGTGGACCGGCAGGCTGTGGCCCTCGGTTATAAACCGAGAAAACTCCTGAAACCAGATGCAATCCTGACCATTTGCTCACATGAGTTATAAAACAGAAACACCTCGAGCATCGACTTCGAAGAGAACCGAGGGAAAAAAGCGTAGAGAGGTAAGGAAAGTGGCTAGCTATGTTTAATTTACCGTGGGCCTGCAGCCGGGGTTGGACTGCAGTACAGTGCCACTGAGCTAGCTGCTGCCAGTGCCGACTGGACATGCACGGCAAAGTGGAGCGAAATCATATCCCTACGACCCCCTGTGTTTACCCTTCCCGGCTCACGTCATTTTTTTTTTTTCGAGGAAAGGCGATTATCTGACTACTTACAGAAATATTGAGATACAAACAATATTTTCTTTGAAGAATTCGACTCTCTCATGCACAGGTTATCTTCGGTTTGAATGCCAAAATCGACTGGACGGAGTCGAGTGTACTGTGTATGTATACATTGGTATGGTAAGGATTTGCGCGCGCGAGTGGTTTCTACGCTAAGAAGTATGCAACACGGACGGAAGCTAGAAAACGACCGTGCCTATTTGATGTCAAGTTCATGGTATATTTGGTTTAAAAATACATATAAATTTATGTTTACAATATTAATTTTTCGTAAATTACATATATCTAAGCTTGAAATATTTTGTTTGAAATTATAAAACCACAAACTTTCACATTATATGATAAAATTGCAACTAATCATTTGAACACTTAAATTGGTTTTTAGAGGCACGGCTGTCAACTTGGTGAGTAGGGCATGCACTACGTAGCATCTTTTTGCCGGCTCTTTCACGATCGCTTGCAGGAATTATTTTTCAAAAATCGCGTACGGAGACAATTTTTGATGTCCAAGCATATAAATTGGTGAAAGTTTATATTTTTTACTCTTCTTAATTATCAGTACAGTGAAAATCTCAGGACTGCTTCCCTTTAAAGGGATGGTATAGTTCTGGTTGAGATGGGGCTTCAGGTTTCCAACTTTTTAATGAGGAAATGAGAAACTACTTTCATACAAAATATTAAAGAGTATACAATTATAGATGAATTCAAAGCTTATCTTATTTTCACCAAAAAAAAATGGTTTTGAAATGGCTGAGATATCCAAAAACAAAGGAAACCAAAGTGGTCCTGACAAAGGTGGGTCCAACCTTTTATTACGACCTCTTTGGTTTTGGATATCTCAGCCGTTTCTAAGCCAATTTTCATAAAATATATTTGAATTCTTCTTAGACTTGCTCTCTCTCGGCTATGCTCTTTTCTATTTCATAAGAGGATTCTCTTTATTTATCCCATAAAAAAGTTGGTAATCTGAAGCTCCATCTCAACCAAAACTATACCATCCCTTTAAGATGCAGCATGCCTGATCTCCAAGAAGGAAAGGCTTAAAGGCCATCCACATCACCCTTGTCTCTTCATGTTCTGTACACACACCAGCTTTGAGTCTTGGACTCATTCTAAAAGCACAAAATAAAATATTTCCTCTGGCATTCTGCATTGATTACTGATACCGGGAAGTCTTAACAACAGAAGTCAATCTATACTGGATACACACACAAAAAAAAAATCCTTGATTCATTACGGCATTGCCCACATCATGAATGGCAGGTTCAAGGTGCCAGGGGGATCACTCTGATTGATATTGTCGCCAACCTTGACGGGTTGGCCTTTAAAACTGATCATCTTTAATCTTGGCACAATGTCAGCTAAGTGTACACACACACACACACACACACACACACTCATACACACACATACAAAATGACACATCCCACACAAATACACAATCATATTCATACACAAACTCACACATACACACACTCACACACAATCGTACATATTCAGGCATTAACACATCTTCTTATTTAAAATTAGAATAAATTTAGATTATTGCTAATTTTCCAAATAACAAGGAATCTGGATGAGAGGAAAATAATAAATTGAAATCAATGGGCAATTATCATCCTTTAAATTCATATACTGTTTTCATGAAAATAAAAGGTAAATAACATATTCACACACAAATAAACACACATAAAAACCAATGAAGAGATCAAGACAAAAAAGGCATAAGAATTTGTGCAACAGATTTAGTACAAGCAAGGCGACTACAACAAAATGTTTTTGAACGCTTCTCCAACTGCTATGCTCGCAAAATGCAAAAGAGACAAAATCTTTTCCCCTACAGCAGCTGCTCCTGTTCATGTGGAGGAAGATGAAGAGAGCAGATTGTTGCCAAGGCAACCACGAGAGTACCTTGGTATCCTCTTTCTTGTCCCCTGTAATCTTTCTTCCAGTTTACTCTGGTGATGAGTTGGAGTTTGGTTTGAGTTGAGTCTGGATCAACCACAATTTGTGGCCAATTTCTGGCAGGAGTTTTCCTTTTTCTGTGTTACTTTGGGGTACCATATCCATCAAATCCATGAAAGCATCACTCGTGGCCTTCTTGCGTTAAACTGCATCTTCTGAGTGTCATGGCATGTTTGAGGTTTGATTTTCATATATTCTTGGCTAGACTGTGAATGTCATTTGGGTGCAGCTCAAGAACAAGATTTTTTCATTTATTTTCTTTTATTTATTTTTTTGCCAGCAAGGTGCTACAAATTCACTTGCCCACTAGGCCTGAAAAATAATTCAAACATGGGGCCTTTGTCTATGTGGGCTTTCTTATCTAATGCTCTGACTGGTCCACTGTTTAACTTCCACTCTCATCTTTCATTCTAAAGTTGTGTTCTGCAAACTTTCCACAACTAACCATCGTAATTTAAAATCACTGATACTTTTTCAGAGCTCATATCTTTGTTTGATTCTGTGCTTTCTCTTAATACCATACAGAATTTAATCATTAGAAATCTACTGACATATGAAACTATCATGCTTTGTTGGGTAATTTCTATTATTCAATAAAGAGCTACATATTCACATTTCCTCTGTTTCTCAAATCAATAACAGATATGAATGGGATACCAATTAAGAAGAAATGGAAAAGACAAAATGATAAGGAAAAAATAAGGATTTCTACTGGCAGTAAAGGAACAAAAAAATATTCTCAGACATGTAGTTATATGTATTTTTTTTTCTTCAACAAAGGCTGCTCTAGATTTGTTTAAAAAAATGGCTTTGTGATTCACTTTCCAGCATGAAAAAGCGATCTGCCAGCCGGGATGTAATTTACAATTTGTTCTTTTATGCCTACCACAAAGAGCTCCATGGTATTCAAACCAACGACAGTTGCATTGTTTGCATTCCTATACTGAAAGCTACTGACACAGAGAGAGAAAGAGGAAAAAAATACAAACATATTTATACACTTGCACGCATACCATCTAACAATTCCTGTTACCCATTTTTTTTCCTATTTGCTTTCTACCTATCCATATCTAATTCTATATCTCTCCTTCTCCCCCTCTCTCTCATCTCTCCTTTTTTTTTTCTCTCACTCCCCCGTTCTATCTCTCCTGTTCCTCCTCCCTCTTCTGTTTTAGTTGCTACATCCATGCCCCGGCCTAAGCGCATCACAATTTGATGCTGAATTATTCCTGTTGCCGTGGAAACCGCAAGCTCGTAACCTCGGTGGTCGGGGTATGAAATTGTTTTCTCCAACGTCACCTGCTTTTCCTTGCTTTGACGTACTTTACAGGAATGAATGTACATGAAGCGTCCACTCAAGGTATCCACCCACAACCAGACACAGGTGCATTAATTCCACCTTCTCTTATATTTACTTAAGTATACCAAGGTTTGAATAATCTATTTTGAAACCAAATTGATACTTGTTTCTCTTCTCTCTTTTTTCTAATCTTTGAAAGATGTGTGTAATGCTTCTTTTAAGCTTTCATCTCTTTCTTTCTGGGCTTTCAAAAACCTTCACAATCTTTAAAAAAAAAATATTGGAAGATTATATGTGTAGCTGGAATACACTGATATGTTGGGTGGCCCATATCATAGAAGCTGTGCTTTTCTAGTGGAACACCTCTTTTCCATCGCTGTATTTACCTTTTTGTTTTGATTAATTATACTGGTAAAGTGTCCATTGTTCTGTTTGCTTTTGCTACAATATTACTCATACATTGATTTTGTATCATATTCACAATTTTTCCTTATAAACTGTTGAAAAGTTGAATTCAAAAAAGCGTCACCTTGTATTATGTATGTTTTCCTTTCATTGACGGAAAAAAAAATTGAATTGAAATTGAAAATGTTTTTCTCGAACAGCCATGCACTGGAATGCCATGCTGGGCTACATGACAGTAGGTTTCTGCACAAATATGCATACCTTAACCCATTGAAGGCTAATCCTAAGCATACTTAAGTGGATCTACGGGAAGTCCATGTTATAGGAGAATCTGCTCGTCCTCAGTGGGTTAATAAGAACAGAAAGAATTCCTATGCCCAGTGGATATGACCACAAACTCTCGGTCTAAAGGTTGTACCATATCCATATGGGCTTATTACCTAGTCCACGAAAGGGGATATACAGTATGTGAAATTTTAGACAGTGTTTGAGTGGCTTCTAATAACCAGCAGAAAATTCAATGAAAAAAAAAATGGTAGAAGTGTTGTCAAATTGGTGATAATAAAGCTTTAAAAAAAGTATCCTATCAAAGATCAAATTTCCATGAGTTTTCTTCATTTTGGTGTTGCTGAGAAAATGGGGAAATACAGATTCATGTTCACTTAAAGCAAACATGAAAGAAGATTGAGTGAATGAGTCATGTAAAATACAGGTACCTATCTTTCTATGAGGGAACATGCTAAAATACTTCTAAATACATTTGTCATATTGATTTCTAAATTGGCAACACACATTTGGAGACCTAGGTACCTGCTTCCTTTATGTAGATTGGCAATATGAAACATTAATTTTCTGATCTTATGAATATTCCATGAAGTGAACCAGTTCTGTCTCTCTGAAATGTCAGGTAAGCAGGAAGCTTATGAGTTGCCGATTTGAAGGCGACAAAATGATAATTTCTGATGCGAAATTCTCCCACAAGTTGATGAATTCAATCATTGTTCATTCTCTCTTCTATACCAAGATGACCTTTGTATGAAGAACTTTTGCCTTAAGGCAGCTCAGCCTGTTATTTACGACTTAAATATCAGGACTCTCAAAGTTTATGGAGAGAATCTAAGCCAGTACCGATGGAAAAGCTCTTCAAAGTTTGATGGATTAAACATGGCATAACAAGTAAAAGGTCAAATGGATAAACAGCTTAGACATCAAACTATGCAATGACCGATGCATAAATCTGATTAGCCTTCTTTATGTAATGACAAGTTTCTACCTTGGTGCTGACTTATTAGTTCTTTATGACTCGAGAGCTAAAGATTTGATATTAAAAAAAATAATGTGGCTATCCAATTGGTCAATTGCCTATCATTTGACATGTACTAGGAAATACCACTGCATGCACGGTGTCGCTGTGAGCCATGCTATTTCATTTGAGCAAAAATGTATATCGCACATTGCTCCTTTGACGCTACCTATTTCCACTGACTCCCGTGTTAAACTCATGATCCACTCACAGTTTTTGTTCCATTACATGCCTCTTATGTCACGATCAACACATCTTTGCCGCGTGCATTCAACGGTTACAAGCATGCATTCTGTCACTCGTTTTACTGCAAACAACTTCCAATGATCTGTTTATGTACCACTGACAGTGTCTGTGCCATTCGAATAATATGCTTTTCATGAAAAATGGTTTCCATTTTTGTACTAAATAAAAGAATCTGTGTGGACCACATACTCTATTGACAGGATCCGAGGGGTTGTATAAAACTCAGTTTATTGTCTTTACTCGTGCAGTGGAACAGGATTTTGCACTTGGTGAAAGATGAGGCGCATCATTCAGCTCAGTCTCGCCTCATCGAATAGAGCGCCTTGTCTTCCACCTCGTGCAAAATCTCCTGCCATTGCACTTGTGACCATTCACTGCTATTTTGTATACTGTAAAACGAGGAATTTTCGCGTGCACTTTAATTTCGCGAACTTCGCGCGCGTCAAGATTTGCGAAATTAAAATGCACGCGAAAGTCCATGTTTACACTATATGCATTGAACGCCAGTGGCACTTCACGAAAATTTCATGTCACGAAAAAGGCTGTCGGCTCCAATTTGCGAAAAATTCATGCCGCGAATATATCATGTTTTACAGTATCTCGTTATTCCTGAGTGACTCCGTTAGTCTGTGCCATGTAATCTGTTTCTCTCTGAAAGATTAGAGATAGGAGTGTGCATGCCACATTGTGTACCTGCTTCCCTATGGTTTGGTGTACATCCTTTCATCATAGTTCTTTACTACTCACTAAAGGATTTCTCATCTTGTGAAAAGTGAAATATAGTCTTTCATACGAGAACTATACATATGCTTGTAAATATCATTTTTCTTGTAGAAGTTCCAAAAGCTTCGAAATTGCTAATTCTTGCAAGGGTTCTTAGATAATTTTCACATAATAAAAGTTAGACGGTTAGAGTAATTCCCATTTCTTTCTCAACTTTGTGAGCATTTGTAGATTTTTTGTTCTGAGTTTGTGCATGTTTAGTGATTTAACCAGTTCCATGTAACGTGTGTGTAATGTAAGACATGCAGTGAAACCCAGAGGTGCAAATCTTAAGATGCCAACGTGGTTATTCTGGCAGCAGCAGCAGCAACCAAAAAAAAAAAAATGCTCCCGGGATTTTATGGGTTGATTTGTGAATGTCATACGCAGATGATGATAGTCAGCAATTGCTCACAATTTTGAGATGTATTGCTGCTTTACGAGTACGACCGCACCATAAATAGTGAGCCTTGTGTACAAAGATTGCCGCCAACTACCCTCTCATTGTTTACCATCAATCGCTCTGCGCACCGCTGCACGCACACGTGTGCTTGGATGTAATTGAGCTGGACTTGGCAACTCATCAGCACAAAAAAAGAAAAAGAGCAAGACTGAAGCGTGAGCGAGGCAGAAGCAGAGTGAGTAGAGAGAGAGAGGAGAGAGAGGAAGAGGAGAGACAGAAGGAGATAACAGAAAGAGAGAAAAGAAGAGAGAGAAGAAAAATGGAGAAGAAAAATAGAGAAGAAAAATAGAGAAGAAAAAGAGAGAAGAAAAATAGAGAAGAAAAAGAGAGAAGAAAAAGAGAGAAGAAAAATAGAGAAGAAAAAGAGAGAAGAAAAAGAGAAAAGAAAAATAGAGAAGAAAAATAGAGAAGAAAAATAGAGAAGAAAAAGAGAGAAGAAAAATAGAAAAGAAAAAGAGAGAAGAAAAAGAGAGAAGAAAAATAGAGAAGAAAAATAGAGAAGAAAAAGAGAGAAAAGACAGGAGAGAGAAGAGAGAGGAGAGAGAGAGAGAGAAGATGAAAGAGAGGACCAAAAAAAGAGAGAGGAGAGCAGAGAGAGGGAGAGAGTACAAGAGATGGAAAGAAGAAAAAGGAGAGAGATATGAGACAAAAAGAGGAGAGAAAAGAAAGAGGAGATAGGCAGGAGAGATGAAAGAAAGAGAGAAGAGGAGAGAGAGAAGAAAAAGAGGGAAGATGAGAGGGAGAACAGAAATAGAGAGAGGAGAGATGAGAGAGGTGATGGAAAGAAGAGAAAGGAGAGAGAGATAAAGACAACAAAGAGGAGAGAGAAAAGAGGAGATTGACAGGAAAGAGGAAAGAGAGAAAGGATAGAGCAAAGGAGAGGAAAGAGAAGGAGAAAGGGATGAAAGAAGATAGAGGAGAAGAGATAGAGAAGAAGGAGGAGGAGGAGGAGAGAATATCAGGAACAGATTCAAAGATGCAATGATCACAGTCACTACTTTTTAGCAGCCAAACCAATAGAATGAAATGAATGCATCATGCTGTCAGTATTTCCAGCATGGACGATACGTGATCAGCTGGCTCAAAACCAACAAAATGTACGCCAACATAATCTTCTACATTTCTACATAGTTTGAAAGAGTAAATGCTAAGCTTGAAAGTGATATATCTATAACTTGTTAGAATTGGACCATCCTAAGACATTCAGAATGTGATTTAAATAAGAGAGAATTAGGTGCTGTTTCACATAAAAGGGAGAAAAGAGGATTTAAAGATTAGGATAACTCAAGCATGCCTTGGAGAAGTATCAATAAAAATCTAGTGAAAGCAGTGCCTGTAAAGAAAACAACAACAACAAAACTATGATTTGGAAAACTGCTACTATCTCTATTTTGGTTTTGTTGGGAGTCAATGAATCTTGACAGCAGGTAGAGAAAGGATTACTCTCCCAGGTAAGACAAACTTAAAAATTTAATAGTCAGTGAGCCCAAGCGACATATTTTGGTCAGTAATAAGAGATGTAGTATGCTCTCATGATTTTAGAAGTAGTGCTAGATGGTAGTAGTGGTACGTAGTAGTAGTTGGAGTAAAGGAGGGAGGGAGAAAGGAGAAAGGGGGACAGCACATGGTCTTTCCTCCTCCTCCCGACCAACATTGATCACCATAGAAACTGAAATGTAATAATGACTCTAAGAAGAACTCTGTTGGCAGATGCTGTGGCTCGTCTCCACTCAGTGGGGAGCATTCAACGGACCAGCTCACGAGGAAATTATTCGACTGGAGAGGACAAGTCCTCCACAGCGCAGTGCGTGGGCGGGAATGGGACAATGACACTGGACAATAAATGGCTGTCTCGTTTCCGAGCTCACTTTCTCTCACTCTCTTTTTCCCTCTCTCTTTCCCTCATAATTATATCTCGTTCATTTCTTTATCTATTTTTTGGAGCTTACAAACCACCATAGTTGCCCCAGACAAAGAGAGGGAATATTTCAGTACTGAAAATGTTGATTAGATTGGATGAATTTGTCATCTTTCATAATCTTCCTAGAGCTGCAATAGACAAGCTGGGCATACAGGTTATGGATCACAAGTTGAGCATTTCGTCATCTGTATCTATTTTCCTCACAATGTTAGGAGGATAGCAAACCCACTGCCTCAATCCAACCAGCAAGACAGCCATGATTACACAGTATGGATTAGCAAGTTTAGTGAATCTCTATTCCTTGATGATAACTTCCAGACATTTGAGCCAATCAGTGAAGAAAGTTCCACAGTTTTGATGCCTACTAACAAACCAATCACAGTATAATGTTGAAGAGCGGAGATGGCTTACAAACAAGAATGACTATAATGGAACTGACCAAAAGGAAACTTTCTTCTTCTTTTTTGATGGAAAAAATGGAAAATGCAAAGGTATCATATTCAGTCTTTACTACCCAATGTTTTCCTTCTAGCCACTGCTATATTTGTTTGTTTGTGTGTTTGTTTGTTTTCTAATATGGATAAACTAGAATCATAAAAAGCTGCACTGTTCCTGAAGAGAGAAAACCTTAGGTTTCACAGGGTTTAAGTCGATGTTAATTTTCAGATTTTTCTTTTCTTTTCTTCTCTTTTTGTTACCTTAGAGCATATTCTACAGCCTGCAATAATAATACACAACATGACACGTACATTCCTTTTAAGTCTTGATGCACTTATATGATTACACAACAAAATGAAATTATCAGTGCATTATATCCTTTGTGATATTTTTTTCTTTTCACAGTGGGTTTACAATAATTGACTAACAGGAATAAAAGTAGTATAGCTCGTCTAGATAGTAATAATTCGACCTTGATTTTTCCGAGAAAATGGGAAAAAATGAGAGTAATAAATATAAAAATAGTATCGCTATGTATTTTGTTGAAAATCAGGTCACGTACTTTGGAGAGGTCAGAGAGCTTATAGTAATAATGTAGCCTTGAAAATAGGGAGGAGCGGGCAAATCAGAAAGTGAGAAAAAGAAAATTATGAATGTATCGATAAATTTATAGTATTGATGCTGAGTTGATAAAAATTTGTTTTGACGGGATAAAGCCCGTAGAGCTGCTGGAGGAACGAGAGCAATGTGAGGAAGAAATGTGCGGGTACGAAGTGTACACTGATGAGCGCCGGACATATCAGACAGTGACCGACGGTCAGAGCAGACAGCCAGTGAAACAGTATATCATGAATGGACGAAGTCTAAGCGAGTGAAACAGTATCGTCTGCTGGAGGAACGAGAGCAATGTGATGAAGAAATGTGCGGGTACGAAGTGTGCACTGATGAGCGCCGGACATATCAGACAGTGACCGACGGTCATAGCAGACAGTCAGTGAAACAGTATATCATATGACTGGACGAAGTCTAAGCGAGTGAAACAGTATCGTCTACTGTAAAATGTGAGGGTAAGAGGTGTACTCTGATGACCGACGGGCATATGAGACAATGACTGAATATAGAATATGACTGTCACGATAAATACGTAGTATTGAGACAGAGTTGATAAACATTTGTTTTTGTGGGAGTATATAGGTATTGTGGACGTGCTCGCACTGACACGTTAAGAGTGACACGAGAGAACATGAATCGATATCTGAATGACATTTATTTCAATCCAGAACACGAAGCCAGTTTTGGCGGGGTAGAAAAATTGTACAAGTTCGTGCGAGAAGATGGTCGATATCGCTTAAGTAGGAAACAAATACGAGAATGGTTAGAGGGTATTGACACCTACACGTTGCACAAACCGGCCAGACGTCGGTTTAGTAGAAGCAGAGTCATTGTTGGCGGTATGGATGATCAGTGGCAAATGGATTTGGTAGATATGTCTGCGCTCTCCCGTTACAATTCGGGGTATAGGTATCTCCTTACATGTATAGACATTTTGTCTAAATTTGCCTGGGTAGTGCCCATCAAAGACAAACGTGGCAAAAGCTTGGTCAGTGCTCTGAAAATTATCTTCAAAACGCAGAGGTCTCCGCTAAAGATTCAAACGGACAAAGGCACTGAATTTACCAACAGAATATTTCAAGCCTTCTTGAAAGAGAAAGACATTGAGTTTTTTACAACTGAAAACGAAACCAAGGCTAGTGTCGTCGAACGTTTTAACAGAACGTTGAAAGAAAAGATGTGGAAATATTTTACTCACTCCAACACGTTGAAGTATACCCGCATACTCCCGAAACTCCTCCGAGCCTACAATAATGCCCAGCACCGTTCGATCAAAACAAAACCCGTGCTCGTCACCAAGAAAAATGAAGGTATCATCTGGCAGCGATTGTATGGTGATCAATCATGGGCATTACGTAAACAAAACAGACCTCGCTACGAAAAAGGTGAAAGAGTACGCATCAGTAAGATGAAACGAACTTTTGAAAAGGGGTACCTCCCCAACTGGACAGAGGAAGTGTACACAGTGTCTGGTCGTAAACATCGTGATTTACCCGTCTATCATTTAACCGATGATAATAACGAACAATTGAAAGGTACATTTTACGAACCTGAATTGCAGAGGGTGCGTAAGGACAAGGCGGACATGTATAGGGTGGAAAAGATACTGAGACGGCGAAAGCGAGGGGGTAAAACCGAATATTTCGTGAAATTTCTAGGCTATCCAGACACGTTTAATGCTTGGGTAGATAACATCGATAAAACCTATCGCAATTGAGGGAGGGCATCATTTTGACGAAAGAATCAGTATGGAAGGCGAGGAACAATTTTACGTGACTCTACCCAGTAATAGTTCGTTCGATTATTTTCCGGATAATACAGTCACCAGTTTTAAGACTAAATTGGCCGCGCCGCTCATATTTCACGCGCAGTGGGAGGTGGCATTGGTGGAAATAATTTATCCCTATTCTTGGTATAACGTGAATATTACGAACAACACATTTCAATTTCTACTGTCCGAAGAGGTGGTCAGCCATTGCGTTATACCTGAAGGACATTACAAAGATATAGGTAGTATATGCGAGGCACTGACAGCTGCTCTACCTGAACGATTTCGTAACAACTTCACTGTACAACGCGATTCGAGCTCGGGCAAAGTTATTTTTGATTTCGATCAAGTCAGCGCCATACAGTTAAGCGAGGGATTAGGTTACCTGTTGGGATTTCCCCGCGGTATCATTCGCGGTCACGCACAGGCGCCTTTTTCTCCGAACGTGAATGGGGGGATCAATACACTTTATCTGTATACGGACGTGATTTGCAATCAGCCCGTGGGTGACATCAGTGCCCCTCTCCTGAGAATTGTTCCCGTTCCCCACAGAAGGGCCGGTGAGATCGTCACGTTTACTTACCAAACCCCTCACTATCTGCCCGTAAAATCAAAATACATAGACACTATACAAGTTGATATAAGAAGTGACTTTGGGGAAAAAGTGCCATTTCAGTCCGGAAAGTTGGTAATTAAACTCCATTTTAGAGCTTGTCGTTATCTACATTAACGGTGTAATGCCGCGCCATCGAGAACAAGTGTGGTCTCATCCCCAGTATGGGAGTGGATCTCTGCCCTATTTTCGAGGGGCGAGAGTGCAACGGGGATATGGGCTGGGAAGTATGCTTAAAGGTATCTGGAAATCGGCCGTACCACTCCTGAAAGCTGGTACAAAGTACTTGGGGAAAAGAGCGTTGCAAACAGGTGTTAATGTAGCTCAAGATGTCATGGCGGGAAAAAGTTTGAAAACTGCTTCGGCCGCACAAGCGAAAAAAATTAAACGTCGATTGGTCGAGAGTATGGACGCACCTCCTGTGAAACGAAAGACGAAGAAGAAGAATGACAAGAAAGTGAATAAAAAGACCAGACGTAAGAAGAAGGCATTCATTTACACTGGCTCTCGACCGGTGAAAAGAAGCAACGATATTTTTGATCGGTCCTGATCACTCTATTACTATTTTTAACCGAAGACAGAGAGTGAAAGCTAAAGTTGAGGGCATAATGGAAAAGCTACACAAGTTATCGTGCGACTGTTCTAAATCGGAAATAGACCTGTTCAGCATCCCCCCGACTCAGACGACTATAGAGCAAGGAAAATGGGTCGAGTTCTTCCCCGTGACGAGCATAGCCGATGCCACGCCCATACAATTTCATCTGCAAAGTTCGCCGGAAGAGTATACCGATCTTTCTCAAACGCTGCTACATCTCAAGGCGAAAGTTGTTAATGCGGATGGTACCGCCCTCACCGATGAATCTTCTGTAGCACCAGTCAATCTTTTTCTACATTCGCTCTTCAGCGAGGTAGATGTGATGTTCAACGATACACTCGTCACCCCTTCCACGAACACCTATCCTTATAGAGCTATGTTCGAAAATCTTCTCACCTACGGTCGTGATGCAAAATTGTCGCAGCTAACTTCGTCCTTGTTTTACAAAGACACGGCGGGATATATGGAAATCAATGACCCTCTGGCCTCGAGTAATACCAACGAAGGGCTGAATAAACGCCACGAGTTTACCAAATTGTCTAAAACGGTAGACATGGTAGGAAGGCTACACGTGGATGCATCGTTCCAAGATCGGTTGATTATGGGAGGGGTGGACATTAAATTCAAACTTCATCGCAGCAAGAACGCATTTAGTCTCATGTCGTCTACCCCTGAAGCAAGCTACAAAGTCAAAATCACCGAAGCCAGTCTCTTGGTGAGACGCGTGAAATTGAGCCCGACCACATCGCTACTGCACGCTAAAACATTGGAAACGGAAACGGCCAAGTATCCTATCAGACGAGTCGTGACAACCTCTTTTTCAATTCCCAAAGGACATTTGTCTTTTACCCGAGAGAGCCTGGTTATAGGACAGATTCCCAAGCGAATGGTGATTGGTTGTGTCAGTAACACGGCTTACAATGGATCTTACGCCAGAAATCCCTTCAATTTTCATCATTATGACCTGAATTACATAGCGTTGTATGCTAATTCAGAACAAGTACCGTGGAAACCGCTCCGTCCTCAGTTTACTGGATCTTCCCCCAATTACATCTTGGCCTATCAGACTCTGTTTTCTGGTACCAATAGTATGTTTCACGACAAGGGAAATCATATCACTAGGGACGACTACGGAAAGGGATACGCCCTCTACGCCTTTGATTTGACCCCAGATCTGTCGACCGACGATTACTTTCAACCCAAGACTTCCGGATCAGTTCGACTGGAATTGACTTTTGCTTCTCCCCTGTCCGAAACTGTGAATGTCGTCGTTTATTCCGAATTTGAATCTATCTTAGAAATTGATCGTAATCGTAATGTCACTCTCGACTATGGTAATTAGATATCTGTCGAGATGAACACGCGTGAACTCTTGGGAGTTGTTCAGAAAGAACCCAAACTAAACGGGACTTTTGTTGGTGTTTTTCCCGCCGATAAATTACCAGTTTTAGCCACGAGAAGAAGAAGGAATGGAAGAAAAAGAAGAAGAGAGGCTGAGAAAAAAACCGTGTCATTGATTGCGAATGTAGATGGTCACAGAGAAATAGGTTCTCATTGGATTGCTATTTACATCGACAGTAGAGGGCGTGGTGAATTTTTTGATTCATATGGTAGACACCCTACTTTATGTTCGCCCTACTTTACCAAGTTTTTGAATGCCAATGCCGATGTGTGGACGTACAATAGAAAATCGGTACAATCCAGCTGGTCTACAGTGTGCGGGCAGTACTGTCTTTATTATCTTATACGTAGAGCCAGAGGTGATTCGATGAGTAGCATTTTGTCTGAATTTAATTCTCGCACACGGGGGCAGAATGATCAGAGAGTGTACCATTACATCAACAATTATTTACACTCTCAGCCACCACTAGTAGATGCGAATTTTCTGTACAATCAAATAGCAAAGTCGTGGATGTTGAAATAGATGCTATGCTATGAAAGATATGCTGGTTCTAACGTGGTACGTCAAAGCATGCCGTAGTAATTAGATGTCTGACTGTACTGTTACATAATAACCTAACGAAGCGTGTTGTCTTTGGTACCCTCATAAGTACCGCGAAGCTGTTCATATATGTTCGTAGTTTGTACGTATAAGATATAGCTCTTTCTCTCTCTCTCTCTCTCTCTCTCTCCCTCTCTCTCTCTCTCTCTCTCTCTCTCCCTGTGTCGTCTTGTACACTGTAATGATTATGTCGTGACGTGACTTGATCCTATTTAACTGACCGCGATATAGTAACTTGCATTCTGTTAGCAATGTCACACGCGTGTAGAATAATGTCATTGTCTGATATGATGGTATCAGTAAGAAGTATATTCGTAGAATATAAATCGTACTGTCTTGTCAAGAAAATAAAATCTCAAATACACACACACACACACACACACACACACACACGTAGGTATATTACGCTATGTATCTTCTGATTATATTGCTAAGATTTTTATGTACATAGGTGCCATAAAGTCAGGCGTAGATATTGTATGCTCAAAATGTATGATGTATAGCTCTGTCTCTGTGATAGTTGATATTATTAAGAATTACGGCGTGAATGTTATAACCTGAAGACTATTTGTATAGTTATTTTTTATCTTATAGAGTTTATGGTGTTGCATGTTAACAATAATATATATATATATATATATATATATATATATAGTAAATGTAAATTTTTTCACGCTATAATGTATTAACCTAACCACATCAGCACACACACACACACACACACACACATACACGCACACATACACAACTTCACATAAGCTACACGTTTATAATGTATTAGTCTTACAGTATTAATCAACACACACTAACACACACACACACACACACGCAAACATGCAAAACCTCGGTTGTGGGAATTATTGCAGCTTAGTCTATAAGATTATAGAATGTGTAGCATAGACTCGGACAAGAGTGATACAGTTGCAAAGTTTTATACGCTGTACATGGTAGATTTATTGTCTGTACATGTTTGACTATAATACACGATTGTGGTCTCAATAAATAAATAAAGCGTTTACAATTCATATTCATTTGTCTTCATCTTGCTTGAATTCACGTGTACACGTCTTACGTAGAGGTTCGTTATGTATTGTAACATTCAGTGAATGCATAAAATATGATTATGATAATCATTACCAACGTCATTTCACAATACCATCGGGTAGGCTGAAAAAAAATCAGTCGTCTTCACATAAAACTTGACGATCGTACACAAGTGTCATAAAAGTCAATAGGTACCGTTGTACTCTCGTTAAATCGTTTCGATGCATGTAAGGCATCAATTGTAATCTATCTATCCTATAACAAAAACATTACACCAAACAATACACGGCGAAGGAGCATAAAAACGTTGCGATACATGTATGGTATCAATATGTGTGACCTATCATGGGCATTCGTTTCCTCTTATTCTACCGAGACGCGGTAGGGTTAAGACGAGAAAGATAATATAAAAATGATATAACACAATACACATTCAACAATTGTCTTGATGTATCAACGTATTCAGTAACATTAGCTTAGACATTTATCGTCAAGAAAATACTATACTATTCATTATCATAAACACATTTCTCTCAAATCTCAATGCATTAGGTCACAATAATTCAGAGACTTTCCCACTTGAAAGGTAGAGTTCTCTTCTTTTTTTTCTTTGCACGTGTAGTCATCATCATCATTGAGCTTGCGCTCTTAGACCCTTTCTTAGTAACCCTCTTGTCTACAGACGTAGGTATGAACCCTTTAATTTTCATGTCTTGCATTGCGTTGCGTCGTGCCGTATTGACAATAAGTGATTCGGGCGTATTGCTATTGATCAGAATTTTAAGAAATTCTTTCCAACCCGCTGGTTCGTGCGTATTGCGTACCCTCATGACATCGTATATTAGATCTACTACATTTGAGCCTGGTACAATGGAATCACCAACGATCAACTCTCTATTTTTATTCAGCCAGTCGGTGCTGTCTTTCTTTTGCAGTAAATGATCTAATAACAAACTCCCTCGATGTTTTACCGAGGGGGGTAAAATCTTTAACACATCCTCCTTCAAGGTAGCGTATTGATGGTCAGACAATTCGTCGGACTGTGCTTTTGTAGATGTCGGATCATGGGTATCTGCGTGTCGCTCTCCTAAGAGCACTTCGATCGGCTTCTTCCGACTGTTTTGCTTTTGCAATTGCAAGTATCTATACAAGATGTCATTGTATCTTTGCAATTTTTCTCTATCCGATAAGGCGTGATTTTCTAGCACATCACGAATAGACTCGTCCAATATAGACAGAGCTTTACCCGTGGGTGTTTCACGCTGTGGAGATACTTTTTGCAAAGAACTAGCAAAATCGTGAGGCACCAATATCATTTTCTTGGTGTTTTGCATACTACTACTACTATTAGCCATGACAAGTACCAATAAGTTTAACAAAGAGAATCGATTCTGACAATCATACACTCGTTCGACACCTTAAACTTAATCTATTAGTATCACTTTGATTAGAAAATACATCATTTTAATAACATTGACAAAATAGGTCCCAGCAGAGATGTGAGAAAACCTCCTCTCTGGACTAACATTGATTTTCGAGCTTTATAATCATTGCGTTTGTTACCTACGAAGCGCAGCTCTTTCTTGTGCCGCGATAATGCCTTCTTCTGGCTCTTAGTTAATTGAACGTTACCTTTTAAGCAGTTTGCGCAACATTCGGATAGACATAAAATGAGATCTTTGTTGGCGTATTCTAAAAGAGCCTTTCTCTGTTTAGAATTACATTTATTCAAGACTTGCAGCTCCGGCAAGTGGTTCTTTAATCTACGAGACATATTGAAAGAGTGACGCAAAAATGCTACAAACGTCTATTTTATGGCTACCTGCCAGTCACAATCAACCACCACGTATTATCGTGATGCACAAAAGAGAGTAATTCACTGATCTTACGTTTTACAAACGTACACAACGGTCAAATCGGGAGGAAATATCTTACTACGTAATCTATACTCTTCCTGCGTTTCGGGCTTTAGATCAATCAACAAATATCCATAAGGATAACGAGTGGCATCTTGGTACGCTTCTTGCAAGTATTTGCCACGCCCCGGGTATAGTTGTTTACCTAGATGAGCAATTTGCAATTTATCTCTGGGGTTCTTAAACACAATCAGATAATGACTGTTTAAACTGATGGTTCTGAGTTCTTTGGCCTGGTGAAAAAGATTTTGTACTATGAATATGACGGAGAGGTTGCGATGATGAGAACCGCGAGTGAACAAATTGGTGATTCGCGCGTCATTACCGCATTCCGACATTAAATCATCCATGATAATAAGATTACAAAATGTAGGATCTATCAGCTCGTCCAGATTGCCCGGTATGCCTTCTATTAACTGTACAAAAGGCATTTCTCGCATCATCTCTTCGTAAGCTTTTTGATAAACCCCGTAACACCATATTATCTTTTCTGGAGGCGGATCGATCATCTCGCGGTGAGAGTTTAGAATTTTCCGGACAAATACTGTCTTACCACTCCCCGTGGGACCTGCCACTATGCAGGTAAATGGATGAATGAATTTTAACGACATGACGATGACAGTGTTTTTCCCCTCTTCTTTCGAGAAATTGCGTCTGAACTAACGCGGTTTAGTGTCATCGCAGTCTATTTTATACTCTGATGAGATGGACATTATTTAGTGTTGCGTCTTAATAGCTAAACCAGGATGTTGGATGCGTTGAAAAAGAATGAACGTAAAGGCTTAAAGAGTTCAGTATCTGGAATTACACCATTTTGGAGGAGTTTTAAGATTTTTTCTTCCGAATGATAAGTTAAACTAAAGGTGACTACAAAAAGAAGGGTTAGGAAAGCAGATAGAAAAACTGATTTCCAAGGCATATTTCGCTTAACTGTCAAAATGTCACGTTCCGTGAGTTCTACCGGATACTCCACTTCCCCTATTACCTCCTCCTCCCCCTCGTTCACCCGTGCGCGAGAATCAGACACGTTCATCATTCTTGAGAGGCATACGCCGAAATGGCCTTTCTTGTTGTTAAGAGGTATGATTTATATTATTATTCGTGGGGAACCCATCCGTATGGCACGGTAAACAGGTTATCTTGAATGACTCTCTTGTCGTAAACAATGCGGTAGTCTTTGCTGAGTGGTTTAGACAAAATGCGCTGTCTTTTGATATCTCTCGTGATGTGATGATTATCGGTGACCGTTACTTTGTAAGTTTCTTTGGTATTCAATTTTTTCACCATGCGATTCAAGACATTGTAATTCAGGGCTTGGGAATTTTTGTAATTTAGAGTGATCCCTCTGATTTTGCACACAGTACTACCATCGTTCAATTGATAAGCGTAAGATTTTGGCCCCCCTGCCACAAAAGTCACAATATAACGACCATCCAATTCATCAGTAAGATCACCGAGGTAATCTCCCAAGGGAGGCGACCATTCGTCGGGAATATGTCCTCTTTCGACATAAATGATGCTATCCGTGTCATAATAGAGCACCCTATCTCCTAGACGATCTAAGATATGAAACAACTTAAGCCTGGCCTGAGCGGTAGTGAAGGCAGCTATGACCACGTTAGATTGTTTTGATAGTTCCTCAAATTCCTCCGCCACTTGCCATCTTATTTCTACCAATTCGTCAGAAACGAAGTTTAAATCTAATATTTGCTTGTCATCCGCTGTGAGAAACTCGTATAATACTGCAGGATCCTGAGTTATCTCTATTTTGGTCAAGTTATTTCTCATACCCCACCTACCCCAAAATGAACATAATTGTAATTTCGCCAGCGCGCGCATGCCTTCATTTCTCTTGATGTTTTCTTTATCTAACGCTATACCTTCGTGACGAAGATAATCCGCGATATATTTATCTCGATCGGCTTCTGACTTACACCAATCTGGCCACCCTGACGACTCCTGTTTAATTTTCAAAAATTGATCTACGTAATACCGGAATAAACCAGTTTTTGATTCGTCGCGTGGCTTCCCAACCCAGACCTCTCTTTCTTCTTCTACCTCCTCCTCCTCCTCCTCTTCCGCGTATTTCTGATATTGCGTTCTACGGGGGAAATGCCAGACAGATTCGATCGAGCTAACTTCATAACCCTTTCTTATGGCTTCATTCAGTTCGATAGAAACCCAAGTACCGTGTAACATCCTCTCTTCGTCAGAATGTTGGCAGGTTTGCTGATTGTAATCTCCAGCGCACGTTCTACACAATGGAAACATTAATTTACCATTGATCTTACTAGGTAGAACAGGATGAAAGAGGTCAGTTGGAGGAAGTATTTTACATCGGATAAGACCAAAATAGTTGGAAACAGGTTTGAAATTGCTCGTAATTACCTCGGGATGTCCTAAGGGGTATACACCATACTTATTCACCCATGGATATAGAGAGGTGAAGTCCACATACTTGATTTTTTCGTGTTCATTGCAATCGTACAAAAGACAAGTAGCATTGGTTCTACCTCCCGTGAAAGCCTCTCTTGGGTCAAGTGGTACATAGTCATCGATACCGGTCAGTGTTTTGATGTGGGGCGGTACCTGATTTTCGTCTTTCATTCTCTGCCAATCGCATTCCCACATAGTGACCACTTGATACTCCTTCATAATTTGTACAATGCACGCTTCTCTAGCCAGAGTGTCTAGAAATAATTCACCCATAGTCTTATCTTCATAATCTGGACTAGGCGTATCAAATTGGTAACACTTGGGACATCCATGATATTTGCACCCGTAGAATTCATAGATAGTTTTGTTGCTTTCGCAAAAACCATCTACCCTGTATCTACCCACCGTTACCTCCCCTTCATTCCTCGCATGACGTATGTACGCATTCTCTTTCTCACTCATGTAAGTTAGCCATTCTATTGAGACTTTAGAGTGCTTGTAACGGAGATTATAGCCTTTAGGGGGAAGAACAGCAATGGTATTCTCGTTGAGAAAATTTCTCCTGTACACATAGTGGCAGGCCGAGGAAATGGTGATGCTTTTCTCAAAGGGAATGACGCCGTTGGTAGCTTGAAAAAATAGGTCCTGAAAGCGCATACAACATTTGCGCAGGATGTCGACATCGCTGACGCAATATGCGTGTAATTGTTCTGCCATGATAAATTCCTTGTTCTTGGATTTCTCGCTCTCGTACCATTTCAAAAATTCTTGCCTTTTGGCGCAAGACATACTATCGGGACCATAATATTTGACATCGGGTAGGGGACCCGTGTACGTCTGGTTTTTGGTCGTGTTAAAAAAGTGAGGAAAGTATCCCTTTTGCAGTTCTTCAATACCGAAAGTTTTGGGCATGTTCGCCAGAGGCATTGGTAAGAAATTGAGGGAGTCGATGATCTTGATGTCATTTAAGGAGATATCAATGCTCATGATCTTTGCACCGTTCAAAATCATCTTGGGAATGATGCAATTGCGATAGAGATAATCAAGAACAAACATCCCATCATACCCTTTCATATTGTGGGCCACTGCTATGACGTTGGAATGCTCGTCTATCAACCATTTACAAAAATCATCGCCAGTCGTGGGTCCTTTGAAAATGAATTGTCTCTTTTCTCCACAATGCGTACAAGGAGTGTCGATAGCTTGGTCACGACATTCAAAACAGGTAATTTGGGCCACGCAGTAATTGGGCACGTGTATCCCACTCTCTTGAGTGCACTCGAAATCAAAAAATATATAACTTTTTTGTTTATTTTTCTCGAGGGGTTCGGGTGAGACATAACACTGATGATTGAACGGAAAAAAGCCCTGACAGTGTTTGCAAAATTTCTTGCTACAGTCATGCTCGCGCTTGTGTTTTTTTAAGAGTTCCACGCTGACATTTCTGTCACACGTCACGCACCTGTACATGGTCTCGCACACTTTATTTTGGACATGATTTTTCAAACAAGTAGCGTTCTTAAATCTACGATGACATTTGTGACATTCTACATATTCGTCCGCTCGGCTAACTGCGGGACAAGTCGAACCGTAACACAATTTGCAAATGCGTTGGCAAGAGTGTTCGCGCCTGTGATCGTAGCCTTTCATACACTTCTCGCAATAGTAGCTTTTGTTCAAAAAGGCTTTCATGGAGGTGATCAAATCATAGTGATCGTCTGTCTGCAGAAGATAAATCGTATGATCTCTATCTTCGGGACCAATATAGGTGATGTAGTTACAGGCTCTTCTGGAAACAACCACTACTCTGTAATTGGTCATCATGGGAGTTTGTTCGAAACGTTTGATTTCCGGAATACCACACAACTGTTCGATGGGTATACCAGCAGCTTCGTGCAGCTGTCTAGCCATTTGTCTTTGTAATCTAGTACCTCGTTGAATAGATTGCTTTTGGGGATGATTTTCAATTTTGGCTATCATGGTCACGATCGCTCTTGCACAACACATTCTATCATTGTCAGTATTATTATTAATGCGCAACACACATCGCATGGTTTTCAGTAATTCATCGTAATCCGAACATTTTCTCCTATTCCTCTTACCACCTACTGGCATTTCCATATGTATCACGTTGAAAGCTACCGTTTCGTCCAAGGTTATTTCTTCGTGGGACTGTAAGGTTGCCTCTAACTTTTGCATGAACACATCGTGACTTAGTTGATCTTTTCTCACAAAAGGAAGACTTATGGGTTTGTCTAACTTAGGAGTATTAAAAACGAGTCGAATCATGTCGTGATCACTGGCATCTCTTATCATATCATCTACTATACGTTGAAATAAACTACTGGCACGCGGCAAGGCATCTATCAGTGGCGTCAGTTCGTTATGGGTAGGAAAAGAGACGGTGTAATCAACAACATTGGCTTTAAATTTCTTATTGGTTCTTTGACTCACTCGTCGAAGAAAGTATGCGGGGGATGGCGACTCGTGAGAAGTGGTGGGTGTATCTGCTTCCTCCTCCTCCTCCTCCTTCTCCTCCTGCTGCTCCTCCTGCTCCTCCTCCTCCTTTTCCTCCTCCTCCGCGGTGGTGTTGGTGCCGCCTTGCTGGGTAGGAGCAGCAGAGATGTCAGGTAGTGGTGGTTCGGTGGAAAGCGGTGGAAAATGTGTTTGGCTGGTCCGGGGGCCGGCTTCGGTCGCTAGGGGTGATGTGAGTTGTGATGGTGATGGTGGTGGTGGTGTTGGTGGCAGACGTTGGTCTATATGTGAAGGTAAAAAAGAAGGAAAAAACAAAGATAAAAAAAGAAAATAGAGAATGACTGGCAAAACACAAAGACACAGACAGACACAAACACGCAAGAAACCATACATTTCTTGTAGGGATGAATGAACGTATGACACTTACCCTGGTACTGTTCATATTCCATTAACAATGCATTCAAATCGTCAAGCGAATTGCATATTGTCAGTCTCTCGTTAAATGTATTGGAATCCATACTGCTAGAATGATAATGATGATACGTCAGACCACGGACTGTCAATTTATATTCGAGTGAACATGCAAGGTACAAAAATAGTACACGGATCTAGGAAAAAAAAAACACAGGTAAGGGTATACTCACGTGATGTGTGATGAAGAAGAAGAGTTACCAAATGTAATCTTCTTCGTCGGGTGTTTGAACTGCCATTAGCACCTCCAAGGGGATGATGATATCACCATCCCCATTTCTTTGCAAGCCTTCTAGTGCCGGGATCCGTACAGTAGACGGCATTGAAAAAGCCATAGTGCCCGCTGGGATATGGCCTGGCTTCTTCTCCTTCTTCTTCTTCTTCTCTTTTTTTTGGGGGGGTGCGTTTTTCCCCCCCTTCTGAGGTGAAGGTGGTGGTGGGGGCGGTGGGGGTGGTGGTGTTGGAGCGACAGCTCCAGAGTTCCCTTGTTTGTCCATTTTTTTCGAACGGTTGTACTCCAGTTCTCGCAAGTTATATTTATACTGGTCAGAGCAAGGGGCGTTATGTACAGTGATTATGGTACTAGCTTCTTACATCATATTGCGTAAACTTTTTTTTTTTTTTTATAGGGCTGTGTTTTAAAAAAGGAAAAGGAACGTCCACCGATCATCTTACTATAGTACACTTATCTTTAAAACTTGTTTGTTCAATCTGAGATGTATGAGATCTGTATTTCGGCGAAGAAGCAAAGGACGATGTCCATGGGCTATTGTACTTTATAATTTTTTTGAGGGCAGTGTTTTTCAAGAAAAACATAGAGACATCCACCGGTCACCTTACTGAAGTACCCTTATTTTTAAAACTTGTTTGTTCACTCTGAGACGATTGAATTTCGTATTTCGAAGAAGCAAAGGACGATGTCCATGGGCTATCGTACTTTATAATTTTTTTGAGGGCAGTGTTTTTCAAGAAAAACATAGAGACATCCACCGGTCACCTTACTGTAATACCCTTATTTTTAAAACTTGTTTGTGCACTCTGAGACGATTGAATTTCGTATTTTCGAAGGAGCAAAGGACGATGTCCAAGGGCTATCGTACTTTATAATTTTTTTGAGGGCTGTGTTTTTCAAGAAAGACAAAGAGACATCCACCGGTCACCTTACTGTAATACCCTTATTTTTAAAACTTGTTTGTGCACTCTGAGACGTTTGAACTTTGTATTTTCGAAGGAGCAAAGGACGATGTCCCTGGGCTATCGTACTTTATAATTTTTCAGGGTTGCGTGTATGTGTGTGTGTGTGTGTGAGTGTGTGTGTGTGTGTGTAATAGGATGGCATGTCCACAAGATCCCTTTTGGATAATTAATTAAACAAATCACACTGAACACTCGTACATGCAAGTAATATATATATATATATATATATATATATATATATATAATATACAGTGTAATTTCTAACGAACCACGAAAACTCATCTCTGTTCCTCCCCTCCTCCTCTCTCTCTCTCTCTCTCTCTCTCTCTCTATCAATCATTATTTGTGTGTGTGTGTGTGTGTGTGTGTGTGTGTGTGTGTAATAGGTTCTCACACAAGATCCCGTTTGGATAATTAGTTGAACGTATCACACCGAACACTCGTACAGGCAAACAATACATATATATATATATATATATGTGCAATTTTTAACGAAAGACAAAATATCATTCTCTACTTCCCCTCCTCTCTCTCTTTCTTTCAACCTTTCATGTGACGAGAAAATACCAACAGTATGACACATCGAGACTGTAGTTCTTCTTCTTCACATTCGATCCCAATTGGATTGCTCGGCTTCAATTTTTAATGCGTTATTGACAGATTAGATAGTCAATTGAATTATTATTATTATTATTGTTATGATTATTATTATAATCATTATTATTTAATGCATAGTGCATCGCTATAATGTAGCATTATCACACACACACCCATGCCATAAAGTGACTAGCAGTGTAACTTTATGTATTGCGATAGTTCTTCCACCACCTCTGGTGTACGCAAGTAAAAGTGATAAAACTCCACAGCCTCGCACAGGACTATCAAACGTTCATCCTCCCACAAATTGTCCATGTCGTACACGGCGTCCAAGTTCTCTATGAACTCCGACTCCGTCAGTTGCGATATTGCTGAATCCATGTATGTGTCTATCTTCGCTTCCCAGTCTAACCACAGACACTCGTGGTGTTTCTGACTAGGATGATTCGTTTGACAACCGTAGCATTTCTCCAGTACAAGTTCGTTGATCTTTTTCATGATCACTTTGGTGGCTGTGATGAACGGTCCGGCATAGGTCGTACGGGTGATGCAGTGGATATCATTGGGAATATCAATCAGGTTTGATCTCTCCCTCCTTTTCTCGCCGTCCTGACCTGCTCCCATCTCCTTCTCGTCCTTTCCGCTCGTCTCACTGGCCCTCTTCGATGTCACCATCTCCCGAATCTCATCTACCGACACGTGTTTGGCAGCGGGCAATGGTTTTATGCTTCTCATTTCCTTGTGGTGGGTAAGTTCAGCTTTGACCTATCGAAAAAATTATTATTATTATTATTATTATTATTATTAACAGTAGAAGTAGTGATAGTGGATATTCATTCTATAGGGGGTGGGTAAAAAAAATAGAAGCGCGAGTTCTGTTAGACCATTAATGATAATAATCGGGACCTTGCCAAGAAGTGCTGCGAGAATATGAATGGGAGTTGCTGTTCTCCCTCTTCCTTTTCTGCTGTTGTTGTAGTTGTTGCTTTTTGGCCTCTTTTTGCAACTGGTTAATCGCACGCGAAATTGGAAACATCGCATCACGCATCTTTTCCCACTGCTCCACAGTAAGGTTTATACCCCTCAAAGCCGCGCACATCTTGCCAAGATGATTTTGATAATAATCGCGAATGTTCACGTAGACAGTGCCTTGATAAATTTTCACTACAACAAAGCGTTTTGAACCCAAGTGAAAGGGAATGGCTCCTTCCTCGAAAGTAAATGGTGACGTCACTGACTTTCCAGCATATCCACTCGTGGAGGAATTCTACAAAAAAAATAACAATGAAACGAATAGAAATAACTAAAACGTAGGATCATTTGAAACGTAGACTCATAATAATGCAGTATGTCCCTACGGCACTGTAATTAAGTGATAGACGTGATAAACTATACTTAATTTGTATTTTAATTTTGTGACAATCAACTTTTCTAAAATCATCTGTGTTAAACATATCCATCGAAAAAACGATAATGTACTCACCATTGATGCCGAACTGTCACCGTCCTCATTTCGTCCCTTGGAAACACCAGCAACATCCCCCTCATCATTCACATAGGCACTGGCATCAGAATAACTGTAAGAGGCCATTTTCTCAGTTAACTCAAAGTGCTACACGTTCAAGACAAAGATCGCAATACTGATTTTACCTGTAGAATGATCGATGTTGTTCATGTTCACTCTTTATAAATGTATCAGAGCTCATCACAATCGGCTTATTTTGCATTGTTTTCCTCAATTTTTAACAGCTTCGAGGTTATATTTTTACCATAAGTTTTCTGACCTCAGCAGTGCACTTTTCGCTCACTCTTGCATATTAGCCCTCTTCTATCAGACAACTCCTTCCTCTTCGAGGACATATTTTTACTATCGGTTTTCTGACCTCATCAGAGTATTTTTCGCTCACTCTTGCATATTAGCCCTCTTCTAGCAAACATCTCCTTCCTCTCCTATTGTACAACTACGTCCTCTTCAATGTCATATTTTTACTCTAAGTTTTCTGACCTTATCAGAGTACACTTCGTACCCTCACATGTCTTAATTACCCTAGTACCTCTCACAGTTATGGCTTTATCCCGTCAAAACAAATGTTCATCGACACAGCCTCCATACTACATGTCATATTCTGTTTCACTCGCTGTCTGATATGCAAATCGATCATCAGAGTATACACTTCGTACCCTCGCATTTCACAGTAGACTTCGTCCATTCATGATATACTGTTTCACTCGCTGTCTGCTCTGACCGTCGGTCATCAGAGTACACTTCGTACCCTCGCATTTCACAGTAGACTTCGTCCATTCATGATATACTGTTTCACTGGCTGTCTGCTCTGACCGTCGGTCACTGTCTGATATGTCCGGCGCTCATCAGTGTACACTTCGTACCCGCACATTTCTTCCTCACAGTGCTCTCGTTCCTCCAGCAGCTCTACGGGCTTTATCCCGTCAAAACAAATTTTTATCAACTCAGCATCAATACTATAAATTTATCGATACATTCATAATTTTCTTTTTCTCACTTTCTGATTTGCCCGCTCCTCCCTATTTTCAAGGCTACATTATTACTATAAGCTCTCTGACCTCTCCAAAGTACGTGACCTGATTTTCAACAAAATACATAGCGATACTATTTTTATATTTATTACTCTCATTTTTTCCCATTTTCTCGGAAAAATCAAGGTCGAATTATTACTATCTAGACGAGCTATACTACTAATAAATTCAATTGAGATTTTATTTATTTATGAACAGAATAAAAAGAAGGTTTTTCAAAGTTTGCTACGCTGCACTAAAGAATGTACAGAAAATCTTGAATATCTACACGACTATAATCTAGGTGAAAATTTTTTAAGTGGGCTTACAAAGATTGAATTACAGAAATAAATTTAATTGAGGTGTTATTTGATAAAGGGGGAAGTCTTTTCAAAGCTTTCAATGGGTATTGAGTGATACAAACTGTCTGGTGAACAAAGAAAGATTAATCTATAATACTGTTTATATGATGCATGTTATGAAAAAGTGATAGTCATGATGAATTAATAAGTTTAATAAGACAGAGTGCTGTCCGTGTTAGAAAAGGGCTGTGCACCATATATCCACAATGGGATATCAAATATACATCATCAATTTTGTTGCGCATCAAAAGGCGCCATTCATCTGTGAAACGATACATGATGGCCGTGGCGATTCGGACACATGCGGGCACACGTGACTGCCGTGACGCTGTGAGATATAGCGTGTATCCCAGCACGCCAGTCTTCAATGGAAGGACTACCTGGAAATGTTTCAGTTGTACAATCAATTTGGCATGTACAGTATGTTTTTCATGTATGTATTTCCCAGTGCACTAACTACACTCTTGTGTTTCACATGCTGCACATTAATTGTCACGAAAAATGAAATACATCATAGTTATTCCTCCCACACATATTTCTGGCTGGTTCAATTACATTACATACAGAGTGAGTTTGGTGTCACTGGAGTGTTAATAAGTACAACCATGAGCAAAAGCACCAAGCAATTGGTATTCATGACGGAGGGTAGTCGACAGCGATTCGCCATTCTAAGCATCTAATATCTATCATTATCATCTGTATACGACGTTTCAGTGGCACATTAAAAAGACATACTGTAAAACACGATATTTTCACAGCATGAAATTTTCACGATTTGGAGCCAACGGCCTTTAGTGCGGCATGAAATTTTTGCGAGTTGCCTCCAAAATTCAATGTGTATACTGTAGACAAGAACTTTCATGTGCATCTTAATTTCGCGAATCTTGGCCATTGTGTAATTCACAAAATTAGAATGCACGCGAATATTCCTAGCTTTACAGTATTCTCATACGTTTATTTTTTTCTCTGTTCAGTATGAGAGCGTATTGAATGAAACATGTAGACCAAAGTAGTAATTCCTGTCCTTTGCTGCTTTCTGGGCAGCGACACTACCACCAGGTTGCCCCTGGTCGCCGGCAGTGACACAGTAAACCTGTAATAAAAACTCAGGCTCTGAAATTCTGACATTGTTATGTTTAGAGGAGGATGACATTTAAAGGACAAGTTCACCTTCATATACATAAGGATTGAGAGAATGCAGCAATATTAGTAGAACACATCAGTGAAAGTTTGAGGAAAATTGGACAATCCGTTCAAAAGTTACGAATATTTTAAGTATCTGCGAAGTCACTGCTGGATGACAAGACTACTACAGTGTATGATGTCACATGCGTACAACTATATAAGGAAAATAAAAAGAGAATTTCACAAAACTTTACTTTTTGAATAAAGTGCACATTTCTTCGACTTGCTACTGACGTATGTTAAGGGTAATATTATTCCCCCTGCCTTCTGAAAGAGAGAAGTCAAGTGTTCTTTTGTGATGCGAGAAAAATGGAAATATGTTGAAGTTTCTTTATTCTTTCTTTATATCGTTGTACCGAGAAAAATGGAAATATGTTGAAGTTTCTTTATTCTTTCTTTATATCGTTGTACTCATGTGACATCACAAGCTTACTTAGTCTTTTCATCCAGCCGTGACTGAGCAGAAACTTCAAAAATTCATAACTTTTGAACAAATTGTCCGATTTTCCTCAAACTCTCACTGATGTGTTCTACTAATATTGCTGCATTCACTCAACCCACATGTCTATGAAGGTGAACTTGTCCTTTAATATCAGTCTGCTAGTGCACATGATCCCCCTCCCCCTGCATTAATAATCCCTTTCTTTGAGTTTAGAGTAGTTTGTAAATTGAGTTTTCAAGATAGAAAGGCATGGGGAATTAAATACTGTCATAGGTGCATCACTACATTACACAAAGGTCATTGATCTCTGTCCTTTGGCAAGAAATGTCGAGAAAAACACAGAAATACCGGCAGAAGCAAAACGTCGCTGGGGCGACAAGACCTCATATCTACAAAATGTCAAATGTTCAGGAGAGCAAAAAGACATGGCAGCCAAAGCACTACATCAAATGGGATAGCCTTTCCTTTGACATGCCGTGGTGGCTTCATTTCTGGGGTAAGATTTGGACATGACATCACTAAATCGATTATCTAACCGTTTATCTGAAAAAGTCATTTTCACCCAAATTTCAGATGCGAGGTCTTGTTGCCTCAGCAATAATAAACCTGCCTCTTCTGCTCCCACTGCATGAGCAAGGTGAATGAAGTCATCGACCAAAGTGCAGCCCGGCTTTGATTTTGATGTAGCAGGGCCAGTTTTATAATTAGGCCTACCTCTAATCAATGCCAGCCACTCAAGGCCAGCCTACGCCATATCGATTGTCTGATTGGCTCTAAAAAAAGACCAAAAGGAAAAGGGGAAAAAAGAACATGCTGCCGTGAGAGATATCTATTTAAACAAGGAATATTGGTGGTGAGAGAAATTAAGGGGCCTTTGGCTGATCGAGTGCTGTAACTATGACTGATATGGAATGTGTATTCATTTCACACTGTGTGAAGGGCAATGAACCACTGAGTTTGTGTAATTTTTATGTATAGGATTATTTGTGTGCATGTGTGTGTATGTGGGTGTGTTTGAGTGTGTGCATGTATGAGTTTGTGCGCTTATTCGCGTGCATGTGTGTGTATGCGGCTGCATCTGTGTGTCTGTGTGTGTGTCTGGATAGGTTTGTGTGTGTCTGTGGCATACACGTATGTGCATATTGCATGATCTCTGCAATACGATATTCATCCCATTGTGCATTGAGTGGTGTAACCCTGACTTAAAAAGGAATATCCGTCCAAGTCTATTATTCCCTGCAAAGGACGATGAACCACAAAGAGACTGTCATTTATTTGTCTGTCTGGCCATCATCTATCTATTTTTTTTTTTCAGTCTGTTCTGGACACACAATGTAACTATCATGTCAAAACCACTCACTAATATAAAAATCCCCCTTCGTCTCTCCCTCTCTCACACTCTCTCTCTCTCTCTCTCTCTCTCTCTCTCTCTCTCTCGCTCATCTATCAGTCTATCTATATAAATTCATCATATATATATATATATATATGTTTATTATGTGTAAAAATTGATATGCATACAAATATATGTACCTAACCATAAAACAACATTTATGCACATGCATACACACATAATCATTATGAATACACATACATTTTTCCTTATCAGATCTAACTAGATACAAAGACATTTCTCATTTTCTGGTTTCTATGTTTTTCATAGTCTTAATCAAGATTGGGGAATGATTTTGAACCTGTGAGGAATACTCACAAAGTGTGATCCAAATCTATCTACCACGTTGGTGAAGAATATAAAGACAGCCGGAGATGGTAAAAGATAAGAGAAAAAATACTACCAAAATTAATTCACTCAATTTGGGTGATATACAATCATTGGTACCACCCCAGATGGTTTATCAAATTTTCCCTCATGGTATTTCTGAGTAGTTTCAAAACTTTAGTAATTCACATCACTGATCACTGAGATATGGAAGTGTTTCTGAAAGGCATTCCCCATCAACAGTTTTGAACCAGATAAATTCTATTTACAGACACATTCCATTTCATCCATAAATTTTCTTACACAAATAATTAACATTTCAAATATACAACTACAGATCAATGAATAGTACAAATATTTGAAATTCAGCGTGTAGAGACTTTAGACAATATTTCATGATATGTACAGAATGGATTTAAATCAGTCTAGAATATGTCACAGTCATACTTGAAAATTAAGATTATGTGCGAGGGAACCTACAGACAAGCAGATGCTTCTGTGTAGGTCCCCAGAAAAGAAGTCTGATACAGACTCACACACACACACATACAAACTCAGCTTGCATGCAAGTGTCTATCTATAGTGTTCAAGCCAAGGAAAGCACCAGATTAACAGAAGGCCTATGCGATACAATTTTGCAGAAAGTGTGCTGGAAGAATGAAGACAACTACAATAGGAATGGATATGGCAAATCACGTAATGGCATGTACAGCAAAATGACACTTGGGCATAAACTTCTTTTTTGGGTGCAATGCATATGTCACTTTGTGCCCTAAAGAAAGGGGGCAGGTTTACCTGAGTGAATTCCTTACATACCGAAATATACTCACATAAACTTTCTCTCTCTCTCGTTTATTCATCTGTTTGTCTTGCTCTATATACAGTATATTTCTCTCCCAAAACGTACATATATACATATATTCCTATTTATCTCTCTCTCTTTTCTATTAATCTGCCTCTCTTGCTGTATATATTCTCCCTATGCATTTTCATGTAAGTAATGTACATATATATGGGTCAGAATTTTGAACGATGTACAATTGAGCCAAAACAAGGCAAAATTTAAAAAGTAGGAAATTCTCCAAATCATTCATCTTACCTGAAAGAGTATAACTCAAGCTTTAATATGAACCCAATTATACTAGGATTTTCCCAGAGGAACAAGTTTTTATTCACCGCTGAAGTTTACCATGTCCAGAGCAACGAACGTCCATAAGGAATAGTACTGCACATACATTTGAATACCATTTAACATAGTTTTCAAAGATCTGATTCAGTTCAAAATCCTAACGAAATATCTTAAGGGACATGTGTACGTGATTGCAGAATATTAAGCTTGTACTCTTAACCTGTACGTAATGGTAGACAACTGATGATTTAACTAAATTCGTCATTTCTGTAAAAATATTGCTCTTCCGCTCAACACTTTCTCCACTTTACGCGCATTTTACAGAAACTCAATATTTTCACCTCTTATTTCACTATCCTATACTTTAATCCTCACTCCCAAATAATAATATACCTTTTTAAGATGTATTTCATCTGGGCAGTCTCTATAACCCAACAAACATAACATAGTTTTCATCACGGAGGTTCGCATGTAGCTCACGGACGTTCGGAACAAACAAGACATTGAACAATGCAGCTCTCTTGAGTTGGAAACGCATTCTACTCACAACAAACAGCAATTTCATGTCGAGAACAAACTCCTCTGCAAAATCCTGAATAGATATTACCAATTCTCAATTATATAAGCTTGTTTATCTTCTCACACTGAGGAATCAAAGAAAACAATTTTTCCATCTCTCGTAAATGAACGTACAAACGTACGTGTAATCTCAGTGACGTAGTCCATCCTTGAGAACGAAAATATTTATCAAAATTTCGCTATCATGAAGTAAATATTCAGGTCCTAAACTTCAATAAAGTCTACAATGCAAAATTTGCTTTTTATATAACGAACGTGGTCACAGCTAAAATTATGACAAAGAATTAATATAGAAAAACAATAGAAATGTGCTCCGTTATAGAAATACGAAGTTTAGCTGGGGAGGGCAAACGAATACGTTAGGAAGAAATCCCTCTGTGTTTGCTCCTTGTGTTACACACTGTTACCAAGAAAAAATTGTGTTATTATATTAGGCAGAAATGATAACAGGTTCGATACTGCGAAGTTTCGTCATAACAAGACACAATAAGTCCATATATCTTTGATGGATGTTTGTGACTTCGATATTATACAATATGGTTTGTTATAACAAACCTTTTGTAGCGCGTCATTTCGGAGGCTCGTTATTCATACAGTTTGTCAATACGAAAATTGATAGAGTTCGTATAATCATGAAGCTTTTTTATTCGGTAAATGATAGGAATCTCCGAAGGTTAACCGAAAGGCTTATTAATTGGAACATGAAAACTTATGTTTGCTTATCCAAATGTGGAGAAACAAGTTAACAACTAAAATCCTCCTATTTCAAAACATCATAATAACCGTTTTCACCTAAACGAATATCAGACCCATTCCACTTTTAGAAGAACGGACCTAAAAATAATGATCCTTAATATCTATTTTTCGAAGAACATTTCTAATAACAAACCTCCTGAATTAACTACATTTTTTTTTCATTTTGGAATAACAAACCTTTGGACATCGGAGTAACGAATCTTTGGAAGAGCGAACGTATCAAAGTGCAACCTTAAACCTATTCTTAATCGTTACTTTTTTAACATGTGTTTTCAAAGTAGGCACAAAAGCACAAACAAACTGACGATCTCTCTGTCTCTTAAATGTAAAATGAAAAAAAAAATCTTGGAAAAAATTACAAATGAATATTGCTTTTCATTGATAAGTATAAAACAACACCATGTGATGATAAGCGGAGGATTTGTGTGTTTTCATCAGACAATAATTGTATACTGCATGATTTTTGCTCGCTTGTGACGGCATTTCGATGAATAAAAAAAACATAAACAAACAAACAAAAACTTCTCCAGAGGAATTTGGTATAACGGGAGTGCACTGGCAATTCTTTTCTCTGTGTGTTGGAGCTCGATCCCTTCTCTGTTTCTCAGTCATTTTCATTCAACTGCTTCCACGTCCTTTTGAAATTTTTCCGTTTCTTATACAACACATGCTCATTACAGACTTCTTCCGTCATTATCCTGAATGTGATTGCGTAGCACTTTTCGGATTTGTTTTGGTTTGTTCTGTTTTGTTTTTGTTTTCTGTTTGGTCGCAGCATGTTCAGGCTATTGAGGGAATGAGAGAAAAATCGTCATGAAGAGAAAAATAAGAATGAATTAAGGCATTTAATATCATGACAATTACAGCGAACGTCCGTTATGGAGACCAAAACTGGATGTGTTCTGTTTGAGACGGCAGCTACCACACTCAAAAGATAAACACTTAGAGCATCTGTCACTAAAAAGTGGCGCTGATCCTCTTTCTCCTACTATGTAATCCATTGACTTATTCAATCAACGAACATCCGTGAAAAAAACGTTTTCCGTTTGTTATTACAGGTAAATTGAGTGCTGAACGCTATTCATTTTCGGGTATGAGCGGCTCGGTGATTTGGTAATATTTTCAACTAACATTAATCTTATGTGCAGTGATATATTTGTAATTGTCAGAAATTTCCTTTCTCGGACAGAACGTCCGTGAGCGAAACTTTCAGAACCTGTAATAGTACAAATTGTCTCCAGAACCTCATTAGAAAGAAATTTAAACGCACAGAAATTACAGATTACGCAAAATTCCATTTTCCCATAACTTTGTTTTAAGTGTTTAGCTGTTTTTGTATAATTAGAGGGAAAACAAGCGTAAAATTGTGAGTAAATTTCAATTGTTTGTTCATCATGATCACATAACGCCTTAAAAATTCTGAAACTACTGCTCTAAACTCATTATTTACTTTGTAAAACTTTATTTGTCGCTATTCGAGCTAAAAGTTTTAAAGAATACAGGACACTTTCGGGACAAGTTATCCCTATCGGAGGGATTGCATACGTCACGGACGTTCTCTGGAATTATCACGGACGTTCGTTCTACTACTAGGGTCATGTTCCAGGACGGATAACTAATCGGCAGAGAGTACCTAGCCTTCCTAACTCTTTCAAAAATTTGAAAAGGTATTGTCGATGCAAATTATAAGAAATTTGACATCCTTACAACATATGTCTTGCCCAGAGGGGGATCAGGAGGTGAATTTTCAGAGAAAATATCAATTATTTGCTTGGTTTTTTGTGAATTGCATGGTCCAAAAACTGCGGACGAACCTCAGTCCGCTCCAAAAATGGCATGCAGCTCCTCGGCAAGAGAGCCAAAGGTAAAATGCACCTTCGCCATCAAAGCAAGATGGTGTCCCACTCGAAAACGTTTTAATCATCACGGACGTTCTTTTTTTCTTGGAGGTTCGTCTAAAAATACAATTTCCGTTCCTATTTGACAAAGGATGGACAGAAACTCAAAACAAACATATTATCGTGTTGCTAGATCTTAGTTGATTACGACTCAGAACAATATCGCCGATAACGTTTCATGGGCTACGATCTTTATTAGAAAATAGCGGAAGCACGTCCGTGACGAAAACTGAGTATAATTTTGCATAAAAGAATATTACGTCCCATGTACAGCCAGCAGACGTACAATTTTTGCAGGATATGTTCATTAGGTGGAACACCAAATTTTCGTATACGTTACAGTTGGGACAACAAAGTAGAATTTGCAGCAGCGATAGAAATAAAAGCATCACGGACGTTCGTCTGTTTAGGACTTTGATATTTTAATTGTTCTCTGTAATTTTGTACGTGCTCATAAAGTTCTTATAATTTTGTGGTACATACCCATGATATGTAAGATCCAGAACATGGTCAGATATTAGATGCCACGTACCATTAAAAATGCACATCATTAGTTTGAAAAACAAAAATTATTGTGAAAATAGCGTTTTTACCGTATTTTTACGCTTTAAGTCCTTGTGAAATGAAAAATATCAGGCAAAAGGCAACCAAACCATATATTTCCTGAAAGGAAATTTACCAATCTTTGAGATGACATGAAAAAATCTGGTTTCTTAGATCATCCTGGCGTGTTCTAAGGGAAAGAATGTCAGAAGGTACGAAAATTGGCAATTGTACATCGTTCAAAATTCTCACCCATATATCTATATACATATATGTAATATATCCCTATAAATCTCTCTCTCTCTCTCTCTCTTATCTATCCATCTGTCTGACTGAATATATTCATTCCCTATACGCACATATACACATATCCCTATTTGAAATCTCTCTCTCTCTCTCTCTCTCTCTCTCTCTCTCTATATATATATATATATATATATATATATATATATATATATATCCAAATAGGCCTATATCTATATAGATGTATACACCTCTATCTCCCTCTATATATACACCTTCATCTCCCTCTGTATCTCAATTTCTATATCTATAACTATATCTAGATCTCTATATCTCTACTTCTGTACCTCCATCTCTCTCCATATCTTTCCCTATCTATATACCACTATATCTTCATCTATATCTATCTCTTACTATCTCTACCTATCTCTTCCTCCATTACTATACTTCCATCTACCTCTCTCTCCTTTTTTCCAATCCCTCCCCCCCCCCTCTCTCTCTCTCTCTCTCTGATGTAAATGGCCTTGAATATGACTGCATCAACAAACATCACAGAATGCTGCACATGATCGCCATGGTTACGCATAGAATTCCCCGTTTCCTTTGTACGCAAGGATGAACTACTACTACTCATAACTGGAACAATATTCCCATAGTTTGTAAAGAACCAGTAGTTTACCACAAATGGCAGAAAAACATGTTACGTTGTTTGTTAACCCTGATGTTGCTACTGACATCACATCTGTATAAACTGTCCATGTCATTTTTCAAATGCTGGTGCTGACAGGGTTACGAACAGTAAGACCCATTCGAGACAGAGCCCTTTCCACATTGATGGTGGTAAATTGAAGTGATAACAGCGCAAAAGGTCACCATTCAGCACATCACATCACATCTACATGCATTTCCACTTTCACAAACTTAACACATTTAAGTCTTTTAACATAACTGGTAATTATCAACACTCACTAATACTGTTGTAAACAAGTCAGTTATACGATGAGGAGATTACCAATCACTGGTTCCAAAACAGGCTTTGCAACTTTAAAAATACACTCTTTAAGGTATGTGATATTGAAAATATGAATCTGAAACATGGGAAGGAGAACAGAAATTAGAATGAATAAAACTGTCTACAAAGCAATTCAGAATTTCTTTTTGATAATTTTAGTGGCACGATTTACTGGAAAGCTAACAGGTTTAAATAGAATATGTCCAAAGTGAGAGAGAGGAAATTGGTAGAAGAGAGAGGGAGAGATAAATAGATAGGAGAAACATAAGAGAGATGGGAGAGAGAAAAAAAAAACAAGAGAGATGAAAGATCAGAGAACAGAGAGAGAGAGAGAGAGAGAGATGGAGATGGGAGAGAGAGAGAGACTGAAAGAAACAAGAATGAAGTAAGTATATCACAACACTGGATTTTCAGAGAGAAATATTCATGAGACGAGAAATATTAATCTGTGTGTAGGAGCAGTGTGGTCTAGTGTTTACAGCTTCACACTCTGGAATTGTAGATTCTGGGTCTGCATCCATCCAAGAGCACTCACATTCTTGTACATAATCCTCAATCCCGATAGTCCCTTTTGTCCAAGGTGTATGATAATGATACTGATTTTAATAATAGTAATAATGATGATGATGATAATGATAACAATAATGATAATAATAATGATAATAATAACGATAACGATGATGATCATAATAACTATAATAATGATAATAATAATAATAATAATAATAATAATAATAATAATAATAATAATAACAAGCAATTGGAGGAAAAGAAAAAAAAATAAAACTGATAGAATAATTCAAAGATTCCTCACTGGTGAAATCTCACACAATTTTTTGCTATCACAAAGACGCAAGTTTGTTTGCTTTTTTTCCAATCCCACATAATTATCCTCACACAAAATTGGGTATAAAGTGGAAATTGGGAAGTTTTGACGGAGGAAAGATTCTACCTTTAACAAGGAGAGGCCCTCGGTAAAAGGGACGGAGTTCAATTAATTGCTTGTAATCATGATTACGCCACGCATCGGTGATCCGACAGACCGCATGCTCCAGAGTATGCAGTGAAAACCTAAGGTGCAGACAGGAATGTCAACATGGGTTTTTATCACCTCCAACTTTTCTCTCTCTCTACTTCTCTCTCATCTATGGTGACATTTACGGTATCCAAGGGGATATAGGGAGAGAGAGAGAGAGAGGCAGAAAGAAGCAGAGAGGACATAAGAGAGAGGGGGGATTTTGTTTTCCTACAGGGACTCAGTAAGTCTGTCAACAACTGACACTTTTCTATTTTGCATGAAATACATGTTGAAATATCCTTCTCTCCTTCTCTCCCTCTCTCTCTCTCTCTCTCTCTTTCTCTCTTCCTTTCTCTCCATCCATATGTTTATATACCTGATGAAAGAGATAGAAACATTTCCTCTATACTATCTATCCATTAAACTATTTTGCATCTATAAACTTTACAGATTACATGATGTTAGTATATTATATGGATTGTTTTCTAATCTATCTACACATACTTATAAGTCTTCTACAGCATATTTTTCTATTGACTAATCAAGTTTTTTTTTTATCATCTTTCCACCTGTCCTAAAATTAAGATGTGCCTTTACCTCAGCATCCATTTATTTACTTATCATGTGTTTCTAATCAATTGAAAATGTTAGTACAGTTTTTCTTTGCTGGTATGCTCTCCCCCCCCCCCCCCCCCCATCCAATAAAAAAGAATCCTCTCTGTTATCATTCAACCTCTCGTCCAATAAATACCACCTCTTTACTATTCTCCAGTATACACTTCAATTCTTGGCCAACAAGGTACTGACCAACAACACAAAACGTTTTCTGACTTCAGGGTCGGGGGCGCTTGATTGGTATTCCAGGAAGGAGAACTTCAGACGAGGTTGACGACGACCGCGGACTGACAAACGCTCTGCCGTGTTGTTGTCGTCCGCCGAAATGTCAGCCACTCGGGCACGCCAATTGATAGCCAATTGATCGGTCCAAAGACGGTCTGTCACAATCAAGAAGGCTTTCAAAAGGAGGAGGCTTGTCTTTTAAGTCTAGGACTCTTCGATACATCCCTCCTACCCCCCCCCCCTTCTCATGGCATTGTGACATGCAGATACAAAACTGAGCAAGTGGGGTGAAAGGGGTTAAGAGATGGAAGACCGGCTTAAGTGGCCTGCAGTGTTGTTAATAGTACTTAACCCTTTAGCACCTCAGGGTTTCTTGCACTCTTTACGTGTCAGCGCCTACTGGAGGAAGCGGCAAATTTCACACTGCTGCACTTTGCATGGCTTTAAAGAGAAAATGTATCACTTATCTATGAATATGATTTCAAAGAGTAAAGAAATGCAGGAATGAAAATATTCTTCTTTGCATATTTCTCTGAATAGGTGTATTTTATCATTGAAGGAGCATCAGTGCTTAATATATTCACCTAGAATCTAGACAAAGATTTGTGGCAACAAATGGATTAAGGACAGAGGTGTCAATCTCAAAATTTACAGAGTCATGAAAAACTTGTCTTCCAAAGATGACGTAGATAAAACCGTCAGAGGATTGCTGACAGAAGAAAGCGGGTGTGACTGTTACCATGGCAACAGAAACCCCAGAGAACTCTTGCCAGCACTGGATGTGGCCTTTAAGACTCATTGTCATCACATCATACGCTACAAATCCTGCTTACCAGCACAACATTGAAAACCCATATGTATGGGCACAGACCAGGCAGAAATGTGCATAAAACATATATTGAACAGTTTTGCTGTTCTTTCACGAATACATTGAAATGCATCCTATGACACATGAAAGATAAACCTTAAGAGAAAATTCTTCACGCTTTTATTATTGTGATTATTGGCCAACCTGCCAGAACATGGCTACATCCCTCTGGTTAATAAATCAGGCATGTATGGAGCAGTGAAAAAAAAAAGTTTTATTTTATGAGAACAATGGCTCACATGCATTGATATTCATCACAGAGTTTTATGAAGACTCTCTTGCATTTTCAAGGTCCTCTGTGTTTTCCTACTGATGAAGACATTGGATTACTTGATAAACATTTTTAATAAACACACAATCAGGTTGAATCATCACTCTATTATCCATCTATCTCTCCTTTTTTTCCTTACTAGATTCCTCTTCCTTATTTCAATATCTCCTTCCAAGCCTTTCTCTATCTTTCCAAACTTTTCTCTTTTATCTTTCCCTTCTCTTTTCCTGAATATATTTCTCTTCTCTTTTCCTATATATCTTTCTCTTCTTTTTGTTTCATATCTTTCTCTTCTTCTTTCTTATATATCTTTCTCTTCTTTTTTTCTTGTATATCTTTCTCTTCTTTTTTTCTTATATATCTTTCTCTTCTATTGCTTATATATGTATGTTTCTCTCCATATATCTTTCACTTCTTTTACCTATATATCTTTCTCTTCTTTTTGTTACATATCTTTCTCTTCTTTTTTCTTATATATCTTTCTCTTCCTTTGTCTTATTTATCTTTCTCTTCTTTTTTCTTATATATCTTTTTCTCCTTTCTTATATCTTTCTCTTCTCTTTCCTATATATCTTTCTCTTCTGTTTTCCGAGTGTTCTACCACCACTTTGTCTAGCTCTCAAGATATCCATTCTATACAGGCTTGATAGCTTTTCAGTAGGTTCCTCCCAATAAAATTGATAACATCTAGCTCATTACATAGACACTGTAATTCCTGTTTTTTCCCAGGAATTATCACACCATATTGGATCCTATGTACCATCAGGCTGCGGGTTGTATATTTACTTACTTTAACAACTGGTAATCTATACATGTAATTTTCTTGTCTGCAACACTTCATTATACCGTGTTACTTATTACAAGTTATGTTTACATGTGAAATTGGAAATAGATACAAACAAAATCAAGATGAGTTGCTCCATCCCTTTCTCTTAATCTTCCTTTCTTTTCCTCCTTGTTTTAAAATAAATTGTTTTTATCTCAGCCTCTCTTTTCCATCTTGTTTCTGGTTGTTGGTTGATTTTGTTTGTTCATTTTTTGTCCCATTATTCCTCTCTTGGAATTTCTCTATCTCTTCCACTTTTTGATTTGGGGAGTATTTCCATATATTTTTCTCTGTTCCTCTATATTCCAATCTTGCTGTTATTCTCTTTCTTTCTCTCTCTCTCTCTCTCTCTCTCTCTCTCTCTCTCTCTCTCTCTCTCTGTTCTTAATTTCTGGCTATCTCTTTATGTATCTTCCCATATGTAGGTCGACACATATTGCCACTATCTTATCTCTCATAATATTTCACATGCTGCTCGCATTCCCTGCCCTCCACTGTTTCAGACAAACTGCGCTGTTCGTTTGAAGGCCATCAGAGGCATGGAGGCACGTGTCTGCGTTCTGCTCTAAAACACCGTCAACTTCATTTGGTGCTGCCTGATGGTATCAGTCTATGGGAGTCAGGGAGAGTATTGGGTTTCACCATATTAATACCACCAACCACGTTGCTGCCAGATGTAGAACAATGCCATGACATTGGTATAGAAAAATCAGCATGAAATATACCATTTTTACATCCACATCATCTTCAAACGTCATCTCCAAAATACCGAGCTCTCTCATCCACCTTTCTGCATCCAGTTTGGAAGGTTAAGAGATGACTCAAGGCATCTTAGTGTCACCGCACATATACCCTTCCCCACAACATGATAAAGATGTTGCCCTGATTCTAAGGGCAGGCAGATGGAAAGTAAACATCTGTAGGATATGAAAATCTGTACAGTGCCTTCATTGCATACAATTACTTTCCTGTGTTGGGGCGTTGCTTGCTCTACATACGCGGCGGCGAATATAAAGCAGAGCTGAAGATGGGAGTAAAAGATAGAGAAAGAAGAATTGAGTGGAGAATAGAAAAAAGGCAGAAATTGGAGGATAAGGTATCTATAGACAAGAGGAGGTGTAGATTGTAGGATTAGGTATGGAATTGAGGATGAGGTTGAGAATGGAGAATGAGTCAAAGATTGGAAGATGAGACACAGACTTAAGGGTGAGAAAGACAATGGAGGATGATATAGGGAATATGGAGGAAAAGGTAGAGATTGGATGATGAGGTAGAGAATTGAGGATGATATAGAGAATTGAGGATAAGGTAGAGAAAGGAGGATGAGGTAGGGATTGGCAGATGCAGGTGGAGCATGAATAATGAGGTGGGGATTGTAGGATGAGCTGGAGAATAGATGATGAGGTGGAGAATGGAAGATGAGGTATAGAAGAGAGGATGAGATGGAGATTGAAGAATGAGGTGGAGATTGAAGGATGAGGTGGAGAATTTAAAATGAGGTGGGGAATGGATAGTGGCGTGGGAATGGTTAATGAGGTGGGAATTGTAGGGTGACGTAGACAATAGAGGATGAGGTAAAGATTGAAAAATGAGGTGGGGATTGGAGGATGAGGTGGAGATTGGAGGATGGTTTTGGGATTGGATGATCAGGTGGAGAATGAAACGTGAGGTGGAGAATGGAGGATGAGGTAGGGACTGGAAGAGGAGGAGGAGGAGGAGAGAAACGGAGGATGAGGTGAAGATTGGAGGAGGAGGTGGGCATTGGAGGATGAGGTAGAGAATGGAAGATGAGGTGAAGATTGGAGGATTAGGTGGAGAATGAAGGATGAGGTATAGAATGGAGGATGAGATGGAAAATCTAAGTTGAGGTAGAGAATGCAGGGTGAGGAAGAGAGCGGAAGATGAGGTAGGGATTGGACGATGAGGAAGATAATGGAAGATGAGTGGGAGGATGAGACGGAGAATGAAAGGAGAGGGGTAAAGTGGAAGATGACGGAGAGAATGGATGATGATAAGGTAGAAAATTGAAGATGAGGCTGAGAATGGAGGATGTTGTTGACAGTGGGGAGGGGGGGAGGGGGGGGCTTGAGAAGGTAAGATGTGGTAGCAAACACAGGAGTACATAGAGAATGGAAGATGACCTCCAAGTCTTGGTAATCAAGTGACAAGCCAGGCATGGTCTTTGATGCTGCTGCTACAGTAGTTCCAGTTCTCATTTCCCTGCCACAACACATGGTGGATTACAAAAACCCCGGCCCACACATACACCCCCATTACCAGTTTCAGGAAGTTATCAGTCAGGCACTTGGAGAGAGTAGACAGGTGAACTGTTCTCTCGTCAGTGAGTTCATATGAACCGTGCAGCTTGCCTACCAGAGTGGAGATTGTTTACCAGTCTGTTTTATGTGGGATGATTAATGTGCAACCAGATGTGTGTAGGAAAAAGAATGATATAAAAAAAGAGTACATGAAGGTGAACTTTGATTAAACCTTCTCAAATTCAGACACTTTTTGCTATCGCTATTGAATAATCTGTTGAAGTCTTCATGTGTGATCTCTTAGGAAAGATGAGGAAATACAGAAATCATATGAACCTTCTCCTCATTTAGAATGTTTCCAGGATACAGTATCAATGAAATCAGTCCAACACTGCAGATTATGTACCCTGAATTAAGAACTGTGAGCTACGAAATTATAACTTGCAACGATCTAGCATGATTATAATATGGCCTTCCAAGATCCAGAGACAAAACCTTTAGCAACTTGACATTGCCTCTACATTATCTTCTTTCCACTAATGCTGTCACTTAACTCTTTATGTGCCACGTTCGCACGCCCGACTCAGTCGACAGCGTGCCAACTTCGCATATTCTGCTCAAATGCACAAAGCCGCCCAGACCGATCGATAAATAGCCAAATGTCGCGGTACAATTAAAGCGTTTCTCGTGATTCCATTTCTGTCACATGTTGTTTGCAATTTATGTGGTGAGTGGCTATCAAGCGGTGTTCTCTACTGGATTTGCGAGTAAATTCTAAGTTTCAGGCTCTGTTTTGTGTGCAAAAGTCATGCCTCTACAATAATGTAGGAACTGGTCATTTAAAAAAAAGCGATGGTAGATTTGTCATACAATTTACATCAAAGCAAAGCTTGGAATATTCGTTACAACTTTGCTCATTACATGTCCAGGGTAACATAAATCTATTGAACTTACATATAAGATTTGAAAAGCAGAATGTTTCCCCAAGGCATGACTACATTTACTGTCTCAGAATAATGTGGCACACAGGGGGTTTACACCATGGCACATAAAGAGTTAAGCAATAACAAAAGAAGAGAATTATAGGCCCTACACAATTTTGCATGGACTGAGATTAATTTTTCACATTTTTCATCATGGACATCGACTTTAACAGCAGAGCTCAGGAAATTCAGTTATGATGAAAACCAGGAGAGGGAACTGTTCACGCCCCCGCAGCCCACACACGCACTGACATGTGCACACGAGGGCAGCCATGCATTATAGCTCTATTAACCCTTTCTGAGCCAGGGACTTTGGATATTGTGTACAAAGCTATGGGGTTTTCTGTGCTGATAGGGGCGGAAAGTACACAAAGGGTTAATTCTGTAGAGGGATGGCTGTAGGTAACTTGGAGGCATATGGGTGAAATATGTTACTTTCCATGAGACATTTTCATTCTAAAAGCAAAATCTTGCGTTACACAGTTTGTTTACAACAAAAAAAAAGAAATAATGAGATCTGCATACTAACCAACACCAAAATATATGACATCTTTTTTTTTCCTAAATTGCACTTAAGTTCATGGGTTATGAAGGACACATGGCCATAAAATGAAGATTTTTTTTTTTTACATTCCATACTCCCATGCTTACAATCTATTCATGCATCCCTCACTGATATCCATCACCCATGTCACGTTCCCACAACCTTCGTGCTTATAAAACTGAACACTAATGTGTATGCAATGTCAAGATTGCTTAGAAATAGCTACTTTGATCAAGTGACTTACATCACTTTTCATTTCCCGGTGGTTTGGAACATTGAATGTATCTCATTACACATGTTCACTGATGGAAAGAGTTATGTGTGTCATCCATACCAAATTACATTAAAGCTGACAAAACAAGAATGCCTTCATGGACGATCATGTCCATAAACAGATGGGGAACATGATGATGCTGGTGAGGATGATGATGAGGGTAAAAATGGTGATAAATTAATGATGATGGTGGTGACAGTGATGATGATGATGATGATGATGATGATGGTGATGTTAATGATGATGATGATGGTGATAGTGGTGATGTTAATGATGGTGGTGATGGTGATGATAATGATAATGATAAAGACAGTGATAAATTGATGATAGTGATGGTGATGGTGGTGGTGGTGATGATGATGATGATAAGGATAATGATGATGATGGTGATGATGAGGATAATGATGATGAATCCAGTGACGATGATGATGATGATGATAATGGTGATAGAGATGATGATGGTAATGATGAAAGTGGTGATTATGATGATGATGATGATGGTGATGAAAAAATGATGATGATAGTGATGATGATGGTGATGATTGTGATGATGATATTGATGATGATGACGATGAGAATGGTGATGGTTGTGATAATGATGGTGGTGATGATGATTTTGACAATAAGGAGGAGGAAATGATAGTCATAAACAACATATTTTGAGAAAAATCATCTGATTTTCACAATGCAGATTGTTGATTATCAAAAGTCTGTAGTATACTATTTGGATCAATTGCATTTTTATCACAAATGCCACTTGAACTTGTAAACACAGTCAAGCTGTAAAAAAAAAAAAAAATACGAACAGTAGCATAGATATATGTGAGACTGTCAACTGTACTTTGTGAATTTTGAGTAAAGTCATTTTAAATATTTCCACCAGTATAGATTTATCAACATTTCTGTTTATACATTGTACACGGATGCTTGTCTTCACAATGCCTGCTGGCAAGCTTCCTCTCTCATAAATCTTGAAAATAAATGGACCAAAAAAGTGCAAAGAAGGCTTTAGGCATTGTTGACATTTTAGTTTTGTGTCGAGAGAAGAGCTTCTCTATTTGTGGATGATAAATTGAGGATGTTGTGTGTATGACCTGGGCTTTAAGCACATTTGAGAAGTTCATGTACTCTTGTCTGCTTTTTTTTCTTGGCAAGCGTCCATCCCAAAGGTCACTAGAAGGTCAGCTCATCGATCACTGGAGGAGCGACCCGTCTCCCACCATCATCCCCTCTCATCATTTGTCTCCTGTCTCCGTGATGCTGCATGCATCCACCCTGGAGCAGGGACATTCACATCCAAATCACCCCCCTCTTCCATCTTCCAGCTCCCTCTTTCCCCCCTCTCCCACCTCCCCACCCCCTTCTACCAAGTTCAATCCTGAGGCATCTCCCCTAGCTCTTGATGACCCCAAGCTCAAGTCAATCGATGATGGTGTCCATCTCAGTATAATTCTCTTTCTGAAGATGGAACATATTCAAAACCAGGATACTGCCCAGAGAGAGAATACATTCTACCAAAATGCCAAGTCTGACCCAAGAGGCTTCGTCGACCGCATCGTCCCGACGTGACATCGCAACGTCACACCATCAATTTTCATCTCCTTACCATCGTTGCCCTCCACTACCGAGCACTCGACTACTGCCTACCAGACATGCACCTGCATCACACTGGGATTATAAGTCACTTCTCACCAAGTGAAACAGGTTATGGGAAGAGAGAGAGAGATAGAGAGAGAGAGAGAGAGAGAAAAGACAAACTGCATTCAACCTCCTGCAGTTAAAGGCTATGTGACCATATACTGATCTATTGAAACTCCTGGAGTTGGAGACTAGGGGACAATATGCCAATATGAATATATTATGAATAATAATGATAATCATCATCATCATAATAACCATCATCATCATAATCATAATAATCATAACAATGATAATAATAATAATGATAATAATAATAATAAGATAATAATAATAATAATAATACACATGTAGATATTGTTGATTCATCCATGCTAAAGCTAACATCTATTACCATTCAACATGTAAACTCATGTAACAAATTGAGAGCTATATTCGCTTTCAAATATCAAGATCCACATCTTGCTGCAAAAACAGTAAAGTGAAAGCAAAACAATGCCTGATCGAAGGTTACTGTGTAGAACAAAATATATTAAAGTAATATTGCAAGGTTTTGCTCTCAAGCTGCCCACTCACATGCATAAATAAGAAATCAATGTGAGTAATTCAAACTACATGATTGTTTACTAATAATCTATCAAAATTAATTTACAAATGCTTGGAATCAAAGAAACATCATTGACTGTGTGATGTCACACTGTCATGTGGTAAGTCTAAACAGTAATTGGTTTTTCCTTTCTTCCCTGTGGAAACATCCAAAACCAACATTTGTTTCTATCTCCACATAAACAAAATAAACACCTTCAACCCCTTCAATTAGAATTTCCTTGTAAAACAACGGAGAGCATTTACACCAAGAGTTATGCCATTACATTCACATCTATACCATAAAACCAAGATACTTTTTCAGAATGCATCCACATTTGAGTATCACAGACAAAAAGAAATAAAACACAAAATAGAATCGTGTTTCTTACTGGCAGCAAGAAGTCTGATAATCCATCCACGGAGCCATGCATGGGGTACATGAGAAGAGACTGTCTGGTCCTATGCATAATGGATTGGAGTGAATGTCTTATCTGACAGTGAGGCATGATGGGAAAAATGATTGTAGAAGTGACCCCAACCCACTTTGGGCTGCTCATCAAACCCTCAGGACTGTACACTGTTTGCTGATTGCCTCGAGTGTTGTACATATTTTGATTGCAGAATGAGTTATCTCCATGTTTGTTAATTTGAGATATTTGAGAATAAGGCTGCTGAAGAAAAATAAAACAAAGAAGATAATCACAATTATGTGATGTCTTTAATGATGACTTCCATGAATATTCCGTGTTATGTAACAAATAAAGTATCAATGAAAAGATTTTATTTTGCTCTACCTGATGACGGACTTATCTTAAAATGTCTAAAAATGGCACTTAATTCCTTTTGCAATCAAACTCTTCATATTATATTTTTTTAAATGAACTTTATTATTCTACATGTGCTATTCATTTCAACTCAAGTGATTTTATTTCCACATAAAGTAATACAAAGCAATATACATAATGCTCACATGAGTACATAATATTTTAAGGAACTTTGAATCACATAAGTTTCAACAAAACATATTTCTTACAAATCGCTTAGGAATTATCATTTGTGAAAGATATGTCCTGCATTAATCATGCATTAACTTCATGTTGGATAAAAATTAAGTCTAACTCAATTGAACTGAACTGAACTGAATTGAATCGATTTGAATTCACTTGAAATAAATTGAATTGAATTGAGTTGAATTTACTTTGAATTAATTCAATTAGATTGAATTGGACTGAATTGGATTGGATTGGATTGGATCGGACTGAATTAAATTGAATGAAATTGAATTGAATCGAATTGAATTGAATCAAACTGAATTGAACTAAAATGAACTAAATTGAACTAGAATTGAACTAAATTGGATTGAACTGAATCTAATCCCCCTTTGAAGCATAATCCCCTATTCCATATAAAGAGTTTGCTCGCAAAAATCGATAAGTCCATTTGCCAAATGGAGATATTTGCGATTAAAGGTCAAGAAAAATAAAGAGAATAATAAGAAAATTTTTGCTTCTTTTGACCATAACCTCAAAAATTTATCTTCATATTTAGTGACCAATATATCATCTGAAAGGTATTATTTTGTACTTTATGACAGAGACTGTACTTCAAAATCTTCAAAAATTGACTTATCGGTTTTTGCAAAGAAACCCTTCATATTGTGCATAACTTTGAATATTACTCATGACGAATAAAAAAAAAGCCATATCACACACACTATGTTGGTAGCAGACTGGGAGAATGATGGGTGTATGAAATATATATGGGAATGAATCAATCCAAATGAATAAAACATTTTTTTTTTTTTTATACAGAGGAAAAGAGATGAAATATGGAAGATTATTGAGCTCCCAGGGAAGCACTGAAAGGTTACAGAGAATTGGACCATGATGAAAATACCAGACTGGTACAGTGTGCACATCTAAGCTGAACAAGAAAAATGGAAAAAAAAAAAGAAACATGGTATAACAGTTATACGTAGTGGAAAATCAATTCCATGGTAAAAATTTACCCGAATAAACAGAGCTAACTTTTAAAACAAGAAGGAATTTCAAGAACATGTCTGTTACTGCTTCACCTTAATGGTATGTATGTATGTATGTATGTATGTATATGTATGCATATCATATGGAGACAGACAGACAGACAGAAAGGGGAGAGAGAGAAGAGGGAGAGATAAAAAATGAAGGAAAAAAAAGAATATGTGATAGAGATGAACGGAGATATATATGAATATTTACATATGTGCAGAGATGAAAAAGTGAGTTTGTAATGCATTATAAGCATCCAACAACTTTTAATAGTTGCACCAAATTTTCAACACATACATCATACACTTCTTCAGCAGGGTTTCATTAATGCATGTACATAGAGATATACAGGGCAAGAGAGAGAGAATATACTGCCTGACATTGAACAAACAAAACTTTCCAGCTTGTTTGGGGCTTTGGAAACTGGAATATATAAATTATGAGCATGTATATGTCCTTGATGTACCCAAATCATTACTTAATTAACTTAAAAGTAAACATTGACTAGATATGGCTTATATGTGCATACCTATGGGCACTGTCTCTCTCCTCATTACAGCAAAATTTCCCTGATTATCCATGCTAAGTTTGAGCGCTGCGCTTTTAATCTACATCACAAATTACTACTCAGTGGCAGACTGTGCACTCTTCTGCTAGCTCCAGCTGAAACTAATTCACCTGCCGTGATCATCCCCATAACTTTCCAGATTTAATAAAAAACCTTCAGATTTAAACATCGGCAGACTCCACACAAATTAGGATTGTCTAAACAGGTAATGATCTTTGCGTCATCCGTCGATGCGCCCAACCTTTTCTCCTCGGTTGAGGAGTTCATTGTCCCGGCGGCGTGGGAGGACATGATAACCTGAACGTTGGCAGCAAAACAGAGCACAGTTAAGTATACGCAGATGATATACAAATTACCGCCATGCATTCCTCCGGTGTTCAAAGGCGAGCCTGATTTAAGGGCATCAGACGTTAATGACTGCTACGCCACCCGACAAAAGGTTAGAGTCACGTCTTGCGAAACAAAGTCGATGTGACGGAGGGTAATTTTCTGCAACGGAGGCTTTGGTTTGATATCATCTCCTTACAGCGGCTTCTATGCCATCTTGTTCGGAATCTGCATGGCTCAGAGAATGCAACCTTTAACGGCCTTCATTGCTGAGACAAAATGTCACTGCCATGCACAGGAGAGACTTTCTCAGCTAGAGACCGTACCGCAGACCGGCCTTTTCGTAACAAAAAGATGCTGACATGTCGCAGCCACCGTGGATTTGACGTGAGCCATCTAGGAGTCTGCTTCTAACGCAGAGTGTCACAACCTTGTTTGTAGACGCATCAAGGTCTAGTGGTTTCTGCACTGTGCCTGCAATCAGCTGGTCGAGGGTTCAAGCCCTGACCAAGACACTCTTTACACATTGCTCCTCTCTACCTATGTGAGTGAACTGGTACCCAGTGTGGAAAAATGAGTTTTATTGTAAATAGTTAAATTTACGTCATAAAATGTGATGTGCTGTGTGGTGGCAAACCTGGCTAAGAATTCTCCCGTTTTGGGGTATGTGCAGGCCCAGCTGTGGATCATGTGACCAGATGAATTGTCAATGAATGGGATATATGTTTTATAAAAAATATCATCATTCATAGGCATTATTGTTATTTTCATCAACTTTTCTTTGTAAATCAAGAGACAACTGAGCCAGGTGAGAACCACAAGGGAATAAACATGAACATGATTAACCCTAAATCGGCTTTTGACTCACTTACTCCAGTAAGACAGGATTAAAAATGTAAACACAGAGATTAAATCAGTGTAAGAGAGATACGAGAGAAAAAAAAAATCCACATAATTGGTATACAGCATGAGCAAACAGTTTCTACACACATTATATCTACCTGATAATCTGATAGGCTTCTTTGTTAGACGGGCAGAAATTTTTCTGATAAGCCTGATCAATTTTCACACCTTTCTTCATATACCATCACTATAAAATCACTGTATATACTGTTCCAAAGAAAAAGAAAAACCTATGAGGTGCTGAGCAGTTATTGTACATTCCATACATACAAGAATACTCCTGTTAAGACCAACTGTGAACACTGGAAGCCTTTAAACTGGCATTAATATAATCTAAGCAAACTTCATATAGAGAAAAAAAGTAGATATGATAATCCGTCAGTTTGAATTCTTTGCATCTGCAGGTTATGTGGGATAAAATGATGACTTTGTTAAAGTTAGGTGGAGGGGGAGAGAGACTCAGAAAGAGGGGGAGTCAGGAAGAGGGGGGGGGAGGAGGGGAGGGAGAAGGAGAGGGTATAAGGAAGAGGCGGAGCTTTCTATGTGTGTCTGTGTACTTTCCCTCTGGGCGAAGATTAACCTCTGCAAACATGTGTGCTCCCCTATAACCAGAGTGCATTCACATAACTCTGCAAACTCCTTGCGCCCTCACCTCACCCCCATCACCATCCCTGTACTTCTCCCCAACATATTGAGTAATAATATAGCACACACATACACACACTCAACATACACCACCATCACCACCACCACCTGTGCAAATGCACTTTCCCCTCCGCCGGAGCATTAATCCCGAACACAATTTCGCTCCATTTGCGCTACATGAGTAGCATGTTAATGAGTCAGAAATGTCACAAAGTTCTTAACCCTTCCCCTCTCTCCCAATCCACCCTGCACCTGTTTCAGTGGGTTTTATCTACACTGGACTCTCTAAGTAACAACTTCCCAGGCAGAAGGGTGTATGTACCATGCACTGCAGTGTGGACTTTTAGCCCCTGCTAGCAACTCCAGTCACTCATCATAAAATCATATCAGATTTGCATTTCTATCTATTTATTTGATGTCTTAAATTCAGAGTAACCATAAAAGGGCACATGGCTTTTCAGCCAGTCTCATCCTATGGAATAACTTCCCTTCAGTTATGAAAAATGTGGCCTTCATTAGATTCCTTTAAAAATGGGTCTAATTTGAAAACCTACTTGCTTAATGTCTTCTTTTGATTACCAATGTCTTTGTTATTGGCATTTCTTATAACCTTCTCTTCTCTAAATTTTACTTGCACCAAGGGGCACTCTGCTGAGTGGATTTCATGCATTAAAATCATATAATTATAATTATTATAATTATTAACCTTTTGATGGCATGGCAGTCACGTACACAAACCAAGCCTGCTCTGCACCCTCTGGGGAAAAGGGAGGGGCGATACCACCCCCACCACCCCCCCCCCCCCCCCACCTTGTTCATATCACCCAACTGTTGTAGAGAAAAGGGAGAAGGTTTGCAGTCTGGGGATGGGATGATGTCTAGCGTGACATGATACAGCTGCCATAGATCAGGCTGGGCACGTGGGAGGAAAGATCATAACGATTGCTAACGACCCCGCCCACACAATATGTCAAAATTAATAGCTTGAAATCAGCAATCTGCTGGGGAAAGAGAGACAGACAGACAGAGAGACAGACAGAGCAACATAGACAGCGACAGAAATAAAGAGACAAACTTTTTTTTAAACTTTCAATGAATCAAACTTGATGTAAATTATTCTATGATCATTAAAAAACCCTTCCCATAAATTTTCCAGAAACCGTCTGCATGTAGCCAAGAAAAAGAAAAAAAAAGAAGAGTAAGAGAGAGAGAGATATGTTTTACTTAACAGTTGAATAAAAATTGTCATTAAGATGCATTCAATAAATCAATCTTGATGCTGATAATTCTGGCATTAATTACACTCCTTTATACAGTCCTAATCTTTCGCGAGTCTAAAAATGAGCTCAGGGAGAAAGACGAAAGAGCTCTAGACAGAGATCATTTTTTTCATCAAAACTTGTCTGCAATTTGTCAAAGAGGTGGATTAAATGAATCAATCTTGATGGGTATTATTCATTTATTATTAAACCCCTTCATACAGACACAACCTATCCAGGATTAATAATGCTATATCAATTCCAATATTTGTTATCATACATGAACCAGAAATAAGTCACTAGCCACTATAATACTACATAAGTTTGCATTCTCTTTATGCTCGGACTGCTTATGGTAGCTTATAACAAAAAGCCTATCACTATTTTGCATTCTCTTTACACTCCTGCTTATGGTAGCTTATAACAAAATGTCTACAGTTTGCATTCTCTCTTTGCTCCTGCTTATGGTAGCTTATCAATGACAAAAAGCCAAAGAAGGGTAATTTTCATCTATTGGTCCAGAACCAATTCTACGCCACCTGTAGAGTTTGTCTTTACTTGTACTACACAGTAATCTTCTTAAAGAAAAAGATGGTACATCCCCTATAAAAAAAAAATATATATATATATATATATGTATATATATATATTTATTTATGGAAGTATGTCTGCATATTAGTATGTGTATGTAGACCTACATATGGGGTGTGTATTCTGTATATACATGTATAGGAACCTACATTCACTCATGTATGTTTAAATGACAACATTAAATGCTAGATTCATATAGTCTATTTGTATCCATATCTGTCTGTGTCTATCTATATGTTTACATATTATCTATATTATCTACATACATACATAATATACAATGATATATCTGCATAATCATATACAATATAAAGATAAATGTATAGGTGTATACATTGATGTATGTACAGGCACCTACGCTCCAATCTGTGTCCTTTAACTCCATTGCTGACTAAACATCCGTGAGTCGATCGAGTCCTTGTATACGCAGCGCTATCTGCGTGTTGACAGCTTTCGTAAATGACTGACACAGCTTGCTGTCGGCACGCCGGATCACCGCCCGGCGTGTCGCAGAGAGAGCGCTGCACCAAGGACATCATGGCAAGGTGAGGCACGGCACGGCGCAACGAGTCGAAAGCGTCAAGGACAAACTTGCCCTGTCTCTCTCTCTCTCCCACATTGCGAGAGACGCAACCAGACATCAGCATCCAGAGTGATGTGTCAGTCTGCTATGTCCCATCTAGTCCCACAAAATAAAGTCTATGGTTTCATGTTGTATCTTTTATGACCAATCTATATCCCACAAACTACAAGTCTGATGGATTAATGTTGTATCTTTCTATGGCCAAGCTAGTTCCACAAACTACAAGTCTTAGATGGTTTAATGCTGTATCTTTCCAAGACCCATCTAGTTTCACAAACTAAAAGTCTATGGTTTAATGTTGTATCTTTCCATGACCCATCTAGTTTCACAAACTAAAAGTCTATGGTTTAATGTTGTATCTTTCCAATACCCATCTACACATAGCCCCACAAACAAAAAAATCTGTGGTTTAATGTTATATCTTTCCATGACCCATCTAGTCCCACAAACTACAAGTCTATGGCTAATGTTGTATTTTCTATCATTAATATCCACTGCTCGCATTTCATCAATAGCAGAACAACAAATTGTCTTTCTGTTGAGCCCTAATGTAGGGCATGCAGTGAACTTAAGAGGTGCCAATTAATTAATATAATGGGACACTTTCTGCAACATACAGTGCATTTATCCTAGGACTCAATGACTTCACACCAACTGCAGCGTGCGGCATCAGAGACCAAGGACATTAAAGTAAACAAGCAGTTGTGAAAGTGTGGCGGTATTTGTGACACAAATGCATTTATTTTTAGTCACTATCACAATGGGGGGGGGGATCGGTAATACTTAAATATAATCCTCTAATAACCCCTCTACTCCCATTATGGAAATTTAATGCAATGTAAAGAATACTTAACTTTGTAATAGAAATAAATTCTCACAGTGGCTTAGATTGTTCTAACAAAAATATGTTTTTTAGAGAGATATATTTAAGCGTCACTGTGCTTTACTTGCTATTTGACAAATACCTCAGCCATGCCTTTTCGATGATGATAAACACAAGATGTTTGGAAACTCAACTGATTATCAATTGATGCCCATAAATCCCCACTGTGGGGTAATAGTCTTCACAGTTGTCTCAAGCATGTTACTGTCCAAGTAAAAGAAAACTTAGGTGAAGAGTTGATTAATCCGTTGTGGACGAGTCCTGAGTATACTCAGGCAGGTGTCTATGGGAGATGTGTGTTGTAGCAAAATCAGCCTGTCCTCATAAGGGTTAACTGTGTGCTCAGCAAGTTTAAAGCTAAGTGTCAACGGACATCCAGGACTGACTAATTTCCAGTGCAATGAAAAAAAAACAACAAACAAACAAAACACAAGATGGATGCCTCCAAAAAGAAATGAAGCAAAACTTGAACTCATAAAGAAAATACCAAAGAAAACAGACAGTACTCTCCTCTTAAAGTGGTATAGTCTCGGTAGTGTAGAGGGCGCTGTGGATGATACTGCCGATCACCGTTAGCATTGATACGAAGATTACCGAAGTTGAGCTGTTATCAAGAGTAAAGTGCGTACGTGTTGCTAAGTAACGTTGCCTTCGCTGTCTTCTCTGCGCATCGGGCAGTCTGTAGTAATGCCAGGGTGCGTGCATATGTGCTTCTTATTATGACATCACAAAAGAAGTTCGCTAAAGCTGTTGATATCCCCCTCAGCCGAATCATGAGCCGAACTGTGATCGGACCACTGACTACAGTGAATCGGACTTCTTCGGACTCGGGGAAGTGGGCCAAAGCGTAAGCGCTAAAGAGGAGTCCATAGCGTAGGTTTCTATATGCAGGAAACTTGCGCTGTGCGTCCACGTACGCATTTGACTAAAACACCGGGACCATGCTCCTTTAATCCTGTGTCTTTCATTGCGATCTTAAGTTATTGTTTGTTTGTTTTTCGATTAATGGCCTGAAGAAAGGTTAGAGTCTCAATGGAGTTCGTTCATTCTTCATAGGCTAACGTATAGTGATTAGTGTGTGACTGTGCATGTGTGAGTGTGTTTGGGAGTGCGTGTAGTGCTGGTGCAAGGGTTATACATCCACGACATGCAAAAATGTGTCTACTTGTACCAGTCATACAGCGAATAGGTCGTACACTGCACATTATCATGTTAAACCAAGAATGCAAGCTCTCTACTGACTTTCAGCACCTCACAGTTTCTTCATCATTTATATTTACACAAATTTTAAAGGCTTTCTGCAGGAATCTATGGAAATATATCGGGTTAATCTGAAAATTCCTACCCGTTTATCCTGAATGCCTACCCGATTATCCGGTAAATATAACACGTATCGGGAACTGTTTTTCACTTTTTAAGTCAATTAAGCAGAGTACCCGATCAAGTGGAAGGTGCTGTACTGTGATGCATATTAAGAGGCAAGGAGATAATACAGACTCAATAAATTACTATCAAAAAGACTCTCTCTACCCAAACTGGATGAAAATCTTCTTGCAGAGTGGGCAATATATCATTTCATCAGATAACAGCCCTGGAAAACATATTCATCTTAATCAGATGTGGACTTTGCATGAGAAAAGCATATGTGAATGAGCGATGAATCATTAGTACTGGTATGATACACTGCAAAAAGTCTGGTGTTAAATAGTGAACACCGAGCTGGTGTTAAATTTTCGGTGCTCATTTATGGTGTTAAATTAACACCTCGGGGTGTCATTTCCAAATTTTAAACTGTTTTTTGAAGAGTTTCTTAGTAACTGCACTTCTTGTTGATTTTTAATTTAAACAAGACGATCAAGAATTTTACATTAAAATACTAGATTTTTGAAAAAATGTGAAAATAAATTTACACCAAAGTAACACCAGCTGGTGTGGTCTCTTATTGAAGCTGGATGGGTGTTAAACCATCGATATTAACACCAACAAATATCAAATCAACACCATGTGGTGTCATTTTTTAATTAACACCAGTACAGTGTCAAAATGGCACCAGGTACAGTGTCAAATTAACACCACGAAGTGTCAAGTGAACACTTTTCAACACCATCACAGTGCATTTTTAACACCTGTGGGTGTGGTCCTTTATTGAAGTTTGATTGGTGTTAGATTTAACACCTGTGGTGTTAAATCTAACATCGATGTTTTTACTGTGTAGCATCAAAATGCATCTAAATGACAATGCTAAAATGACTACAGGAATGACAGGTTGTATTCTCTCATATAATCACATATTACCAAACTACTGTATACCGCACATATTTATTTAGTCTAATTTCTTCCGCAAATCAGCAGTTTCCAACAATTGCTTGAGTGGTTAAATTCGCAATCATGGAGTATAGTCATGAACAGAGAAATGTATGCTTACATGTCACCCTTATGTTGGGATCAGAGATAATTTTTTTACATTGTTTAATTTGAGGAAAGCATCAGACTTGTGAAATTCAAAAGAATAAAAACCCCATGAAATATATGGAATATACAGTAATATACCTATTCAGTATTTTCTGAAGTTTGCCTCCCTAAATTTGAAAGTATAGACACAAAACAGTCATCATTTGATATCAGCAAACTTTGATAAACAGAGTCAGAATTTATCAAAATCATTCATGTCATTATTTCATATTTCTATTGTCAGTGTAGGTTTATTGTTACGAAGAGAAGTGCTATCATAGCTGCACTGCTCTTCGTAACAATGAAGTATACACAATCGAGACATGCTATTTATCCGGAGTAGATATGAATATAACAGAACACATACACACTCTCTCTTCTCTATCTATCTATCTGTTTATCTAACTATCAATTACACTAACACACACACACACACACACACACACACACACACACACACACACACACACACATTCTCTCTCTCTCTCTCTCTCTCTTTCTCTTTCTCTCTCACACACATATATATACACACACTGTTGCTGATGTGTGTTGGATTAACATTATTAGACTCAAGTGAATTCACATGCCATGCTGATTTATGAGCACATAGTCCCACTCATTAACATTTGTGTGGCATTTTGAAGGTTGTCTTCATTCGTAGGCCTATGTATCTGCAAATGCGCTTGGTTGGGATGATCAGGAAGTACAGAGAGAGAGAAGGGAGAGAAAGAAGGGAACAAGTGCTGTAGTCATCCTTTTCACCTTTTCATTCTTGTCACAGGAAGGAAGTGAGGGGAAGATCATCAAATTCATGTCAATGTTGTGTTTGTTTGTTTGTTTGTTTGTTTGTTTGTTTGTAAGACCTCTTTAAGGCTCTTACAGGTACTTAATTCCACTGCTAGTGATCTGACAAGTTTAAAGTCATTAGGTGATCCGAGTATCCTCTCAGATCACCTTCTGTATCTTTGTTTATTTGTTTTGCTTTGTCCTTTCTCTGTTTTGTTCTGTTTTGTAAATATGTATTGTTGATTTCTCTTATTTGTTGCAATTGTTGAAGTGCTTTGAGTCTGTATAGAAAAAGCGCTATATAAATATTTGTTATTATTATCTGTTTTTCATCCGCTGTACACGGAAAAAGATTACAGATTGTTCTAATCTGTGCTGTATCACAGTGGTCCTCACAATGGTCTATGGGTGGGATTGTGACATTGACATATCATTAGTGTAGATCTGCCAAACTTTAATCATGGCTATGATTCATAAGAAGTGGTCAGTGCAATCGCTTTGCAAGTTTCAGCTTTCAGCATACATACAAAAGGGAACAGTTATTCGCTATCATTTGATTTTTAATGACTGCACAGGAAAAGCAACACAGAAACTTTCAGTACCGGTACCGGTACCTTGTCTGCCAAAATGATTACAAGCTGTGCATAAACTTATTCTTCATATTTAAGCCGATAACATTGACTGTTGATTAAATTCATTATGATCAAAGTTGCAGGTGCCATTGACCAACAACTCCACCCAATCCTCCCCGCGCACCAAACCAACCCCTCTACCCCCCCCCCCACCCCACCCCACCCCCGACCCACAGTCCCAGCTCAGGTAATGAGTGATACTTTATTTAGGCTTCCGTGTTGACACACACACAGATCCATGTTACAAAAACCCCCAGCGCACCAGATCATTTTGGCACACAATGAGGACGACAGACCTACAGCGAGGAGAGCTCCGCGTCGAGGGAATGGCGCAGCCAAGTGGAACAAATTACCCGATGATACCCGCAGCCTCAACTACTCAGTACAGCTACATACACCACAAGACTTCAGTCAGGCATACTGACAATTTCCTTCCATAGCCCATTGTAGAAGAGATGCAACGAAGAGATTCGTGTCAGAAACTGTATAAGTTGTTATTTTCGCATACAGATATTTTCGCGAATGAGGAGATCACAGACATTTTCGTGAGATTTTTTTCTTTCGCAAAAGGACATCAATGCTAACATATAAAGTGCACTATTACGTATACCCGAGCAAATGGCAACATTTCCGTGTGTTTCCTAATTTGCGGTCCTACAGCGACTAATAGTTGGGCAATTTGCAAAAAACCCTCTTGAAAATACCAGCTTATAGGCCTAGAGTAGAGTGCATGGCCAATGATAGGCAGATATCTCAAATAATCGAAGAATTCATCCCATCGGAAGTTACACACAAATTCCATGTCCATATCTTGCCACTTACGTGCCATAAATGAAAAGTTTATTTTAAAAAAGAGCTAATACCATTCTTGTCAATTTGAGATAGACTGATTTATTTGTCTCCCTTGGGTTGTCTTATGAAGGGTTCCATGGCACTCGCTCCTGCTCCAGTTGCTCCTATAAAATATCTGCACGCAAAGCCAAATATAAAACCTACCCACAAGCATATTATATAACCCTAATCCTAATCCTCACATCAAACTAAACCTAAAACTCTATCACAACCCGAAACCTAATCCTAAGTCCTTAGAGAAAATAAGACCGGAGCAATTGTCACAGGACCAACATTGTCTTGTCACCCTTAAAAAGACAGGTTTTACTATAGCAGCAGTGGGATGTACATATTTATGTAATAGTAGCAGCATCAAACAAGTTTTAAGAGTATGGGGGTATTTGTAGTTGTAGCCAAAGTAGTAGCATGTATAAAGAGGATTACTATTTATGTGGAGCAAGTAATAGTAATAATAACAATCATAATAATAATCATCATCATCATCATCATAATAATAATAATAATAATAATAATAATAATTTATCTATGAATCACATATGCCATGACAAATGCATTTTTCATTAGAATTATGAACAAAACAAGTGGGTTTTATAATCTAAAGGTGTTTTTTAAGGCATTGAGGGATTGCTAACTGTGAAGAGTTTGGAGGAGTTGATTCCATAGTTTGGGAGCAATACATGAAGATGCTCTATCACCAAGTGTGGCCATCACCTTGGAAACGGGATGGTTCCGTGTGATACCTTGTAGTCATAGTACCAATAGAACCACAGCAAAAGGAGTGCTTGATCACATGTAGCACAAGCAGTGGCAGATATACCAATGAGAAGAAAAAAAAGAGTGAGCAAAAAGAGAAAAAGGTTGAAGATGGGTTAATACCTCCAGGAGGTGACCTTTCCTCCCACCCACCTCACTGGTATCGGTCCCCCAGGAACCGGTCTCAATGTTTTCTGTTAACCTTCCACTTCCCGCGAGATGTTTGTCACGGAGCAAACGCCCTGCAGCAAAGGTCTCCCCGTCACATCATTCCGCGCCGGCCGGGTGAATGGAGGCTAATTTGAAGGACGCTCATTACCTAATCCCCGAGGATTACGACCAATCCACTTTGAAAGCTTGACTGCCTCCCCTCATCACATGCATCAAAGATTTTCTTTCCTCCCCCGTCTCCTCCTCCTCCTCCTCCTCCTCCTCCTTCTTCTTCTCCTCCATCTTCTTTGCTCTGTCGCTCCAAAGCTTGACAGCCGAGATTCCCACAAGAGAGAGAGTCTTAGCAAGATCTTCTTACCCTCATCACAGCTGCGGCAAAAACAGTTTCATATATGTGGCGCGGCCTTCCTGACGTAAAGCCGATTACGACCACAAAAAACTACTCCCTAATGCTCTGCCTCACAAGGAACGTCAACAGTTTTTCATCGTCATTTTGACCCCGCCTCCCCCAATCCCACGATAGCTCATGTTCTCAACGTCATGATATCTCACACTCACAAATGGATGGAATACTGTATACACCGCATATTTCGCGAGGTTTTTATTTTTTGTGAATTTCGCGAGTCAGGTGCTATTCGCAAAATTAAAGACATGTGTAAATAATGACTCTCATCCCGATACGAATGTGACAAACATGTAAACATTTCTTCGTTCAATACAGTACTCCACGATCAGCAATTTAACCGCTAGCAAAATCATCATGAACTCCCAATTTGCGAAAATTTAGACTTGCTAGATATAGGGCATATACAGTATTGCAGAACTTAGGACATATTTCTTGTGTAGGTCAGTAAGATATTGATGCAGAATATAATCCTTCAGGTGCTCCTGATCGGATGCTTCATTTTGGAATAATTCCTGGATACTTCTGAACATTCTTTGCGCAAGGTGTCAATTAAGCAATTCAGTTTTAGAATCTTTGCTATCAAAGCTGATTAGGAAGAAGATAAGGATGCAAAAATTAATTTATATCTGACATGACAAAAATATCGCACTACCAGGTAAAAAGAGGAGTGAGTAAAGAGAGAAAACAGAAAAAAAAAGGGGCAAGCAATGTGCTACGGAAGACATTTTGAAATGGGAATTAGAATGAGGCATTTGCATTTAACCCTGTGTGTGCTTTGAATGCTGATTGTCACAGAAAACCCCATAGCATTGTACACACTGTCCAAAGTCCTTGGTACAGAGAGGGTTAAAGGGGATGGCTAGTAACCGATCAGTGGGAATCAGTGGGAATGCTGGGGGATGATTGTTCCAATCCGTGTGGGATTCATTTAGAGTACATTATATATCTATTGTTAAGTGAAAATGATTTGCTTCAGAATGGTCTCATATTCAAGTAAAGTGCAGTTTAATGTTTCCAGGTTAGCGTGCCTGTACAGTGATGGGGCGATCGAGATCATACAGGGGGTGGTACACAATATAACACAATAGATTATAATATAATGCAAAACAATACAATTCAATATAGTACAATACAATACAACACAACACAACATAGTACAATTCAATGCAATACAATACAAGACAAGACAAGACAAGACAAGACAAGATAATACAATTAATGTTTTATATGCTCTACCCATGAGTTCAGAGCGCTTACAAAATTACAGAAGTTAGAAAAAATAACAGACTCCAAGAAGTGGCATACACTGACTATACATTAACGAGAGTGAAATGATGGAATACAAAAATGACAACATTACATACATGTAGCCACATGGCATGTCGACAGGCTGTGCTAAATGACTGCTACAGTGACGTGGTTGTGAAGTGCTTGCTGGTGGTATTGATTACGCCTGTATGCAAATGAGACGGTATGACTAGGCACTGCGGTTAAGCTTAATTGGTTCAATATGGTAGTCATTACGGAGGAATTCGGGACCACTTTCCCCCGAGGACCGGAGCTATTCAAGGTGTAGAATGGTATCATTCAGACACATTTATTGATTGCGCCTTCACTGACGGCCAGCGATTCATTTCAGCCTGTCTTAAAGGCACACATCCAGTTTTCTTGGTGCCCTACATTCTTGCTCTACATTTTCTTTAGCTGTGGTTTTTTTTTCAATAGAAATTCAAAAGACTTGGGCAGGGGGAAATCATAATAATATTGGCAGCGTGACTATATCCTATTAAACATTTGTCAACACCTGCATATTTTTCTTTCCTCTCTCAAATGGGAAATAAACATATCGTTGACTTGTTTGAGTTTATTGTATTTGTTCAAATACTTAAAAGATTATGATCTGATGATAATCATAATGTGGATTTTAGTATGTACATTTTTACTCCAAGTGCAGAAACCATTAATTCATGAACGATTTTCACAGAAAACCCCGTAGCACAATTAATACACACTGTCCAAATCCTTGGCCATGTCCAAAGTCACTTGCGCCAGCACCCACCTCACTCACCTCATTCTCAGTACATCTAGGCTCGAATTCACGAAGGTGGTACAAATGAAACCATGGTTTAAATCATGGACAAAAACTATGGAGCGCCAAGTGTGGCATGGAATATTTTGTTACGAAATCATTATTTTGTAACGTAATGACAACGTTTTGTAACTAAATGAACATTTCGTCCACGAAATGATAATTTCATTAACGAAACGGTCATTTTGACAAAAAAATGACCAATTTTGTAACGAAATAATCCGTGCGACACTTGGCGCTCCATGATTTAAACCATGGTGTCATCTGTACCACCTTCGTGAATTCGGGCCATAGTGTCTATGCATTTTTTATTGTCAAAATGTGATGCCACAATTACTCTGGGTTTTTTTCTTTTCTTTTGTGTTCAATAAGTATACATGATGTATGTTTTACCCATTTTTTTTTTTCTTCTCTTTCAAGGCTGTTGTATCTTCAAGCTATATGCTTATTTGATGACAGTCTTCTGCATTCACACTCCAAATTACATATGCCACAATCCAGTCAGATCATTTGATTCACTTTATCCTGAGTGGTTCCCAATTGACGTAATCTCTGTCTATCTACAGCTATGTCGATACGGGACAATTTGTCAATCAGTTGCGATGAAAATACAACTTAATGCCAAAATCATTAATTTGCACAAACACAAGCCGTGCAAAGACAAGGGCTCCCTCTGGACTCGCAAGAGTGATGATAAACGCAACAACTCAACAAACGCTATCCAAAAAGCCTTTGCAAGTGCATTTTGATAGTGGGTGTTGAAACACATTTCAAACATGGGAAAGATGATAAACACAGCCTTATACATACATTTGTATGTCTATAGACAGTGGGGATGTAATAACACAAAATGGAAGTTAGGCGCACCTGGTAAAGTAGGGACTGCGAGCGACGGAGAGCGACACTCAGCGACGGGGACATATTGCGAGAACAATGAAGTGCGTCGCAGTATGTTTTCACTCCGTCGCTAAGCGTCGGTCAAAGCAGTACGCGCCATCATTTTGATGATACCGCGACGCTTGCCGACGCTTGCTGACACTTGCCGACACCCTCGAAAGAAGCTGTTGATTTTTTCTATGTTGCGTGACCTCCGCTCACGCAAGTGTTCGTTTTAATAGCGCCGACGTTTCGGGACATGGCGCTTGAGATGTAGCGAGATTTCTGAATGGTCACGGCCAGTGCTCAAATTGAATAGCGAGCGACGTGTCCAGACGCGCCTCTCCAGATTACAAATGATGTTCGTGATAGCCCGACGATGAGCGACGTGTCCCGACGCTTTCCTTTGTCTCAACATTGGTTATGAGTTGATTTGCGTTTCGTTTGGCTACTGTAAAAGTGGTTTCTTTCGCGTACAGAAACTTTCGCGGTTTCCATCGGTGCCGACTTTTTCGCGTGTGTTTAAATTCGCGGTCGGTAATGACGGCGTTGTAACAACCCACGAGTTCAAAAACGTAATTATGGGGTGTGATCTCACTGAACGGGGAACACTTTGAAAGTAGCGATCGAAGAGGGTTTATGAAAACACATGTAGGTCTACACTTAAACGCGAATGTATGCCTTAATTAGGCAGCTCCATACATGTAAAATTTTGCATGCATGAGGTGAGATCTTTTTTTATCTGTCAAGTGACTCAAGAACTAAATACAGTGTATTACGAAGTCGTCCTATTTCTCCCGTAGGAAAAAGTCAGAATGTTTGCCTTTACTTTTGGAAATGAACAGCGGCAACAATCGGCTCCGCAAGATGCTAAAATTAATGTCAGGTGTTTCATTTTAATTTTGGAAATGAATAATGGTAATTTCGTATGATACTAAAATAAATGTCGGATGTTTGTTTATACTTTTGGAAATGAATAACGGTAAGATTCAGCTCCATACGGTGCTAAAATTGATGTCAGATATTTGATTTTGCGATCGGAAATGCATAAGGATAACATTTTGCTCCGGAAGATGCTGAAATAAATGTCGAATGTTTGCTTTGACTTTCGGAAATGATTAACAATAATATTCAACTCCGTACGATGATAATAAATAAACGCCGCATGTTTGCTTTTACTTTCGAAAGTAAATAGCAACATTTGGCTCCAGAAGATGCTAAAATGACTATCAAATGATTGCTTTTACGTTCGGAAGCGAATAGCAGTAATATTCTGCTCCATACGATGCTAAAATAATTGTCGGATGTCTGCTTTTTAAATTTCGAAATGAATAACAGTAACATTGATTCATTAAAATTGACGTTTGATGTTTGCTTTGACGTTCGGAAATGAATAACAATTATATTCAACTCCGTATACGATGATAAAATAACTGTCTGATGTTTACTTTTATGTTTGAAAGTAAATAGCAATAACATTCAGCTCCGGAAGATGCTATAAATGCTGGATGTTTAATTTAACGTTCGAAAGTAAATTAGCGATAACATTCAGCTCTGGAAGATGCTAAAGTAAATGTTGAATGATCCCTTTGACGTTTGGAAATGAATACCAATAATATTCAACGCCGTGTGATGGTGAAATAAATGCCGGATGTTTGCTTTAATGTTCGAAAACAAATATCAATAACATTCAGCTCCGGAAGATGCTAAAATAAATGTCGAATGATCCCTTTGACGTTCGGAAATGAATAACAATAATATTCAATTCCGTACTATGATCAAATGAATGTCGGATGTTTGCTTATACTTTCGAAAGTAAATAGCAATGACATTCGGCTCCGGAAGATGCTGAAATAAATGTCAGATGATTGCTTTTACGTTCGGAAGTGAATAGAAGTAACATTCTGCTCCGTACGATGCTAAAATAAATGTTGGATATTTGCTTTTACATCTCGAAATGAATAACAGTAACATTCAGCTGCGTTTGATGGGAAAGTAAATGTCTGATATCTGCCTTGACGTTAAAAATGAACAACAGTAGGCCCTACTTTTCGGCTCCGTACGATGCTAAAATAATATTGTCAGATGATTCATTTCACTTTCGGAAGTGGACAGCAGCATATAACATTCGGCTCCGTATGATAAATAAATGTCGGATGTTTGCTTTTAAATTTGGAAATGAATATCAGTAATATTCTGCTCCGTACGATGCTAAAACAGTAAGAGATTGTTGCTTTTACATTAATTTTGGAAATGACTAACTGTATCAATCGGCTCAGTTAGATGCTGAAATAGATAGCGGATGTTTGCTTTCACGTTCGGAAATGAATAAGGATAACATTCAGCTCCCTAAGATGCTAAAATGAATGTCGGTAGTTTGCTTTTACATTTGAAAATGATTAACGGTAACATTCGGCTCCGTAAGGTGCTAAAATACTAGTAAATGTTGCATGATTGCTCTTACAATCGGAAATGAATAACGATAACTTTCGGCTCTTTATTGTGCTAAAACGTTAATGTCGGATGTTTTTAAAATGTCTGCAAATGCTCCCACTTTCTCATTTCAAACGTAAGATTTGACCACCTAAATAGGCATCAACTTTTAAGTAACTAACAGTGTGTGGGATTATTCCGAAGGTGCCTTAGTCTGAACACTCTTAATCCGGCACGAAATTTTATTTATTTATTTATTATGTATTTATTTATCTATCTATCTATTTGTTTAGTTACTCATTTATCTTTTGAGTTTAACAACGATTTAATATCGACCCCCGTTTCGTTTTCGAGTCGACGATTCTTCAAAAAACGATTCCCCCCCCCCCCCCCCCCCCTTGTTCGTCAATTTGGGATTTACGAGCCTTCGGAATGACTGTAACTACGTTTATTTTTTTTTTCAGTCGATTAGGGGATGGGGGGGTGGGTGATTCAGAAAATAAATGTAGAAGGGAGTGAAAATCTTGAGGCAAGAAATACAAGTAAGTGAAATTCTCAGTTTGATATCGTTCATTTTTTTTGCGTGATGTGTGTATTCTGGAAAGGGGGAAGGGTAATTCAGAAAAGAAATATATAGACGGCATCAGGGAAAATTTTGAGGCAAGAAATCAGTTTCTCAGTTTGACATTGTTAATTTCTTTGCGTGGTGGTTATTATTCCAAAAAGAGTCAGGTATGATGATACCGGATAGGTGTATATACTTATATTCCGATGGTTCGTTCTTCCGTATCCGAAAAACGCAAATTCCATGTTTGTTACTATAGTAATCTGAAAGTGTAGTAGGGTTTGTTAATCCGAACATTTTGTGACATTCCGAAGGTTCGTTAATCTGAAAATGGGAAATACGGTTCGTTAATCTGAAAACGAATAATGTGGTCAGAAATTTGTTTTGTTTTCGGATTAACAGCATTTAGAAAACCAAACCTTCCTTCGTTTTTGAATTGACGAATCTTCAAAACAGCAACACAGTTTTGTTGTTGCTTTTATTTTTTTTTCGAATAACGAGACTTCGGAAATTGCAAACTTTCAAAGTAACGAACAGTTACGATTTTTTGTTAATCATTAAAGCGAGTAGTGGAGGATAATTCAGAAAAGAAATATAGACGGGAGGAATAATCTTTGATTGATGATGATGTTGGTCATGTTTCTGAATGTTTATAGAAAAAGGCTGAGTGATCTGAGTGATGGTGATGATAAGTTATACTAATGCGAGTGTAAGACAGCTTGCAGAACATACTTCTTTCCCTTCCGGCCCATGAATGGTGCAAAAAAAAAAAATACATACACCTCACAACAAAAAGAACCACGTGCTAGCAACCTTCGTAAAGTTAAATCTAGAAGTTCATTACCAGCAAAGGGGAAAAACACAACAGTAACTGAAGCAAAGAGATTGTGTAGGCACTCTCTGGCATTTACGAGAAACTTGACACCCCACCCTTCTCCCCTCCTTGTGGAAAATTTCCACAAAACCAGGTGCCAGACCCAAGGTGCCAGACGAAAGAATGCGCGCACTGGAATAAACCGCGTGTAAATAGCCTGGAAATATCGATCGAAGAACTAGCTCATGAGTTGTCATCGCAAAGATCATGATTCTAATTATAGCCTTTCTTTTGACCGTTAGTAGAAATATCGAACAGTTTATTATTGTGTACTTAATTGAGTATTTTAAATGTTTACTGAACTACAAATTGTACAGGAAGGGATTGGTTACTCACAGAAATATACGAAAGGCCTCGTATGCCCACACAAATTCACTACGAGTATGTGATGCAGCCACTACCGGGTTAGACAGCAAAATCCTGACAATTTCACGCTCAAAACTACGTATTACTTTGGAAAATTTGAAGGAACTTCACCTACGAACTGTGAAGTTATTTGGCTATCAACATTCGTTCGTTTTTGTTTTTTCCTCGTTTAAAAGACATAATTTCTTCGTATGGAACGTAAACTGTTTAGCGAACATCGTTATGGCAGACTTTGTGATATCAGTCAGGGGGAAAGAAACTGGAATAGTTAAGATGTATAGAATCCAATAAATAACATGAAAAAGCCTGTAAATAACACATGACTACGTTTTATAGTAAACAATAACTGGATATACCCAAAACATTTTGCATTGAAAGAAAGATATTATTCAGAGGGGTGAAGGTTCAGATGCGAGTTTCTTCACTTTGCCTCCCTCTACAAATTAAATTTGTTAAGATCGCAACTGCTGATCTGTAAATCAACAAACATGTACATCTGAACTTACTCGTTGCCCTATTGTGATGTGGAGCGAGTTTTACCTTGCATTTTAAAAGGCGAGTTTTCTTTCTGTTAAATCATCCTCAGTAACTGATCTCTGCAATATTAATGTACGAGTAGGCCCTTTAGCTTCTTACTTAGTCTAAACACGATTTCAGTCGATTTTGCTATTAACAGTTCAAGTTTTTGCGTTTGTAAACGGCATTCACTGGTGCTTGCTTGTTTGCTTGCTTGGTACATTTCTGTCATGCGGCTGGCAGTTCGTGACTTATATTTTCCACCTCTCTTTTACGGTCAGCAACGATTTGATAAACAAATTCATAGGGTTCATCAACAAGATGGTGCACATAACGTGATACAATGCGTATTCAGCACATTGGCGTGGTGGCGTAGGAAAATTAATGAACAAGCACTAATCTGTCATTTTTTTACGCATCGCACTGTGTCTTGCAAGGAAGGTGTCTCAGTGACCCCCTACACCACAGACTTTCAAGTACAGTGTACAGAGTAACTTTGATCAGAGACAATTACGGCTTGCCGATTTCAAAACAGAATGTCCACGCCACGCCTCGTGCGAACAAAAGACGGATTAGGAGGCAACTCATTCACTAACTACCCAGCCCTTGTCGCTGCATAGAATTGCACTGCGTCTGGTCAGGCTTACTAGCAATTCCCTCAGAAGAAGGTGACGGGCACTCTCCGCAGAACTCTAAAGAAGTTCTGTGGCACTCTCTCGTTTCGGGACAATTATTTTGTGATTGAAAAAAAAGAAGATTTTTGGGAATGAACTGGATGATAACACATTTGCTCCTGCGATAATTGTTCTTGCATGTATTTTGTGCATGTGAAAAAGCGTTCGAACTTTGTTTCCAGTGTCCCGTGGAAACTCGATTAGGCATAGGAGATCCTGATGTAACAAAATAATACCCGATATAACAAACTAATTTCTCCGGTCCCAACGAATTCATTTTCTGTTTTGTATTGTTTATTGTGTACTGATAAAGATTACAAAGAACAAAATATGTCTGTCTCAAGATCTCGTCATAGCGAGTTGCCACGTGTTGACTTTGTATAATTTTCGCGTGGTGTTCGCTGCTGCAAACTTCGGCGAGGGCCTTTACTCATTGTTTTATTTCCTCTGTTTCTCATACCTCGTTTGGTACGATTTCTTTTGTTTAATGTCACTTTATTCGTTCCCTTTGTTTCGAAGTACCGGTATGTAAAAATTCTTTCAGGTGTCTCTCTGGTTACAGCTCGTTATTCCGAAGGTTCGTTATTCCGAAGGCTCTTTATTCCTAAGATTTGTTATTCCGAAGGTTCATTGTTCCGAATTTCAGATTCGGATTAACCAATCTTCGGAGTAACGAACCTTCGGAATAACGCCACAAACTTTCGGATTAACGAACCTTTTTCATTTTCGGATTAACGAACCTCTAGGTATAGGGAATTTGCGTGTCTGCGTCTGATTAACGACCCTTCGGAATAACGAACCTTCGGAATAGCGAACCTTCGGAATAACGAACAGCACCCGTCTCGGTTACTGCACATGTATTTTCGTAACGGCGATTTCTCCAATTTGCTGTAGTACTGCATATTTCGAAGGAAGTTCGATCCCAGCCTCTTCGGTGTGCTGTGTGATATTTTGTAGTGTTTGTGTTGTTGTCTGAGAGGTTGTTGGTACTTTGTGATTAGTTTGCTTAAGTGTTATCTCGAGTGATGATGGTGGTCGTGTTCCTAATTTTGATACGAAAAGGGCCAAGCGATGGTAATGATATTACTGATGCTGGTGTAAAAGACAGCTTGTTGAGCTACGTGTCCTCCGTCTGATTTCATTTCTCCCTCTTTCACTCTTCTTCTCTTCCCATGAATGATGGGAAAAATACATACACCTCACCTTCGTTAAGTTAAAACTAAATGTTCATTACCAGCAAAGGAAAAAAAAAATAAGGGGAAAAACACGAACGGATTGTATGCGGTCGAACCTTATTTAATTTTCGAATGAACGAACCTTCGAAATAACGAAACTTCGAAATAACGCCACAAAATGTTCCGATTAACAGACCCTTTTTCATTTTCGGATTAACGAACCTCTAGGCATAGGGAATTTGTGTTTCGGCATGTTACGACACCGAGATAACAGTCCATGTGAGCACCTCTCCAAGTTTACAGCCAAGGGACTTTGAAAGCTGTCGTGCGTGTCTGTGGGTGTTAAGGTAAGTTAGTAATCGACGCTGAAAATTATCGAAGAGTCCGTCGACGTTCAATCGACGAGGGAATTGCAAACCCAACGGCTGCTTATAAGGTACCACCAAGATAGGAAAGAATGAATTTTATGAAAACCAAAACAAACGAATGAACACGAGTGTGAGCGCTGGTACCAAGGTATGTTGTGATACACATCGATAATAACATTTTATTGGTGATGCAGTTATGTTCCCTATCTATATACATTACTTTTTTGTCTTAATACTAGATGAATGATGATACTGTTGATTCGTGAATGGACAGAGAAAAATAAATCGTGATGAATGAACAGTCACTGATGCCAACATGTGAATGTCCAGACCCCCTTCTTTGATGAACATTTTAAACCTTTCGTATTTAATCAGTGTGTATATAAAGACGAAATTTAGACGAAAAGTTTAATGACATAGGTTTAATACAGAATTTAAAACTGCTGTCATGAATGTGACAGCTTTGTAGAGCAGATCTATATCAGCAAGATGATGTTCTCTCTTTGAAAACAATGGTTTTACCAAGAATTACAAACAACGCACCAACGCGCGCTGGAAGATTAAATACTACGTTAGTATGCTTCATGATGATGACTACAATCGGCCTCGTATCTATACTTGCCACTAAATACAACTGTACTTAGTGGGTGCTGTTCGTTATTCATTATAAAGTAAAGAATGGCATTATAAAGTACAAGTGTATAAAGAAATTCGGCATTTTATATCCTTAACTTTTCCACAGCTGCGTGCAGTCACCAGCTGTCCGAAATACTTCCACAATCCCCTTTTCCGTTTCTCTGTCCAGCGTGCAGGCACTCTCTTTATTTCTTTCTTTCCCTTCTTCCCTTAAATGTGTGTGTGTGTGTGTGTGTTTTTTTGTTTTTTTTTTTGCTAAGGGTATTCCTTTCAATCGTATCCCCCTCAGTTTAGTCATGCCATGTTGTTGTGTCTCTGTTCTTTGTTTCATTTTGTCTTATTTCTGTATTATGTACATGTACTTGTACTTACAACAAGTATTTTTGAAGATATTTTAGAGTGGTCCACAATCTACAAGCAATGCTTTTTAGTGGACCCCTCAGTTCTCATTTTTTTATCCTTCAAACATAACTTTGTAATTCCAGTATGTGTGCATATCTTTGCAAGTTTGTTGATTACCATTGATTGTTATACTTTGTAATGTATATAATTATGCTTATGATTGAATTTGAGATTTACTTTGTGTTATGTTTTGTGGAATGAAAGAAAAAAATGAAAATGAGAATGAAATGAATCAAATCAAATCAATTCAAAATTCAGAAGGTTCGCTATTCTGAAGGTTCGTTATTCCGAAGGTTCGTTGATCCGAAATACGCAAATTCCCTATATCTAGACGTTCGTTAATCCGAACATTTGTGGCGTTATTCCGGAGATTCGTTAATCCGAAAATGAAATTCGGGAATAACGAACCTTCGGCATAACGAGCTATAACCTACTTAGTAGCACGTAAGGGACTATCACAATTTGCTGAAGGTCTCAAAGAACGCATTTAAGAGAAGAAAACGAATCACGTTTTACTTCCAAATCCGTAGTATTTAGAGTAACTTTACGCTTCATTAAGACATTGTAAGATAATGATTAATCTTCTCTTCTTTGTTTGCCAGTACAGTTTAGCGCTTTCTATTCATTAAAAAACAGCAGTCGCCATATCAGAGAGGGACTCCTCGGGACGCATGATGACGCAGTTAAGCAGAAAGCAAAATAAAATGTGATGTGTGTATGTAAATGGCGACGGACATCCAGTCGCTGGTAATCCAGAATGCGTCCGGCATGCAGGCATTCTCTACTTCATTCCCGGTCCACGCATTCTGCCTGCACTGAGAATGCCCTATTGTTACTCCCCTCAGCCTTGTGAATAGAGGCATTCCGTCGTATTCCGAGAATGGGGATTATAAAATCCTCTATTCAAGGCGTCCGGAATGCGTCCGAGAATGCAGACGCGTTATACTGAAACCATTCATTCACGAAGAATGATAGCGGCCTCGTGCACCTCTACTATTGTCTTTGACCTTCAAAAGAACTACACGCCGCCCTGTTGCGTTGTGAGAAAGAAAAGTCGCGCCATTATACACGTTGTGTTTCAGTGTGAAAAAAAAAATGAGTGAAAGTGTCTCTGGAAACTGATTTCTAACACAGAGATTTTGTTTTTATTCGATTTTCTGATTGGTATGTTGGTTAATTTGTTTTTTTACGATATAATACTCGTCGCCTAAAATTGCGTTTCGTACCGCAGTTCGATACATTCGTATTTTTTCTTGCCAGATTGAGACGCCAACCCTGTTGCTAGGAGGTACCTACCAGGTATACCGTCAGGTCTCGATACTAGCGGTGGCCCGGGGCCATCAAAAAACGCACGTCGGGCACCAGAATTTCATATACAAACTGTATGAAGATTTTGGTGGACCGATCGGGCCACCAAGAAAAGTCGGATGTTTGCCTTTATACTTTTGGAAATGAACAGCGCTAACAATCGACTCCATAAGATGCTAAAATAAATGTCGGATATTTTGTTTTTATTTTCGAGAAATGAATAACGGTAATATTCGACTTTATGATACTAAAATTAATATCGGGTGTTTGCTTATACTTCTGGAAATGACTACAGTAAGATTTAGCTTCCTAAGGTGCTAAAATTTATGTCAGATATCTGATTTTGCGTTCGGAAATGAATAAAGATAACATTCGGCTCTGGTAGATGCTGAAATAAATGTCGCATGTTTGCTTTTACGTTCGAAAGTAAATAGCAATAACAGTCGGCTCCGGAAGATGCTAAAATAAATGTCGAATGATCCCTTTGACGTTCGGAAATGAATAACAATAAAATTCAACTCCGTACGACGATGAAATAAATATCTGATGTTTGCTTTTATGTTCGAATCTGTAGCAATAACATTTACCGCCGAAAGATGCTAAAATAGATGTCGGATATTTGTTTTTAATTTTGGGATATAAATAACGGTAATATTTGACTTTGTATGATACTAAAATAAATGTCGGATGTTTTCTTATACTTTTTGGAAATGAATCACAGTAAGATTCAGCTCCGTACGGTGCTAAAATTAATGTCGAGTATTTGGTTTTGCGTTGGGAAATGAATAAGGGTATCATTCGGCTGTGGAAGATGCTGAAATAAATATCGCACGTTTGCTTTGACGTTGGGAAATGAATAATAATGATATTCCACTCCGGACGATGGTAAAATAAATGCCGGATGTTTGCTTTTATGTTCGAAAGTAAATAGCAATAACATTCGGCCCCGGAAGATGCTAAAATAAATGTGGAATATTTCCTTTAACTTTCGGAAATTAATAACGATAATATTCAACTCCGTACGACGATAAAATAAATGTCACATGTTTGCTTTTACGTTCGAAAGTAAATAGCAATAACATGCAGCTCCGGAACATGCTAGAATACATGTCGAATATTACAAATTTTCCTATCTGTAATTTGCCCGTTTGCTTCATGGTTGTGAGGGTAGCTCGTTAGCCACGCTGGTCTGTAATTTCATAACAGCCCTGTCGCCTTAAAAACGCTTTGTAATACATTATAGGTCCTGCAGTATAAGATCAGTAACTTGTAATCATTCGTAGTGACGTAGAATGCGTTTGTATTGTAGCATCAGCACTGATTTTCATATTATTATTCATATCAGTTCAATTCTGTTTGATCCAAATCCGGTTAATTTCACATGATCGGCATTTGAGGACAATTTATGGAACTGTGCAAAAGTATAGGAGACAACATGCTCAGCAGACGATTCCTCCTTTTGATTCCCCTCTCCCTGTCTCATTCCCTCTCAGCTCACTTTGATCTTTCCTCTCCCCAGCCCACCCGACAAAGAAGAAGTTCGGTACAATACAAAAACAAAAACTAAACTAAACTAAAACTAAAACAAACAAACAAAGGAACATGTGCTAGCTGAATAAATGGGAATGATACCTATGCCCCAGCCAGGCCAAGTTTGTGGAAATTTCCATGAAAGCAGAGTGGATCAATCAATAAGTTCGTGTTGCCTGCCAGCAAAGGAATGCGCGTATGCATTCCTTCACACCCCACCCTTGTTGTAAACCACGTGTAGATATCAATTAGACAGTCTGGCCTGGGAGTGGGAGTGAGCCAGGGACATGTCTCTAGCACTAGTCTTGAGTAAAAGCCCCTTTTGAGTTCCTGTAAACGTCATATGATACTGTTTTGTCTTTCTTTTCGCCTAAAAAAAAGCATATAGCGAACAGACCTCACCTCCCTGATATCATAAATGTTCACGTAGCCATGCAAAAGGATTGATTTATTCCTTCTCGGCGAAAACTGAATTAAATGTCCTTTGATAGAAAATTCGAAATCTAGCATGCCTGTATAAAGACTACCTTGGTACCTTCGCAATACCAGGCCAGCTAGAGATCCAGCCACATGTTCGATCGTTGAGAGCTAGCGAAGGAAGCAAAACGGTGAGCTAGTAGCGTCATGTACGTATACAAAATGCACCTCATTGGTGAAAGCGTGGGGCTGATGGAATGCATGCTAGAAGACAAAGGTTGTGAACCCTGGTAAATTAATCCTGTTGGTAGTGTTACCGTTAGGTTTTAACAGACAATAGAGAGATTAGACAAAGTCACCCTTATTGTTGATGCATTCTCAGTTTCATTCCGGAATGCCCGGCTTATTTCTAGGCCCTGTTAAGCTGAGCATTCCCAGGCGACGGCCGGAATGGGTATAGAATGGGCGCATTCTCGAGTGCATGCCACTGAGATAAAAGGTACAAAGTGTATTCCGAACGCATTCTGGAATACCAACGAGTGGATGTCCGTCGTGCCAGTAACAAAAGTTGTTGGGACCAGGGCTCGCTGGCCCTGTGAGAGATTTGACTTGCAACTGCAAATAAGTAATACAGTTTTGCCTGAAACTGTGCGTTGAATTAGAAACAAACGCAAATTGGCATTGGATTCGTCAAGGTTGCGTTCGATATTTTCCCTACGAAATCGAGCGTCCGCTTAGCAATGAACTTGCTTGTCGCTCTCGGGCGGGAACTTGCATGTGTTGATGCTTTACCTCTCACAACTACTGAAATTTCCCAAGCTCAGTGCTTAGATTATGTGCACTATACCACACGCTATATTATAACACAATACTTAATGCGTATCGGGGATTTTCGGAACGATATCGGGAGTTGTAACGAACGAGTAGCGCGAAACAGTAAATTCGCGATTTTTGTAAGCATCGGGCAGCAATTCTACCTTCATACTTAATGCCGAATTTGGTTCGAAACTGCACTGCTGAGGAGCTGAATCATGTCAGACTTCATTTCTGTAACCTAGAAAATCAGTAAGTGTAATTTTCAGGTCAAAACAGTGCGTAGCCCCAAACCCTGTTCTATTGCTGATGGCTTCTCCGCTTCGTCTGCTAGTAATATGTAGCACTTTCTATTCCATTTGATTAGCGAAGGTTGCGTTCGATATTTGCCTATACGGAATCACGCTTCCTTTTTAGCAATGAACTTCCTTGCGTTTAAATGAAAATTTACGTACGGTGCGGGGACTTGCATTTGATGTTTTAGCTCTCACAAGTCACAGCTGTGCTTCATAAAATTTCATCTCAAGCCCAGGGCGCAAATTGTGTGCCCAAGTATACTCGGACGCTGCACTACGTACACGCACGCGTATCGGAGATTCGTATGAGTAGCGAGCGAGTAGCGCGAATTAAACGGTAAACTCGCGATTTTTTAAAGCATCAAGCAATAGTATATTTATGGCATTTCCTCCTTAATACTAATTGCCGAATTTGGTTCGCAGTTGCATTGCTGAGGAGTTGAATCATGTCACAATTCATTTCTGTAACCTAAAATACATTAATTATTTTGCACATGTATCAGTAAGTGTAATTTTCATGTCAAAACAGTGCGTGGCCCCAAATCCTGGATTGCCGATGGCTTCTCCGCTTAGCACTATAGTAGCACTTTAGTTTTCTATTCATTACGAAACAATAGTCGCCATTCAACGAGGGACGCCTCGAGACGCATCGGGACGCATCGGTAGGGTAGAGGGAAGGAGCTTATTTCGCGGACGCAGCGAGACGGCCACCAGGTAAGCTCCTTTTCGTACATGCAACGGTCCACTTGTGAGGGCTCGTCTTTTACAAGTATACTTGGGAGTTAGCCGACGCTTTGCGACGCTCGGCGGCGCCCGCCGACACGCAGTCTAAACTAGTGACTGTACGCCGTCGCTAACCGTCGCTGGGTGTCCTTTGACGTCGGAAATTGAAAGAAATTTGCAGAAGCGTCGCACCGCGTCGCTCGCCGTCCCTAGTTTACCAGGTGCGCCTTAGAAAACAAATAATCCCAAAGATATGAAGGCAAGTGCTTTACGTAAACATGAGTGGGCGTAAAAACAAACGCAAAATTTTCCAGTCTTTCAGCAAAGCCACTCGGATTCAGATGGACGCCAGGAAAATGACCGCCCAGCTGGCCTTGGGTCAGTCGTCCAGCCATCCCTCCCTCAGCTTAGTGGCCAGCTTTGCATCATGGTCTATGCATGGAAGTCGAGATGAGATGTACCGCCCACCATGCAACACTGATTACACAGCTTGGCAGAATTGAAATCAGTCCAATTACAATCCATTGTATTCTTAATGCATAAACTATTGACTGAATTGATGACAAATTCAGAATAGAGTGTTTTGGGGTCGATAGTTCTCCAGCTTGGGGTTTCTGGCTGTTTTTATTTAAAACATAATCCAATTATGAGTTCTGATTGACGTACACAGAGCAACAGAGCAGAGTCATGACTAATCAATATCATTAGAGAAAATGGAGAATTTATGGCATTTCAAACAGAAATCAATAGTGTGAATGATGAAAGCAACTACAGTGGGATTCATCCGTAGGCAAATTAGCGAGATGCAAATCTCGTGATATGTATCACGAGCGAAATTTCGAGATTTTGTTCAAGTGGACACTAAAATCCTACCATTTATCATGATCGGCATGGTGATGCAAATCCCAAGGAATCTTGCGCGTAAATCCCAATAAATTGCCCCCTGGTGACTGAGTAAGTACTACCCCAGCAAATAATCTCAAGATTTTATATCCCATCATTCAAAGCAACCATCACAAGAGCGTGCATATCACAACAACCACTTGGACATGAAATTGTCTGGATTCACACACACACACACACACAAATTAGACTCGCAAAAAATATGGCATATATTGTTAGCTGTCATCCATATTATCTTATTGTTAATATGCAATTTTCTCGAAAGAATGATATTTCAAGATAATTGCATATGAAGTTTACCCATTTTTCAATCATGATTGCTGCACTGTTACGCCTGGCATTTCCAATCGTTTTTATAATATGTCAGACTTTAATTCTTACTCTAATGTGTGATGTTTCCATCAAATTATATTGTATTAGGAATTATATATATATGAGAGAAATTGCAAGAGAGCTATATGGATGGGGGTTTTTTTCGGTTGGCAAATACTGCTGTCTTTTACCATACGTACCTAAAGACAGTTTTGTTGAGCACATGCACAGTACTTACAGTCACCGAATCATCTTATATCACTTATATTGTGTGCAGAGTCAATGCTCGTAATATACATTGGTTTGGTTGACCACGCAGTCATTCAAACTGTCATAATTATATCAGAGAGGATGGCATATTGTAGTTTGTTTAACATGCCTATGAAGAAATGAACAAAATGAAATGACAAGACTCTATCAAATTTGATAATTACCCCAAAATGACATCAAATTTTAAACTGAAAATGTCACAATATGCATTTATAATGGAATGTCCACTATCAAAATTCATGACTGAAAATCTCAAAATCAAAAATGTGACTGAAAATTGGGATACATGACGGATTGGAAGACCACTGACAATATAGTACATCTGAACATTAATCATCACTCACCTGTGTATGTACTATATGATGCTACTGCCAATTTTTGTGTGTATTTGCGTGGGGGGGGGGGGGGGGGGGAGAGGGGAGAACTAGCACAAGATCGGGCTGATGGAAGGACAGCACTATGTCACTACTATTTGGGTAGCAGGGATGTTGCCAATTGTCATGATGGAGGGGAAACAGCAGGGGAGGGGGAGGGGGTTATAAGAGAAAGGGTGGGTGGGAAGGGTGGGGTGAGAAAAGTGATGATGCTGCTACTTTGGTATGCCACAGCTAATGATGCGGACGTAACAAGCATTGAAATGTCGCATAACTAACATGGCAACAGACACGGAAGATTACCCACATCTTGCGTGGATGACAATGCACGCATTTGCATTGCTGGCATACTGTGCCGAGTGGCACACAATTGAATTACAACTCCAAGGCCATTTATGGCAGAAAGGGAAGAAGACTAAAAGGGAAAACTATTTTTCCCATACTCTTATTCCCTCTGAACATCTGTAGAAATGTTGATAGGAACATATTTTTTTGTGATGAATCGGATAGGAAGAAAGACTGAGATAGATACATAGATAGAAACATAGATTGGCAGATTGATAGATAGATAGATAGAAAGATAGATAGATAGGTAGATAGATAGATATGTACTAGATAGATATATAGATTGATAGATCTAGGGACATAGATAGGAAGATATAGATAGAAAGATAGATAGATAGATAGATAGATAGATAGATAGATAGACAGATAGATAGATAGACTGATTGATTGATTGATTGATTGATTGATTGATTGATTGATTGGTTGATTGATTGATTGATGGATTGATTGATTGATTGATTGATAGATTGATTGATTGATTGATTGATTGATTGATTGATTGATTGATTGATTGATTGATTGACTGTATACACAGGGGTAGATAGATGGTAACTAGATAGATTGCTAGGTAGATAGATAGATGGAGTAGATAGACAGATAGATAGGTAGATAGGAGTGTAGATAGAAAGGCAGATAGGGATAGGTAGATAAAACGATGATAAATAGGAACATAGCAACAGACAGAGAGACAGACAGACACGAAAGTGGAAGAATAGAGAGCGGATAGACAAAGAAATGGATGAGTAGGTAGACAATATGAAATAAAATACAAATATCTTGCCCTCCCTCACTTGCATCATTAGTGTGGGGGTTGGGTTCAGAGCTTATTCACAGAGTTTTTAAAAGGGTGAAGGAAGTAATTCAAGCAAATACATTAAAGTGCATATCTACACAATGTTCAAGATGATGACTTTCATAACTACAGTAGTAGTATTCAAAGACAAGGATAGAGATTTCATTTAAAAAAGAATAATAATTTCTAAGATATGAAAGTCATGAAAATACTGAACAACAGATTACCCAAAGTTATATGACATGCCAAAATATTGCCTCCAGAATCAATGAAATATAATGTATATTACCCCCAAGTAGTCAAAGTAATCAACCTTGCTGAAAGAAAAGAATAAGAATATGATACAGTTTGCTTTTCATCTCACTACTACGTTTCTCAAACAGAAATTTGATCACTCACACAAATTGTGTTACAAATTTTGAGACTCGCAATACTGAAAATGCAGAAGACTTTTTTATTTCACCATGTAAAAAAAAAGGACAGAATCACATCTTACAGGTACTTGATTTCTTTTTCCAGATCAAAGAAGAGGTTGTGTGAAAAGTCACAACTACTTAAGAAACTTGAAAGACCATCAGAACCTTTTGCATTTCTAAAAGCTTGTGGGAAGCCTGTAAGGTGAAAACAAACATAGGAATATACTCTGTCTGTATCTTTCTAATTTCGCCGCACTAACACACGTTATTCCACCTCATCAATCTCTCCACTTTATATCCCATCGATTGAAATAAAAGAGCATCTTCTCCGAAAAGACAAGATCATCCCCCTCCCCCCCTTAAAAAAAGGGGGAATATTCCAAAATGCCAAAGACGAGGATTAAATTGAAGTCGCCAATCTAGCTGTCAAAACCCAGGATTCGGACCACCCATCTCAACTCCACGCATATTACCGAGGAAGAATCCAAGAGTAGATTACAGATTCAGAATAGACTTTTTTTTCCTTTAACTCCACAGCAGCTTACAAAGTAACATCACTAATTCCTGGAAAGCAAAACAAAACAAAATGTGACACTAACATTCAAACTGAATAGTTGAGCACCAAATGTCTATAAAATGTTTCCATGCACACAGACCATCGTGCACCAGGGAAATGGAAAAAACAACCTTACGGCATATGATAGACAAATAATGCCTCCGGCACCACTTCGTGGCAGAGGCATAATAATATGAAAACAATGACTGACCATTGCAAGTAACTGAATAATTCCAGCATAAATATGTATATGTGGGACAACATTCTGCAAATACGCTACATCCTTGCCTAACGGATATTGCACCAGTAATCTTGTTATCTATGTTTTAGGCTGGAGTGTTGTTCTTCTTTAACCCCTTCCATACTGAATTCTGAAATCCTCATAGACTTAATACACAGCTCACCAGGTTCCCGAAGTGAACGCGTTAACACTGCATGCTGCATGCCCCACCATACCAATTTTTTGTTATGGTTGCTTCAGCATATCTGGGGCCCGTTGCATAAAAGTTACTATTATGGTAACTTTGCCATCCAATGGTAACTACCATGGCAACAATACTCAACAGCCAATCAAAATCAAGAATTCCATGGAAGTTACCATTGGATGGCAAAGTTACCATAATAGTAACTTTTATGCAACGGGCCCCTGGAGCTTTATCTGCACACAAGAATATGTACATACATTTTGCACTATATAGATTATGGTACTACCATTATAAGTTAGCTGTTTGAAACTCAATAGTACCCATATTCATTTATTCCTGTAATTTGTTACTCTTCTGTGCTATCTACGCTTTCTACCCTCAAATTCTTTCCAATGAAGGGGAAATGATTCGAACCAAATGGACAGCATTTTCTTTCATCTCTGATTTTGTTGTTGTTGTATGTTTTTTGGCTAAGGAAAATATGCATCCATATGTAATTTTGTGCACAGAGCTGCTGTCGTTAATACCTACGCTTTAAGCACCACAAAGGCACACAGTGATAGGCAGTTTTCAGGCAATTTTCTCCTTCACTACACAGAGACTTGGATCCATGGGAGAGAGAAAGAAATTAGCTCCTCTTTCTAAGAAGACGGGGAGCAGACATTTCAGCTACGCAGTCCCACAGAGCTGGCAGTCATTTCGGTTTACCACTCATCATTTGATAAGAGAAATGTTTTGAATTTGAAGCCATTACCTCCTATTTACACCTCTCTCACTTTTTTTTTCTATTTCTTAATCTATCTATTCATCTATCTATATATCAATTTATCTGTCTATCCATCTATCTCTCTATCTATTGCTGGTATTGACTATATTTCTATGTCTCTCTCTATCTATCTACCTATCTATAAATCACTTTATCTCTCATTCTACCTATTAATCTATCTTTCTATCTATTTCATCATTCCTATCTCTCTACAAGTCTGTCATTTCATCTTTCTCTATCAAGCTGATAAACATGTCAATCACTATCTCTCTATCTATCACACTATCTCTCTTCTTATATATCAATCTATATCTCTATCTAATAATTTTCATTTCTCTACATGTCTATCATTCTATCTATCTCTATCAAGATGATAAACATCTTGATCACTATCTCTCTATCTATCACATTATCTCTCTTCTTATCTGTCAATCTATCTCTCTATCTATCCACAATATCTACCTATCTTTATATATATATATATCCATTTATCTATCTCTCTCTCTATCTATCTATTACATCATCTCTTCCTATCCATCAATATATCTATTTATTACATTATCTCTTTCTATCCATCAATATATCTCTGAATCTATCTTATCATTTCTATCTCTCCACTTGTTTATTACTTTATCTATCTCTATCTATAAATCTGATACATACATCTCAATCAATCAATGTATACATCTCTCTGTCTGCCTATATTTTTCTCTTTCTATAAACGTATCTCTCTTTCTATATATCTCTCTTTCTATATCTCTCCATCTCTCCTCGTCTGCAATATTTAGCAGCATGACCTGTTACAAAAGCCCTCATAAAACATTCATGTGCATGCACTAAATTAGTCTACAAGCCAAGCTGTGCCTTTTTTTCTCTCCTTCACTTTTGTTGGATTTTTTTCTCCAGATGATATGAAGACAGAAAAAAAAAGAGAGAGAGTTTGCTGTCTCATTCCATGCCTTTTAACCCTTTTTGTGCCATTGACTCAAACCTACATAAATGTCACACACAAACCTATGGGGAAGACATGAATGCAGCATACCGAGGATTAAGAATCGTTTCTCATCTCGTATTTGATTTAGGGAGGCGCTGGCCGATTTACATCGCGACTCGACTGCGAGCCGGGAGCGAGACTGTGCCGCGATAGAAACGTGGAAGTGACGGTTCCGCCCCCCACGCCCACGCACACCTTTCAAGCACTCTCGCTCTGAGCAGCTTTTTAAAGGGAGACTGCATGGTGATGCTGACATCTAATTCAAGTCGAGTCATGTTCTGATTTCAGATTTCTTCCATGATGAACTCCATTTTGAAGAGACAAAGGCAAGGTACAAAATATCATATCAATTAGCTTCATCTCTACTAGTAATTTTTGGAAAAGAATTTAAAACAAATCTCGTTTGAAATGTGAAATTGGTGAAGCTTAATTAGATTTCAATGTATTTGAAATATTTCTTTCATTTCCCCATACCTATTTTCCCTTTTTCCATACAAAAGGGCACCAGTCTAGGCCTAATTAATACCAAAGCAGTCGGTGAAAAACATACAGCAATCTAGTCATAGTAGTTTTAGAGTGACCTCAACTTAATAATCTGAATCTACTGGCTACATAACTACATACATGTGAAGAGGGAAAATTACCAAAAGTGAAATATTCTGCTAAACCTTTCAGTCTACACAATGAAGTGATTAATCCTTTGCTCATTTTATTAGGGTGCAGTTTCTTACATGTATATGTAAAAAAAAAAAAAAAAATGTGTACTTTTGGTAAAATCATCAAGTCGAAACTCGTCCTCTGTAAATTAAGACAAATTGTGCGAGAACATCTGCGCACTGAAAAATGCGTCAAATTAAATTCTCTACACAGAATGAAACACTGTCTGAATTATTTGTGGGTAGAGGTCATTACTCTATAGCAAGGTCAGCCAGTACGTGAACCACCTAAAAGAGGATAAACTATTTATATTACTTATATCTCTCTCTCCCTGTACCCCCTATCTCTTATTCTATTCTCTTTCTCTCTCTCTCTCCTATAAACTCTCTTCTCTTTTTTTCTCTCTCTCATATACTCTCTTCTATTTTCTCTCTTCATTTCCTATGCTATATTCTCTTCTCTTTCTCTCTTATATACTTTTTTATCTATCTCTCTCTTATATATACTGTCCTATGTTATATTATATTCTTTTCCTCTCTTTTGTTATATACTTTTTCTCTATCTCTATCTTATATATACTCTCCTATGTTATATTCTTTTCTCTTCTATCTCTCGCTTATATATACTCTCCTGTTATATCCTCTTCTCTTCTCTCTCTCTCTCTCTCATATATACTCTACTTTATCTCTTACATACTCTCCCACTCTCTCTCTCTCTCCCTCTTTCTCTCTCTCCCTTTCCTCTCTGTCTTAACCTTTGTGGCACACAGCACTTTGCCAGCGAGTGTCATCTCTCCTGTGCAACAGATGTTGAAGCGTTAAACTTCATTAAGCTTCACCGACTAATGAATTAGGCCACACCGGAGCACCGGGGACCCAAACACCTTCCCTTTATTCCAAGCACATCTCTCACAATTGCTGACGTATTTCATCAATTTTTGTTTCACCTTAGAGTACCGGGTGTAGGGGTGAGTATATAAGAGAGAGGGGCGGGGGATGCAGGGTGGATGAATGGAGGACGGGCTCCTCTAGTTGGAAAATGAATCACCATCTTACCCTCCATCCCCCTTAAACACCACCACCAGGATGGCATCTATGCTAATGATCTCTTTGATGTTATGTCCACAAGTGTTGGATGATGATAGGCATTGCATATGGCATACGAGGTACTTAAGGGTGTACGAGCACTCTATTATATATGTGCAATTACTATCAAGTCCTCCTCCTCGCGAACACACCAAGGAGAATTAATGAAATGATGCAGCTCAAGTGAGTGATGCAATACACAGCACTATCCCACTTCAACATATGACTTCCAGTTTGGGTGGTATTGATAGATCAAGCCACCAGAGCAAAATTTGCTTCTTAAAGATACTCATTCCATTCCATAATTGGCTTTAGAAATAATTGTCATTCACTTCATATGATTTATTTTTTTCAATACATTGTTATTATGTGAATTAATTCAGGTTTTTTTTTATCTATTGGACCCCTTTGAAATCAGCACCTGCTGAAAGGGTTTCCACCCAAAATGAAAATGAATTCATCGTCTGTGTGTGAGTGTTTGCGGATGTATGTATGTGTGTTCAATCTATAGAAAGTAGAAAGATGGGAAAAGGCAGATTGAAGTTGTAGAAACAAGAAAGACAATTGAGGAAAGGCAGAAATCTGTAGACAGATACAAACTAGAGAGTTGAAATAAATATGTAGTTGGGTAGGGACAGATAACTGGGTAAAAAGAGAGATAGAGATTGATAGAAAGATAAAGATAGAGAGAGAGAGAGAGAGAGAGAGAGAGAGAGATAAGATAGATTAGAGTGAGAGAGAGAAGGAGAGATAGAAATGGAAAGATGTGTAGGATGTATTGATTTCCATCATGTCAAATTTTCCAAGATGGCCAGAAAATTGATTACCTGTCACTGACATGCTGTTTCTTAAGATGATGAGGCATATCTGAAAAAAAAAAAAAAAAAAAAATCTCAGCATTTGGGAGACACACAGCGTCTGTTCGTCATGTCTTTAAAAAAATGTCATTTGTCCCAAACCTGAGTGGACATCAGCTGCCGATCAGCTGTTTGAATAATGCTTTTAGTGCGGAAACATTACCCCGCTTGACATTTCTGACATATGGCCCAATCATGTTTGCCCCCTGGACGTATTAGCTGAGGAGTGTACATTGTATAAGGATGTGCGTCATGTCATTTGGTTAGCCACATGCTCTGTGCAAATTGGAACCAAAGGCCGCGTCTGCGAGTTTGCGCTGCCTCAGTCGGGAACCGTCTTAAGTAAACTCTATCATATCAATCTTCCATTTTATCCACTCTTGCCGAATGCACACCAATTTGCACATGATTACGTGTGTGTGTTTTACCATTTGTAAATCCATACATCAAAACTTTTTAATGATATTAAATTTTCCACGCATTTTCTTGGAGTAACATTGGTACTTCTAGGCCAGTGGTCTCTTATCTCGTTCATCATCTGTTCCATGTAATGCACCCACTGTATACGCCGAATATTTCGCGAGGTTTTTATTTTCGCAAATTTTGCGAGTCAGGTGCTATTCATGAGATTAAAGACATGCAAAAATATTGACTCTGATTCTAATGTGAATGTGATGTACGCGTGCATATTTCTCCATTCAGTACAGTACTCCACGATCGCGCATTTAACCACTCGCGAAATCATCAGGAAGTCCCGATTTGCGAAAATTTAGACTTGCGAAATATATGGCGTATACAGTAGTTTATTTATTGTTCACTGTTCTTTCCTCTTTTTTAGCATGTTGAGATTTAACCCCCCAAAAATGGGTCTGTTCACACATATTAATGACATTTTTTAAAACATGATTTTTGCAATGCAATAAAAAAATGACTAAAAACTTATCTGAGACAGCAAACTTTTGTCCAGTCTCTGTGAGACGGACATTTCAAAACACAAAATTTCCTACATCAACTTCATCTACCTATCTACCTATGTGTCTATCTATTAACCTACTTGAAGCTTGAAGTGGTAATCCCTTTTGCAGCTCACTCTGGAAGCTATACCGGGATGATGTGCATGTGTGCAGTCAGCGGCTGACAGTGATTAGGAAAGTATATTTACAATAAAAAGTGTGAAGTGCAAGTAAAAACATGAGCGGGCTTACAGGAGCCTGAATCCAGGGGGAGCTAGCTGCATGCTTCTAATGATGGGGACAGCAGCTTCCCGGAAAGTAGCTGGGGAGGGTGTAGTAACAGCTACATAAGATAGTTTGTTCCAGATTCTGATGGTGCGTGGGTAAAAAGAATACTTAAAGGCATCTACATTTGCGTCTGGAATGGTGAGTTTTATGGAGTGGTCTCGTCTACCAATGAATAAGGCTGGGGTAATCGTTGGTGGGAGAGGAATGTCTACGAGGTTGTGGTATATTTTGAAGAACATGGTTGCTTGTGCACAGAGTCTATGAGTATGGAGGAGGTCCCACCCCAGGTTTGACACGAGCTGCGATGAAGATGTGCTCTTCCTATAATCACGATGAGTGCAGCTAGCTACAGTAACTTACCTGTATATCTATTGCCCTATTATACAAATGAAATAAGCCTGTGCATCACTTGTGTTGCAAAATGGGCCCATAAATTCTTGAAAAACAACCATTTTCCCCCATCATGCATCCAGTACACCTATTCCGCTATATACAAGACTTGAGCCATGCATTCAGATTTTACCGGACGCATGGCTCAGTGTGGATCAGTAAAAATCAGTGCATGACAATTGACCAATCAGATTGCAGAGATTCTAAAGCCAATCTTATAACTTTAGCTGTATCTATCCATCTACCCATTGTATTTTTTTGTTTCTCTACATCTTTTAGTCACTTTTAACATTTTGTATACACACTACCCAATGAAATCTGCAACTTTTGAGTTATTTTTGTTTTAACCCGTTGAGGACGAGTCCCGAGTATACTCGGGCAGGTGTCTGTGGGAAATGCGTGTTGTAGCAAAATCAAACCGTCCTCAACGGGTTAAAAAGTCAATTTCTTTGTCTCCATGATTCACTTGCCAACATCGTCCTTGCTCTTGCTCTCTCTCTCTCTCTCTCTCTCTCTCTCTCTCTCTGTTTCTCAAATCAAGCTGCATATTCCTTTTCCTCTGCTGGCATGTCTGAAGGATAAAGAGAAGATAAACATATAATTCCGCATCCCTCGTGTCTCCCATCTACGAGATTTGCCGACACGCCGCGCTCCCTAATCCCCCACCATCTTCGGACAGCAGTGCAGAGTAGCAGAGGATGATACCGCATTCCTGTAGGGTTCCCATGGCAACGCTCGTATCCCGCCATGTGTATCAGAATCTTATCTACGCAGAGCGGCATGCCAAGCAGAGTCTACATCTTGTGAGAACATTCCATTCTCCGGCTTACAGAAAGATAACAACCACAAAGATAAGTAACAAATGCATTTGTGCACATGCAGCCTTAAAAAAAAAGATTCCATCTCTAACCTGTAGGGACTACTGTGCTTTATTCATCCATAGGCATGCATGTAGGAGTACTTCCTTTGGCATCTACTGGCGCAGACATCTGGGAACTAATTGTCCATGAGTAAGGAGTGTCTAATTCCCTTAACCCATTGAGGACAGTTTGATTTTGCTACAACACGAATTTCCCATAGACACTTGCCTGAGTATACTCGGGACTCGTCCTCAATGGGTTAATCCCTTCTGCATGCATCGATCACCATGGCCTTCCTGTGGGACTGAGGCACATTATTACACCTGAGTGGGCTTGCTACATCACAAATTGGTCACTTTACAAATGTTAAGGAGATTGCATAGTTTTGGTTAAGACCTAACTTCATGTTTCTAACATTTTTTGGTGAGATGACGAGAAAACTGAAATGAAATATGAAAGAGCATGTAATTCCATGAGGAATTCCCTGTTTATTTGATGAAAAATGGTTTTGAAATGGATGAGATATTCAAAACAGAGTGATCCTATAAATAAAGGGTGTGACTCACCTTTTATTGTGATTGTTTTGTTTTATTTTGTTTTTAGATATTTGTCTCAACCATACCAAAACCCATTTTCATCAAATAAACCTTGTATTTATTAAGTGGTTTCTTGGTATCTCACAAAAATTTACAAGCCCAAAGCTCATCTGCACCAATACTATACCATCTCTTTTATCTAAAGTAGCTAGGCATCTTCTTCAGAACATAACTAGTGTACTACTACCAACAACAAAACCGACAGATTTAACTTACTTGAATATCATAAAAACTAATTAATGACACGATAAAACCCACTGATGGCTGCATCAACCTTTTCTCCACCAATAGTCAAACAACCTTGTACAAAGTCTATCAGTTGCATAACCTCAGATTGAAAGGGTTAAATCTACCTTACTACCATGGTTCTACATAACTGTGACTTGTAAGCACACCACTAAAAATGGCATCACCACCTGCTTCAAAAGACCACCAGCCGCTTTCAACTGGCAATAAACTCCCGGTTAATACCAGGTAAGCAATATATTTGTCAAATGCCAAGCAGAACAAATATAAACGCAGGCAGTGAAAGCATAGGTACTAAAATTTGCGCCCATCTGGCCCACATCCTTTGTGTAAATGCCACCAGTCGGCCATCGCCTCGTCACTAACGTCACACTCGTTTCGCACCTTTTTCTGGGTCGTTAAAGCGGTCCTCCTGCCCTTATGCCTCTCACGTAGCATCCGCAGTGAATGCAGAACCGTTGAGGAGAGACGCCAGTGTGAATGTGAGGATATTTCCTTTATCCTGCTATTACATAGAAGCATTAAAGGCACTCACTGTTTATTCATGCTTCCAGCTTCCAAATATGAAAGAAGTATTGATTATCATAAAATAATCCCTATTCTCAACTATCTATAGAAATCACAATGGAAGATTTTTGTTTGTCATACATTCTCTTGAGTATGTTATGCACAATTATATTCTTTTGATAATTGTTATTTGTACTTTTTGTATGTACTGCAGGTGGAAAGCATATTTCCCCAGTCTCACTTGTAGACAATAAACATATTCAGTTCAATTCAATTCAATTCATTTCAATTCAATTCAATTAAATAACCTGAGCTGTCTTATCCTACATCCCATCAGCATCTCAAATATGCTGTAAATATCATGCTATGATAGAATTAGGCATGACTGATAAATACTGGATGGTTCAAAGCAGTGATATGTAATATATCTTTTTTTTTATGACAAGATTACCAGGGACTTGATATTTCCCATAGACACTAGTGCTAAAATTAACTATTCCATAAACAAGTTCATTAGCATGGCACTTTATCAGTTTGTCAATCTCTTTGGTAGTGATACAATAATTCTCAAACTTTAGTATGATGGATTGGTATTTGTTTTCTTTATACATCTAATCATTATCAGATCAGTTTTGATAGCAAATTTTAACAAAGCCTGATATTGTAAAGTCACGATTAAAACACCAAGTGTCTTCAAGATTCATTATAGTCCAGAAGTCAATCCTTTGCTGGGTGTTCCTTTCTTCAAATTGGCAAATCCATAAAGTCAGATTGATTAGATTCTGCATCGGGGGGGGGGGGGGGGGGGGGGGGAGGGGGGAGGTCAGTTAAATTTTGCTTTAAAGACATTATTTACCATTTGCAGATGAAGCAAAAACCCAGCTTTAGTGACTTCAAAGTAGTTCTAAAATGTGAGCTACGGATACAATCAATGTAAAACATGTTAATCAGTATAATCAACATTAAGTATTGTTAGATATAATATACAAAGTGTGGACAATAGTTCTAATAAAAATAGTTTAGAGAATGACCCATCTACAGTTACAATTGTATAGTTTAGTTAGATAAATAGTGATATCTCCTTATATTTTAGGCTTTATTGCCAAATTCTTATATGGTAGGATGTTTTGTGAAGAACTGACCTACACGTATGCATCAAATGTGATATCTTGATCATTTTTTATATGATTGCTCTCAATGAATTTAGAGATAATTTTTCCTTTAACCTTTACTGTGCTTTGTGTATCAATTGACATATGTGCTGGAGCATGCTTTCTTGGCAGATGGGTAAAGATGCCTTTAAATTAATTCCAATGTGAACAGAGATTACCTAATCCCCCTAATCCCCATTGTGTCACCATGGCCTTCCTCTCAGACTTCCTGTTACCTGCATGCTGCAAGGTTAACCCTTTCTGTGCCAGACACTTTGGATAGTATGTGCACTGCTGTGCTTTATTTTGTGTCAATCTGCATTCAAAGCACAAAAAGGGTTTACCTATGAACCTGTGACAACCCCTTCCTATACCAGGGACTTTGGAGAGTGTGTACAATACGGTGGGGTTTTTTGTGCCAATTAGCATTCAAGGCACACAAGGGGTTAACAAGTGAATCTCACTGTCTACCACCACCCAGAAGAAAGCGGCTTCTTGTTCAATGAGCTGTAATCCCCCTGTAATCTGAAAATCTATACTTAACGTCCTTTTAACTCGAATGAATGGAAGAGGTCGATACATTGACTGAGGGCCAGGCTCCTATGGAGCGAGATAGAATGAGAGATACAGATATACATAATGCTCCGAAAGAGAGAAAAAGTCATACCATATAGAAAGGAACAGAGAAAAAAACACCTTGCTTAATGAAAGTAAGTACAGAAAACTCTCTCACACTAATGCAGACTATCGTACATTTATTACTTTGTACTGTTTCACAAAGAGTTGACTTAAAACCTTTAATAAATCCCTCATTGCAGAATGAAAGAGAGTCAAACTGACAGATTTTAACTTGAAAGCTAACTGGTGGTAGACTGATTGATGTGTGCACATGGTTTACTCTTTTTTTAAAGAACATTTTTTTTGTTTTAATTCCTTAAAAATCAAGAGAACAAGGATTCATTCTTCAATTGGCATCTAGACAAGTGACATTATACGAGAGATGCTTTGAAACCACTCCATGGTTTGAATGGCAATACTACGCTACAAGGACTCTCTTTCCGGATTCAAACACAGCTTCATTTCCTGAAGTCCTTTGTCATTACTCTTACTCCACCCCACCCCATCCCCTCTCCTTCCTTTTTACCCTCCCCTCCCACTCCCCCTCCTCCACTCCCTCCCCCACCAACTCTTCCATTCCGCCATCTTCCCCATAGCAACACACAAGACAACCGAACAAGACTCAGAATATAACAAAGGGTGCAAACACACTTACCTTAATGCCTTTTTGAAGTTTTGCAGTTTTGTCCTTTCTTTGATTGCTCAACTTTCCCCTTATCCATATCCTTTTCCATCCCTCATCTTTTCACTGACTTCAGAAGAATTCTCATGCAGTCACTCACTTTCCACCTCCTTCCCAATATCAGCTCTACTCGGAATTAATTCTGCAGCTAAAGGAATACCCACTGCTACCTTCTCTATCTCCCACCCACCAGTATCCCCTGCCATCTCGACAATCCCTGTAGGCTGCGTTCACATAGAAGTACTCGGTATTCGCTCTTCGCTATTCGCTATTCAGGCACCGAGTACACCATCACCCGCACCGTCAACTCACCATCTCATGCAGTGAGGATTTCTTCCTCCTACATCCCAGCAAATCTTATTAACAATAATTCTAAACTACATCAGAATGTCAGTCTATATGCTTATTTTTGCTAAAGGGCAAATCCAGACCAAAAGTGTCATTATTTCATAAACGACAGACAGTATACGCTGCAAGAAAATCGAACAAGCTCGATTCCCACTTTGCTATACTATGCGCAGCTATTCGGTACTTTTGAATAGTGCCCTCTTTAATATGTGAACTGGTATGAGGAAATCGTTCGATTCAAGCTATTCGCGTGCCCTCGAAAAACGAGCCCGAATACCCGAATAGTATACTTCTATGTGAACGCAGCCTTAAGGACTAAACACCACAGGCTGTACCACCATATAACCACAGCTCTTTCTACTTCACAAGCCATGGAAAGCCTTACGAAGCAAATCAGGAAAATAAGATCAATGTAAAATTGATTCATAAAAGGCTGGTGACTTTTTTTTTTTGCCTCATCCTCATGTTTGATTCATATCAAAATCTACCACCCACTCCCCTCCCAATACAAAAATCAAACAAATTATGAATGCTACATGATGTTGCTGAAATACAAAAATATAAACAAATATAAAAGAATATTATATATATTTGACTGACTCTATTCAAATCCGCCACCCACTCCCATAACACAAATATGATCAGTGAAAAAATAGATGATGATGCATAATCTTGCTGAAATACAGAAGAAACAAAACTATATATTTTGACTCTATTCAAACCTGCCAGCCAGTCCTCTACAAAAATAGAAAATGATAATAATAATAATAACAATAATAATAATAATAACGATAATAATAATAATAATAATAATAATAATAATAATGATAATAACAATAACAATAATAGTAATAATAATAATAATAACAATATTAATTGATCTATAATTAGACTGACAAAAATATCTATAAATATAGAGGCCTTATTGTATGATGCAAACAAAATGAAGATGTTTTGCACAGAGCTCACAGAATTGCATGATCCTTTATCTTTATCTATTTCAGCGAAACCTTAGTTAGACAGGAAGGAAAGAAGTTCAGTCTCTGCGAGGTAAACACATCACACCGGAAGAACAAGGAAGGAAGATGAGGAGGAGGAGGCGCAGGATTTCTCAATGTCGTTGCACGACTCAAGGAGCCATTTTCCACGCAGTCCACGGTAACCCCACCACCTCCCCCCTGAGGGGGTATAAATATCAGCCCTGTGTCATCACTGAGTGCATTAAGAATCCAGCCATTAGCTCCTGTGCGCTCTGTCTTGTTTAACCCCTCCACTGCCACACAGTATTTCCCTCAAATTGAATACAATCCCACATTGGACACAAAAGATGCAGCAAAACAAAAACTGGAAACAAACACCCACATTAACCCATTGAGCACGGACTGATTTTGCTTTGGCGCATATTTCCGATGGACAACTGCCCGAGTGTACTCGGGACTCGTCTTCAATGGGTTAAGAATGGCACACATTTCATTTTCAACCTCTTTAAAGAAAAGAAAGAGAAAACATACAGTATTAGACAAATTAGCATTTAATAGTGCATTATGTTCTGCTTATAGAAAAAAAGTACCAGTTTTGTTTTTCTCTTTTTTTTCAGGGGATAGGTAAGGGGCAGTATCTAAATCTTATATATTCATCATGATCATGTCAGAGAAAAAATAATCATACAGTTATCAAAGATTAAGTGGTTTCTAATAAAGTCTAATACAAAGGAAATTTCCACACAAAAAAAAATCTTTAGCATTTATATCTTGTGTGAAATAGCTTAGTAATACATTTGTAGTATTTAAAAAGCAATGCACAGATTATACGTAGCATGTTGGTGTTTTGCAACATATCTGTTTGTGTGACACCTAGGAAACAAGTGTAAGGACATGCCTTATGCAATCCCGTCACCCCCCCCCCCCTTGCAATTAATTCCTTTTATGCCTCCTTGTTGGTGGTTTTTTTTCTATGTTATCCCTCTCTTTGCCATCCTTCACATTTTTTTTTTCTACTTGCTTTTTTTTCCTTGACTTTCTTTTTCTTTTTTCCTCTTTTTTACCATCTTTGTTTCAAACCCATCTAGCAGGTGTAATGGACAGGTGTTTCCACACAACACTGTGCCCTATATTATTCATGCGCATTCCAGGGGAGACATTTTACGAATATTTCTATTGAACGCCCTGCCATTACAAAGCCCTGTGTGAAGGAATAAAATATACACAAGCACAAAAAGCTAGCAAGTATTATATTGTGCAATGCTAGCCACCTGTTTTTCATACAAGTGTGTTGTAAATTCACTATTCAGATTGTAACAGACTGTTTCTGTGATGTTTCAAATTCTATGCATGCTTTGCTCACAAAAGACTGCATTAATCAATAATGTAACCACAAAGGTTGCTGAAGGCTTGCCCTACATAGCAACAACAGAAGAATGCTAGGTGAATTCTTGCCAAAGAAACTTAAATTGGAAGGAGCAGGTGAGTAAAATGGTTCATTGCTAGGCTGTGGGAAAAGAAAGATCCATGAATTTGTTATATCTTACAGAAAAGGTATGTTGCCATGCAATGAAAAAATGATTTGTTCATGCAAGGATTAAAATTTCAGAATGCACATCCTTGGGTTTTATACTGAGGAACAGTCTGCCTAATTTTGACAGTACAATTTGTTTGAGCAAAATATGAAAGAACCTAGAATAGATATCAAGAATCAGATGCAAGAAAAAGAACAAATGATGGATTATAATTAACAAATTATATTTTTTTCATGCTTGTTTATGATGAGATTATAAAGGGCAGCTGAGAAAAATCACTAAATATCAGCCAAAATACGACATCTTTACCACCAAGACCTATTCTAACAAGATTTTTTTTTATGGTTTTGGATATAAAGTCTAAGAACATTCCATTGGAGCTCCTGTATCATAATCATGAAAAAGAAAGAAACAGCATCTAGATTTATGTATCCATTTCTTATCTATTTTCATTTGAATTATTTATTTTATTCTATTTACTCTTTGGGGGTGGTGGTGGTGATTGTCGTGCTTTCCTTTCAAAAGCACCATAACTTGTCTTTATTTGTGCTGTTTATTTTTGTCAGAACTGGTTTTTTTTGGGGGGGTTTGGTTTTTTTGTTGTTGTTTTTTTGTTTTGTTTTTTTGTTTTTGTTTTTTTTTGGGGGGGGGTTGGGGGTTCATTGTTGGAGCCCTATCCTTTTCCTGTTTGTACTACAAAGTTCTGTATACCAATATCTTTTTAATCTAGGTAGCTTCATGGGAGAGGGGTGGGGTGGGGAGGAACACAACTTTATTTTGAGACATGTCTGGTAAGAGTCTGCATGCAGCTCAGAATAGAAAGAACATTCCAATAAGGATGTGGTCAAAAAGCCAATCCTGCACATATTACATTTGGCAATGTCTGATGCATGGAAGTCTTTTGAAGGGATACATCAAACCTCTTCAGGGATAAACACAGAAATACAAGACTTGTATATCAAGATAGGATATCCAATAACCTTTTTTGTTCCAGGGACTTTGGATAGTGTGAACAGTGCTATGGGTGGCTTTTCTGTGCCAACAAGAACTAAAAGCACAAAAAGGGTTAAAGGGGAATCAATTCAATCAATTTCAATCAATTTACCCTGAATATACATATGAGTTTGGTGAATGCAGAAATGCCAGAACACATCACTGATGTTTGAGGCAAATCAGATGTTACTATCAGATGTTATCAATATCTAGGATCTTGGTGAAAATCATTTGTCCTTATGACTAAATAAAAAGCCTAAAAATATGTGATGTCACAGTAGGGGAATGATAAAAAGAAAATAATATTTGATGACAAAGTTACCAGAGTATACTCATGGAAATGAATGATTCAAGGGTATCATTTAAGATGGAATAATATTAGGCAGGGTTTTAACATAAAAAGTAATTTTGTTTTGCTGATCATTCCTTTCCTTCTTCCTTTTCTACCAATTCTTTTTCTTCCTTAATTCCTTCATATTTTTCCCATCCACTCTTCTATTTTAAAGGGATGGTATAGCGTGGGTGGAGATGAGGAATGAGCTTTTAAATTTTTTGTGAGATACCAATAAACCACATTGGAAATAGTGCAGAGGATACCATGCTAAGAGGAATTCAAAGTTTACTAGATAAAAATCGATTTTGGAATGGCTGAGACATCCAAAACCAAAGTAAAACAAAGTGATCGTTACAAAGCGTTGGTCCAACTTTTTAGTAGGATCACTCTGTTTTGGATATCTCAGCCACTTTAAATACCAATTTTCACAAAATAAACATTGAATCCCTCTTGGAATTACATGCTCTTTCATATTCTATAAAAGGATTTTTCTCCCCAAAATGTTAGAAACATGAAGTTAGGTCTCAAACGAAACTATATGATCCCTTTAACTGCTTCTGTACATGAATTCTGCAAAGTATATAGACAACAATCACCTCATCATTGGTATCACTAACTGCCCAAAGCATTCATGATTGGATGTTTACCACTACTTCTATAGTGGAGTGTTTACTTGTCATTGAATCTGTACATCACAGAGTGCATTTACTGATATGAAAACCCTGGTATAGATTATACAACCAAATGACTTTCTAACACACTGCAGCATTACACACAATTTCTTTCAATCAGTAACATTTTGATTCTACAGACACTGAAATCCTTTTGTGGCGAGATATGCGTGGGAGATGAAAAATTACAAAGGTACTGACTGAATTGAAAATAAGACAAAGTGCCCCATTACAAAAACATCAATTACCAATAACAATAAAATATCTAATACTCTCTAAAAAAAAAATCGAGTGAAAATATTCAATGTGCTCTTAAAAGAGTGAATACAAAAAATAGTGAATTTAGAGTCAAATTGGAGTGAATTTTGAGTGAAAATGTTCATTTTCAATCATTTTAGAGTGACCTCAGGGATCACTCCAAAAATCTTTGAGTGAGTACATATTGCCATAGAATTGTAAGTAGTAACTACATTTCCATTCATGTGAATTCACAAATCTTAGCGGCTAAATGATACTTTCCAGAAAACATCACTAGCATCCACGGCAAAAGCAAACTAATATGGCGCAATCCCACCACTATGCAAAAACTGAGAGGACATATTTCATCTTATATATGTTCAAGGTAGCATCTTTTGCACTGCCCCACATAATACAAATTGCATACATATGGTCTAGATAAATATTTTCCCCATTGTGTGTATTATGTCATGTCTGATCCACGACAGATATCTCTATTACGTCAACGTATCTGCGCTGGTGCTTATGCCATTCACATGAAGTCACGAATCTGATAGCAAGCTTTAAGAATTGTGTGGCATGACTAACTATACAAAACGTCATCAAAGGTATCTATGTAAATTTGCCCACGCTAAGAGATTGGAATGGGGGTGGGTGGGGCAGTATCGCATCTTTAACCCATTGAGTCCCGTGAGGTTTGCTGCAGACATTATTGCCATGTGGTAATCTTCAAATTGTCCACTCTGAATTTCACTGCATATCGTATGTCTAGGAAGATGACAGGGCAGTGGTTAAATTCATGACACTGCCATAAGGTCAAACATAAATCTTACACAGATTTGCCACAAGAGGGAGAAACAGGAATTTTTATATTTAAATATATGTATTGCCAATTTAAGGTTCATACATACTTTCAGCAAGTTAGAGGTTTTTGACAATTTAGCAAGCAGAACATACAATTATTAATTAAAAACAAAACAGACACAATATATGGTTAAACTTTTAAGCCTAATAATGATAATTAAAAAATTGCAGCAGTATCACATCTCAGAACAATGATTTGTGGGACCTGATGAGTCAAATTAGAATTTCCAACTAGGACACAAGGAAACATCATACAGTATACATAGACTCGCTTTCTTTGTGAACCCGTCCACCTTTACTCTATTATTTACTCTCTTGCACATTTTGCAAACATTATTCCGTCAACGCTAGTAACATTAAGCATAGAAGAGCAAAAAATGCAACACATAATTGGTCCCCATCCTCTACTTATTTGAAAGTGATTCATACGATGCACATTATACTCATAGCAATCTCCAGCCCCCCCCCCCCATCCCTTTTCTCCCTGTCTGATCTCCCTCTCCCCCTTTCTCTCTCCTCCTCCCTCTCTAAAACTCCTTCTCTCCCCCTCTTTCTCTCTCTCTCTCTCTCCAACCCCCTCCATCTCTCCCTGTTGCGCGATATCGAAAGCTCTACCACCAGTTTTAGTCAAATTATACATGAGGATGACATTTGGGCATCCGCGCTACATCTTGTCACTAGAGACTAAAACTAGCTAATGGCAGAAAGTTCGCCGCACATTTAAGTCTTATATCACCATCAGCAACTCCTTGCATACAAAATCATTGACATTTTAACATGCTGGTCCAAAGAGGTCTATAACATTAGGTCTTCATCAATCCATCCCCCCCCCCCCCCCAAGAGAATGTGTCAAATTTGGGTTCAATCACCCATATGATTAGTATTCGGGAGAGACTGTGCTCCTTGAATTAAATTTCATCTTCCTGTATATTTCACTAAATGCAATAACAGAGGATACAGTCTTCAACCAACTTTATTAGTCTTCCTAAAGAAAAAAAAAGATACACCACGATTAAAATTACTTGCAACACTGATTGCATGTCAAATCTATGAGCTCCTTAAGGGACAAAACCTCAAAAAATGTCATTGCTGATTTACATGATGACAATATAGTTTTTTAAATTGAGTATGATGAGACTTTACATCATCAACTTCACTCATCCCTTTAAAGGGATGGTGTAGTTTTGGTTTCAGGTAGGGATTCCGATGTGAACTTTTTGAGAGATGATTAGAAACTACTCATGAAATATTAAAGAGCATAATTTCATACTTACAAAAGGAATTCAAAGTTTATTTGATGTAAAATAAAATGGTCCTAACAACAGGTGGGACCCACCTTTGATTATAGATATTTTTCTGTTTGTTTTTTTTACTTGTTCTCTGCCATTCAATATCACATTTCATCAAATAAACTTTGAATTCCCCTTAGAATTACATTGTATATGCTCTTTCATGTTTCATATGAGGTTTCTCATTATCTCTCAAAATGCTGAAAACCTGAAGCGCCATCTTGACCAAATCTATACCACCCCTTTAACTTCTCAATACCAAGCTCACTACCGCAGTACCCCCAAGGGGTAGGAGCTGAGCAGCTCTTATTACCACAAAATCTAATAATGCTCACCATTGTATCATGTTCTTTCCTCCTTGTTCCAATATTTGTCGGCTGGCTTCGGGTTATCAATGTTATCTCATGAATACAGCAAACGCAAAATTACCCCTTTCTCATCCCCAAGTCGCCAGAAAATTCTCCACCACTATACCCCTCACCTCTCCCACCCCCATTCTTCCAACCAATAGCAACCTGCTTGCATACAAAGTCTTTGACATTTTTGTGCCTCCCCCCCCCCACACCCCAGGGGGAGGGGGGAGGGGGAGGGGGAGCACAGGAGGAGAGGCACTAATGGAGAGAGTAAAGGGATGGATAAAGAGAGGGAGGGGTATAAGGGGGAGGGGTAAGCAAGCAGAAGAGGGCAATGGAGAGGTCATGATTAACCCTTTGGATGTGGCAACCAGTTAATTCATATGTATTCACTCTGCGAGAAATTGCTGCATCTTGCAGTCAACTGGTTAAGTGGAAGAATGAGGAAAGAAAAGGGGGAAGAATTTGGGGGTTGAAAATGGGAGGGACAGAGATGGGGGCAGAGGGGCATTGGTGGAGTAAGGATTGGTAAAGGAAGGGGGTAGAAATAACAGAGACTGGAGTCAGAAGCAAGGAGGAAGCACAAATCCACAAAAAGTACAAAGTTGACTGGACTGTGTATATTAAACTTGGGTAGTGTCAAGCAAATATAAATCACTCTACAATTAAAAATGCCTTAGACACAGAGTCATGAGATGATATACCACCAAATTAATCCCTCACAACTGGAGCACAATCACAAAATAAAACAAATATAATATATCTTCAAAAGATATGAACATATTGGTCACAACTTGTGGGTATATAGACCAAATATGAAATATTAACCATCAGTAAACTGTCATAATATGTCCATCAGGGGCTTCATTGGATGGCTTATCTTAGTGAAGATCTATGTTAATAACTGCTGTAATATAAGTTCTTGTTTGCTCAAACTTTCATTTGTCTGTTGTGCATTCATAGCAAATGGAAATCACACACGGGTACATTTTCTTGTATAGTTTACCACTGGGAGCGGTGATTTAAAAAAAAAAAATGTTCGAGATATTACATTTGTTGCATACACATTGTATGTATAGGTCAGTTGTATCAAAAAACATCCTACCACATAAAAAATTTGCAATAAAGCCTAAAATATAAGGACATATCACTATCTTTCTCAATAAACCATAACTGGAGATGGTTTAGTCTAGAAACATTTTTATCATAATTATTGTTCACATTTTGTACATTTAATGATACCGGTACTATATAACATTAATTATACTGATTCAATTCTTACATTGGTTGTTTTTATTCCTAACTCACATTTCAGAATTACTTTGAAGCACTAAAGATGGGTTTTTGTTTCATCTGCAAATCAAATACTGCAAATGGTAAATAATGCCTTCAATTCCCTTCTTTATAATCATTTAATAATGAAAATGTTCCTTCTGACAAAAAAAAATTAAATGCCAAGTTGTCCCCAATTATATCACTTTACTGACAGTTCAAACTGTTGGTGAGTTCCTAAAGTTAGAACAAAGCAGGAAGCCTGTGTTATGAGCTTGTTTAACCCAACCAATGACAAGGATTTTTGACAGCGTGTAATATGCTATGGGGTTCTCTGTGCCAATCAGCACTCAAGGCATACAAAGGATTACTCTACAAGGGGGAAGTTTTAACAGCTAAACATCATAGATTCAATAACTACAAAAACGATTTGTATAAAACACTTAGTGAGGGATAGAGGAACATCCGTTCAAATGCTACAAATTTTCAAAGATTCTGGTTATCATTTCCATACACTGTCATCTAATGGGTATTATCCAACAATTTGTATTGCCTACCAAAATACAGGAATGGCCAAAAAAAAAAATATGTAGAGAACTTTACAAATCTCCATGTTTACAGACTGCCTGCACTGCTTGAGCAGCAATTAAGTTAAATGCCATTTGAATGTCCTCTACTAACAAATTTACAGAAGGAGATAGAGAGTCAATGTAAAGGTCAACGAAAGGCCTCAAGAGTGAGATTGATTGTATTGTTGATCACCTTACATTTTACTCTCTAAACAAACGTGCCTGGAGTATTTTCATGATCAGTATGAGTAGAATGCAAAATCTCTCCACATTACGTCACATGACTGCATGGCATATAAGAATATAAAAAAAAAAGGTTGTACTTGTGTCATACAACAGTATGATACTCTCCCCATCTCTCTTTCTCCCTCACAATCTTTCCTCATCTATGTATCTATTGCTCTATCTCTATCAAGCCATCTATCTCTCTATATACCTCTGTCTAGCTATCTATCTCTATCAATCTATCTATTTACATTTGTCTCTCTTTCTCAACCTTTCTTTATCTATTTATCTCTCTCTATAATAATATATCTATCTATTGATATATATCTCTCTATCTAGATATACCTCTGTCTAGCTAGATATCTGTATCAATCTATCTATCTACATTTGTCTCTCTTTCTCAACCTTTCTTTATCTATTTATCCATCTCTCTATAATAATATATCTATCTATTAATATATATCCCTCTATCTAGATATAACTCTGTCTAGCTATCCATCTCTGTCAATCTATCTATCTACATTTGTCTCTCTTTCTCCATCTTTTTTTATATATCTATTTATCTCTCTCTATCAATCTCTCTTTCTCTGTCAATCTATTTCTCTATCAATCTACCTCTATCTCTCTCTCTCTCTCCATCTATCTTTCTTTATCTATTTATCTCTCTATAATATATATCTATCTATTTCTATCTATCTACCTCTCCCTCTCTCTCCATCTATCTTTCTTTATCTATTTATCTCTCTATAATATATATATCTATCTATTTCTATCTATCTACCTCTCCCTCTCTCTCCATCTATCTTTCTTTATCTATTTATCTCTCTATGATATATATCTATCTATTTCTATCTATCTACCTCTCCCTCTGTCTCTCTCTCTCTCTCCATCCATCTTTCTTTACCTATTTATCTCTCTATAATATATACCTATCTATTTCTATCTATTTATCTATCTATATCTCCTTCTTCCTATATCTCCTCCCTTTCTTCATCTCTCTACCATCTATCTCTCTACAACTCCTTCCCTCTCTCCCTCTATCTTTCCCCCTCTCGTTCACTTGCTCCCTACCTTTCTCTCTCTTTCTCTTCCTCTCTTCTCCAAGCTTCTTTTCTCCTCCTATCTCTCAAAAATGCAAAGACATGCCTGTGTCACAGGCTGACAGCTTCAATCATATTACACCCGCTTTACTGAAGATGTGCTCGCGGCTGAATCGAATTAGCATTTAACGCCGGAATCTAATAACTTGCGGCTGGAATGTCATTAGCAAGCGAAGGCACCGGGTGCATATTACACTTTTAAAAAATTTGACTTTGGGGAACGTAGCGGTGACGGACTTGTACTTCTAATCCAAATGTTGCGGGTACTGTTTTTTACTTTTTAGATGGAGGAGGGGGAGGGGTTGTTTGTGTCGGTGTTTCTTTGCGGGATTAATTCCCACACCAAGATCTGAGATGATGGTGGTATTTGGGGGCAAGAAATATGCAAGGATCAGTCACACAGGAATGCACAATGTCCCTCCGTGACCAAGGCTTAATGGTTTAACACTAGAAATGATGGTGCTCTTGCAAATAACATTGCAAACACTTTTCTTTCATTTCTACACATGACTTCTTGGACAAAGAATACAGATGAATTTACACAAGACTACTGTTGGAAAATACATTTCATCATTCATTTTTTTAATCCATATTTGAAGAGTTCTAGCACAAAACGAGTTAACTCCATTTCTGAAGAGATATTTGATCTTAAACCTGCTAACAGCAAGGAAAATAATAACATATGGGGTATTTTTAATCTAACTTCATAAACATACACTACCTTGTTATGTTACAAGTAAGGTAGTATTGGACAGGCTTTTATTATACTCTATCTAATGATAAACTTGTTTTAAAATGTGCAAAAATGGCACTTATCCCACTTCACAATCAAACTCTTCATTTCTCTTGTAAAGAACAGATAAGTATTTCATGTTTAGCAACCTGGGATTGTGTGTTTTGTTAAAGGGATGGTAAAGTATTAGTTGAGGTGAGGATTCAGCTTTTAACTTTTTTTGCGAGATACTTAGAAACTACCTTATGGAATGTTAAAGAGCATACAATTCTAAGAGGAATTAAAAGTTTATTTTGATGAAAACTGGTTTTGAAATGGCTGAGATATTAAAAAATAAAGTAACACAATGGAGTCCTCAGTACCTTGTTTTGGATACAGTAAAAGTGGATATTTTCGCGCGACTAATTTTTTTTCCGCTTGGCCAGACAAAAAGAGTTTCGCATGTTTTTAATTCCACGGAATCAAGACATCAACCACTGGAACATACAGCATGCAAATTTAAAATATTTGTGTGCTTTTACTTTAGCGCTTGTTTCTGGTTGCACGAAATGCATGAAAATTTCAACACCGCGAAAATTTTCACTTTTACAGTATATCTCAGCCATTTTAAAACAGATTTTTATCAAATAAACTTTGAATTCCTCTTAGAATCATATGCTCCTTCGTACTTCATACCGAGGTTGCCCATTATCTCAGAAAATTATCATTTATTTTGTAAATAAAAGTAGGTAGCCTGAAGCCCCGTCTCAACCACAAGTGTACCATCCCTTTAACACTGATGTAACCATATTATTGGCCTTTGCACAGAATTTTACTCTTTTTTTTTTACTTGTGTGTCTACTCAGCATCAAATTATTCAGAATGTGATGAAGGTTCAAGCGCAGAATACTCAAAATGACATTGAGGAAGCTATCTCTTCAGAAATTTTCAGGGTTATAATGAAGCACCTTTGCCAATTTAAAGTTACAGCCAAGGATCTCAAATCAAGCACATGTAATACAAATAGGCTACACTCAAGGCTGACCTTTCTTTTAATCATCAGCTGACATTGCTCATACATGAAGAATAGTCCTTGTAAGAAAACCTGCTAATAAGTGAAGAGTACTTTTGTCTCACTTAATACTTGAAAGCCAGCTGCCACGGTAATATCCCGGAAGATTGACGTTTCTGAAATTTCCTGGTGATTGTGGACCAACAGAAGGAAAAGAAAAAGAAAAAGCTGTGCTCCATGACATATTCAAGCCTTTTTATCTCTTTTTTGTTTCCACTTTCTCTACCTATCTACCTTTTTCTATTTTATGACATCCAAATATCTTAATCTATTTCTCTGCACATATATAATTTCATCTACATGATTCCATCTTATATATCTCTCTATCAATCTACTGTATATCTCTCTCTATCAATCTATATCTCTCTCTATCAATCTATACAGTATCTCTCTCTATCAATCTATACAGTATCTCTCTCTATCAATCTATATCTCTCTCTATCAATCTATATCTCTCTCTATCAATCTATATCTCTCTCTCTATCAATCTATATCTCTATCAATCTATATCTATATCTCTATCAATCTATATCTCTCTCTATCAATCTATATCTCTCTCTCTATCAATCTATATCTCTCTCTATCAATCTATATCTGTCTATCAATCTATATCTCTCTCTATCAATCTATATCTGTCTATCAATCTATATCTCTCTCTCTATCAATCTATATATCTCTCTATCAATCTATATCTCTCTCTATCAATCTATATCTGTCTATCAATCTATATCTCTCTCTATCAATCTATCTCTCTCTCTCTATCAATCTATATCTCTCTCTATCAATCTATATATCTCTCTATCAATCTATATCTCTCTCTATCAATCTATCTCTCTCTCTATCAATCTATATCTCTCTCTATCAATCTATATATCTCTCTATCAATCTATATCTCTCTCTATCAATCTATATCTGTCTATCAATCTATATCTCTCTCTATCAATCTATCTCTCTCTCTCTCTCTATCAATCTATATCTCTCTCTATCAATCTATCTCTCTCTCTCTCTCTATCAATCTATATCTCTCTCTATCAATCTATATCTGTCTATCAATCTATATCTCTCTCTATCAATCTATATCTATATCTCTATCAATCTATATCTCTCTCTATCAATCTATATCTCTTTCTATCAATCTATATCTCTCTATATCCTTACCTATTTCTCTGACCCAATCTTTGTAATATGTATAAAATTCTCAAGACTTCCATTATTACATATTAAGTTATCTACATATTACTCACTACGTGAACAGATAATAACAATTTGCGTATTGATACAGGAAGGGCAAAGTTCACCAGTTTAATTCTTCACTCGGTTCATCTTTTTTTTCCAACATGAATCAATAATTTGAATGGGAAGAGTAATAATGACGAAAAACATCAGTGCACATAGTTTGAGTCAACTATCCCCTTCAGCACAATGTCACCACCAACTACAAACATCCAACCTTTAGAATCATCACACCATGGACACACTTTCTTATGTCAGTAAATAGAATTTTGTGCCATTACACTGTATGAGCACTTTGATATCAAGAAGAAAAAAAAACATGATGAACAATATGCATTATCATCATATGACAGTTAAAATATGAAATTTACTTCCACATATTTCTTTCACAAGATTCTAAAATGTCTTTGTGTGCATGTCATGTATTTTGTGTTTAATACCACGATGTATTCTTATTTCAGAAAGTTCTGAAAGTAAACTAAACACTAGAACTAAAACAGACTGCAACACATAGATACCGAAAGGACAAAACAAAAAACCATCATGATATCAGAATGTCCACCCAGGGTGAACATCATCATGAAGCAATTTTGACAATCATGACATTTGAAGAATATTTTAATTAAATTCCCTGCCAACATCAAGTTTCCACCTTGCCTAGAATTCATTACGAGCTCCACTGATGCTAATCACTTCCAACAAAGATGAAATTTTTGGAATATAATCGGAAATGGTCGCAAACAACTTGGCCTCCACAATACAGTTCATCTAACCATCCATTGTCAAAGATTAGAAGGCCTGGTGTAATTAGTACGATGAGTCCAGAGAGGGTTAACCCCTTCAGGATGGACTGATTTTGCTACAACACGCATTTCCCATGTAAACACCTGCCTGAGTATAGTCGGGACTCGTCCTCAACGGGTTAATTGGGGTGGGGTGGGGTGGGGGAGGGAGGGAGAAGGGAGGTCAGAGGTTATTCTCAGGGAGGAACAAGTAATTTTATTGGCCAGAGCAGTGGAGCATGACCAATGACACTCCAGTTCAGTGGGGAAGCAAGTGAAGAAAATTAGGTTAATAACACCAACTCTGTCCCTCATGGCTGGCTGGACTTAATGAAATGCGGAAACATGCCACCGTACCACGAAAGGTTATATGGATAGATAGATGGGTGGGTATATAGTTAGGTAGATGGATGGAAAAATAGATAGATAGATAGATAGATAGATAGATAGATAGACTGATAGATAGATAGACTGATAGATAGATATTGTATAGATCTGACTGATAGATTGATAGATAAACTGATGGATTTATAATAGATATAGCTTATTGATTGATACATTAATAGATTAGATTGATACATTCATAGATTGATAAACAGATAAATAGACATATTGATTGATTGATTGATTGATAGATACATACATATCTAGAGAGATAGATTTATAGATCAATGGATAATGTAGATAGATAGAGGATCTTTTATCAAGACAAGTTTGTTTTACTTTGTTTTTTGATATCTCAGCCATCTCAAAACCATTTTTTTTTTCAAAAGAACTTCGAGTCCCTCTTATATTTTGTGAGCTCTTTCATAGTTCATAACTGGTTTATTCTTATAATCTCACAAAAAGTTAAAATCTCAATCCCCAATCCCAACCAAAACTGTAGTTTCCCTTTAAGAGCATACATGATTTTTTTTTCCTTCCATGTTTCTCAGTAAGGATGAAGACACTTGCACACAGACACAGACAGACAGACAGACACACACACACACACACACACACACACACAAACAAACAAACAAACATAATAAAGAAGCAAACTTATATGTAAAGTTGTTATTCATTCTTCCACTGAAAAGATGGCAGAAAAAAAGTTGTTTTTCATCTGCAAAGTGTTGCAGGACGTGAGATCAGAGTTTTCTGATTCATTATAATATTGGAGGTTATAATGGGGAAGCTGTGTAATAAACAGCATCAGTATTATCCTGGTCACTCTCTTCCATAAATAAAGCATTTTTGTCATATTTTTGAAAGCATCCAATAAACAAAATATTTTACTTGACTGCCTCAACCTTGCTAATTTAGTATACCAAAATGACATGTGTAGACTACTAGGACACACATTTTCATTTACCTCTATCATCCAGATCAACACAAAACTTAACTCATAAGTTCCTATATTTGACATAATCCCTGTTAAGTTAATACATGGTAGCTCCATTTCCTGCACTGATTGGGTGAACCACTAATTCACATAATATCATGAAGAGCTTATAAGATAAACCTCATTTTCATTTAAGTAAGGCCATCATCAAATAAAGAATATCTTTTCAATGATACTGCATTATTAGTTAGATATCAAAAATACTTTTGAAGATGCTAAATTATCACATGATATTTTTCCCTTCATTTTTAGCATATTTGAATCTCAAATAGGCCTATCTAGGCCTACATCTCACACTGATAAATCAGCTTTGCAATAAAACACTTCATATGATTATGCAATCATAATGGTATATGTGCTGCATGAAGGTCATTCTTGTCAAAAGACAATTGTGACAGTAAGTTGACTCCCTTCATTAAAATCAAGAACAGAAAAGCACACTCATATAAAACTACCTTGTTACAGATACATTTTATTAGCATATTGAAAAGAAACAAAATGTAGAAATGAGTAGCAGGCCTATATACACCAAATGAGTTTTTAGGTCATGCACAATGCATGATCCACTACCAGATTAAACATGGAATGATGCTAAAATCAAAAAATAAATAAATAAATAAATAAATAAATAAATAAATATATAAATACACAAATAAATAAATAAAAACTAGCTGCTCTGAAAATGTCTGAGATTTCCCTTGGCAGACTGCATAACATTTCGGTGGACTGCTGAAAAATTTAAATGTTTCAGTAGATTGCTCGCCGGTATGTGATTTAAATGTATCAGGGCTCCTTCGTGTCATAATAATTTTGAGGATTAATTTTGAGCGATAGATATTTCGTGTGCTCCGCAACCAGATACGGCGGACACATTTCGCGCCGCTGTCACGTTGCACCACACTGTATGACTGTACGGTAGCAAAAAACATGAAAAGTTATTACTCCGAAAGCACGTGCGAGGCCGCTGGCAGCGCATCCCGTTATTAATAACAATGAGCAGAGCAATCATTCCTGTGTCTAAGCAACAGCATGTAGCCCACTAATGACTATTCCCTATTCGCGCCTAATGTAACCATAACTCAAACAAAAAAGCGACCGCCGCGCCCGAAGCTTGACAAAACATATGAATTTTTCATCACGATACACCCACCATTCGATGCATTTGCGTATCAATCTCTCTCCTTTTCTTTTTCTTTCTTTCTGTCTGTTTTGGGTTTTTTTTCTGGAGGACGGAAAAGGAAGCTGAACTCACCCATCTGCACGAACTCCACGCTCGCTGGCGCCGGCTGGTCCGCGCCGGAGGAGCCCTGGCGGGGCAGCTTGCCGAGCTCCGACGGTCGTTTCACGGTTGATTTCCCACCTCCACTACCACTACCACTACCACCGCCGCTGCCGCCGCTACCACCACCAGACGCGGAGGCAGCCATTCCCGGATTTCGGAAACCTCGGTTGTGACTCATCTAGGAGTCGACTTGTGGTCGAATTTCAGCACAAAGATAAAGATTCCTGCATTCATGAAAAGATAAATCCACTCGACACGGATGCTTCTTCAACGCACCTGGTACAACAGACCTTACGCTACTAGACTGTCTCCTATTACATTCGATACTACCGCGAACAAGCTACCGTCGGATGCGCACATGTGCGTTCAGTTCATACGCCTAATAATAGACAGATGCGCATCTCTCCGTACCCACCCTCATGAATAGATGCCTTGCAAACGCTGTACGCATCGCTCCAAAGTACGGATGCTCTTGCTAGTCTCGTTTTCAGACCTGAATGAACGTACGTCAGAAATACTGTATTGTTTAAGCGCCATAGATTGTACAAAGAGTTGGACTTAAAATCCCGTATCATGCTCGTAGCAGTAGGATAGTGAAACAGCCCGCTGTGTTTAGCTTGTAAAAGACTATTACATACATGTAGATCGTCTATGTGAAGGCCCTAGTTGTTTATAAGTTAATGTTTTGATATTATACACGCATTATTCTATTTTGTTTTTTGTCTATTTGTTTTCTTTCATTTTACTCATTATTTGTACTGTCATACACTACATTCTTATAATCTTTGTGTCATTATGTATAATCTACAAGAATTGTATCCACAAGTCTGTTGTATCCCATCTCTTGTATCCCATGTTAATATTCTCACCCGAGAGGGGGGTCGAAAGAGTCAATAAAATTCAACCCCCAAAAAAATCTACAAATTCTAAATTCTAATAGGGTCATACCTCTCTTCTCAACCTCAGCCTTCTCTCACACCTTTTTTCTCAGCCTATACTAATTTTTGAGGGACAGTTAGATCAAATACCACTCATTTTCACCTTATTAGTTTTGATGACATCGGCACCTGTCCAGCATAGAGAAGCACGGTTATGGGGCATTTGTTTTTGTTTGTTTTTTTTTTTGTTTGTTTTTTTTTTAGTTCATGCTTCTACATCATTCGCATGAGTCAGGTCAGTGTATAGGACCTATAGTAATAATGCTACTATGCGCACGATTATAGGCTTGCACGGTACTTTTGTAGTTAGCGAATAGAGGTGAATATTGTGAAGAGGTATAGAAACTAGACTAATGTTTAACGTGGCGCATCGAGTTAGCCCATTTGCTAAATTACTGGAATCTTCGTCATCACGCGCCCTTTTTCTCCCTCTCTCTGCGACGCTCCCCAGACGCGACTCGCATCGTACCGCTAGACGAACGAGAGAAGGGAACGTGCAAATTATTACTATCATCATCCACGCCGCTTGCCCGTCTCTCGTGGCTTAGCTGGGCAAGCAAGGGGGGTAGAAATAAGAACGGGGGTGGGGATGGAAAAGGAGAGATTCAAAACACGGGGACTGGCGAACGGGGGAGGGGGAGGAGGGATAGGAATTTTCCCAAGATGCAATTTAGAGAGGATTGATTAGGCGCAGTTATTCGTGTCATTAATTTTTATGGCGTGTGAGAGATAGACGTAGAGGGAGAGGGCGATATAGGAAGATATAGACAGAAGGGCTGGAGTCGAAAATGATCTTATCCACTGGGACGGACTATCTAGAATTTCTCTAAAATTCTCGTTTGTCAGCGGCCAAGCCGGGATTAGAAAGGATTTAGAAAGAAAAGATTTAGAAAGGATATTTGTCAAGACAGCGTCAGATTAACGTAATATCTCCATTTAATGAGCTAAAAATAACGTTTTGTGGGATATTCCCTTTCAAGAAGCACTGCGTTGTATTTGACAAGTTGTAGCATCTAAACAAGCGGTTCTGGGTTTGAACCTTATAATGAGTCACTATTTAACACTAGGAACAGTGATTTAAAACAAAAATGTTTGAATTATCACATTTGGTGCATAATATGTATAGTCCAGTTGTATCACAAAACACCTTCGTGAATTCGGGCCTATAGGTTCAGATATTCTAGTATTATTTCACAATACTTAACATTGATTAACTCATTAACATTGTAATGTTTGGTGATTTTTATCCCTTCATCACATTCTAGAACTACTTAGAAGCACTAAAGCTGTTTTATTTCTCATCTGCAAATGTTAGCAAGGGCTAACGGCGCGTATATTTTTTGTTTGTTTGTTTTTATAGCAGAAAAGTTATCATACTCCCATCCGATCCTCTCTGATGCGAGTGACTGTGAATGTTGTTTGTTAATTTCTACTTTATTGAAACGTTGAAAACGTTGTAGGGGCGCTGTGGCATAGTGGATAAGACTCCCGACTCCCGATCGAAGGACCCGAGTTCGAATCCCACCCAGTGCTTACGTCCTTGGACAAGATGTTTTTACCCACTGTGTCCCTCTCGACCCAGGTGTATACATGGGTACCTGGCAACGCTAGGGTAATAACAACAGCAGGACCCTCTGGTATAGAGCAACTAGTGGCAACACTGAAGAAGCTACCCTTGGTTAACGAGACATTAATTGTTATGGGTCTCTGGCAATTATCCCATGGGCAATTACCCCGGACTCCTCCCCTGGCCCTAATCCTAATCCTAATCCTTATCCTGAACCTAATCTTAACCCTTAACCAAACTCCTAACCCTAAACCTAACCCTAACCCTAACCCTAATCTTTACTCTAACCTTACCACTCACCAGTATTTAGCCGGGGGGGGGGGGGGGGGGGGGGGGGTAATTGCCGTCTGGAGGTAATTGCGATACGATTGGCGTCAGTATTAATACTGACGCCAATTTTGTCCTACATAATAATACTCATTATACTTATAGCGTGATTGGCTTAAAGTTTCATGGCCGGCAGTAGAGACCACATTCCTGTGGTTTGACGTTACATATTTTGTTACAGTCTTTACTACTGTAAATTTTTGTTGTTAGTGTTTCATACTGTAGAACAAAAACTTCTCTGTCATTTGAGCTTTTGGCCTATCTCAGAGACTCACTCATCATGACCTATATCTCGGTTGCAGAATTATTACGAGTTTATCAATTTCTAAATTTGTAGGTGATCCTTAAATTGACAGCACTGTTAGGAAATCATTTGTTATTGATAAATATTTCTATGTTTATATAATATATTGATATATAAAAAATTAACGTTTTGGGGGTTGTCGTGATGTGATGCAGATGTAATGAATTCAGCCAGTTCTGTTCTTTTTCCTCCGATTACAGGATACTCGGTAAAATTCATGATACCAATTTAATCATGAAAAGATGATTATCATTAAAATTTCCTAGAGCAAAGTTTACTTCCTCACCATCTAAGCTGATGGAATGTGTTTAAAAAAGAAAATACTTAATTAATCATGTGGACTTCTTGTTTTCATTCTGAGAATTGTTTCACATCCGATCCTGGACTCTTCATCAGTTCTTCTGATCTGCAGCTGACGGCGGGAAAACGTCTTTGTCGTTAATTTAATGTTACCTGGATAAATCAGAATTTGCATGAATTGGATGTGTTCTATTATTAAAGCGATGAGTGGAGGAAGGAGGTCAATAGTAACGTAGAGGTCAACTTCTGAACTATTTGGTGATAACTATACAGTAAATATCGTACGGAAAACGCTGAGGTCAAACATGTAAAATATCTTTATCCTATATATCCCAGACGGCAAAAAGATACAACAGTCGACTTCTTCCTTTACATTTAATGTAAACCAGACTTTTGCTTGTTTATCTGTTTGTTTATTTGTTTGTTTTCTGTTGTTATTGTTTGTTTGTTTATTCATTTACTTTTTATTTCACCAATAACTTATGTTGTAGTTAAAACATAACTATTTTAATCACTGAAAACCGCTACTGCTCGCAAATTTAATTCTTTCAAACACGTCGGCAAAAATACAATTAATAATGTGATCGCAAACAGGCGTTTTGAATAATCAATTAACGAATGCGTTTTCACTGATTGTCAGTTACATTGAGGATTGATTTTACATTATTTGTATCATTCTCTCTATTGCACTTTGTGATTAGACTCATCATTTTAGATTTGCAACATAACCATACTCATATAGCCTTATATTATGTAACATAGGGGCTGAGGGGCTTAACCCATCACAGTTCTGTGTAAAATCCTATTAAGTGACGATGTTCTCATGGCTCAAAGATATCATAGAGGGCGCTAGACTAGAAGGAAGATTACGTTTTATGCTGTGCCATTCAACGAGCTTGGCGTTTCACTGATAAACTCGGTTGGCATAATTATTGCAACTGTCTAGATGTGTTGTTTCACCAAGTTTGTCTGTTTTTTTTTTTGTTTTTTTTTTTTGTTTTGTTTTCATTTCTGATACGTTTCCATCCACAAGGACCTAAGGAAGAACAGTCCCCGGACTGAAGTATGTACCGAGCTTAATTAAAGGAATGGAATGAAATGAAATGATAAAACAATCAAGGCATACACACTCTACCTGATTGCAATACCACTCATGTAATTTGACTAGCTTGTGTCTCTTATGACTAAAAGTTCATCATACATTGAATAATCTGTGTAGGCCTATGTTAGAATATAAATTATGACATTAACCCGTTCCATACTGAATTCTGAAATCCCCATAGACTTAGTACAGAGACCACCAGGTTCCCGTACGGAACGGGTTAATTTGTCTGCATCTCACCATGTAAAATGATAATCAAATTTCCTTTATTTCTCTTCATATTTACATTTATGATTTGTGACCTTCTTGCCTCACAATTTTCAGTTTCACATCTTTTTACATAAAAAAAAAAATGAATTGGCAAATGCACAAGTTTAAAATGTTAACTATAATAGATTTTTTTCATCTTTTTAAAATAAAATGATTAATACTAGAATCTGTCTAACCACGTAGAGTCACCACAATTAAACACACGAACATTCAGTATTTTACACTTCATGCAGATTTTGTCTTGATGGCAGGAAATACATGTATTGTTTCTTACAATCAAACGAAATGGGTTGAATTATCTTTATATTGTATTTTCATATTATATAATTGGAAAATAGCAAAACTTATTCCCTTAAACCATTGAGGATGAGTACCTAGTATACTCTGGCAAGGGCCTATGGGAAAAGCGTGTTGTAGCAAAATCAGTCTGTCCTCAAAAATGGTTCAGACTGGGTGGCCCATCTTACCATTCTGTAGTCTTTATAAACTCTGTCCCATTGTAACCAAACACCATTATTTTCTACTTTTACATCACAAATTGCAGTTTAACATCCACTAACTACACAAGCACACACATCCACACACACTCACACACGCACACACACACACGCACGCACACACACACACACACACACACATACATACACACACAAATGATCGGCAAATGCACAAGTTTAGAATGCTTAATTGTAATACATTTATTTGTTCATCTTTTTTTTTTCTTTTGGTTGTTTGATTGGTCAGATAAAATGACCAATACTAAAATCTGTTTAACCACATAGAATTAACGAGAGTAAACACATAAACATTCAGTATGTCACACTTCACGCAGATTTTGTCTTCATAGCTGCAAAAACATAATTTGTAGAATTAAAGGTTGTGGTTGCTGAAAAGTGATCCACTACATGCACTAATGTCAGCATGGGAAAACAAACACTTTATCTCAATTTTTAACAAGATATTAGAAACTTTGGGGGTTTCTTACCCTGGCATCGTTCTCTAAACCCTTAACTCTTTATGTGCCATGGTGGAAACCCCCTGTGTGCCACGTTATTCCGAGACACGAAGGTAGTCATGCTTTTAGAAAGAATTATGTTTTTCCAATTTGTATGACCTCTAAAAATTTCTGTTAAGATGGGCGTAATAGTAGGCAAAGTTAAAGAGGAATGCCAAACTTTGTTTCGATATAATTTGTATGACGAATCTATTTTTCAATTTCTCTTTCGAATGACCAGTTGCTACATTGCTGTAAAGGCATGACTTTTGCTCATAAAACCGTGACAGAAACTTAGAATGTACGAGCAAATCTAGTTGGGAGCACCACTGGATAGTCAATCACCACATAGAATGCAAGCCGTATATGAGAGGAACAAAAGCACGAAAAACGCTTTCATTGTGCCGCAGGATTAGCAGTAATTAGCGGTTTATCGATCGGTTTTGGCGGCTTCGTTTGTTGAGCAGAATATGCGAAGTTGGCACGCCGTCGACTGAGGCGGACATGCGAACGTGGCACATAAAGAGTTAATGGTCCTGTTTACCTTTGGGAACAGTGATCCAAAAATTTTTCAAGATATGACATTTAATGCATATGTGTAGGTCTGTTGTACCACAAAACATCCTATCATATGAAATTTTCACGATAAAGCCTTAAATATAAGGAGATATCTGTATTTTTCTCAATAGACCGTAACTGCAGACGGTTCAGTCTGGAAACATTTTTATTATAACTATTGTTCACATTTTGTATATTCAACAATACTTAACATCGATTTTACCGATTCAAATTTTTACAGTGGTTGTTTCTAGCCCTAACTCACATTTTAGAACTATTTTAAAGCACTAATGCTGGGTTTCTGTTTCATCTGCAAATGGTAAATTAGTATGCCTTTAAAAACTCCTCGTATGCTTTGAAAGCAGACTAGCTAGCACACAAAACCCGAAAGAGCGTTGTACACACTATCCTTAGTCCCTGGCACAGAAAGTTGTCAGTCCTGACAAATTGTCAGTCTCTGACTATTTAAGTAAATTCCTTGATTTGGATTGGCTCAGAAACTCTGGTCACTGACTGTTACTATGGTGATTGTCACAGACAAAAACTAACAACTTGTCAGGGCTGGCAACGTTCATGGAACGGTGCCCAGTTACATTATTCCTTGCACAAATCAGTTTGACTTTCCTAAAGATATTCTTCTCCTCCTAACAAGTCATTTCTCTTCTTTGACAAGTCAGTCTAATATCTCTCTAGAAATCATTTGTAATCTTTACACAAATCAATTCTACATCTCTCAATGCAACCAACAATAAAGGTCAATTCTTTTTCTGCAAATTTTGAACAGCCCCTTGCATTTTTATATAATCCGGAAAACAAAAACAGAAAAACAAACAAAAACAACCCAGAACATTGTATATTATATAGGACAATACATACATGACAGAAAAACCAAACAAACATAGATAAATACACACACAAAAAAAGGAGAAAAATTATACATCACACATCTGGTGCTAATGCCTAATGGCCACAATGTTGTATTGTTTGACGCAAATTTAATTTCTCTCAACAAACCCATTCTCCCTTCAGGAATTAAAATAGAGAAACAAAAAATATCTTGTCTCATTTTGCTTATCATTGCCAGACTGGATAGAAATGAATTTGCCATCCCCCGTCCCCAAAGAACACAAGTCTTGACGGTATTAAGAAACTAAGGACAGCCATGCTAGCTAGGCAGGTCTGGGGGTGTAACTATGTTCATGGATCTCAATGTTATACATGCCCTCAATTTAGTAGCAGAGTAGTAGGTTTTATGAAAGCATTATATGAAAAATGTGAATTTGCACATAATCATTTTGATTTTAACAATTTCTTCACCAAACTATGATGATGGGCATTCCTTTGGTTGAACTGTACAGCTAATGTAGGGGGAAAAAAAGTCCACCCTAAAAAACAACTACAAAAAAAAAGTATACTTGTGGCAAATCATCTCATAATGAATTTAATGCTACCAGCACTACTAGTAAAGTGGCACTGAAGTATGAGAAGTATTTTATTTCAACATGGTCTTACGGAAAACAGAGGATAGTACATGACTGAACAGCATATGATCATTTTCAACCCTGGCACATGGCTTGGTGTATGATAGTGATGGATTTGCTTTAAAACGGACGTTCTCAATCAAACTTATGGCGTATATGAAAAAAGTATTGCTTAGCAGAAAACGAGGCTTAGGGGACCAGTCCGAAGTACATTAAATCTCATGGGCTTGTCTCGAGGTTGATGAATTATGACTTAAGAACACTGAACCACACATAAGGGGACTTTACAAGACCACTCTCTACACCAGCAAGCTCTGTTGATCACATTTTTGCACTTGCAGCTGGTCATGTTACATGCATTGATATTTAAATCTTTCAATATACACAAAAACAAAAACAAAAAGCGCAGGTATAGATTCCAAACCATATCTGCAAACATTATTAAAGTCAACCTACATAAGCTTATCCAGAGGTTGTAGACAAGGAAAAGACAAGGCATTAAAAATTTTAAACATTATAGGGGAGGTGGTAAGACTTTCCTCTCGCTGTAATTACAGGTGCACCAAGTGCACATTTTGCCTCTAATCAATGGCGGAAAAAAAAAGATATACCAGAAATATAAAAAAAAAAGACTAATTAATGTGGGTTGGAGGAATTCCACCTTCTCAATATTTTTGAGAAGTGGTCAGAAGAGAGGAGCAAAGGATTACCCCACCACACCCATTTGGTAACTAGGTCATGATGGTTTTTATTAAAGAGAGTCCAACACTGTCATCTTTTGAACGCAAATACAAAATGTTTCTAATCCGAAGTGCAATTGAATAATTTATTGTAATAAATTTGCCACGTTTTCCTTATTTATTGTTGTGATGTCCTTTGTTGTTTTTGTTGTTTAATGTAATTTCTTCACCTGTGTTTGTATCCCAGTAAATGCATGTCTCTGTTCGATGGAAATTGCGTCTATTTATTGTATGTAAGGGAATCAGCCTCGATAGGCTTCATACGGCCTTTACCGATCCCTCACGTGCTATGTATGTATATATTTTTCTCTTCTTTTGTATTGTGAACGTGATGAACGCAATGTTTTCCTTTAAGCATGTGAAATAGATTTGAATTCTGCCACTTAAAGGCAAGAAGATTTGTTGAGACTGATTGCTCGTTTTCAGTCTGTATGAGTACAGTTGTATAGTGTATTATTAAACAAGACTGCCCATCTCTATGGCAGTGTATATAAAAAATCATAATGATAACATTTTTCCATGCAAATACAATGTAATTCAATGTATCAAGAAGAAAAATCATACCTTGGAACATACTAACTGAAGACTGCCTTCTGTAGCATTAGCCTCCTTGGAAAGAGAAACATATTATGATGACGTTGCCTAGCTATTACGCCAAATTGTTTGCCATGCATGCACGATTATTTTCTCTCGTGTTGTGCCTTTACTGGGGATGAACAAAAAACTGTAAATTGCACTGATACATGTTGTCTAGTGGTAGCTTTGGTTTGTGTGTGTTTTTGTCGACCATCCACACAAAGGGGGACTTGCACACGGAGAGGCCACATGTACAAAAATAAAATCAAAGGTGAGGTGTCAATACTCTGAGCATTGATGATTTTAACAGCATCTCCTCCTTGGCAACAAGCATGAAAATAAGCCCCCTGCAAAAATAGGAGCTTCTACGGTCAACTGTTTACATTATCTACACAGGATGAATGTTTGTCTTTTTGGAGGAAATAAAAGGTACGCCAAAATGCCACAGGTGGGACTATGTCAGTCGTTGCACGATGACAGCATTTAGGAGCTTGGCGTCAGCTATCGTCTGCGCGTCGTCCCCTAGCGTCTTGTTGGGAAACGTTGTCATGAGAACAAAGGACTGACCGGCATACTGGGGTCGCGATCTGGACAGAGTTTTAGTGGTCAAGGAAGCAACACAGGTCATATCAAATCGACTAATTACGACAAAAATAATTTGAAGAACCCATGTCTCTTACTTTTAGCATAAATTTATATCGTGAAATATGAAATGCATCATAACATATTGGAGATCGAACATCCAAGAAAACATGAGCAGTATGTATGTATCAATAGGGAGCTTTAGATTTTAGACGCGCGGACGTTCAAAGGAAAAAAACATGGTCTGAGCGTGCGCAGTAGCGCGCGTAAAGTCAATCTATTTTTAGCTTGCGTCGCCTGAGTTGTTTACTACGCGTACTGGGCTATTTTCACGTCCGCACAGTTTGCGACATAGAGAGCTTCTTCATGCACTGATCATATGGAGGCGCGATTTTATTTTTTATACGTTGCGTCCCAGCGTAATCTAAAGCTACTTTTCCACACGACGCAGGGAGAGGAGAACGTTCAGCGCAAGCGTCGGCTCAAACGTCCGCGCGTCAAAATCTAAAGCTCCCTAATATCTGTACAGCACAGGAAAGTTGGATGGAAAAGTACGGCACACTCCTGTGACTGATGTGATGAGCTGGTGTGTAGATTTTGCTTTTTGCTAAAATTGAATTATTAGTTGCAATGGAAACAGTATTAATTTTTTTCTTTTTTTTTTTCTTTTTTTAGCATTGAGCAGTGTGCTGCCATGTTGACAGTGAACTCTAATTTTTTTGTTTTGTTTTTGATAAGGCAACCTTAGTATGGATGGGGCTAGTACCCTCACTGATAAAGTTGAATGATTAGTTGTAACAGTAACGGTATTTATTTTTTGTTTTGTTTTTCAGCGTCAAGCAGTGTGCTGCCATGTCAACAGTATACATTTATTTCTTTTTATTTTATTTTTTAAAGCATTTTTAGTATGGATTGGGCTGGTACCCTCACTGAATGAGCACTTGTTTTGAGATTTGGTACATATGACCACTGTAATGTTTTTAAAATCATGTCTTTATATTATCATTGTTTGTACAGAGCACTGATATAATCTGTTTTTATAACTATGATTGTAAAACATGTGCAATTTTCAGCCTTTGGCTGCCAGACATGATTTTTAATAAAACCTGTTCAATCCAATTCAATTCTAAGAAAGCTATGAAAAAAAAAATAAAATCTGCACTGGGCAAATTTGAGAGTGGTGACATTTTGAAGAAGACAAAGATGGGACTTGTAATTCTAGAATACAGTGTCAAATTTGAGATAGAGGCTATCTTGGAATGAGAAACAAAGTTGTTTTTTTTTTTAATTATTATCATGTAAGTTCTTTGGATATTACAATTAATCACTATTTCTTAAAGCTTTATGACGTCAGACAGAAGCAGCGAATAAATTGATATGAAAATGATGGCATCCTGTTTAACTCTTCCCAAACTGCAATGTGACTAACAACCAAACAAATCAAAGAAAGGGTTCCCTAAATAAGATGAATTTAGTACTGATTCAAAAGTGAGTGCAGTATTTTGCTAAATTTTTCATGTCAATCTTGCATGCAATCTGAAAAGATATTGCTCAAAGGGAGAAATGAATAAAATATCCTGTTGAAAATGAAAAAAAGTCTTTCAGAGAAGGTCAGTGAAATGTGGTTTCATGTTCAAAGTAACTATTTTAGAAATCATGAAATGGGCGAATAAGTGGTACCATACTCAACACACAGCTGTAGGCCTATATGTAGCATCATACATTATCAGTGCACTCCCGTTATAACGAACACAGATATAACAAAATTCTGGTGACAACAAAGTAAAAATTCAGGCTGCAGCATTATCTGCTCCAGGGTGCTACATAAGCACTTGCCCGATTGCCTGGGGAAAGTGAAATATCAAATTTGGGTAAGTGTTTCTAAATAAGAAAAATGCTTGAACGAACTGCGAAAGCAAAAAGTTTTAGTGCCACTTTTTTTTTTCACTTATTCCCCCCGACAAACTTACAAAGTCAACTGTACAGAAGCCTAACTATACACAGCCTTGTTGCTGTACTACAGAAGTCCTAAAATAATGGCTGTTTAGTGATGCAACACACTTTATATTTCATTTCAGCAACTTTCCAACACTTACGTGAAGAAGCCCCAATGCAATGCAACAGCAAAACTTGATCAGACAAAGTTTGTTACTCCATTGTGTTTTATAAGCTTGTGAATCAGTGTGTACTGTTTATTCAAATCATTGTGTTGTATTGAGCCCTTGACATACACATGATTTTCTATTTCATTTCCTTTTTGGACTTTTTTGGGGGGCAAGTAAAACAATGTTTGAGCAAGTGTTTTGCAGCAAATTTGAAAATCTGCTTGCCCAACTGGGCAAGTGGTAAAATAAACTTATGTAGCACCCTGCGCTCCATGTATTTCTATTTTCTATTTGTTCGGTTATAATGAAATTTCGATATAACGGAGGAAAACTGCCGGTCTTGAGGACTTCGTTATAACAGGAGTCCACTGTATACAAGTGAGCATACTATAAATGCAAGGTTAATATCTTGATGAGGAGACATGCCACTAGTTCAAGCAAAGGATACGAAACGATGAAGCTTCTGATGCTTCCGACGGTGTGCGTGTGGTTGAACTTGCCTACCAACCTGGAAGACAATGGAAAAAGAAGGGAATGTTTAACACCAAGGAAGAGAAGAAGAAAAAGAAGGAGAAGAAGAAGTCAAAAGAAAAATGAAGAATGAGATTAATGAGGAGTATTGTAGGTAATGAAGGTGAAGATGCAGGAGAAGAATATGGAAGAAGAAAAGGAAAGAGAAGAAAAAGAAGAGGAAGAAGAAAAGAAGAATAAAAAAGAAGAACAGCAAGACAAGGAGGAGGAGCAAGAAGATAATGAAGCTGTAAATATAGGAGAAGAGGAAGACAAAGAAAAAGAACATGAAGAAAAAGAAAAGAAGAAAAGGGAGAAGAGAAAAGGAAAAAGAAAAAAGAAGAAAAAAGAGAAAAAACAAGCAAGAAGAAAAGAAGAAGAAAAAAGAAGAAGAAAAGGGTGAAGAGGAGGAGCAAAAAAATACTGAAGATGTAGACACAGGAGGTGAAGAACAACAGGAGTAAAAATGTGAAGATGATAAGGAAGAAGACAAAAGAAAGATAACAAGAGATGAAGAAGGGAAAGAAAGAAGAGAAAGAAACAGAACAGGTTTGAAGTTTTATCAGGTACAATGTAGGAAGAACCTCTGAGCAAACAGAGGAAAAAAGAAAAAACTGCGAGAAACACCAGTGAATAAGAAAAACACTCATACAGCACAAACGTCCAACAAGCAGCTCATTTCCATCCATAGACATATGCTGAAAATCGCCTTTTATTTCCTTGTGATGAAGAAGTATTTCTGTTGTGTCTCAGAGTGTACCTCACTAGCAGGTTACTGCATGCTGTGCCTCGTGCACGCACTGAGTGCGCATATATGCAAACCTCAAATAGTGTATACGCTGAATATTTCGCAGGGTTTTCATTTTCTACGTGCTATTCGCGAAATTAAAGTCACGCGAAAATATTGACTCTGATCCCAATGTGAATGTGACGTACACGTGCACACTTCTGCGTTCAGTACAGGACTCCACAAATGCGAGTTTAACCGCTAGCGAAATCGTCGGGAATTCCAAAAAATTTAGACTCGCAAAATATATGGCGTATACAGTATGCACACCTCAAATATGCACAGTTTGAACTCCCTCGTTTATTGGCCCTATTTGCCAATGACAATCCTTTTCCAAAGGAAAAAAAAAAGGTATCGTGGGTCCTTACAGTTATCGGGTCTAGAACCAATATTTAATCATTTGTTCCTTCTGTAATTATCAACTTTTCCTTCATTCAAATCCGTTCACAACTATTTGAGTTATTTTGCAAAACAGACAGACAAACAACCAACGCTGAAAAAACATAACCCGCTTGGAAGAGGTAATAAGCTAAGGAAGAGCTTTGTTTTTATTCAAACCTGGAGCCATCTGCTAGCCTGAGCTGAACGGTGGTGACGGGTTGTGCAGGGTCGACGTCGACTGAGGTGGGCGTTGTCGTGGACGATGAGGACTGCGAGGTGGAGGACGATCCTGACTGTGAATTTGATCCCCCAGACACAATGGACGGAGCGGGACTACATGCCACACACAAATCATTTATCAAAACGGTAGTTATGTAATCATAATTCTGTGAAGACAATAATAATATTGATAATAATAATAATAATAATAATAATGATAATGATAATAATAATAATAATTGTTTTGGATATAAACTCCAAATTTGATTGTCCAGGAATGGAAATTCATTTTGCCCAATTGATCGTGGGCCCGGCAGCCACTGAGCAGCGCCAGATCGATGTTGCTCTAACCTTTTCAACTGTTGAACGGCAAACAAGGTAGCAGCAACTACAACTACAACTACGGGACTTTTAACGTCTTTTGGTATGACGCGGCCGGGGTTTGAACCCACGACCTCCCAATTGTGAGGGCCGCCGCTCTACTCACTGAGCCAACACATTAATTTATACAACTTCAACATATTTAAAGTTTTCTAACAAAATGACAGAGCAGGTGACTTACCTTTTTCAGAAAGCAGGGGAAATGATATTACCCCTCACATACTTACCTTACTCACATACTCACCTTACTATCAGTAACAAGTAACAGGAATGTGTATATTTCATAAAATAAAAAAGGTTCTGGGAGCTTGAAGGAACACAAGTGTGCCAAAAAGTTTTTATGCAAAACTGGGTTCTCGCTGTGCAATATGCAGGCAACAAGCTCAATTATAGAAAGGATGATCCTTATATAGTTACGATTTGATGTGAAATTGGCTGTGCGTGACTGATGGCAAGATAGAGGGCGAACTCACGTACCTTCCCAGCATGTAGCCATGACCGGTGAAAGCTTTGACTGTCTGCTTCGGCCGGACGTACTCCTCACTACGACGGTCCTCCAGGTCCAAGCTGACCTCTCCTCCTTCAGCCAGCTTTAGTAGTTCGTCTGGAATCTCCCTGCACAACATCCCCAAGAGAGGGGTCAATCTCCATGTTTAAAGGGACTGTACAGTTCTGGTTGAGGTGAGCATTTAGCTTTTAATGTTTTGCCAGATATTCAGAAACCACTCTGTGAGATGTCAAAGAGCATACAATTCTAAGGGGAATCATAAGTTTATTTGATAAAAATCGGTTTTGAAATGACTGACATATCCAAAAGCATGGTAAAACAAAGAGATCCTAATAAAAGTCGTGGCCTGTCGCCTTTTATTATCATCGCTTTTTTTTTATATCTCGGCCATTTGAAAATCAATTTTCATCAAATAAATGTTGAATCCTTCTTGAAATTACATGTTCTTTCATATTTCATACGAGGTTTCTCATTATCTCACTTAGGAATGTTATAACCAGTACTGTACAGTCCCTTCAAGCCTGTAGTAATACTGTACTCGTAGCTCAAAGTCAAAACATGATTCTAACAAGGGCTCAAAACTTCATTTTCCACCATTTGCAATCTGCTTGCAAGACATCGAAAGGGCCTACACAGAAACTTTTCTGGCTGATGTGATTTTCCAGGATAATGGGTTGTTTTCAAGTACAATGTAGTTTGAGATTGAAAGAGTAAAATTATTTCGATCATATGCATACAACTTTTATTCCTGAAGAGCCCTCTTTGTTCAGTAGTGGGTAGGTAGAACATTACATGATGATCAATCGTGCCTTAGCAACAAGTTGTGTTATGAAATCACGGTTTTACTTTGACACACATTTCCCGTCCATATGTGTCCATATCAGAGCAAACCCCAAACGTAATCATCATTGTCATCATCATCATCATCATCAATCATTATCATCATTATCATCACCATTATTATCAATCATCATCATAATCATCGTTGTCATTCCTCCTCCTCCTCATCATCATCATCATTATCATCATCAATCATTTTATTCATCATCATCATCATCATCATCATCATCATCATCATCATCTCTGAGTCAGGCCAGCCTTCCCACTCCATGGTAACCCCACACTCCAGGCTCTTTAACCCTTTATGTGCCAAAGACTCCAATGTGCACAAACTTCACACACACAGACGAATGGGCAGGTAATACATCGTGGCACACAGTGGGTTAAAAGATGAAAAGGAACTCACCCCTTCATGATAGACTTGAGGAAGAGATCATTCTCAGGGGACCGGTAGTCTCTCAGCTCTCCGTCATCGATGCTGAACCCATTCTTCCACATCTTCAGGATGACATGCCTCTGCAAGGATAAGATGTTCATACATCACTCACTCATTTGTAATGAAAATTTTTTTATGCAGGGTGCATCTCCAACACCATGATTTCTCAAGTGCAAAACGTATGATCATGAGCCGTGCCTTAGATACCTTTATCGGAGTGCGGAATCCATAAATGTTTCCTACAATTCTCCTCTCAGCAAATGCTACACCTGTTCACAACCTAACCCACTTGAACCTTCCATCCTAAAATCCTATGGACTGTAGGCACGTTCAAGTATTCTCCTTTAATGGGTGTACTGCACCATGCTATACGCTTGTCAGAGGAGCATTTGAATGCTCCACAACTTTACCATACCATATCAAAAGTGGTCCACTTCCTGATGTGCTCCAAAAGTATATCTTACCATACTGGTAGTTGACATGAGAAGAATGTGAGTAACATGCACAATATCATAATGCAACAAGTTGGTTTCTTTGCTAGGGACACCTGTATGTTGCGTTCCTTTGACAGATACATTAACTACAGCTACAAAACTTGTGACCCTTCTGATTACAGTTAAAAAAAAAAAAATAATAATAATAATGAGGCATGCTTTCTCCACAGAGTTCTCAACAGTATGGTAATGTTTCACTCAGTTTGGCTCACTTTTGACCACTCCAACATGACCTATGGATATAAGCACATTGTCAAAGAGACTGCAAAGGGTTAAAGGGATCTTATTGTTTTGGTTGAGACTTAATTTCAGGTTTTTATAATTTTTTGGTGAGATAATGAGAAACCTCTCATGAAATATGAAAGAGCATGTAATTCCAAGAGGGATTCAATGGTTATTAGGTGATACGCTATCAGCGTATCACCTATTGTAATTGTCAAAATCTCTCTTTATTAGGTGATACGCTTTTAGCGTATCACCTATTGTGTTTGTCAAAATCTTCCTTTCTTTCTTTTTATTCTTCTTTCTTTCTGGCACATTTTGTGTCGTGAATATCTCAACATTGACATGACGGAACAACATGACATTTTCAGTCAACATGTCTCATGACAATATCTAGCCACAATAAGGTTTTCAGGACAGTAACATATCTATGACGTCATCTAGGCGCCATTTTGTGATTTTCGGACCATGTTACATGATCGATCATAACTTCATAACTGAAGGTCATTTCTGTATCATTTTCGGTGGACATTAAGTTCAGGTCACGCTCTATCTTACATTTTAATGCTAATTACCTAGGACATTATTACGCGCGCGTATGTGCACGTGAAACTTTTAAAAGGCTCAAAACAACTTACCAATGGGAAATCTCGAAGTTTCAGACAATTTTAAGCGTTTCGCGCGTTCGCGTCCGTCCGCACATTTTCGCGCTTAGTGCGCGTAAGCAAAATGAAAATGCAAATTTTTTGACAGATTTGGATTCCTGATACATTAAGTAACAATATCCACTGATTTCCGATCAATTTTGACCTATAACAAAGGAATGCGTTGGCATCAAAGTTGAAATTTCGTGTGCGCGTCTATGTGCAAATATAGCGAAAAACATGTCTTTGTTTATTTTGCCATAGCTCTTTAAAACGTCTGGTTACCCTATGTTTTTATTGCATATTACAAAAACATATGAATTGGAAATAACGTTTCAAGTATCAATATCTCCATAAATACATTATGACGTCATCATATCATCATCTGAAATCAAAAACGTGGAATTAATTTTTTTAAGGTACTGTTTCTGACATTCATTTGCTCGTATCTCTGTTGTTTAAGCTCAATATTATCCCAAATTCAGATATGTTGTACTTTGAACATTTGCTTTTCAAGTCCATGTCATGGTTTTGAAATTTGATGACGTCATCATACCTTAAATTGTGATCAAAAGTAAAGACGCAAAATCGGACAAGTTTACGTGTTATGTCTATGGGAGGTGATTTTTTTAGAAACCATGCATTGACTTGACAACGTTTAAGCACCTTTATCTCAGCTGAATTTGCTTCATTTCCTCTCAAACTTAAGTATGTTGTAGCTGTGACAATAAGCTGCAGTAATCATGCATTTTATTCTTTGAAATCTCCTCATCATGTTGACAATTTTGCAGTTTAAAACTGAAAATGAGAATGGAATGCGGACGAAACGATTCCTGATTCATCTTTCACGTACATAAGTTTACGTTCCTCTAATTTTCTCGTCGAGACGCATGGCCGAGTGGTTAGAGGCGTCGTCTCAAAAACGTGAGGTTGCACACGTACGGGTTCGAACCTCACAAGAGCACAAAAGAATATAATTTTTTTTCTACTTTTTTTCTTCAATGGAGTACTACACCTTCGTCCTCGTAGAAATCACGTTCGCATGTAAACACACCTATACGCACACACTCACACAGTATCCCTTTGTTTTACGTTGGAGACTGCATTACTTCGACTGCTGCAAATTTTGCAGGCTGGGCTTTTCAAACTGATCTGGTATATTGTAACAAAATGAAATTTGTTCATATCAATTCAGTAACACAATATAGTCGTGGTTACTTTGTGCTGATTTATACATGTAACAAGCTATACATTGTAAAAAAGGTATTTGAATTGTTCCTTTAAGTCAGTCTTCTGTATTGATGATTATTTGTCAATTAGTGGTTTTTGTGGAGTTTCAGATAGTGATAAAAAGTATGGATGATAAGTGCAGCGATAATTCCTACAGTTAGTTCAAAGTTGTGTTACAGAGGTTTGATACATACATTTAGCAGGGTGTGTGTGTGTATACGTGTGTATACAGGTTGGCCATATGACACATTCTAGACAATTAATTTTAATTAATTAGCAAATGTGATCAGCTATGGAACTGAATATGGTACTAATGTATGATGTTAATGATTCTAATTAAACTGTGACGAGTTTAAAGGGATAGCTTAACTGTGTGTAAAAATAAAGCAATTACAAGGAAATTTTAGGGGAATTTGATAACCATGCCTATAATAATTTCATACAGGTACTAATACCTGCCTCATTTTCTTGTCATCTGTCATCTTGTCAATAGCCAACTTACAACATACGATGAATATGTTTTACATTGAACAACTGTCTTTTAAGTCCATATCAATGTTTTCTAATTTGATGACATCATCATGCTGGAAGTTGTGATTAAAGGCAAGATCCCGAAATCAGCGAAGATTATACATTATGTCTATGGGAGTTGATTTTTTGTATTTTAACCGTGCATTCACTCGATAACGCTCGAGCACCTTTACCTCACTTGATTTAGCTTCCTGAGACAATAAGCTGCAGTAATCATACATGTTATTATTCTTTTTTTTAATCTTCTCACCAGGTTGAGAATTTTGCAGCATAAAACTGAAAATGAGAATGGAAGGTGGACGAAACGATTCCTGAGTCATCTTTCACATATAAGCTTACGTTCCTCATATTTTCTCGTCGAGACGTATGACTGAGAGGTTAAAGGCGACGTCTCAGAGACGTAAGGTTGGACACGTGCGGGTTCGAGCCCCATAAGAGCACGAAACAAAATACTTATCTATTTTACTTTTTTTCTTCATTGGTGTATTACACATTCGTCCATGAAGAAATCACGTTCGTATATAAACGCACCTATACACAGCCACACACCCACACACACAATCACTCTGTTTTGTGTTGGAGACCACATTGCTTAGACTGCTGCAAAATTTTGCAGGCTGGGTTTTTCAAACCGATCATAGTATGTAATGACGACGACAAAGGTGTTGTACTTTGAACAATTGTCTTTCAAGTCCATGTCATTGTTTTGTACTTTGATGACGTCATCACACTGAAAATTGTGATTAAAGGCAAGGTATCAAAACCAGCCGATTATAGGTTGTATGTCTGCGGGACGTATATTTCCCGAGTTGCCAGAAATGGCCTACCGACATCAATCGTTACAAGGCCGCATTTCCATCTAGCAATGCAATACATGTTCACGCGGCCACGTTTGTTGAGTGGTCACCGACTCTTCTCCTGTTATACATTGTTTTTGGGGGGTTTTTTTGTCTTAACATTTTCGTGGATGTCCTGTGCCCGAGTGGTTAGAGAAACGGTTTCGCATGCAGGTTCAATATAACTTCAGGGTGCCTATATCACATTCTTTTCTTTGTCGATCACAGATGACCAACATCTGATGACCCCAAGCGTATCACCTAACTCGTCCTCAGTGTGACGAGTTTTCATATCTCGTTTGATGAAAATTGGTTTTGAAATGGCCGAGATATCATAAACAGAGCAATCCTTATAAAGTGTAGGACCCACATTTTATCACGATCGTTTTGTTTTACTTTGTTTTTGGATGTTTCAGCTATTCCAAACCTGATTTTTATCAAATAAACTTTGAATTCCTCTTAAAATGATATGGTCTGTACTATATCATAAGTGCTTTCTTGGTATCCTGCAAAAAAGTAGAAGCCAAATTTTCATCTCCATCGATACTGTACTATCCCTTTAATCTTACAGGATCCATACCAAGTCCACTGGCAGACTGACCGATGACATGGAAGAAGTTACTGATTCCCACTAAACGCACTGACCTCTTTGGGTCTCGGTCCCGGCATCGTTCCCGCCGTTCCCGGGACCGGGACTGTCGGCTCGACCTGCGACTCGCCCAGTCGGTACCCGGCTCCCCTGAAGGCATAAGATGTGCCTCCGCGGGACGTTGAGGGCGCCGCTCCACTGGCTACCTCTTCAGCACCGTGTCTAATGGTTAGGAGGGACAGTTTGAAATGTGTATTTATTGGATGAAATGCTGTGTCGTATCAGCTTTATCAAGATGAGCAAAAAAGCTACAATGTCACATACACCTAGAACGAGAATGTAACGACTATTGATAGAAACAACTAGAACTATCACTCATTGTGATTAATATACCCCCACCCAAAACTGAGGAAATTAGCTCAACCATGATTTTTTTTTCAACTTTTTAATGAAAAAAAAATTACCAATGCAATGCACTGTCCAACAGTAAGTAAATGTATTGCTCACTGTTAGTCAAATGTCCAACATCTCAAGTCAAGTGCTCAAAAACTGAGTGAGCAAGATAAATAAACTGAAGATTTCTATGGTTTTTATTAAAAATTGTATAACCATGGCGCAACACAATGTTGGATATTAAGAAAAAAATGAAGTTTTGCACAACTATATATCATAGCCATCACATGTGCCAAATTTCAAGCCAAATGCTAACAGGATGAGGGGCTTAGTTGAATTCACAATATTAGTGTATCATTTTCATTCAAAATATACTGTTACCATGGCAACACATTTTCAACACTGACAAAAGAGTTTTTGCACATCTAGGTAATGTAGAGGTAACATGTGCCAAATATGAAGCCAAAATGCTCTAAACATAGAGAGTTAGGATCTATCGAAATGTCTGTATGATTTTTCATTCAAAATGCACTGTTACCATGGCAACACATTGTTCAACAATGATGAAATACAAAGTTTGCATATCTCTGTACTACAATGGTTGCATGTGCCAAATTTCAAGCCAAATGCCCAAAGACTGAGGGAGTTACCTGAATCCACAATATTTTATATTGATTTTCATTCAAACTATGCTGTTACCATGGCAACACAATGATCAACAATGACGAAAGGTTAAGTTTGCACATCTACATACCATAGTGGTCAGGTGTGCCAAATTTCAAGCTAAATGCTCAAAGACTGAGGGAGTTGGCGGAATCCACATGCTTTTTGGTGAAAAAATATTGTTACCATGGCAACGCATTGTTCAACAATAATGACAGATTAAGTTTGAACATCTATATGCTATAGTGGTCACCTGTGCCAAATTTTAAGCCAAATGCTCAAAGACTGAGGGAGTTAACTGAATCCAAAATATTTCTGCATGATTTTCATTCAAAATATACTGTTACCATGGCAACACATTGATCAACAATGACCAAAGACTATGTATGCTCATCTACGTACTATAGTGGTCACATGTGCCAAATTTCAAGCTTAATGCTCAAAGACTGAGGTAGTTACCTGAATTCACAATATTTTTGTATGCATTTTAGTGAAAAGCTGCTGTTACCATGGCAACCCATTGTTCACCACTGACAAAAGATTAAGTTTGCACATCTACACGGCATATGCTGTAGTGGTTGCATGTGCCAAATTTCAAGCCAAATGCTCAAAGAGTGAGGGATTTAACTGAATCCACGATATTTTTGTATGATTTTCATTCAAAATATGCCGTTACCATGGCAACGCATTGATCACGACTGACGAAAGATTACCTTTGCACATCTACGTACTACAGTGGTAATGTGTGCCAAATTCTAGCTAAATGCTTAAAGACTAAAGAAAGTTAGCTGAATCCACAATATTTTTGTATGTTTTTTGGTTAAAAAAAGCTGTTACCATGGCAACGCATTGTTCATCACTGACGAAAGATTAAGTTTGCACATCTATATACTACAGTGGTCATGTGTGCCAAATTTCAAGTCAAATGCTCTAAGACTGAGGGAGTAAACTGAATCCACAATATTTTTGTATGACTTTCATTCAAACTATGCTGTTACCATGGCAACACATAGATTAAAAATGACGAAAGAGTAAGTATGCACATCTACATACAATAGTGGTCACATGTGCCAATTTTTAAGCCTAATGCTTGAAAACTGAAGGAGTTAGGCCAATCCACACATTTTCGTATGATTGGTAAAAAAAAATTCTGTTGCCATGGCAACAGATTCATCACCACACACATCATACGTGTTTTGCACAAATATACATTACATTGATCGTATATCCCAAATTCAAACTGAATTGCTACAAAACTAAGAGATTAGAGCAATCCACAACATTTTGTAAGATATATATGAAAATCTTCCGTTGCCATGGCAACGCATTATGAAATACTCACGAAAAAGGTCCCTTGCACATCTGCCTGTGATAGCGGTCACACATGCCAAATTTGAAGTTGATTGCTCAAAAAATGAGAAAGTTGTTCGATCCACAAGTTTTTATGAAAATATGCCGTTGCCATGGCAACGCATTATGCGATACTAATGAAAAAGGTGTCTTGCACATCTACCTTTGATAGCAGTCACACATGCCAAATTTGGGGTCAACTGCTCAAAAAATGAGAGAGGAGTTCGATCCACAACATTTTGCTAGATTTTTTAAAAATTTGCCGTTGCCATGGCAACTCATTATGCAATACTAATGAAAAAGGTGTCTTGCACATCTCCCTTTGATAGCAGTCACACATGCTAAATTTGGGGATAATTGCTCAAAAAATGAGAGAGTAGTTCGATCCACAAGTTTTTACGAAAATATGCCGTTTCCATGGCAACGCATTATGCGATACTAACGAAAAAGGTGTCTTGCACATCTACCTTTGATAGCGGTCACACATGCCAAATTTGGGGTCAATTGCTCAAAAAATGAGAGAGGAGTTCGACCCACAAGATTTTGCAACGGACCGACCGCCCGACCGACCGACCGACCGACCGACCGACCGACCGACCGGCCACCCGACCTCAGGATGATTCCTATATACCCCCCTACACACTTTGTGTGGGTGGGGGTATAAAAACTTTTGCCAGTTTATGTAACACATACAACTTGGACATTATAATATGACATATCCAATGAATTATCTCTCATGCCAAAACAATACTTGCAACTTGATTCATCTGTAATATTACAGTATCCAAATACATCAGTGAGGCCATTAGTACGAGTTATCCACACAAATTCCCTTAGGAACAGTGTAAAACACCTGTGGCAAAAGTTGAGGGGGTTTGGATTGCTTCAAAGGTACAGATTGTGGGTAATGGGCTTGAATTCAATGCTTAACCCTAAAAGGGCTGGGGGTGGGGGGTTGAATCAACCCCCCTCGACATTTTCCGCGACCATTCTGCCGCGCAAATTTTTTTCACCACGCTGCTCACTGACTTTTGACTTTCAAGTCTCGCACATCTTGACACCATTTTCACGAAAAATCGGACAAACCGTTACGACGCTGCACAACCTTTAATAAACATGCTTGTCAGACCGAAAATGGCTCAAAAACATGATTTTGTGTACAAAGTCTATGCAAATAGTTTTCTCGCCTTATTAAAAAAAGATATGATTAATTTCACTTTCAATGGCTGAAATCAATTGATTTTAGCATAATCATGCTTAAAATAGGTTCTCTAATAAATTTTGTTGAAAAAAAATGGAAAAAAACAACAAAAGGTCGAAAAAACAAAGAAATACACTAGAAATTCATAAAATAGAATACATAAGAAATTCATTTTGATACCAGATTTTTTTGCAAGAACATTGTTAGGAATGGGGTTGAATCAACCCTCCCCCGGCCACAGAACAGGCCAAAAAGCTCGGCCTGGTCAGGGTTAATCAATTACATGAAGTCATTTCTGAAAACTCTGGAGCTTGCTTGATCACTAGGGGTCTTTATAAACCTTTAATAACTTGAAAAGTAGCAATTGTGAAATAAAGCATCACAGAATTTGACAATAATATGCTCATATGCTATGTTCTACAGAAATGAACCACATTTAATTTGCAGGCAATGAATAAAATTGTGAAGGCTGGCACGGTGCAGCTAGGACCTCCCCCCCCCCCCCCCCAATCAGACTGCTGACCACTACTGACCATCAGATTTGCTGGACATAACACACTCACTCTCTAGCTTGTTTGAAAATGTCCTTCACAAGGCCGTCTGATGACCCCTCCTTCTTTTTCTTCTTTGGCCCGACCACCTGCTGACCACTGGGAGGACAAATGACAATGGGAAACAAGAAAATGGGAAAACAAGAGTGGTCACTTTCAACGTCATTACATGGACAGTAGGTTGTGTGTTTAGAAGAACAATACATAAGTAGAATTAAATGATTTCATCAGTTTCTTAATCAAGTATAATTCCCGCCAAAAGTCATCACCTCTAAATCATTTCTCCATTTTTGAACGCAGGACCTCCAAACGAATGTCTTATCTACTTTACCACAGTGCCCCACAGTGTGTCCACTCTTCGGAAATGTCCCCTTTTTTCTTTTCCCTTAAAAAAACAAAACAAAACAAAACAAAACAAAACAGACCCAAACAAAAACAAAAACAGCACAGTGTACAGAGGAACTTACAAGGACATTAATAGCGAGATACTTCATAGACAAGAAGGTAAGTTTGCATGTTCTATCCCTTTCAAATTCTTTTGTCCCGTTGTAACAAAATGCCAAATACACAAAGGTAATTTAAATACTTCACAGCAGCTAATCATAACAAGGTCCCCCTGTTAGAATTTTTCATTGTGCAAACGCACAGAAAAAAAGGACTTTTCCTGAAAAGAGACTATGGGGGCCAGCTCACCTTCCATGGTCTGCCCCTCCAGCATAGAACGCCTGGCCCTCTTCATCACTGTCCGCCTTGGCTGACGTGTAGTCTCCCAATGTGGCTACCCTGGAACTGGAACTACCCCCTCTACTGGGCAAATGAGGAAAATCATATAAAAACTAAATAATATACTGTAAAAGTGGCAAATTTTCACGGAGCTGAAATTTTCACGCATTTCGCGCAACCAGAAACTAGCGTGAAAATATAAGCATGCAAATATTTTTGCTGCCCGTATGTTCCAGTAGTTGATGGTTTGATTCCGCGGAATTAAAAACATGCAAAACTCTTCTTGCCCGGCCAAGCGCGAAAAATTAGTCACACAAAAATATCCACTTTTACTGTAGATTCTGTTTTGTGAGTGTGTTTGTGTATATGTGTATAATACTGATGGATACCAGCTTTGAATAATAAGTAGTAAGAGGATTAACCATCCGACTTCTACTATGGCTATGAATAGCATTTATTACACTACTGCTGCCGCTGTCACTAATAAAACAATGTCTATTACTCCTTTTTTTTTTAATTCTAGATGTTTCTAATACAACCACTGCTACAATCAGCTGTAAAGATCATAACTATATGTGACCGTGCACCTCAAAACGAACATAAAGTCGCACACACTGATTTTGCGGGAGGACTGAAAATAGGTGAAATGGGTCAACCTAGCCGAACTTGACTTTTTCATATTTTCTGAAAGAGCGGGTCTTCTTTTACATTATGCTAAAATTTGGTATCATAAAACGGGCAGGAAAGTGTGTGTTTTTAGCAGTTTATCTCGAACATTTTTGGTAGAATAGTGTGATTAGGTGTGTCTTTAGAATCCCTTTTTCATTTCTGAAAAACTTTGTCCACACTCTTCTCTTTCAACTCTAATAACTTTTGAAAGGATAATGCTGCTTTGAAAATTGGCATTTATTATGGACAGAATGTGTTAATGAGGCATGCTTAATTTCAGTTTAATCTCATAATCCCTTCATTGTTGTTACTCTGGTGGTTTACTTCCTGTTTTTTGTCCCATTCATCGCACAGCCAGCACGGTTTGGTAAAGATTAAGCGCTTGAATAGACACTGTACTTCAGAGCCTCTTTTCTCAGTTCACACTTTTCCTGAGTTTGTGCTTTCTTTCCAATATTTAGATAGGTTAGGAGAGTCCATTTGATTTGAGTTATACATCATTTTAAAGCTTAAAGTCTGCTCTTTCAGAATATGGTCTTAACTAAAAATTCATGTCTGGCGACTTTTTGTTTTTTTGAGGTGCAGGGTCACATACAGTGTATGTTGATGATACTACTACTCCTACCGTACTACTCCTGTTTAATATTATATTTGTACTACTATAACTACTGTATTACTGCTACGGCTACCACCATCACCAGCACTTAAAAGTACATGTGTAATGCAATTACTGATAAATAATGATAACAATGTTTAAGATGCTGATAATGGTGATAAAACTATGACAATAATGCCAGGAAAATTGCCCTGCAAATGACAAGGCAATGGACGATAGTGCTTTAAGTCACATTTCCTCACCTCGCTGAATAACCAGAACCCCTGCTTCCTCCTCCACTCCCTCCACCCGCTCCCCCTCCCCCTGTGGTGGGCAATCTGCCTGGTTCATCCATGGGCACTTCGGCCGATGTTCCAGAGGGGGGATCGGCAGCTGGTGGCACAACATCATCACCATGGGAATCATCATAGAAACTCCCTAGCGCCACCTGCAGAAAAAATAACACAAACACACACACAATATCATATATATGCAAATTTGTAAAATGTAAAAAGGTGCTAGGTGTACACTGAGGTACTTGCAACTTATAAAAACTTCTGGGCCCCATTTCGTAAAACTTATTATCAGTGACAAGTTGGGATAGTTGTTATTTATAAACTACTGAAATCCTTGCATCTGATTGGTTGAGAGCAAATTTGTCACAGAAATGTGGCAGTTGTCATTAATAACAAGTTTTATGAAACGGGACCCTGGTTTACCTGTAGATCTAGCCCACATGCCCACTTGCTAACTGGAAATGAGGTAACTTTAAACCAAATGTCTTTTCGAGAGAGAAATCTCCAGAAGCCTTACTTAACACCGGTTCCCAGAAGGGATTAGTAGTCCACTGCTTACAGAGAACCAAATATATCATATATTGAATGTAGAACTACATGGAATTACTTCGCTCCAAAGACAATAGAATCACTTAGATCTACTGTACATCATTTCCATATACAGTGGAAACTCGATATAACGAGATGGTCGGGACCGAGTCATTTTCCTCGTTATAGCCGATATCTCGTTATATCAGTAGGCATAAAAGAAAGCATAACATAAAGACATTAATTTGCACATGTGGGACTACCCATCATATTTCAATCAATACTGATAACTTGATATTGTGTGTGAGAAAATTACTCACCTTTATGGGTAAGAAGATGTTTTTTGCCAAGGAAATCCAATATCAATAATGTGTTTCTTATTAATTGTAGATGTTTGAATTTGTAAATTTATATAGCTTGCGATTGTATCACGCAAGATCGTCAGTGGATTGGTATGTGGTTATAGTATGGGTGTGTGTTGTATGGAAAGCTTGAATATGGTCTGCACAGTGCTGTGTGTGTATGTGACACATTCTGTATGTACATTATGACTGCGTGTGTGTGAAGATGGGGAATTCCTTACGTAGAAAGCCAATCACAGCATCAGATTGCCTCACACCTGCTAAACGTCATGATGATGTCATGTATACATACATGTATGGCCGTCCCACCACATTTTCTGCATACACAGTGTGCGCGCACACACACACTTACACGTACAACATGCAGTGCTAGCTGGAGTGCACTGAAGAAAACTAATTATGTGTGTACAAGACAGTTTTCGGCGCATCAAGCTTTACAATCTCGGAAGATGATAGCACAGGCGAAGTAAAGCTTTACCGAAGACATTTTGCTTTACCTCACTATAGCCGGTTTGGTTGGCTTTGTTTTTCTTTGTTTGGAAGTCACAAAGTTTATCTCGTTATAGCAGTTATTTCGTTATAGCCGATCTCGCTATAAGAGTAGCATTTTACATAGACTTGTGTGGAGGAACTTTGGGACCGGGAAAATTTCCTCGTTATAACCGATATCTCGTTATAGCAGTGTTTGTTATACCGAGTTTCCCCTGTACTGTAAATTGTAATTACATACATATGTACACTCATACAGGGAGTTGTTCCCTGAACATAGTGCATTATGGTTCTGCTATTAAATACATGGAGATTTGTGAAACACTAAGTGACTATTAGATCTGGGTGAGTTTCAAAGAAGAGTACATTTCATATGAATAGAAATTTTACGAAACTATGACTTGTACTTGTACTTTGAGGGTTTTGAGGTATTTTACTGAGATAGGCTCTAACGTCAATTACCGCTTAGTCGCCACTTGCGTGTATTTCCTGTGCACTTTTGGGTTGGTGAACTAACGATACACAGTGACTGTATTAGTTTGCTGCCCATAGCGCGCCACATTTTTGATATTTCCAGATGTGTTATACACACACTTCATTGTAGAATGCATTGTGCATCATTGGGTTTGGAAAACTTTGTTAAAGGTAGGGAATACCTTTTACAGACCTCCCAAAATGCAGCAAAACATTAAATATGAACCTCAGGGGACTTGTTTAGGCCACTGCTGAGAAATTTGGAAGTCAACAGTTATCTACAATTTGAATAGTGCACAAAACTCAACTGCTCAGTAGTTCTGTGTGTCAGCCACTTTTTTCAGCCTTTTTGTTGCAGTCTTCTGTATTTTTTATCATAAACACAAATCTAAAAGTATAAGAGCTCATGTAATAACATATAGAGTGTGTGGAAAGAATGTACATAGAAATGTTCGTAAGTTTTGATGAACTTTATTCACAAAATATACATGATGGACACACATGCAGTGCATGGGTCTGCAAAGGTAGCCTACATGTAGTGTACTGGAATTTACGGTGAGCCCCGAAAAAAATTCAATTCAAAATCTAACGGTCAATAAAAATGTACAAAATGTTACCTTCCACTTTCAATACTTTATGGGAGTTTCTAAAATGATACTCTCTTCAACATACCACTGTATTTATACAACTCTTCATTTAAGGCATGCAAATGTGATTCCCTACCTTTAATCTGCCACCTGAAATTCATTCATAATCAAAAACATCCTCGCATTAAAAATGGTTTTGTCACCTCTTACACATGGTAAAATACATTTGGACTAGAATCTGTGTTTTTATGGCGGAAAAAGGGGAATTAGGAATGTATTTTGAGAGCGATGAAAAATCCGTCACCCAAGCTGATCTCCGATCGCGGCACGTGTTACATGCGATGTGAATGTCTGGCAACTAAATTACTTTAGGTACAGGTTGTAGTGGCGACTTATCTTCTAATGGTAAATCGGCATTAGAATCTTTACATACAGTACACTGTTGCACGAGATCTACAGTGTACACTCACTACAGACAGTGTTGCATGCTCAGGCAACAATTCCCTGCCTTCTTTGGAAGATGTTACACAGTTACACTCCACCCTCACTGTAAAATTCTTTAATATAAATCTGACGAGTGCTTTCTCCATCTCCCTTGTAAAAAAATAAGTTTATTTTCTGTGAAATTCTGTGTGCATTTCTTCAAAGTATTTAAGACAGCATTTAAGACCATTTAGATCATAAAACATTTTTGAAAGGCCTAGTACATGTATGTAGTAAAGTCAGTAAACTTGCCCCAGTCAGGCAAAATCGTGAAATCGGCCCCATCACAGTGCACGTGCACCTGTGCGTTAGCAAGCAAGTTTACATGTAGGTTAGGGTTAGGTTTAGGTTTAGGTTAGGGTTGTATTAATTCTATTATGTTTAAATTGGCCGTTAAATTAGTCGAGGGACATTAGGAAGTCCTTCCGAGAATAAAATGTTGGAGAACAACGGAAAAAATGGGAGAAAGGGAGGAGGAAAGATGCTATGCTGTGGAAATCGGCCCCGACGCTGTATCAATCTCGTGTAAATGCCGTTTGGTGGGGCTGCATTCACGAGTATTATACCATGGTACTGGGGAAGAAAGCCCCACCGCCGTGCTTATCTACCAATGAACGCCACACAGTGGGCCTGAATTCACGAGTATAAACAGGTGAGCTGCCGTACTAATAGTACGGACACACAGTGGTACGTGGTGGGGCCTTTTTCACGAGTATGCCCCCCAGTACATAATGGTCCCAAACCAGTATTCCCAGTAAAACTAAACACCACTGTCAACGTGACTGTCTTTTGAGTATTGGGCCAGTAACTTTTCAAGAATTACCATAAATTTGGACCTCAGTCTATACGTCTAACAAAGTTAGGACTAAATAAACTGTTAGAAAGATGTCTGACCATGTTACATGTATTATGTAACAAGTGTAACATTTAGTTACAATTGTAGGCCTACCGATGTACAGTGTATAATGAAGATCTAATGTTAGGGTCTAGCGTCAATTACCGTATGGTCGCCACTTGTGCGTAAGTTTTATGCACGTCCGGGCAGGCGAACTAATATCGGCACTGAATTAGTTCGCCGCCCATAGCCTGCCACATATTATTAGCGTGTGTGTTATACATACGCTTCAATGAAGGAGGCATTGTCGGTCACCGCGTTTGAAAATCTCCCTTAATCTGCCACCTGAAATCCATTCTAAATCAAAAACATCCTCGCATTAAAAATGGTTTTATCACCTGTTACATATGGTAAAATATATTTTGATTACAATTATTTGTGTTTTTACGGAGGAAAAAGGTGAATTACAAATGTATTTTGAGAGTGATGAAAATCCGTCGCCCAACCTGATCTCCGATCGCGGCGCGCGTTACATGCGATGTGAATGTCTGGCGACCTTACCGCAGTGGCGACCATACCGTAATAACTGACGTTACTCTAGACTAGGATTTAGGATTAATAGGAAACCCCTAACATTACTGTGTTGTGTTGACTTGGAGTTGTAACCACTACAGTACTGTCAATAGTAATTAGTAACAGCATTAAATTTAGTGAACGTTCACTCGTAACTTTGGATCTCTAATTTTTCATAAATTAATTTCCCGATGCCTGCCTCACCTCGCTCAACTCGGGCTTATTTAGTGCCTATACAACTTCATTATTACAACAAATAGGGCTGGGGCATTGTTGATGGTGGCACCAGGATCCAGAGACTCCAACCCCAAGCACCTTCTGATCGGGAGATTCTCCAGCCCGAAACCCATAGTAAACGGGAGACTCCAAGTTGATGTGTGCGAAGCGCGAAGTTCCTAGGGTTCTAGATGTTCTCTGGTGCTATCTAAGGCTTATTTTTTCAACATACGATAGCAAAACGTAAGAAATCCTTTCCACCGGGAGACACAGAGCCAGGGCGGGAGAAATCAAATCTCAAACGGGAGAACGGGAGATTTTGCAAAGATGGGCTTTCGGCGGGAGATCTCCCGTCGAAAACGGGAGAGTTGGAGTCTCTGAGGATCAGTCGTACGTTTTAGAAGTTTGAAAGAAAAGATCAAAAGGGCATGGGGAAAACCCATATTATTATAAGATACTGCCCCCCCCCCCCCCCCCCCCCCCCACCCCCAAGTCGGTATGATTCACCACTCTGCACTGCCACTGCACTGAGAACTCTCGTGCGCGTGTACACACATAATCTCATGCACAGGGCACGGCGGCACGGCCACGGGTAATGTTCACTAATTCATTTCTTTGGATGATTCAGACGGGGAAAGAGTTTAATGAGCAATCTACCTGTAGTTTCCAGCCCGAAGATTCCAAGAAAAAGGAAGCCCTTTCCCTGTCCGTGCCCGTAACGCCGATAAACTGTGCGATGTACTCATCCTTTTCTGCACTACTGGCGGCTGCCATCTTGATGACAATAAAGTATGACAGGAGATTGTCGCCCTCAACGGTGGCGATCAAGACAATGAATTACTACAAGTAGTACAGTGTTGTACTAGTAACTCGCACAGAACTCTCTGTGGTAACTCGACTGCAGCTTAGCGGACCATTCAGTTTTTCTGTAGTGGGGTGAAATGATGAAAGTCCAGAATGAATAGGGCCTACTCATGCACTGAATGATGAATACCGGTATATTCTATCGATATTCAAATTCGAGGTCAAAATTTCAGAGCTCCCAAACTACAGAATTCCTTACCCTGTATAGTTTGGAAATCCCAAACATTATTAAAATCAAGACTCAAGATGCATTTTTTTTTTCTCATTTAACTGTGCATCCTTATCAAGCATATCAGAAGTTTTGCAGCACAGGAGAATAATAATACACAGGTTTTACCCTTTATTAATTGATTATTATTATTAGTGTTGTTGTTCGTATCATTTTATTATTATTATTATTATTATTATTATTATTATTATTATTATTATTGTTATTATCATTATTATTATTATCATTATTATTATTGTCATTATTATTATCATTATTATTATTATTATTATTATTATTGTTATCTGAGGGGGAAAAGGAGGAAGTTTTAGTGTAGGGCTGTGTTTACGTAATCAATATGCGATTCCACACTATATGTTCAGGGCCAAAGACACTTTTGACGCTTGAAAACAAAACAAAACAAAAATAACATTTTACTTTTGGGCTAAGATATTTTTGTTCAGATTAACTTCAGGGTGCACTGGAATTCACTCTTTCAAGTTCAAGTTCAACTTTGTAAAACATTTTATTTTCCATCTTTTTCATGTTGTATATCACAATATCTCTTTGAGATCCTAACCCTTATAACCATAACAAATTGTATCTGGAAATGAGTTGGTGTGATCATGTCAGCAAACTTAAAGAAACAAACACACACAAATTGGGTCATTTTTTTAGCTCGTTTTATTTCACTCCCTCATTTAGTCAATAACAATGCATATAAATACGAATATAATTATTATATAAATAATCTAACCCGTTACACACGCTTGTGCACTGTAGTATATCCTTATCTCAACTTGCGATTAGAAAGTTGAAGTGGCTGAAGTGAGTGACCCGTGGTGAAATAAAATAAACTCAAACTCAACTCAAACTCAAACTCAAAGTTCCGTTATGTTTGAGCATATTATTTCCCTTATTTGCCTATTAAAATCCATGTTGCCCGGCTTGCTGTGGCAGGAGATCCCGACATTGTAGCTTGATAACTGATACTGAAGCTTGACTATACATGCATCAATCAATGAGGCGCACATGTCATTATAACATAATGTTTGTGTGGGAGGTTTGGTGAGGCACATATAGTCAAGGCGCTAATCCCTGTAAGAGTCTTAATTTAGGAGTTCGTTCAACCCACCCCGCAGAAAAGGTTTGACCAGACAAGGTGGTAGATGGGACCTCTATGAACATCCCCAGGTAGTATGTGGTTCCAAATTGTGGTGTCAGTAGAATTTTACTGGCCACTTTTCATCATGATTTTGTTGGAACAAACGTAAAAGAGTCTGCGCACGCCAAGACTATTACACGCACCACTAGCGCTGCTTCAGGCGCCAGTGCCAGTGATGCGTGTGTAGTCTTAGCGCGCATATACTTTTTCTTCGATAAGCAAGGGTTTTGCCTGCAAACTAACTTTTCACGCCAAGCTGGGTTCGGTGTAATGTAGTTTCTAACCGTTTTTATTTCGTCTTTATTTCAAGAGTTCAAGCAAGCCGAGTGAGAGCGCATACCCGGTGATTGTGACGACCGAATCGCAGTCACTGGGTGTGTGTTTTCACTCCACTTAGCGCAATATATACAGCGGGCTTCTGCATAATACACAAGCTGCAACTCAGAGAAATAAAGACGGAAAAAAAAAACAGCTAGAAATTAAGACTAGGGTCGGTAAACGCTTGTCGCTATTTGGGGCACTGAAAACGACAAACTCACACAGTTTTTGCATTTATTTCATGAAGAATTCATCAAAACTGCATAGAACTATATATGTACATGTTGCTAGAGATGTCATCCATCGTCAGTGGAATTCATTGTAAATTATAATATTGTGCATAGTTACCATGGTAACCGGATGCCTAAAGGTGACTGGTAACCCCCAAAATGCCTCCTGCTGCTGCAAACATTGTTTATTTTTTTAATCTTATAGATGCAATAAAAAAAGCACACAATTTTTTTATTGATTTTCGTTAAAAAAAGTTTTCCCTGTTGCCATGGCAACCAGTATTATCCAATCAGAATTTAGTTGTCAATAACTCAAAAACTAAAGCCCATAATTTCAAAAAGCTCAATAAGCATGTCCTTCCTTCTGCATAAAGTGTACGACATCAGGTATATGTGAAGAATATTTTGAAGCATTCTCAAGTTACAGCAAAATTTGTAAGCAAAGGCATAATAAATGGCCATTGAAAGAAAGATATCATTTTCGAATAGTAAAATGCATGAAAAAAACTTTCAACACAAATTTGACTTCAAAGCATAGGCAAATGTATATAGTTTTTAATAATGTATGGACACAAATTTCCCTTAAAAATAAGATGAATACAGAAAGTAAAACCAATATTCTATAGTAGCTCTTTCGAGTATTTACAGAGCGATGGATATTCAAAACAATCCTGGAAAAGAGCAGAGGAAAGCAATTGATTGTTTATGTTCTTAAAGGAAGTTTATTCAAGAATACTGATAAATTCCTTTCTAAAGAAGGAATATACACCTGCGCTGGATTATCCATCAAAGAATTAAGCGTACTTTTGTGTTCGTTAACTATTGTAAAAAAAATATATATATACATATATAAATATATATAATATATATATATATATATATATATATATATATATAGAATAAAATGAAATATCATGATATGTAAATTTCATTCAAAACGTGCAGTAATGAATTAATGTTGAGGAGAGAATGAGGGAAAAACCTTGGGCGTCTTTTCCCTTTTTATCCAGACTAATTTTACAGTGTAGAGCTCATCTACAATGACTGATGCGCACGAAAGGCAAAAGAAACAAACCTGTCTAAATTCCAGATGTTTTTGGGAGTTACCAATCACCTGTAGGCATCCGGTTACCATGGTAACCATGCACAATATTATACCTTACAATGTATCCCATTGTATTGCTGACATCTCTAGCAACATACACAGTATAGTTTTAAGGCGTTTCGATGAATCCTTCGTGAAATAAATGCAATAACTGTGATAATTTTGTCATTTTCAGTGCCCCAATAGCGACAAGCGTTACCGACCCTAGTCTTAATTTCTAGCTGTTTTTATTTCGACTTTATTTCTCTGAGTTACAGCTTGTGTATTGTGCAGAAGCCCGCTGTATTGCGCTAAGCCGAGTGGGGGTGCATGCTCAATGATTGCCACAAAAATTGGTTCGGGCGTCATCACACAATCGCTGGGCATGCACTCTCACTTGGCTTGCTTCAACTCGGAGAAATAAAGACCAAATAAAAACGTCTGGAAACTACACTACACCGACCCCAGCTTAGCGTGAGAAGTTAGTTTGCGGGCAAAAACCGATGTTTGTCGCGGAAAAAGTCTTTGTACGCTAAGACTATAACACGCACCACTGGCATTGGCGCCTGTAGCAGTGCTAGTGGTACGTGTAGTAGTCTTAGTATGCGCAGACGCTTCCTCTAAGAATATGGTCATGTCGCAACTAAAATGGCCTGTAAAATTTCATTGATACCACAATTTGATATCACATACTACCTAGGGGTGTTCCAGAGGGTCCAACCGACCACCCCATGCAGTCAAACCTTTTCTGCGGGGTGGGTTGAACGAAGTCATTTTTTTCTGGTCGCTGCGCCTGGACTATAGTTCACAGCCATTACTGTACAGTGGTTCGTTATTTCGAGCGTTCATTATTCCGAAGGCGTGTCTTTGCGAAGGTTCGTCATTTTGAAACAGGAAAATCCCGTAATTCCAGATGTTCGTTAATCTGAAAATGAAATATGACTCGTTTTTTCGAAGGGGTAACAGAGCTTCAGAATAACGAAACTTCGGATTAAGGAACTGTAATATATAGCTTTACCGTCGGAGTGGTGCGAAATTGTGTACTATAGATGAAAATGCTACATCAAAAGAAGTATTGTTTCAATAGATTATGTAATTAGATGAAAAATGCTACATCGATGAAAAATGCTGCATTAAAAGATTTCCCGTAAATTACTAAAAAAATAATCTCATCCCTTATTATGTACCTATGTGTATCGAAAACTGCTTAAAAATACTCGCTCAAATACTTGCTTTAAAAATAATTATTAAAATGGCTATTTTTATTCCGATAATTCCGTTGCCTACAATGACGGTAAGGATGAGAAGGAGTCTTTAATGAGAGAATAAAACAAGACTTACAGGAACACATGAACACAGAATAAACCAATCAAACCAACAAGCCCACACAGATATCAGATGTTGCTTATTCAGACAAAAAAATACACCATATTCCTATTCTAATTATAGTATTATACAGTACTACACTATCAGTATTCCATACAACCCATTAAAATGCCTATAACCTGCATCCCTGACGATGATTCATCATATACGTTTCAAGATGCGTTTCTGCTATACACTGTGGCTAAAATTTAGTCCTGTGCATGCCGTGAAAATAGTTGTTGTTGTTGTTGCTGTTGTTGTTGTTGTTGCTGTTGCTGCTGCTGCTGTTCTTGTTGTTGTTGCTGCTGCTGCTTTTGGGAGGGGGGGGGGGGTTCTTGTTCCGCGTTCCACACGATGTCTTCTTCCATCAACCACTTTTTTTTTTTACAACGTTCAGTTCTTCAGCTGGGTTCTCGATACCAGAATCTCTCTCGCTATTGAAAAAGGATTATCGTGGTCGTGAGATGTCCCAGCCTTGCGCCCGCGTCAATGCCGACGTTCTCCCGGTAGAGTCCGTTCAGACCGAGGCCGTTGTCGCACGACGCGTACCACCATCCGCCCGCAGACGACAACTTCTCGGCGGAGCAGTTTGCCGCTGCACTGTTGCCATGGTGACGGTCAAAGGTCGCGAATGTCAGGTTCGACGAGTGGGAGAGGACGGAGCGTCTTAAGGGGAAGAAGTCCTCTGTGTCCAGTGTCAGAGTGGGGGAAAACGGTTTGATAGAGAGACACAATAGACAAGGAAGAAGGAACAATAATGGATACACAAACATGACAAATATTTTGCAATTATTTCTTGATGCTGGTGAGCATATTCATCCAAGGTATTATTCTCAGTGTTGTCATTGCAGAGGGACCTGTCTGAATATAATTGTTATCCTGCGCTATTGCGAGACACTCATTTATGCATCTGTCTCTCCAAGGGACGTGGACATTTTGACCTCCGATTAAAACTTTTTATTTTTTCCCCCACTGTATACCACGGAGCAACCACACGGCATAACGAGAGACAATAAGGTAATAACTTTATGATATTGAGACTTATCGATATTACGAACATTACCCCTCTGTTTCTTTCAATCTCTCCGTCTCTCTCTCTCTCTCTCTCTCTTGCTCGTCAGTTTCTCCTTTTTAATGATTAATGACAATTATAAGTGGAATAATAATAATAATAATAATTAATAATAATAATAATGATAATAATTGATAATAATAATAATAATAATGTCTTATTTACCCAGGGTAGCCTCTTCAGTGTTGTCACTGCTCTACCAGCGGGCCCTGCTATTATTATTACCCTAGATTTGCGAGGTACCCATTAATACACTTGAGTCGAGAGGGACATCAACATCTTGTCCAAGGACGCAAGCACTGGGCGGGATTCGAACCCGGGTCCTCGGATTGCGAGTCGGGAGTCTTATCCACAATGTCACAGCGCCCCCACATGATCATAATGGTAACATTATTGACGTTATAATATTATCGATTTCCATTATTGCGCGTTCTCATTATGGGAGGGAATCATGGTCTGCCCGGGGGCGTGTTTTTTTTAGACGGCACAGATTGGGGACCCTAAAAATCTATTGGGGACCCTATCCCTAAACCTAACCCTAATCCTAATCCTTACCCTAACCCCAACCCTAACCCTAACCCTAACCCTAACCAAAAACCATAACCCAACGTTTTTCCCATAGGTTTAACACGCGCCATGCCCCAATCTGTGCCGTCATAAAAAAAAAAAACGCTGCCCGGGGGGGGGGGGGGGTGTCATAACAAGCACCACGTGATCATTTTGCTGGTTATACCTTGCATATATACCTTGGAAGTAGGCATTAAAAGTTAATAACTTATTTGCCTCTCGTTATCATTAGGACGAAGAATCCACATGAGGACACAAGTCTAGTGGCGCTGTACTGCAGTTGATGAACATGGACAGGCAGAGGACTCTTCTGGGTCAAATTGGTCTTTTCTTAACGACCAAAATTTCGACAAGTTGGACTTGAAAGTATTAATTGATGATGGTTGATGTTTGTCCGTCTCATACAAACATGACTCCGGGAAACCTTTCCGTTCATTCGTTCGCATTCATTCTGTTTCTCAAGTCAATCAAATTTATATTGTCATGAAGAATCAAACAAAACAATAAAATTACAAAGGAGCAACACAAAAGTACAATCACGTGTAATACTATAGCACAATCATCATAAAACATTATAAAACCTCGTTATAACGGGAACCGGAAACCCATGACAATAAATAGTCCTGTAGCAGAATTTGTCATTGTCAGGGTTCAAAAACAAAGTTATATAGAATTGGGACCTGCAAAATCACGTCCTTGCTCTAAGGGTGTTTTTTGTTACGTTTTGTTATAAATTATCTATACATCTTTATAGGTAAGGACCACTTGTGTATCATACATGATCCCCCCTAGAGATACCTGCATCACCGCTGAACCCCCGCACCGACAGAGGGTAGAACTCCGCTTCACTCCCCAGCGAGAGGGAGCTGTACCTCGCCGTGGCTTCGGTTCCGTTGGCGCCAGTAACGCGGATCAACAGCTGGTGGTTGGTGGTTCTGTCGCGGCGCAGAAGCCGTGCTAACTTGTCGAGGCCCAGCCAGAAGTCGCCCGACAGGTCGCCGAAACCGTGCCGGTAGTCGCGCCAACCCCTCGAGAAGTTTGTGCTGCCATTGATCCGTTGTTGAAGCACCTGGATATGATGTGATAGCTTTTGTTTTATCTCAAATCTTCGATTATTATTGTACAAACAAATATGATAGGGTTACTTGTTGTTTAAGAAAAAAAAAATAAATTCGATATGTGGCATTTCACTTGAGTTCGATAACATTATCTCTCCGACTTAGATGTTTGATCTTTCGTTTCATTGGAAGGGGGATACGTAGGACCACGGGTATTATAATTATAACACTATGTGTATAAACATGTAATATATAATATATATATATATATATATATATATATATATATATATAATATATATATATATATATACATATATATTCGTTTCTGGTCAGTATTTCATTTTTCTCGTATTCCAGTTCATTGTATATAAATAATGAAAACTTTGAGCGAAGAAAATGGGTTTCCACCGGGATTCGAACCCGAGACATCCGAATTGCTATATAGACCGGTGCTTTACCGACTGAGTTACAGCATGTACAGAAAGCCCTACAGCACGGTGCTCGTCCCAAAACACTTTTAGTCCATGGGCCAGGCCAGATATTGGTACCACCTGAGGTGGCAATACCTTTTTTAGTCCATGGGCCAGGCCAGATAGTGGTACCATCTGAGGTGGCAAAACCTTTTTGGTGTCATTTTGTTTGTCGGGCATAGATATGCTTATCAAGCTATGATAGCATTTCCAAATGAGTAGCTTAGTCATAGTAAATGAATTTTTAACCAATTTGGTCTCGCTGTTATATCCCTATACTTCTGAATCGAAACTAACCGCCATACAAAGAAGAGCACTGTTTTCTGTATGGTCCATGGAGCTGTAAAATGCAGCTCTATGGTATGTTCACAGGTGTTCTGTTGTAAACGCGGTGCGCTTAGTCTTTATTCAAAGCAGCGAAGGGAATATCCAAAGATGTAGATGTCCACAGCGCTTAGTCTTTATTCTAGACGGCGAAGGGAATGTCCAAAGCACACGATACAGTGTATATCCTTTTATCTAAAAACAACAACGACAACAAAAGCAATTCCTCGTGAATTTTACCGTATCTTTCAATTATTTATCATTTTCCGGCGAAAACGCTACGGTGAAAACGCTGATACCACGCCAATGTCGCTTTATTTCCCTCCAACAATGAAAGATAATGCAAAAACAATGTACCGGTACACTACAATACATTATAATAAATAACATTGTAAATGAACAGAGTGATTTTTGTTTAAAACTGATGTATTTGTTGATAGGGTGGTATAAAAACAGTATAGATAATCCCTTTTATGAGGAACTTTAGATATGATAACGGTACATTGGTCTAGATAAAGAACTAAGCGCACCGCGTGGCAGCTGTGGACATCATAACCCTTTGGATATTCCCTTCGGTGCCTTGAATAAAGACTAAGCGCACCACGTTTACAACAGAAACCTGTGGACATACAGAAGGCAGTGCTCTTCTTTGTATAGCGGTTTAGTTTCGATTCAGAAGTATAGGGATATAAATACGAGACCAAATTGGTTAAAAATTCATTTATTATGACTAAGCTACTCATTTGGAAATGCTATCATAGCTTGATAAGCATATCTATGCCCGACAAACAAAATGACACCAAAAAGGTTGTGCCACCTCAGATGGTACCAACAACCCATTTTTCGGGTCTTGGCCCATGGACTATTTGGTGTCATTTTGTTTGTCGGGCATAGATAATGTTTATCAAGCTATGATAGCATTTCCAAATGAGTAGCTTAGTCATGATAAATGAATTTTAAACCAATTTGGTCTCGTTGTTATATCCCTATACTTCTGAATCGAGACCAACCGCTATACAAAGAAGAGCACTGTCTTCTGTATGTTCACAGGTGTTCTGTTGTAAACGCGGTGCGCTTAGTCTTTATTCAAGGCAGCGAAGGGAATATCCAAAGGGTTATGATGTCCACAGCGCTTAGTCTGATATTCAAGACGGCGAATGGAATATCCAAAGCTTATAATACAGTGTATATCCCTTTATCTAAAAACAACAACAACAACAAAGCGATTCCTCGAGAAATTTTACCGTATTTTTCAATTTTTTATCATTTTCCGGTGAAAACGTTACGGTGAAAACACTAATACCACGCCAATGTCGCTTTATTTCCATCCAACAATGAAAGATAATGCAAAAACAATGTACCGGTATACTACAATACATTATAATAAATAATGTTATTTAATGAACAGATTGATTTTTGTTTAAAACGGATGTATTTGTTGAGAGGGTGGTATAAAAACAGTATAGATAATCCCTTTTATTAGGAACTTTAGATATGATAACGGTACATTGGTCTAGATAAAGACTAAGCGCACCGCGTGACAGCTGTGGACATCATAACCCTTTGGATATTCCCTTCGCTGCATTGAATAAAGACTAAGCGCACCGCGTTTACAACAGAACACCTGTGGACATACAGAAGGCAGTGAACCTTTGTATAGCGGTTTAGTTTCGATTCAGAAGTATAGGGATATAAAAACGAGACCAAATTGGTTAAAATTCATTTATTATGACTAAGCTACTCATTTGGAAATGCTATCATAGCTTGATAAGCATATCTAGGTCCGATAAACAAAATGACACCAAAAAGGTTTTGCCACCTCAGGTGGTACCTATAACCCATTTTTCGGGTCTTGGCCCATGGACTATTTACTGTATACGCTATATATTTCGCGGGGGTTTTATTTTCGCGAATTTCGCGAGTCGGGAGCTATTCGCGAAATTAACAACACGCGAAAATATTACCTTCCAAAATGAATCCATTGCCTTGATGATACGAACATTTCAGTACACTGTACTAGGACCTATACAGTATTCTCTTTTCGTGTGTGGTCAGAAGCTACAGTGTGTGTGTGTGTGTGTGGGTGTGTGTGTGTGTGTCACACACACACACACACACACACATGCACACACACACACACACACACGCACACACACACACGCACACGCACACACACACACACACACACACACACACATTACCCTGACATAAACCCAGAGGATGTAAATCAACTTTGGGATAAAATGGGAGGGATCACCGAAGCGATGCAGCTTTTTTATATATTATTATATAGAAAATGAGAACAAACAAAAGGAGAATAATTAAAGGGATTGTATAGTTTTGGTTGAGACTTAATTTCAGGTTTCTAACTTTTTTTTTTGAGATAATGAGAAAACTCTTATAAGATATGAAAGATCATGTAATTCTATGAGGAATTCAACGTTTATTTGATGAAAATTGGTTTTGAAATGGCTGAGATATCCAAAAAAAGAGTAATTCTAATAAAGTGTGGGACCCACACTTTTTCATACGATCGCTTTGTTTCTGGATGTTTCAGTCGTTCCAAACCCGATTTTCATCAAATAAACTTTGAATTCCTCTTAAAATGGTATGCTCTGTACTATATCATAAGTGTTTTCTTGGTATCTTGCAAAAAATTAAAAGCCCAATTCTCATCTCCAACAATACTGTACCCTCCCTTTAAACCAGAAACGAATGATAAATAGTGAATGAATTGAGCAAAGGAAATTGATTTAAAGAGAGAGAGAGAGGAGAAGGAGGTTGGGCACTAGAGTTGGGATCTCTGTGAATAACGGAACCATTAATGTCCCACCGTCCATCCTCCTCCGTCGGTCTCCATGTCGCAGGGGACCGTCATCGAGCCGTCGTCATCATGGATCTCCAAGGTTGTAATTCGATGAACGTAATGATAACGCCAACCTTTGCGTGCGTGTGTGCAAGATCTGATACCGTCTAAGCTGCCTATCATTCACAGACAGACATTACACATACATAACATTAATGAATGAATTGATAGACAGGTACACATACAAATACTAGGTGTTTCAAAAAACATTTTCCACTTTTGATTCTTAGTAATTCATAAACTATTTAAATATCAGATAACACTGTCATTAATATGAGTAATAGCTGAATAGTGTACAATTTGGTTGGAGGTGGTTTGAATATGAAAACATAAATCAGTTTCATGAAATCCATGATTAATTTCACAGTTAGGTTCCAGATTTTGCTCTATTTTCAACCCTCTGTACAAAATTTCACTTTGCACAGGGGTCAATGGGTGTGTATGGGAGTTTGTGGTTAACACCCTTAAAATGGTCCTAAACAATGGTTAGGGTTTGAATGCTTCATTTAATATTTATTCATGAGAAATTCCACTATCACAACTAGTCTTTATTCAGTCTCTGGCAGTATCTGTGTAAAGTTAAACGCCTGCCGATACTGTCGTTGGGTCTCGACAGTAAAAAACGAAATTACAATGAATACCTTCTGTTCTATCGTAAACATGGTGACAGGAAGCAAAGAACATCAATTAGAGTATACACTTGTGTAAATGGAACCTTAAATAAATCTACTGTGAAACATATCGCCCCAATGATAAATGCTGCTGAACTTTTTACCAAAAATGATTTCTTTTTATCAAAAAGCGAAAAATTTGTCAGACTATTTAATTAGTAAAGAGTTGTATTAAAATGAGGAACTTTAGATCATTTATGCTTATTTATATCCCAAATTTAGTGATATGTGAAGCAAAAATGGAAAATGATTGCCAGCTGGAATGGAATGTGGTGTTTGCAAGCACATGGAAACGTGTGCTTCCTTTTTCCGTGTGCATGCAGTTTACCCTTTACCTAGCATGAATCCAGACTAGCAGTGCCCAGGGCAATCCACATGAATTATTGATTAAGCATTCATGTCCCTGGGAGCGCGAGACTGACGCCTAGTCAACAGGTGGTTCAGGCATGTCCATATTGTCAGCACACACTCACATACACATCATTGGTTCCTGTGCAAGGTTCAATTTTTGTACATAGGGTTAAAATTTGACCAAAATCTGAAACCTTACTTCAAAATCAAACTTAGATTTAATGAAACTGATTTATGCTTTCACATTCAAATCACCTTCAACCAAATTGTACACTATTCAGCTATTATTTATATCAATGACAGTTTTATCGGATGAATAGTTATTGAGTTATTAATGATCAAAAGTGGGAAATGTTTTTTGAAACACCTAGTACAACAACTTATACTACTACAACTACTACTACTATTACTGCTGCCATGACTGCAGTGTACTACTACGACCACTCCTACTACTACTACTACTACTACTACTACTACTATACTACTAATAGTGCTGCTGCTGCTGCTGCTGCTACTACTACTACTACTACTACTACTACTATACTACTAATAGTGCTGCTGCTGCTGCTACTACTACTACAACTACTACCACTGTACTTCTACTACTACTACTACTACTACTACTACTATACTACAATCCGTACTATTACTACTACTTCTCTGCTATTACTACTACTGTACTTCTACTTCTACTACTACTACTACTACTACTACTACTACTACTACTATACTATACTACTAATCATGTTATAAATAATAATGATGATGATGATAATAATAATAATGATAATAGTAACAACAAAAATAATAATGATAATGTCTTCCTAATCCAGGGTATAGCTTCTTCAATGTTGCCACTGCTCTATACCAGAGAGTCCTATCATTATTATTACCAGAATGAATTAGATACGTTGATTTCTTGGTACTCCCTCCCCTCCCCCAACATATATATATATATATATATATATATATATATATATATATATATATATATTATAAAGAGTTTGTTCGCAAAAACCGATAAGTCCATATTTGCCAAATTGAGATATTTGCGATTAAAGGTCAAGAAAAATAAAGAGAATTATAAGAAAATTTTTGTTTCTTTTGACCATAACTTCAAAAATGTACCTTTATATGTAGTGACCAATATATCATTTAAAAGGGATTATTTTGTACTTTATGACAGAGACCGTACTTCAAAATCTTCAAATATGGAATTATCGGTTTTTGCGAACAAACTCTTCAAATATATATATATATATATATATATATATATATATATATATATATTTGTGTGTGTGTGTGTGTGTGTTTCCATTTCTCTATTCAACTAACAACTTGATATCAGACTGCTCTATACTCTCACCTAGAGCTCCGACGTTAAAGGTTGGGAATCCATGAAAAGCTTTAATGTGAAAACGCAGACGACGGGCTAGGACAGGGGAGGGTAGTGGTATCGCCACTACATTTTCGTAGTCAGTATTTGCCGGAAACACCTGCAATTACACAAATAAACGTCAGTTGAAAACTTATTCAAAGAAAAATCAAATGGTTCCTAGTCTCGTACAAGGTTTAAACGTCATTTCTTTTTCAAAACTTTATTTGAAGTGTTTCCTTTGTTGTGTACTTTCGATTTAATTTTTTTTTAGTCTTTTCTTTAATCTCCTTGTGCGGATGCCTACCGCTGTGATCTTACAGCATCCCCTTTGTCTTTGTCCAATTTGCAATAATAACACTAATTCTGGCAGCAGCAGCTAAACAGAGTAAATAATCTAACGACAAATTAAGTTTTCGTCATTTCATTTCGCGTTGCCGATATGGTGACAGCGATTGTTTAATTCAGAGTTAAAATGGCAGAGTTCTTAAAAAATCGAAAGAATATGAAATCCACCCATACTTTACCTTTGGCCTGCTACAGTTCCCCTCTGCGATTGATATCCAGTTCGTCCCGTCAAGTGAATGTGAGATTGACAAAGCGGTTGTATATGACTTCTTTACGGCGTTGCCATATGACCAAATGCATACAAATGAATAGGTGACTGCAAAATTGATCTGTGAAGACAGAAAGACAGACAATAAACGCATTGATAGTATTAAGGAAAAATTATTCAACATGCCGGTCGGAAATTATTGTCCGATGTTGACTGGAAACTTCCTTCAAACTACGCTGATGAACGTTTGAAAACCCTCCCTATCTCCTCCTCCTCCCCCCCCCCCAAAAAAAAAGCATTTGCAATTTTCTCAGTAACTGAAAAAGGCAAATGCAAAAACACGTCACAATAACACCTGTCGCGCCTCTCGCAACACAAAGGTAGGCATGTATGAAATAGACACTATAGACAACCAAACTACATAAAAGATACCTCATTACACTCATGACGCACACAACATAACACAGACGGTAGCACGATATTTTGTTCCTGCAACAATATTGCTCCGGTCTTTTTTTATTTTGTATTGTTTGGTTCTTCTCCAGAAGTAAAAAGCAGGGCCGGCGCACACTTTTTTTTTCCATACAAAGGAATACATACTTTGGGCCCTCCCCCTACTTTTTTTTTTTTTTTTAACCCCGGATGTGCGTAAGTGACACTAGAGAGAAATAAATAGAAACCTTGAAGTGTGAGCACGGTAAGGCTTTTGAAGTTGCGCTGAAGGCTTTTCGTTTTTTCGTCGCTTGATAGCTTACGAAACCCAGAAGTGGGCCCAGACTTTTGAAAACATGGCGCCGGCTGTGTATAAGGTTAGGGATAGGGATGTTACAGAATCTTAGGTTCAGCTTGATAGAAGGATTAGGATGAGGGTTAGGGTAATAATATTATAATGTTTGTGGGTAGAATACATTTCTGACATTCATGGGAGCAACTGTCGTAGGAGCAAATGCATGCCATGGAAACGTGCACGCACACACAATGGTCTGTTTATGTGAAGTTTACGTGTGAGTGAGTTTGCATCCCAGTATAGCTTCCCACGAAAAGCTGCAACAGGGATTACTTCTTCAGGCCTCACGCTCCTAATTCAACTCGCGCATTGCCTACAGGGAAGGCAGTGCAAAGATGAGATAATGTTATTCTTTTTTAATCATTAAAAATCAGTCAAGTGGAAAATTGCCACGTTTGATGGTGTTTGACATTGCTTGGGGACATGAGCTTCTGCAGGCTATGAAGAAGTTGAATGAATCAGGGTTTTTGTATTTTTAATGAATTTATATTGATGTATGAGCTGGGTAATTTGCTATTATCGTTTTTGAGAGTGACTGGATGACTAGTCTCGTATGGAGGCTCTTACCTTTTTTTAGAGCTGGAAAACATCCCAAGATATATTGTTTGCTTGAATGCAGAGAAAATTTCCATTCATCTGCTTCAATAAAAAAATAATAATCTACGATTCGATTGATTTTTTATGATTTATGGAATATGCTGCATTTAACACAGGTTTCTATAATAATGGGAGCCCGGAAAAGGAGTGTAAGGCCTTCAAGGTTCAAGGTGTGTTTCTCACTTCGAGCCAGTTCTCAATGTCGCCCTCTGCCGGTTGCCACGAGAGAGCACCCGGGCCGTTCGCCCACCGTGCCATAGATGGCTCGCAACCGTCAGCATTAGACGAACTGGTAAAGCTTGAGTCGGGGATACGATTTTCTTCTCCTATCCCGAGGAGTATGAAAGACGTGTTCCCGCAGTCAAACCGATTCCCAATCGAAGCTAAACGATATTCAAAGTGATTCACAAAACAAAAACAAACAAACATACAAACGAACAAGCAAGCATGAATGAGAGGGTCTAGCTCTGTACAATAGAAAATTTAAAAAAAAAAAATCCTTGGTGCTTGATAATAGTAATAATACTAGCTGTTTTATAGTTAGTAGCGCATTTCGTCTTGTTAAGTACCTCAATGCGCTTTACAGACTTTTATCACTATTAAGTATCATTATTATTGATGTGTTCTGCTGAGTTGTGTGTGTGCGTGTGTGTGCGTGTGAATGTGCTGACTTTATTCGGTGTTGATACTGCTGTATACGTTATTTTTTTTAATCTATTTTCTACTCAGAGTAGAAAGTAATGCCCTTTCAGTCAAAATAGCTAAGGCTGATTTTCATACAGGGATCCGCGTACCGTTGAAAAGTAACCAATGCATTCGTAAAATTACAAGTAAATAATAATGGTGAGTGGATACAGTTCAAAAATGCAAATTTATCCCAAAAGGTTTCGTTTTCTAAATGTCAAACTCGCATCAATGCGGACCTAAGTTCGTTAAAAACACGGCGAATAGTCAACAACTGAACTTAAATCTGCTTTTTTCATCTAGTACAATACGAAATTCGATTCAATTACCTCCATATTTATTAAGCACTGCTGTTAACTGCAACTAACGGTAATTAGGAACAACATTTTTTTTTTTTTTTTGGGGGGGGGTTAGTTGTCTTGAATTGTAACAACAGCTAGGGGTGCCATACTACAAATCTAATATTGCTTGTGTCACTCTAGCTAATGTCAAAACCTGTTTCTGTCGCTTACCTCGATACCCACGAAATGTCGTGTTCCGGACTTTAAATTTGCCTACGCCACGTCCGTCCGCTGGTATATATTATATAGAAACATAAAGTATATACAGGAAAAGATAATACGCATGTTTGCTACACCGGTAAAAGCTCATTTTTAATGGCGAATGCCGTTTCGAATCCATCTCATTGGAATATTCAACTATTTTGTTTACTTATGTTCGGTTCATTATACACCATATTTCACATCCGGGTACATGATCGTATAGGTACAAAATAACACACACAGGGTAAAAATGAAAATAAGCAGAAGATTAAAGTAGAATATAAAAAAAAATCGTATGATACCTCATCAAGCGTAAAACAAAACACAGTCAGTATGGCAAAAAAAAAATATTTTTAACACTACATTCCATATAAGCTCTTTTGTCTCGCCTTAGTCAACCTCACACAAGTCGTAAAAAAATGGTTAAATCGAATATAAACTCTACTTCGGATCGATAGGCAGATGACTTTCAATTATTCTGAAATTTGTGTCGAAATTCACGTAAGTCGACAAATTTTCTTGGGTCCTTTTGGATTCAAATAGAAGCATGTGGGGGAAGGCAGAAATTATTTGCCTGTCAAAATATCATGCAGCACATCAACTGCATGAAACTGTTCAAGTACAAAAGATCAAACAAACGAGTGACAAAGGATATCTTCATACCCTCGGATATATGACACTCGGATTCGCGTAGCTGCACACGGTGTATAGCGATGTGCGAGTCCGGAACGGAAAGACTGCCCTCTATTGTCAGGACGAAGGGTTTAACAAAAGGCCAGAAGAACAGTATCTGTGCAACAAACGAAATGGGGTGGGGGGGGGGGGGAGAGTAATGCTTGCAATTATTATATACAACGTTATCTCAAATGAGCTTATAAATGAAAATTGATTGGTGTTTTTTTTCTTCCTAATGCAGACAACCAATTTAATGTATCAAAACAGCGACCAAAACTATTGTGTAAACTCACTGTCATGGGATGTTTCGCAAACAATCTATGTAGAGATATTGGAACTTTATTATCTTTGCAATCACTATACAGTATTTAAGACCGAGAAGTTAGAATATATATATATATATATATATATATATATATATATATATATATACAGTATTTGAAAGTCTAATTCTATCCACAAAAAAAACCCTCCCCTATAACCGAGTAGTTTCAGTGAACGCGATAAAAAGAAGAGGAAATATTTACAAAAGACTGAAAAAAATCTAACTATGGAGAAATTATGAAATTGGATTATGTCAACTTTTTCTTTTCTTTTCTTTGTGATGATGGAAATAAATAAACTATTGAAAAAATAAAAGAAATAAAATTTAGATATTTTTCAGAAGTCCATTGCTGCCCTCTCTTCAAGATAATGTTTCGACAAAAGTGATATGATTATCTAAATAATAAAATAAATATCAAGAATTAAAAAAAGCCCGCATAAATCTTTAAAAAAAAGAACAAACGCTCCTCGACCCGCTATACATGTAGAGACGAGATGTATTGTAGGCCTATTACCATTATTATACAATGTTATTATCCATGCCCTTTCTTTAAAGTTCTGGGGCATAACACTTACATCCCCCCCCCCCCCCCCCCACCCCTTCCAACCTCGTCCCCACCAGACCTTGCAATCACCGGCGCGGCACATGAAACTAAAACCTAACAAAATCCGAGAACGGATCATGGAAAATAGTCTTCAAACTTTCCTTAGCAAGTTTGTAGTTTCATATCTACTTTAGATCAGGCCGCCAGTAAACCTGACGATAGTGTACCTTTCGGGTAAGAGTGATGTCATCGGGCGTGGAGGCGCCGAATTCAGAGAGGCGGAGAATGGGCGTTGCGTCGGGAGGGAAACGTTCCCCAGTGACGTAAACATTGAACTCGCTAGTCTTGCTCGACAGTCGCCTCGTACGAAATGCCAAGCCGAAGCACAAGGGGACCGTCCTTTTGGGCCAGCGGCGAGGCGGAGAGCTAATCCTTCCCATGACGTCACCGGTAGTATAGATGGATTTGCGCAACATCAATTTGTGGTCTCCATGGGAAAACAAACAAACGGGCAAGCAAAATCAAAAATGATATCCACGAAATCGATATTTAGGATTATAAACATTTGGAAAATTTCCACAATAAACAGAATGAATGAGGTGACTCAGGGGTCATCTATAAAACTGCAATTAATGATAGTTTGATGCGTTGATTCAAGAAGTCTGCATTCGGTTAGCTATTCATGAGACTGTGAGTTTGTCTGATTCGTAGGGGCCTAAATATGGTTAAAGTTTGTTACCCGAAGGCTCATCAACCCGACTTTGAAATAGAGTTCGGTATCCGAAAGTTCGTTACCCGAAAATGAAGTAAGGTTCGATATCAGAAGGTTCGTTAAATCGATGATAAAACATGACTCGTTATTCTGAAAAATTGTTAATCTGAAAATGAATGATAAGTTTAGCAATAATTCTGAATGTTGGTTAATGTGCACAGTCTATTCGTTTTTGGATAAACGAACCTTCGGAATAATGAACTGTCTTTCATAATCGCATTGACGAAAGTTTGAAAAAAAAAACCCCGGACACTACTCCTAAATTATTATGTCGGATTTATTTCTCTTGAAGAAATGTTTAGCAAAATGTCATATCAGTTACTATATGCACTCACTGCGCACGCGCAGTACAAAACATTAAAACAATGATATCCTTGTACAACCGAATCTTTAGAAAAATCCATGTTATGCCGTTGAAAAGGCAGTCTTTTTTTTTTCTCCACGGTCGTTCTTCGTTCGTATCTCATACCTTCATGAGTCCAAGCCGACGTAAGTTCGTCTTCATCCCTGTTCCACCATCCGCAGAGATGCAAAAGAAAGTCGCAGTCTGTCGTCATGGAAACTTAACAGATTTATTAAAACAACGACAGCAACATCCACATCACCTCCGGGGCCCCATTTCATAAAAGATGTTAGGATAACAACTCTTGCGGGAATAGCAACTTGTAATAACAACAGCCAATCAGGAAGCTGGATTCTTGTTGTTGCCATGACAACTGACATTCCAGCAAGAGTTGCTATCGTATTTTTTTTAATGAAATGGGGCCCATCGTACCCAAACATTGATGATATAAATATTACGTCATGATGCCATCGAGGTAGATGAGGATAAAAAATATGGCAGATTCCACGTTGCAAAGTCTAAGTAGACAGGACATACAGTATGCGATAGAAGTAATGTTCATTATTCTGAAGGTTTGATAATCCGAAAATGAAATAAAGTTCATTATTCCGAAGGTTCATCACTCCCAAAATGTACGAAACCGAAATATGGTTCGTTATTCCGAAAGTTCGTCAATCCGATTTTTTTTTTTTTTTTTTTGGCTTTCCGATAAAAGAACTCTCGGAATTTGAAACCTTTTCTTTGTCTTCTTCAATTTTCGGAATAACAAAACTTTGGCAAAATGAACTGTATAACCGACTATAATGTATGGCATTTTCAAATGAAACGGTGTAATGCCTAAATCAGTTTGTATTTATGTGTAACTGCGAAGCGCACACTGTACACAAAGTCTTTATCCATAGAAATCTCTGTTTATATTATGTATTAGGGGATATTACGCAACGTGATTCCATTATTGCAAAGGTGCATGGATTTTTTTTTAAAATCAAGATCAATGATTTTATCCAAATGTAATATAACAAAAAGTGACATGCATAAACTGTGTCAACTAGTAAAAACTTCCATATTATCATGATTATACGCACGACAAAAACAAAACAAAAAAAAACCCCATAAACTAGCAACGAAAAAAGAGCTAATTTTGGTATAGTTTCCGAGACTAACTGTCAGTCTGTGTACGGTTAACGGGGATCCCGAAGAGCTGGAAACGGAGTGCGATGTTCCCCACCCACGTGAGAGGATAAATAGCGACCTCTTCGACGAGGACAGGTCTCTTCCACGCATGCGTGACGATGGAGCTGGTGTCGTAGTTTCCAGGGAACCTTAGCTGATGACAGACAACAAATTTCGAGAGAAATGAATTATATAGGACAGTAAAAAGCAGAAGAACAAGAAGAAGAAGAAAAAAAAACACAAACCTTTGTGTCTTGTCGGATAAGGTAACCGAGAAGAGATGTCTAAAGTGTTTGATAAATGTTTTGCCCTATACCCAATTTATCTTCCTTATTTGGATTATATCTGTCCACTGTATATGCAAATTTATAACATCCTAAGGATATCATTATTGTCCCATAAGCATAAAACCATTCAAATCATAAAGCATTTAATCAAGTAAAATTGCAAAAGGGTGTTATTTGATGCAGTCGTACTTTCAATTTAAAAAATTGGGCTTAATAGGAAACCGCAGCTCAAGTATAAATGCTGACTGAATGAAAGCAGCAATATCTTGTAGAACACATCAATAACAGTTTGATGAAATCAGGCAAACGATTCGAAACTTATGAATTTTTAAAGTTTTGGTGCCGTCATCATATGATAAGGTGACTCCTTCACCTCATGACCTCATTATGGACAAAATACAGAAATAGTAAAAGAGAATTCAATTCGTCTTCACTTTTCTAGCATTGAGAAAGGGCACTTGACTTAAAGGCAGGAGGAATTTAAACCTCTTATCCACTTTTTAATGAAAAAATGTATATAGATTCTTGCCTGGAAATGACTGCACCGAAGCTTTCACGGTTTATAGCTTTTGAATCGATTGTCACATTTCCTTCAAACTTTTAGTAATGTGTTCTATTAATATTGCTGCTTTTACTCAATTTATATTCGTGTTTTGGGGCTTTAGTTTCCTTTAAATGTTACAGCATTGAAACAAAAGAGAGCACTAGATGGCGATAAGTAGAGACAAGCTGTTGACAATTATTCCGTTCTTACTTATAGAAGAGATACAATATTACCTTTATCATAGTTATCATTTCGTTGTTATTCTTTATTTGACCCTGCACCACAAAACAAACAAAATGTCGGCAGACATGAATATTTAGTTAAGACCACATTTTGAAAGAGCAGACTTTAAGCTTTAAAATGATGTATAACTCAAATCAAATATCTAAATATTGGAAAGAAAGCACATAATTATTCAGGAAAAGTGTGAACTGAGAAAAGATGATTTGAAGTGCAGTGTTTATTCAACAAGTTTTCAAGGGCTTAATCTTTACCAAGCCGTGCTGGCTGTGCGATGAATGGGACAAAAAAAAAAAGGAAGTAAACCACTGGAGTAACAGCAATGAAGGAATTATCAAATGAAACTGAAATTAAGCATGCCTCATTAGCACATTCTGTCCATAACTAATGCCAACTTTCAAAGTAGTAGCATTATCTTTTCAAAAGTTATTAGAGTTGAAACTAAAGAGTGTGTACAAGGTTTTTCAGAAATGAAAAGGGATTCTAAAGGCACACCTAATCACACTATTCTTTGTTATACCAAAACTGTTCGAGATAAACTGCTTTAAAAAAATACTCTTTCCTGCCCGATTTATGATCCCAAATTTTAGCATGATGTAAAGAAGACTTGCTCTTTCAGAAAAAATATTAAAAAGACAAGATCGGCTAGGTTGACCAATTTCACTTATTTTCAGTCCTCACGCAAAATCAGTGTGTGCGACTTTTTGTTCGTTTTGTGATGCACGGTCACTTTTGTACAGACCTGGGGCCCGTTTCATAAAACTTGTCATCAGTAACAAGTTGTCATAGATGTGACAAGCTACTGAAATCCTTGCACCTGATTGGCTGAGAGCAAATTTGTCATAGAAATGTGGCAGTTGTCACTGATGACAAGTTTTATGAAACGGGCCCCTGCAGGAAAAAGAGCTCACGGAGTTGCCATTTTCTTTTTGATTGGCCATCAACCTTTAAAATTTTATTTAATTTCTTACTTCTTACCAGAATGTAGTGAGGCTTCTCCTTTCCTGTTCCTCTCATTGTTTCTTACAAATCTATATTTCCTGGGGAAAATTCCTCACTAGCCCATGCCTGAAAGACCAGTGGATAGTGCAAGGCAAACGCCAAGCGATGTCTCGCCGGGTACACGTCACGAGACCGACACCCACGAGTCATACAGCCCACGACTTATAAAGCCCATGAGTCATACAGCCCACGAGTAATACAGCTCACAGCCCCTCTGAATGAGTTTGACACTAAGCAAACAAGACCCTATGCGGACCGACATATTGAGCCGCGTGTTGTATTTGTCGAACTCATGGGCTTTCTTTGCCTATAGTGTCGAACTCGTGAGCTGTATGACTCATGTACCTGTTTTCAATGTCGAACTCGTGGGCTGTATGACTCGTGGGTGTCGGTCTCTTGGGATGACCTCGTCTCACCCGCATATTGCAATATGTGATCATATTGCGATTTTCAATGTAGTTCCTTTACCTATTGACCCATGACTTAACATTTTTGTTGAACTCCATCCATATTAAAACTTAAACGGCATCTTGCGACTATGGGGTATGTATGCCCTTCCTGAGGTGTTAGTACAATGGTCAAAGCTATATAAAAAGCTGTAAAAAATGATTCAGACTATAAGTCACAATAGTGTGAGTAGGCCCTACAGTGTTATCAGCTAGGGAAAGTTCATTTGACAATTTGACCTTTGAATCAGTCGGACTTCATCCATATTGGAACTTGACCGGTAGGTATCTTTAGGTTATGACTGTGCCTGTGCCGCTTTGGTGTTATTGACAACACCGGCGACGAAAAAATGACGCCTATAATAATCATTAAATGTCCTTTTCTCGCTTCCTCTATATTCGGGCGAGACTCAAACGTACTTTTGTGTCGAATTCGGCACTTGAGTGATACGATTGCACGTAAACGGTGTCGCTCCCAACCACCGCAAGACCTAGAGCGAAAGTGGTCACGTACGCCGCTGCGTCGGGCGAACCCTGCACAGCGAGGCCGGTGAAGAGCACATGTTCCGGCAGTTTCACCACCACATGTGCCTGCACGTGTGAAGTGTCTGCGGCAGGCATCCACGCCCAGGCGGAATCCAGGCCGGCGTACTCGGGGAGGTGGTGCGATGACATGGTGCTGCTTGCTACAACACTTCCTCCACGACCTAGGATATCTAATTCCATGTCTAGAGGCCACTCGGGATAGTCACACTCCGTATCTGAAGGGAGAAAATGTCGCCCGTTTTAACAAGCTGAACGCACCATGCATGCAGAGCAGAAAGGGGCTATGGGCCTATCACACCCTATGAAAAACCGGTTCATTTTGCACCTTTGATTGTGTTTAACGTAGTGTATAGAACCTTTACGGGTGCAACATTGCACCTTTCATACCACAAAGGTGCAAAATTTCCCTTTTGGAGGTGCGCACAGTGTGACACTGGTGTGAAAGGTGAAAAGTTAGACCCATGGTGCTTCCGCAGTGTGATACCGGTAAACGGTTTAAAGTTGAACCTATTTTCCTCGATAGTATATTGATACTGACGCAGCATACGAAAAATAAGTTCACACGTTAAAGAACTTTTCCTAGTTTGCAAGCACACAGCGGTCTAGCTGCCGAGTATTTCGTGAAAGTTTCGGACGAAAATAAGATTATATCATTGCATGCACAACTTACGACTTATCAAACATTGTTGTCAAAATGGGCTCAGTACTGGGGTTATTGCTACTCTTTCGAGGTTCCACCAAAGATCCTACACTCCCCACCCTAGATACTCCCATCCCACCGTACAACCCCCCTCCCGATGAGATTCAATCCTAGTCACAATCACACACACACACACACACACACACACACACACACACACGCTACTTAGTAAAGCATGTGTGGTCCCGAGGTATAGGTGAACAATGGTTGTACGGTGGAACAATGATTCCAATGGAGATACCTTATGGCTAAACAACTTGGACAGAGCCCTTTTGCAAGAAAATCCAACTCGCAACACTCGCAACACAAGACCACAAAATGCAAGTGAATGGGTGAAATGACAAGTGTTGATACCTTGCCCAAATATTGATTCAAAGAGTTGCGTTTGATTCCTTATTGTCAATAAAACTGCCGACATTATAGCAAAATCGACATTACCGCCACTAGTATGCTGATATTTTGTTCAGGAAAACTTAACCGAGCTGTGTATGGGCAAAAAACAAAACAAAAACAAACAGTCGCTAATGACAATGTATTGTAAAAATTCAACTGAAGGTGAGTTTTCACTACCTACACATGTAGTTAATGTTAGTGCAGTCAGTTGATGTAAAGTTGTTGTTGTCTGTACAATAGTACAGAAGCGAACAAGAATCGCGATGATCGTCGTCTCACCAAGATAGCATTGTGCAGACTACGTTACACAAAGTGCACATCATTGCACGTAGATAGCGTAGTTGTATATGGAAGGCCATTGATTCCATTAACGAAAACTACGTGACGTATGATCTAGAAACCCTGCTGGAGAATTTGTAAGGGTCCAGTAATTTACTTGATTATTTTCGATGGGTCTGATTATGATGTCTCATGATGATGATAGTTTACACTGCAAAAAATCCGGTGTTCAATATGAAACACCGAGCTGGTGTTAAATTTCCGGTGCTCATTCATGGTCTTAGATTAACACCTCCGGGTGTCATTTCAAAATCTAAAATTGTTTTTTGAATAGTTTCTTAGTTACTGCACTTCTTGTTAATTTTGAACTTAAACAAGACGATGAAGAATTTTCCGATAAAGTACTTGATTTTTGAAAAAATGTGTAAACACATTTACACCGCAGTAACACCAGTTGGTGTGGTCCCCTATTGAAGCTGGACGGGTGTTATACCATTGAAATTAACACCACCAATATCAAATCAACACCATGCGGTGTCATTATTGAATTAACTCTGGCGCAGTGTCAAAAATATCTCCAGCCACAGTGTCAAATTAACACCACAAAGTGCCAGGTGAACACTTTTTAACACCGTCACAATACATTTTCTACACCTGTGGGTGTGGTCCTCTATTGAAGTCTGATCGGTATTAGATTTAACACCCATGGTGTTAATCTAACACCAATGTTTTTACAGTGTAGGGGGGCCCTATACCACCAGATAAACCACCAGATAACTTCTATTAGTCAAGTACACTGTACCTTGAGGTTGATAGTCCATTAGAAGAATGGTTTCATGAGGAATTATTGGAGCTGAAGTACTTTCATATTTATGTAGATATCTCTAATTTAACCTAGAGCTATTCGTGGAATAACACGTTAACTCCAATTCGTTAGATTATGCAGGTAGAGTGCGTCGCGGTCGCATGCGAAAGGCGAGTTTGTTTGGAGCGACGACATAAAAACCGACGTCAAATTTGACGATTCCCGACATCCGATCTGGTTCAAATTTACGGGTGAAGAAATGAAAATAAACTTGTAAGTTTATTGTTTGATTTTGTTGTGTTTTGATGCTGTGGAATTTGAGATATCTACATGTATTGGAAAAAATATTGGCGCCGAATTATTTTCATTTTCACCAAAAGTCATTAAAAAAATGCTTTATAAAGACTCGGCGAGAATCTTCAAAAAAGCAGAACAATACTGATGATAAATATAAGTTTTAGAACTTTGTTTTGAAAACTATGCTGAAGTGAAATGAATCAGATCAAATCAGAAGTATTCTTACGTGGACAGCAGATTAGTCCGATGGCAGTCGAGAATTGACTGTCTCTGGCTCCACGAACGAGCGAACATCGAGTTATGTCCTCGCCCGCGTCTTCGGGGCAGTCTATCTCCATAGGTGGCCCGGTGACGGTGACGGTATTGACGCGATGGCATGGTATGGCTGCGTACACGGCTTGATATCCAAGATGACGACAGACACGGTAAGAGTGCGCGCGTTCCCAGGCACGGAAGCTCACCAGGGCTTTGGAGTTGTCGTTGGCGTTGCGTTCGCGTTCGAACACTACGCATCCACTGTTTGCGACCGGGCCGCCCAGAAGCTTTACCTTTGATATCCGGTTCGAAAAGCAGCGGAGTGCCCGCTCAGAGCGCACAACCCCTATAGGATGGTACAGTAAATGAATTAGTTCATCAAGTTATCAGGTATAAGACCATGATATATTATTCATTGTCTTCTACATTGGACTGTATTTGGTATCAACGAACAGCGGCCAAATTGACAAGCGTGAAACATTCTGTTCTTTTTGCTTTATTTTAGGCCCTTTACTTAAGTTTAGATAAAGAAAATAATCAAGCATGCCCTTCAACATTTATCGTTTTTTCATCGTAATATCTGATAAGAATCAATCATGAAAAATTTAGGGATTTAGACACTCGTTGAATTACTTCCAGGGGCGGATCCAGGAATTCTATAAAGAGGGGCGCCTTCGGGAGGGGTGCGTGTTCCCCTTTTAATTTTGTGAATTTACAAAATCAACGGGGGGAACACGCACTCCTCCCCCAATTTTCTTTTTATTACTATTATTTTTTTTACAAAAAATAAAAGGGGGCGCCCTCCCGGTGCAGTCCTCCCTGGATCCGCCACTGTCTTCAACCATACAAATGGTATATTGATTATATTTTCAAAATAGGGCTGAAATGAAAGAGAAATTTACATCTTGCGTTATCTTGTGCTAACGTTGAATCAAAGTGTCATGATACGTGATAATCATTGGGATTTTGCTAATTTTCTTAAACTTAGATTGAAGGTACATTTCAACTTAAACTATTGCAAACAAAAAAGAAATGACTAGAATTCAGGTTTTCTTTTGCCCTTAAATCTGGACTATCATGAAAATCATTCATTATTCAGGCAGATGGAAGTTAAGACTAACAAGATTCCTAGTGACAAAAAAATCCGTTCATCTATTAAACGAAACTTAGAATTCAGACCGCTGTGACAATCTGGCTTTGGGTATTGGTTACACCAATAGCTGCTTCCACAGTTCCACGTAAGACTAAAATTCATAGGCCTAAGTCATTAACGTTCATGGGCTGGAATATCAGCGCTAGTAATTGTATTTCTTGTTGTGTTGGTGTGTGTGTGTGTGTGTGTGTTCTAAGATGCTCTGAAATACAGTGGACTCCCGTTGTAACGAAGTCCTCTGGACCGGCAATTTTCTTTCGCTATACCGAAACTACGTTATAACCGAACAAATACACAATAAAAATATTCAGAGTGGATAACGTTGCGGCCCTATTGATTCTTACTTCGTTGTAACCGGAATTTACTTATTACCATGTTCGTTACAACGGGAGTGCACTGTAGTAAAAAAAAAGAAAAAAAAAAGTGTAAAGTGTTTTACCGGCTGCGATGCAATGAAGGGTAATTGTGCCTTCCTCCGGATCGGTTATTATCGTTCCCTCGGCGAATTCTTCGTCTGTGACGACAATTGGGCGTAACATCCGGGAACACTGCGCCGACGCGCACACGTCACTGGGTACTGTCGCGCACGCCGCCAATGGTTTGCCCATCACCATTGCAGAATGGACTGTTAAAGTGAAGGGAAACAATAGTAACGATAATATAACAATTCTGTTCTTGGTATCATCATCATCATCACCGTCATCACCTTCCACGTCACCGTAATTATCACCATACGTGGTATATATGCTGATAATACATTATGATTATTTTCTTTTTCTTGTTTACAGCTCATGAAAGCCGGAAGTGCCCCCTCCCATGACTTCACCTTTTCGCCTGATTCTTCCTAATATCTGTTTGCAATTATAAGGCTTCGCTTTACTCTGAGAAAGTCAAGAGATCTGATGCAATATCATGACGACTTGAAAAAGTCATCTACCGGCCCACGTTATGAGAATGATACATTTAAAAACAAAACATAGTTTATTTTCTTATAGTTATATGTATCAATCAATATACAGAAACTGTGGAGGGAAAAATCAAATTGTATTTCTCACCTTGTATTTCCTTCGAGCATAGAATGACCAAACAGGCTAGCAAAGATGCTTGCTGAGAATGCATTTGAAAAGTAAGAAAAACACAAACAGAACAAATATACACACACAAAGGATTAGTATGACAATGTTCAAAATGGTTGAAAATCTTTACAATCCCCATCCTATATGCCCCCTAACAAAGAAGATCATTATGTGTCTTATTTGAGAAGCGAGACATCTTCTTAATGAAGTGCAGAACAGATAATTTCTAATGTAAACGTATATCAATATATGCTAATCATTCAACTGTAGTGACCAATTCAATTGTTTTTGGTATGACAAACAAAGTAAATTTGATAGGTATACTGACTTTCCGAGCATCCTGTGTTCGAATTACCCTCGTATACCAAAATCTTTGTACGAGACGTTTCAACCCTCTCTTTTTTGTTTCATTGATCGTATTCCTCTTAATTTTTTTTTTTCATTTAGTTGTTTCACTGAGACAGAGAAACGCTCTCTTACATGTATATCGCAAGTTCCCTTATCAATCTGCTCATATGGAGTGAAACAGATGTTTGATCAGACATACACGACGAAAGACTGAACAGTAAGCAAACATGCTTAAAAAACACATCAGTGCTACTGAAAGTGTGTGATTGTATAGTTGATACATCAGACGCGAGGTGCGATCATTTCAGAATGTGATTTCAAATCTTCCAAGAATCCGCTAATCACGATGAAAAATGTCACATGATTTGTCTTAAACAAACGCAAACAGAAGGAAACTTACCAGAAATGAATCAAATTTATTAGTGGAAAAATGAGCAAAGAAAATGGAATTCCACACAAACTGCTATAGCTTCTGACCACTACTTATACCATCATTGAGAATTAAGGATTTCTAGGACGAACTCGCGAACACTACAGTATGGCTTGAAACTGACAAATTGTCCTACATCGACGTTAATAAGCACTGAATTGATCAGTGTTTTAGTAGTAGCCATGATATAAAATCATGGGCGTACGTACTCGAGCAGGATTCGAACCTACGACCTCCTGATCTCCGGAAAGGCGTCATGGCTACTACTAAAACACTGATCAATGCAGTGCTTATTTATGTCGATGGAGGGCAATTTTTTCAATCAGTTGCAATGAAAAAATCTTGATGGAAGAATTTCATGAATTTGCTTATTATATTATGGCTTATAGCTCAGTTGGTACAGCACGGGCTTGCAATCCGGAGGTCTCGGGAATCCTATTTTCTTTGCTCAATTTTCCACTAATGATTCTTATTTGAGACACTTTCAGAAGACTACGTTATTGTATGTAAAATACTCACCAAAATGACCAACATCGTCTTTTCTGGCGAACGAGACTAAGATTGAAGCGCTTTCCTGGGTATATCAATCATGCAGATTTATATCTATAAACGATATGGTGCGTGAGGAACGCTCTTTTAAAACGCCACTAACATCTTACAGGACGAAGGGTTATGGTGAGTGAAGACTACAGTGCAGGAGTTGTTACGGACAAAGGATTAACCAGAGACGAGTTACGAGTATACTCGGGCAGGTGTCTATGGAAAATGAGTGTTGTAGCAATATCAGTCTGTCCTCTACGGGTTAATAACGCAAGCTTCACTTTGAATGAATGAGAGGAGGAGCTTGATTCGAACCGGATAGGTGCCGTGCGCAGAGCATGCAGCCGCGTTTTAGATGCATTATGGGATAGCTCACGGGACAAACTTGCCCCAGTTTTGATTGCACATACACGTAGATCACGCTCTGTCTTTATCCGGAGGTATTTTTTGTTGAAGATTTCTTCGCGTTCCATAATGTGGCAAGCACATTGATGTCTTGCCGTTGTGAACCATGACTCTACATAGTGACCGCGAATCAGTAAAACTTATATAGAAACGTTCAACTCTTTTAAGCTGAATTATAGCCGAGACAAAAAAAGGGGGTTAACAACGGAAAGGCAGACAAAAAACTCAATTGAATCGTATGGGAACTGCGACTCGCGTGAGACAACCGGAAGTTAACAAGGGCACCGAGGAATTCAAAAGTGCATCTGTGACAGAGCTTTTCAGCGTGCCCAGAAGTTTTCTGCGCATTGGCGATATCGAGAATTGACTATACTAGAGATAATAAATGCTAAGCTTGCTATAGAGTAATAAGAAAACTTCTGAAGGGGATAGGTACTTATATTAGGAGTGTATTGATAGAGAGAAGGGGAATGAGATCTGAGGGGAGAGATAAAAAGGTCGGGTGACACAATATCAGAACGCGTGTGCTTTCTCGTTAAGCCATTTTTATTTTTCATTACAGTTAACCGCTGTCTTTTTATCTTTATTACAGCTTTATTACGACATAGGCAGTAAAAGTACTAATGGCCCTGTTTACGACCATTAGAATTAAGGAGGGCGCGAAGGAGTGGTAAGCAACGTAAAATCTTTTCTACCAGAAAGTTTGCACGAGACCAGTAGACACGGAAGGCCATTTCTGCCAAAGTGGTGCTGAAAATCTTAAACCTTTTCTTCTCTATGCTGTAAAGATGCTTGAGCGTAACCTCGTAAAAACCATATAATATGCTAATTAGGTGATCACGTGATGGAGTTTTCGCAAACAAGCACACACAGATGTTGCTTTTTCAGACCAAGTATATTCTGTATTCGTATTTTTGTTATTGCATATATAACTGAACTTATGAGATACATTATATAGATGATGACTGGCGGGGGAGGGAACATACCGAATGTTCCACCCGAAGGGTTTGAAATGCTTATGAGGGAGGTTATAAGCCCCGAGACGAAGTCGAGGAAATTATGGCCTCCCGAAATAGCATTTCAAACCCTGAGGGTGGAACATTTCGTACATGTTCCCGACAACAAAAGTCATCATCTTTTATACTATATGGGTTGGTCAAATACGTCAAATATCAACGTCAACCACCAGCACAACGCACTCGATCGCTCGCGCAGAGCCAAATTCACTGTGCGCGGGTCCTTGTGTCATTACGTGAAAATGTTTTCCCATGGGAGAACATTACAAAATGTTCTGCCCATGGGCGAACATAACCAATGTTCCTCCATCACATGACTGTGTTTAGCCAATCACTTACCGGTATTTGACTAACCCATTTGATATTAATTAAATGTCCCACTTTCATATATCATATTTCCTGCACCCTTCAAATAATTCATGTTTAAAGTATACCAAAGCTCAAAGAGAAATATGGATTGAGTGAAAACAGCAACATTAGTAGAACACATCCTTGAAAGTTTGAGGAAAGTCGGACTATCGATGCAAAAGTTATGAATTTTTAAAGTTTTGGTGTTGGAACCGCTAGATGAGGAGACTTCTAGAGGTTATGACGTCGTGTGTGGACGACAATATAAAAAGAATATAAACGGAATTCCACAAAAAAACTCACTTTTCTGCATAATGAACGAGCACTTGACACATGCTTGACTAACCGCTTTCAGAAAGCAGGGGAATGATTGCTATGACCCTCAACTTATTACGTCACTATCAAGTTGATGTACTGGAGAGTGCAAAATTGGTATGATGCAAAGATTCATAGCCTCAACATTAGACAAATTATCAATTTCTATCGGAAAGTGAGAGAGAAGGTAATAAACATGCTTGGTTTTTACGAGGATATACGCTTTGCAGTATTCACGAGTCCAGAGAGAATAATAATATGTTTGCAATATCCATAAATGTGGTCTTCCGTGGCCATGTTGTCTGGTCTCACATTAATTTGCTATAGTATCTAAAGCTGATTTAACCAAGGAGGTACTAGGCGAGCTCAGCACCTCCTTGATTTAATGCTGCCAGCTGCATGAACTCTGCCTTTAATACTCATTCCTCGTGAGTAAGGGCCATTTCGTGCTTTAACTGCTTATGCCGTAAAGTACGAAGAGCTCGTATAAAAGTGACAGATATGGACTGAAAAGAAACAAAATGGTTCATTGGAAATGCAAGCACGTTCTGATGGCATATTTAGCCCTTATATCAAGTATACCTTTTCATCTCTCTCTAACACACACACACACACACACACACACACACACTTTCTCTCTCTCTCTCTCTTTCATAAGTGCCTTTTATTTTTAATATTATTCTTGATTCTCTGTAGGGCCGAATTTATCGTGTATCTGGCGGCAAATTAAGAAATCTTTCAACACCAAATCAAGTTTCTACACTCCCTTATTTCCAAATGGAACGCGGTTTGTTGGTCGTTTGCCAAACTCTTAACCTTTCTTCTCCGGTTGCAACCTTTTATCGTAAGATGTCAGCGGTGTTTTAAAAGAGCGGTTCGGAACCAGTTTCAGATTATATTGAATGTAGGCTACATGCATATTAACAGCAATTATCGATTATTATTACGGCTGGCAGGTGATGTGTCAACATTTTGCCCCGATGTTCGGCCGACTCAATAATTGGCGAGTATAGCGCTAAGAGATACGAATAGCTGGACCGAGAGAAGGAGAGAATATAAAGGCAAAACATAGTTCTGGTACGCCTGAAAAAATTGTCAACTCCAAAATATACACTTATACCTAAGAAATGTGTGGAATAACGCTGTAATAACAAGATATCGTTGGTTAATGACGAACATGTGAAATATTAACCAAAAAAATTTGCATCTCAGAACTTACTCGATTGGGTTCAGGCTATCTCGGACTCGGGGACAACTCGGCCTCACTTTGATGGCGGGGCCGAGTTGTCCCTCTGGATTTTACAGAGTTGTACTGTGGAGGCGCTGACTGGTCGCAATTATGGGCCGAGTTGATGCAACGCGCGCATCAAAGAACCTCTTTGGCGCGCCCACAAAATGAACGCGCGCCTATGTATAAAATAATGATGATCACGAATTGCGTATAAACTGTCTGAAATAGGGCCGAGTTGTCAGTGAGACCGAGTTAAATGGGATCCTTCTGGAATAAAAGTAGGTAATATGCCGACTTTTATTTTTGATCTCAAAATACTCCGAAACAACTCACCATCCCGGCAAATCGCGTCAGCCAGGTAAGTTTCTTGGTAGACTTCTTTAGATATATTGCAAGCAAATATGTAATGGTGCAGGACGGGCCCTCGCACCCCTACCAGAACTACATGTTTTCACTTGGAGGTGATTCAAATACGCCCGACGAAGAATATAGAACCTAAACCAGATAAGATTGGTCATCGTGGTTCAAGCAACATTTACAGTGTTGGATTTACTATTTCATTTTTAGCAAAATGGTAAATTCAACATTTAGAAAATCAAATTTAACAATTACAAAAGTTTGGAGGAGTTTGGAGGAGTGACATCTTAACTGTTACTTGTTTTGTTTTGTTTTGTCTTCTTTCCTTTCCTTTTTCTTTTTTATTATTTAGAGTAGACTCCTAAATTGATCGCATTATCACGGGCTTCAATTTCTCTTGGAATTGCTGTTCCCAATAACTCTTTTATGAAACTATGAAACTCAAAAATTTATTTTTTGGGGGTATTTTAGGGCCCCTTTTCATTAAATCTCTCCTATTTTTCTGTTTGTTGATTGTAATAAAGATGATTTGAACAAGTCATAAAATCTAAGAAAAGTAAGTTGAACTTCGTACTTTATCAGCGTCACACAGGTAGCACATCAAACATGCCGGTGTATCTTTTTTTTTCAATTCAATTCAAATTTTTATTTCATATTTCGAAAAGAAAATTTTACTTTCTATGGCACCTTTCAGACCAGAAAGGAATCCTTACTCACATTTTTTTTTTTTTTTTGGAAATATCATTACGTCATCTATCCCGTCATGTTTGTAATACTAATGGCTTAGGCTTTGTAAATGACAATCTATATCGACAAACCTAAACTATATATACCGTAGAAAGAAGTTCGAGTGATAAAAATAAAATAGAATAAAATAGAATAATATTACGGGGGCGTGGGGGGGGGGGGGGGGGGGGGGCAACATTTTATACAACAAAATGGGACACTGAAAGCGAAAGCCCAAAGCGCCCGAGAGAAAAATTTGATATTTTCAGAGTTAAAATTGAGCGATATGGTGCACAAATTGGGAAAAATATTCGAAAATCTAAATGGTTACAAGAATACATTGTTTCGAAAACTCCTGGGGGCATTTTACCCCCTCCAGCCCCCCCCCCCCCCTCCTGCCTCTGCGTACGGCCATGGACCTAGCTAGCATTTTATCATTACTATTATTTTTGCATGTTTCATTTTAAAAGTTGCACCTCAAATATTAGGGGTGACATTACATTCTAGGATATGCCTTATTTATAAAGCATGATGATAAATGATGATAAAACCAGTGTATCATGATAAAACCAGTACATTTCGCACTTTTCGCTTTCCTTATGTTTTTTTTTTTCGACTACACGAAGCTCATTTGAGGGATCGTGAGGTGGAACGTTTTAAGACATATTCTTGGATTTATTTTATTTTGCTTCATTGTTACCATGCTTATTCGCCTGCCCTTACCAGGGGCGGATCCAGGGAGGACTGCAACCGGCGCACGCCCCCCCCCCCCATTTATTTTGTGTTGAAAAAAAGAAATAAAAAGAAAAATGGGGAGGGGTGCGTGCGCCCCCCCTTAATTTTGTAAACGCGCCCCCTCTTTACGGAATTCCTGGATCCGCCCCTGCTTACAACAATGTGTTCATATTTTACATTCATAGCCGACCTGATAGGCGCCAGACGACGCTTCTCGTTATAGCACTTAGCATGAATGGGACATGAAGTTGATAAGAAGTTTCTCTATATAATGCCCTGAGTACGTGCAACTTAGTTGGTAAAGTACTCGAAAGTGTTTGCCATGTTCTTTTTCATTTTTGTGCCTCCCGGTTGCCGACAAGAACTCTTTTAAAGCGGAATTCTGATTTTTGCTAAACGTAACAGTAAAACTCAAACTGCAATTTGGATGTGACGTAAGAGAGTAATGCTATCTGTAGCTGCAGTTAACACCATTATTTCGTAATAGATCGGTTTGCAATAAGCACACCTATCAGACCCCGTTCTCATGGCGTCTGGTCTGCTCAGACTGTATATACGTGTTTCCCTTCGCGTCCAACACCTACCGCAGTGGCTGATCAAGAGGGGGGCGCAACCGCGCACGCTCCACCCCCCCCCCTTTATTTTTCGTTAAAGACAAAAGAAATAATAAGAAAAAAATGAAATGAAACCTAGAAGTGGCACCAGAAATATTAGTCACGCCCCCCCCTTTTTTTTATAGAGAATTCCTGGATCCGCCCCTGTACCGCCTCAAAGTATTGCAACGTCCTATCACAGCCTATTGTCCTGTTTGCATGTGTTCTATCCGTTTTACTTTGTCCTATAGGCTATGTTTCTCATCTTAACATTGACAGATGTGGCAAATTTCTGCGTTTACACCAATATTCTAGTCCGGGAGCCAGCGGGGGTCAGCCTAGCTGAAAAGGTTACCAATTTTTATGTATATAGCAATTTAGTACATATGCCCCTAAGTATGGAAATGCACGTCTGGCTGGTCATCGGTGGTGGGTGTGGCCAGGAGGGCCAAAAAAAGGACCCCTCAAAATTAGGCTAGCCTAGCTGGAAAAGTAACCCCATAAAAACAACTGGAACTTGTTCGTTACACTTACAGGATAAATGAATGACCATTGCCAGACGTTTTAAGTGGTGGGGGGTAGCCGCCAGACGCTCTTAAAGGCCCAACTCCAGCTAGGCTAGCCTAGCTGAAAAAGTAACCTCATGAAAACCACTGGAACTTGTTCGTTACACTTACAGGATAAATGAATGACCATTGCCAGACGTTTTAAGTGGTGGGGGGTAGCCGCCAGACGCCCTTAAAGACCCAAATTTTTCCAGCTAGGCCAGCCTAGCTGAAAAAGTAACCTCATGAAACCCACTGGAACTTGTTCGTTACACTTACAGGATAAATGAATGACCATTGCCAGACGTTTTAAGTGGTGGGGGGTAGCCGCCAGACGCCCTTAAAGACCCAAATTTTTCCAGCTAGGCTAGCCTAGCTGAAAAAGTAACCTAATGAAACCCACTGGAACTTGTTCGTTACACTGACAGGATAAATGAATGACCATTGCCAGACGTTTTAAGTGGTGGGGGGTAACCGCCAGACGCCCTTAAAGACCCAACTTTTTCCAGCTAGGCTAGCCTAGTTGAAAATATAACCTAATGAAACCCACTTGAACTTGTTATTTACACTTACAGGATATATGCATGGTCGCGTTGCCAGACGTTTTAAGAAGTGGGTGGGGGGGGGGGGGGGGGGGGTATAGCCGCCAGATGCCCTCAAAGGCCCAATTTTACCAGCTAGACTATAGCCCTGGCTGGAAAAGTTACCTCCTGAAACCCACTGGAACTTGTTCTATGTTTGTATCTCACCTGATAAACACTGTCGACATAGTATTCTGGTGTTCTTTCGATAACTTTCCACACTTTTGAGCTATCAAATGACCACCAAATTCACTCCTCAGATCACCTAATGATTGCTGTCAAGTGTTAATATTGGTGAAGTCCGACTACGTCAACAGTCAAAAAGTCAATGAACTAGGCATATGCCATTTGAAAATCTCTGTAATCACAAAGTCGATACGTGGACGAGACATCACTTCGCTTTTGCCTTGTTAGATGGTGAATATTTCGTCGCTGAATCCACGAACCGGCACAACCGGCCAAAATCGAGTTAATTTTCGATTTTGAGATTTTTGCATATTATGATAGTATGTACCGAGTTCTACAACCTGACAAATTTTTGAACCTCAATCTCAAGTAATTACGTAATAATAACGACTATGCCACTTCGTGAAAACTCCGACTAGTCGGTCTGGATTTTCACGAAGTGGCACTATAGCGTGCGTACACGCCGGATGTCATCAAAAATCACTGATCTGTCAAACGTCCTCGTACGCGCTCGTCCAAAATGGCTGCGCCCAGAGCAGCGGAAACCAGACAGATGAAATCGGTAAAGTTACATATCGCTCTGTATTGATAGTTAAATTATTCGAATTTGTCACCTTATTGAATGTAGATTTGTGAATAAGGAATTAGAATATCCAAAGAGTGTAAATATGTACTCTAACAGGTCACAATGACTTAGTTTGGCTCTGTCCGTCCTAGCTTCGTGCTCTACGTTTGCAGTCCCACAGCTATTATTCGGTGTAAGTGAAGAATAGGGAAAGCGGTTCGAACTAGAGTCAAATGAACTCGTCTCACATTTGTATCGAATTTGTAACGCACTAAATGGTGATATATTGTATAATTTTATTGTTGCCTGTAATACGAGCTCAAGTATGTAATGCTACGGCCTACTTCTTCCCAGGTAAATTAGCTCTCTTACTCACTCTGAATCTTCCAGGAATTATCTACAGTTCGTCTAGATCTAATGTAGATAGTTAACTGTGTTACAGTGGTAAATTATTGATAGTGATCTTGAATGCCTTTACCTGTCCAGGTTACTGTGATGTTATGTCGCTGATTACCCTTGAAGTCTCAATGGGGGGAAAATGATTTAAAGCTACTTATGCTAAAATCTAAATGAGAAAGGTCTTCCTCTAAATTGGGGGCGAGGCGTTACGAACAACAATAAGGTTTGATAATGTTGTCGTGAATATCATACACGTGTACCAGCAAATTTGATTTGGATAGACAGCAAGCAAAAACATATTTGTTACGCAACGTTAATGCTCAGCACCTGAATTCATAAATTGTTATATCATGCTATAGGCCTAAATGTAAACATTATAAACATGTACCTGGCAAGTAATTTTGCCTTAGTTTGTGATATTTGCTTGTTTTGATCTTCTACAATCGATGGTTCTTTGAAACACAGTGTTTTTGTTTTTTTTTGGGGGGGGGGGGGAGGCATGAAGGATTCAGAGCTGTGCAAATTGTAAAAATCGACCATAGTGATGTTCTCAAACTTCAGATTCTAATAAGCCATATAATGTAGACCTGAAAAGGAGGTGGGGAAGGGGGCAGTGTGATGTTTTGGAAATTTGTGCCTCATATTGATGATCTTACAGAATTGTAAGTAGTGATGGATTTTCATGTAACTGACATCTTGCATTCATCTTCCATTCCAAACAGATATTGAGGCATTTGTGTGGACAACGCAACAACTTGCAGACTGGACTTAAATGAGTGATGTTCTTCGATGATGGGCTGCTTTACAAAATTGTACTCCAAACCGCATTCCTGTAGATTTCTACCATCATCACAAGCTTGAACAAGAACCGTAAGTTACATTACTATCTGACAAGGATTTAGACAGACCAGTGTGTAATACTAGTACACAGTGCAGGCATACGACTAATAATTTGACTTTTCACATATCGTACTGAAATGATTATGTATCTTACTCTTTTTTTTTTTAAAATTACAACTGTATTTGTAGTTTTGATGGTCGTGAAGCACTGACATAACATGGGATCCGACATTTTGACATCTAATTACCTGCAGTCATGCTGCATTTTGGTATAAAGGCAATGCTGTCTCTCAATCTGATCTTGATATGGTACTGGTATGCATTTCTTCAGTGTCATGTATCTTTCACTTCTGTTTTAATTGTAGTTGTGTGTGTTTTTTATGTTTGCTGTGTGGTTTTTTTTTTGGGGGGGGGGAGGGACAATGGAGATGGGGAATGAGCAGCTCTCTGTACTGATATGCGATACCATCAGCTCTGCAAAAGTCAATGGCACATACGGTATGACAAATACTTGGCAAAGACAATGAAAATGAAAGGTCTCAATATAAATTCAAAGCTTCATTAATATTAATGTTGTTGGTTTTTTTTTACTTTGTACACTCAGAAGTCAAATGTTGTAATAGTCTGAGACTTTACTTACATGGTGTTGACTATGTCACTGATTTTCACTTGTGATGTTCTGCTTTCTTTATTCTTTGTCTTATTCTTTACTTCAGTTCTGCCCCTGATTCTAGTCAACAATGTATTCATTCACCATTTCGTCTGGCTTAGCATCCTCTTCCTACTGCACTCAAAGGTTACATTGTGCACTGAGCTAAAGGTGAGCAAGATATAAACAGCAATCAGTGCAGCACCTACTCATGTAGTATTGGGTTTTATTTTGTCATAGATATTGCTCAGAAAATCCAGTGTCAATGGACAATTAGGAGTTATCCTAGTATAGTCTTGTTATGTACATTATCACGTTGATTAAAACTTATAATTCAACAGAATTGCATTAGCACTTTTGAGCAAAACATTACCAAAGTGTTGATATGAAAGGAACATTATATGATTATTTTCTCAGGCAAATCAATATAGTTTTACAGATGTGGAAAATTGATTAAGTAGTATGTTATGACTGTTGTCTCAAATGTCATCATTCCCCTCTGCAATATAGAAGTAACATTGTCGTGAAAAACAATTGTTCATCTTTGCATATAGGGAGAGAAGCTGATGACAACTGTCTACTGGATATGTCGAAGTGGAGAAAGCAAAGAGAAACCCGGAACAGCTTCAAATGACTAGGGTGGCTGAGCTGAACATCTGCACCAAAGTCCAAGCCATGGATCATTACGGAAGGAGAGCATAGCAATATTTCACTACAATCAGAGAGTTGCTCCAGACAGCACTCAGCGAACTTTTCACAAACGTGTGTGAGTGATGAATGGGCAGTCAGGTTCTGGCAGAACATTACCTCGATGTTCTGCTTAATGTCCTATTTAATGACTTTGGGTTGTGTGTGTGCAGAAATGGGGGGGGGGGGGGGTAGTGGGATTATAAAATCATTTTGATAATAATAATTATAATGATAATAATAGCAATAATAATGATACTACTACTACTACTACTAATAATAATGATAATAATAATAGTGATGGAAATAACGATGATATTAATAATAATAATAATATAAATGATAATAAAAGTAATAATAACAATAATCAACAGTGCTTATATATAGCACATAGAACATTCTGTATTATGTCCCTATGTGCTCAAGGATAAAAATGATCACACAAAAACATACAATTGCAATAACAATAATACCTTGTTTCATGTTAAGACTGTAATGAAGACATTCCCAAGGCAGACTTAGATTAAGATTTGTAAATTAGTTTAAATTCTGGGGTAGATTATACCATATGGTAGAGACATGATGAGCAAATATGTATGTTGTTGCTTTTTTATTCAGCATAACAAATAAGTCCCTGCCTTTTGAACAACGGTTTCTCTCTGGTGTGTCTGCATTTCAAAGTAGTTCTCTCAAATAGTGTGTATTCAAAAGTTAATATCAACATTTTGTACTGAATATGAATTTTGACTTTAAGCCAGTGCCAAGCCAGTGCAAGCTTCTTAGAACCAGTGAAGTTTGTGTTAATGTATATTATATATATTTCGTTTTAAATTTGAACACTACTTTTGCAGCAGAGTCTGGGATAGCTTGTTATCTCTGTATCTGTTTGACTGACAATCCACAAACTAATTAATGATGAAATCGACATGTCAAATGAAGAAATCATGAACTGAACGTACTGCTATGTGTTTATCAATGGAGTCTCAAATTTTCCAAATGTTGTATGTGAAAGAATCAAGGGGACATTAAGGGACATTAATCCTATGTACTGTATCTTACACTGTCACTTTTTTCACTGGCATTACTCGTGATAACCATCAATCCATGGGTCTCTCCATGCAGCTTTGTCACAATGATGCCATCCTCAATTTCCACTGTAGTATGCTTCCATTCTCTTTGGCTTAACAGTGCTTTTCACAGCAAAAACTATATAAGTATCAAAATCCATATAAAATGTATTTTCTTTTACTTTTTTGTGAAGCAGCTCACCTATCATACTATTCATTTTGTCTCCGTTAGCCAGGCCGCCATTAGGCCAACCCCGTTAACGATTCTCAGTATTTTTTAATCATGCGTACCCCCAGCACCTGGGACACCCACAGCAGACATTAACCAAAGTCAGGACCAAGCTTCAAGTCAATTTGTGCGAGTTAGAAAGGTATTAGGAGACTGCAAGAGGGTTATAAGCAATTGGATGCTTACATTTCCTCTGCTTGCTCTGCAACTCGAGGAGAATGAATAATAAAGTCTGACAGAAAATGTTTTATTGGATGATACGTGTACTGCAGTACACATCCATATTCTTGCAGTCTGTGTCCACATCAGGACTTACAGCATGGCCGTCATTATCTATATCTTTTTATATTGAATATTGTTGTGGATTTCATTTTTCAAAGAAAAAATGAAGAATTGCAGGTCTGATACGTTAACAGTCTACTTGTAAACATGTACAGTGCCAGAAAAAAAAAAACAGTCACCTTGTTTCATGGTGTCAATATTATTTACAGATATATGTGCAGAAAATTATATACAGAAATATTTGTGAAGTAAAGAACCACAGAAATATAAAAACATGAAAAATTTGATTGCGTTAACGAATCTGAATGTGGAAAGTGTGATACTCGAAGAGATATCAAAACTGATAATTTCCACGTAAGTTTATAGTAAAAATATCAGGTAGAAATTCATCTCTATGAAATCTTTTTAAAAGAACATTACTTGTGTAGATAACTCTGTAAAGTGTTTAACAATACAGTGCATCTTTGTACTGTTTGGAAATGTTTGCTTTGAAGAGGTTGGACTTTATTTCTCCAATTAGAATAAATCATACTTAAACAACAGTAAAGTTTAAGAGGCAAAACTTGTCATTAATTCGTGTATAGGGAATATCCAGTAACTGATTTTGGAGTAAGAAACGAGATTGATATTATGACGATTTGGAATGAAAATGAAATTTCTTTCTGCCAGAGAGCTGAAAGCTGCGAGAACAATACATTTTTATAATCAATTCCGAAAAAGTAGAGATGGCTAGTATTTAATTTGATGATAAGAAAAAAAAAGATTCCTTCTTTTTTGGGGGTGAGAACTGGATATAAGAAATACTAATACTAAGCAATATTTTATTCTATGAAGGTAAAGGAATATTGTGTAAAGGTACAATGTAATGTATTTCTATTTCATTGTGGTATGGGTTCCTGGAAATTGTCTTGTTCATTAGAACATGTATGTCAAGATTTCTTTCATTACGGGAAATATAGTTACTTTAAATTATGATTGAATGAACTACTGTCTCATTTCAACAGCTTCTGATTTAACAGCAGTTTTGCTTATTATATTTTTCGTTACGGAATACCTGGTACCATAGTAATGCACTTTGAATTTGGCTGAAAATGAAATGTGGAAATCCGTTTAATGAAATGTACAACCTATGATACTTGGAAACAATACAACATAATTATAGTAATGAATATATGTTCAAACAATTATTTTTCCTAGATTTCTTTTTTCTTCAGTTCTGCACGAATTAAATGTTGAATATAATCTAATGAAAATAAATGTCATTTGTTAAAAAGGAATGTGTATTTCTTCCTTTAATGAATGATTGAACATAATACAGGACTTGTGAGAGTGCTTGAAAATGTCATTATTTCTCGAAAAAGACAAGTGTAGAGGATGATGATGATGATGATGAAAGAAACAAAAAAAAGTAAAGATCTAAACATGAAGCTCCATGATCGAAATAAGAACTACTAATCTACAATACTTTTATCAACGGATATTAGATTTACAATGCCAAGAGCACAGAGTGCTAGGATTACTAGAAGAGCTAATTGTGATTTAAACTTTTCTTAGTGAAATAACCTTAACCAGAGATAAATTTGACAGCCATGTGCCGTTTCGTGAATTTATTGGGTGCTGTTCGTTATTCCGAAGGTTCGCTATTCCGAAGGTTCGTTATTCCGAAGGTTCGTTAATCGTGAAACACACAAATTCCCTATACCTAGACGTTTGTTAATCCGAAAATGAAATAGGGTTCGATAATCCGAACATTTGGGGCGTTATTCCGAAGGTTCGTTAACCCGAAAATGAAATAGGGTTCGCTATTCCGAAGGCTCGTTTATCCGAAAATGAAATAGGGTTCTTTATTCCGAAGGTTTTAATCCGAAATGATAGGGTATAGGGTCCGTAACGAACCTTCGGAATAACGAGTTTTGTTTCATTTTCGGAATAACGAACCTTCGGAATAACGAACCTTATTTCATTTTCGAATTAATGAACCTTCGGACCAAAGAACCTTCGGAATAACGAACCTTCGGAATAACGAGCTGTAACCAATTTATTTTGCGGAGAATCCTGAACGCTATGTGCGGCACAAGAGCAGTGTGCCGGTTCGTGGATTTATTTTGCGGTAAATCCTGAACATCATGTGCGACACTAAGCGCTGTGTGCCGGTTCGTGGATTTATTTTGCGGAGAATCCTGAACGCTATGTGCGACACTAAGCGCTGTGTGCCGGTTCGTGGATTTATTTTGCGGAGAATCCTGAACGCGATGTGCGACACTAAGCGCTGTGTGCCGGTTCGTGGATTTTTTCGGACCTAGTCTGGAGTTTTCACAAAACGACACACAACTTTATAGCCTTACTGTGTGCATATATTACATCACTGGGAAAATTGTTATGTATAGCAAGAAAGAGCAGATTCTTCTCGTACGTCACATTGAAATGTGTTGAAAATCAATTCCATTAACATATCTTACTAATAGTTTGAAAAAACAGAAATCTTTAAATGCGATTTACTCGAAATGTACTTCGCGCACCGGCGGTGCGCGTGTGCCGGTTCGTGGATTCAGCGACGATTTGTAAGCTTCCGTTTCTAATTCATACAGCACCAGCATACATGTCTGAGAATAGCGGTAAAGAAGATTAGAGTCTTTGGCAACAAGTGCAAAATTAAATTCTGTGCCTTATTTGCTAAACAAACGTGGTATAGTGATAGGAGGACAACGACCTGTTACGCAATATGGCGGACCAATAGCTCTATATTATTAGTGCTATAGAATAAATGACAATGATGTAGTTCTGGAGCATACTTTTCATTAGATGCTTTTGCAATGACTCAATGTATACTTTTAATCGAACTAAGTATATATCCATGACTTGCTCATGAATTACGGCAGAACGATTCGGTGAGGAAAGTTTTCTGTCATGTCATTACGGAAGAAGTGAACGTGTCAATATTTTGCTATTTGTTCCATAATTACATGTATTTCTGAAGTGGTTAAATGTATTTTCCTAAAACATTTTTTCTTTTATATAATATCTAAGTTGCATCCAAATGCCTATTCGCTGAAAAAATGCGGGCCATGTATTCAAAGGTCAAAGATCGTAGGTTAATGGAAGTAGGGCATACATTGTACAACATTTCACTAAGTTGTTGGTTGTTGTTGTTGTTGTTTTGTTTGTTGTTGTTTTTTTTTTTGGGGGGGGGGGGCATGATTCAAAGTGTCCTAAAACCTTGTATAATACATGTATTTACTTTTGAAGTCACGACTCTTGCTATGTATGATGCCAAACTCTTCCCGCTCATACAAATGCAGCCGTTTCAGGGAAATAATTATGATAATGATTGGTAATGCTGAAGTGGTTCATAACATTCCATTGATACTATGTATAGAACAGAAAGTGAATTTGAAAATGGTATATGATATCCGCAATTTACTCTTTGACAGGTTCTATCATCCGATTAATAATGTATAAATTGAATATACAATAGTCCCCTATTCAGTAACTACAGGTTAAGTTAGATAAGCTGCATTCATTTTGCACGCGACCATGGCGTTATAGCCAAAGATGATTGAATTCTGTAAATCTCTGTGTGCCTGCACAGGATTGGAAAACGAAACAACTTTCTGTGTATAGAACAACGAAACAGAAACTGGTGCATGCATTATTTTCAGTCACTTTGTTATGCATAATGATGGTTTGCTCATTGCAGTTCCGGAATCTCAGCTCGATGGACTCGAATTGATCCCAAATCAGTCGGCATGCGTGTATCACCCAAAACAATATCTGAACACAATTATAACTGCAGTCCTCCATAGTCTCTATTGGTTGCCGATAAGGGCTGGTATCAAGTTTGATTTTCATATTATTTACAGCACCTTGTATTTAAATGTTTTCATCGAAATGCCCGTATACGGTATGCGTATCTCAGTTAACTCTTTAAACCATAGTGATACGTGCCAAGAATCTCATGTTTTTAATAAGCGTGAACTCCAAGACATGTCGTGATAAGGACTTTAAGACAATTGGCATCGTCATTATAAAACGAATTCCCCTTTTACAAGACACGTTTTAGATTTTAGATAGAAATATGGATTCGTTTGAATGCATACAAACAGCTTCTTAAATCCTCTTACATTTTGTTTTTAAGATATGGTGTATACTTTAGAAGTGTAAGAAGCATGCTCTTGTTTTTAGAGGCTTTGAGTACTGGTAAGAAGTATGTTATTTTTAGAGATTATGTGAATGAGTACGCATTCAAGAACGTTTTGAATAAAACGTATCCAGACAACTGCATATCATATTTCTGCATATCATATTTTCACCTCTTCCTTCATGCAGATGTATACTCTTGCCGAGAAGGTTAACTGTTTGATAGATATAGTGCTCACCTTATTGAAAAGGTAATTGGGTAAATTTTTGGTTTCAGTATATTATTCAAACACAACTAAGTTAACTTTTACATTAACATTTTCACAACTCACAAATTCCACACGCACACACATTTCATGATTCACAAGATCCAAGTTACACTAATCCTATTTACTTTGCAGAGTGCAACAACAACATAAGTTATATACTGAGCAAATAGGCTTACATCAGTTCGCACTATTCAAGGTTTAGAGTAGTTAAGGAACTAAATCGTACCCGATTATGTGATGCTAAGTTGCACCTTGAGATGATGGGCAATATTGCCCTTATAAAGGAGCGGGCAGTGACACTGACTTGCTCCTTTAAAGGAGCAATTTTGCAGCAGTCATGGAGCAAATAAGCACCACATAGGTGCAACATCATAGTCATACCAATAAGGCACAAGATTGCACCCTCAAGAGAGGGTACATTCTTGCATCCTTCGGGCATAAAGTTGCACCTAAAGGTACGAGGTTGCGCCTTTTTCAAGGGGGCAAAGTTGCTCCCGAGGGTGTAACTTTCACCCTTTTTTGCGGGCACAAAGTAGCACCCAAAGTTCCAAGATTGCACCCTCAAAACAAGGCACAATCTTGGAACTTTGGGTGTTTCTTTGCACCCTCACGAAAGGATGTAAAGTTGCACCAAGATGTAAAGGCTACACGGGGTGCAAAGGTGCGCCGAAAGGTAAAGGGTGCAAGATCGCACCCTCAAGAAAGGTGCAACTTAGCACCACTTAGTGTGGGTGGAAAGATGCACCCTCAAGAAGGGGTGCAATCTAGCACAACTTAGTGTGGGTGGAAAGATGTACCCAAGGGAACATTTTCGCACCCTCAATAAAGGGTTCAACTTTGCACCCTCTCTGCAGTATTATTTTATACACACGTGAATTCCTTGTTCCTGTGAGCTACGTTTAATATGAGCGTGACCCAGTATTAGACACGTGTCAAGCCTTTGCAGACACAGAATTTTTTTCTTCATATTGTTTAAAGGTCATTAAAAACAAATTTAAATATATATTTATTTCTTTTAAGTTAAGAGGAGCAAATGTGGAGATCATGACCTGTGATACATGTTACGGGAAGTCTATATTTTTATGTGTACTCGGTTTTTTTTTTTTTCAACTACAAGGATTTACCTATGAGCTAATTGGATAAAGAAGCTGAGCATTCCTTTTTTTTCATCAGTTAGTGTCAGTGCTGGTGTATTATTCTTGAAAAGTTGGCATCTAAATGTCCTCCAAACCAAGTACTTATCACTGTATAAAATTATATTCCTGTGAGTTACGTTTCTTATGAGCATGACAGATCTGTAGACACGTGTCATAGTGGTTACAAACACTAAGTTTCCTTTGCTTTCATCGTTGTCAAGAAGCGATTTTGAACAATTTCAGATGTTCTGGTTTTTTCAATTTCGTTACGAGAAGGCAATAATGATTTCATGTAAAACATGTTAAGGAAAGTTGATAGTTTGGTTATTTTATCATTACTCATCTTCGTCTTCTCAACAAGAAGATGATACACATGAGCTCATTTGCTAAAGAATTTGAAGGATGTTTAATTGCTGGTAGCCACGTAGGGGCTTAAACATTTTGCATCTTAATCCCTCGAAACTAAGTACATGCAGTATTAGTTTATAGATAACATAATATTTTTGTTGTTGCTGTGAGCTTATTCATATGAATTGTAGACATGTTTCTCATATGTTTCTGTCATATGCTTTACTGAAGAACAGCAAATGTTGAGTTTATTGGCAAGAGAGGTTGATCATTACTTTACATTTAAGTTCATTGAAGTGCCGGAGCATAAACTTGTCTTGAAATATTAGCATCCAAAACCCTCCAAACCAAAAACGTGCAATACTAGACACGACAGGAATTCCTTGTTGTTGTGTGTTATGTTTCTTAAAAACACTGATTTTTTCTGCTTTTGCAATGTACTATGTTCAAAAACACTCTTGAACAATTTTCAGATTTCGTTTCTTTCTTAAGAGAAGAAAACGATGAGGTCATGTGAAGCATGTTCCTATATAAGTTTTATTTCGTTAATACTTTTTCTTTACCCATCTCCTCAACCGTAAGGTGATACGGTACCTAAAAAGTCATAGGCCAAATGTGTTGAGCTTTACTTCCCCTTTTTAAAGTAAATTTAAGAGCTGGGGCATTATTTTTAAAAAGTTGGCATTTTAAGCTTTGTACACCGAGGACGAGTCTTACTGAATGGATTTCTTGTTGCAGTAGAATTGTATTTTTTATGAGCTTGATGGAGTATTAGACAATTGTATAAAGTGTTTGCAAAAACTGTTAATGTATTCCCTTTTGCTAATGTCCAAAGAGTTCATTTGCCAAGTTTTGATTGTCTTTTGTTTTAATCATCAGGGGTTTGTTTTATCATGGTCATAGAGGAAAGAAACTTAATTATAAAAAAAGCCTTCATATAAGAAGAGATACTGTAGGACACAATTTTATCAAAAGTTGTGATTTTCAACATTTGCAAAATGCAATTGATGAATATTTCTCCCCAGGGCACAGAAAGAAAGTAGTTTTTGGTCTTGTTTTTTTTTTTCACGTCAGTATGTTATAATACCCGCGGGTTTACGCCCATCCCACCAATTTCCATCAGGATACTGTACCCGGCCCTGTTTTTTGTTTTTTGTTTTTCATTTTTGTTTTACACTGCAAAGAAAATGAGAGCACTGATGTTTGAGAAAAATCCTGACATGTTTGATTGGGCAATTCTTTTTTGATGTCTATTATTCTTCCCAAATAAGTTTTTTGGTTATCACTGAGGACAAATACAGATACCCTATTTCTTCTACCAAAACCACAGCACTGTATATTCTCATATTTCTACAGTATTTCGTCTCAACACTTGCCCTATTGATATTTCAAGTCATGTTTCCCTGTGCGCTAAAGAAACTCCCTCATTAAAGGAGACCTCCGGGTGATTCTCAGATTTTTATATTTGTACAACTATGAATTAGTTATACTGAGGACAGAGTTTCAGAATTTGTGATAATTGGGATGAAGAATAAGAATATTTTCAAAAAATAGAACAAATTGCAATGAACAAGGATGATGACATGGGAGAGCTAGTCACCATAACAATGCATGAGTTGGGGCTCAAGGAAGCAGAACAAAAGAATAAGGCATGCATAGATTATAGACAGGTGAACTCGCAAGCAAGCGGTATTGTTATGGAATTACACTGCTATCATTTCTGAAATATGTGAAGCTTATAGCTGGTAAAATTGGGTCTTTGAGAGCGTCTGGGGGCTACGCCCCACCACTTAAAGCGTCTGGCAACGGTCATGCATTTATTCTGTAAGTGTAAGAACAAGTTCCAGTGGGTTTCATGGGGTTACTTTCCTAATTTTCAGCTAGGCTAGCCTAGCTGGTAAGAGTTTGGTCTTTGGGGCCTCTGGCGGCTATTGTCTGGCAACAATCATTCAATTATCCTTTGAGTGTATCACAAGAACAAGTTCCAGTGGGTTTCAGGAGGTTATTTTTCCAGCTATATATAGGCTAGTCTAGCTGGTAAAATTGGGTCTTTGAGGGCGCCTGGCGGCTACCCCCCCCCCCCCACCACCACCACCATTTAAAACGTCTGGCAACGGTCATGCATATATCCTGTAAGTGTAAAGAACAAGTTCCAGTGGGTTTCATTAGGTTACTTGTTCAGCTAGGCAAGCCTAGCTGGAAAAAGTTTGGTCTTTAAGGGCGTCTGGCGGCTACCCCCCACCACTTAAAACGTCTGGCAATGGTCATTCATTTATCCTGTAAGTGTAACGAACAAGTTCCAGCGGGTTTCATTAGGTTACTTTTTCAGCTAGGCTAGCCTAGCTGGAAAAATTTGGGTCTTTAAGGGCGTCTGGCGGCTACCCCCCACCACTTAAAACGTCTGGCAATGGTCATTCATTTATCCTGTAAGTGTAACGAACAAGTTCCAGTGGGTTTCATTAGGTTACTTTTTCAGCTAGGCTAGCCTAGCTGGAAAAATTTGGGTCTTTAAGGGCGTCTGGCGGCTACCCCCCACCACTTAAAACGTCTGGCAATGGTCATTCATTTATCCTGTAAGTGTAACGAACAAGTTCCAGTGGGTTTCATGAGGTTACTTTTTCAGCTAGGCTAGCCTAGCTGGAAAAATTTGGGTCTTTAAGGGCGTCTGGCGGCTACCCCCCACCACTTAAAACGTCTGGCAATGGTCATTCATTTGTCCTGTAAGTGTAACGAACAAGTTCCAGTGGTTTTCATGAGGTTACTTTTCCAGCTAGGCTAGCCTAGCTGGAGTTGGGCCTTTAAGAGCGTCTGGCGGCTACCCCCACCACTTAAAACGTCTGGCAATGGTCATTCATTTATCCTGTAAGTGTAACGAACAAGTTCCAGTTGTTTTTATGGGGTTACTTTTCCAGCTAGGCCAGCCTAATTTTGGGGGGTCCTTTTTGTGGCTCTCCTGGCCACACCCACCACCGATGACCAGCCAGACGTGCATTTCCATACTCAGGGGCATATGTACTAAATTGCTATACACATAAAAATTGGTAACCTTTTCAGCTAGGCTGACCCCCGCTGGCTCCCGGACTATTCCTGGCGGCCAAGGCAGCCCAATGTGCGCGAAAGGCATGCAGTGCGCCGTTGGTAGGAGAGGCATTCTCGTATTATTTTCCCCCTTCGCATTCTACTAGGTGTTTCAAAAAACATTTCCCACTTTTGATTCTTGATAATTCATAAACTATATATCAGATAACACTGACATTGATATGAGTGATAGCTGAATACTGTACAATTTGGTTGAAGGTGGTTTAAATATGAAAGCATAAATCAGTTTCATGAAATCTATGATTAATTTCACAGTTAGGTTCCAGATTTTGCTCAATTTTCAACCCTCTGTACAAAATTTCACTTTGCACAGGAGTCAATGGGTGTGTATGGGAGTGTGTGGTTAACACCCTGACAATGGTCCTGAACAATGGCCAGGGTTTGAATGCTTCATTATTTATTCATGAGAAATTCCACTGTCACAACTAGTCTTTATTCAGCCTCTGGCAGTATCTGTGTAAAGTCAAACACCTGCCGATACTGTCTTTGAGTCGTGACTTTGACAGTGCTCTCCCTAATTCTGAAAAACGAAATTACAATGAATACCTTCTGTTCTATCGTAAACATGGTGACAGGAAGCAAAGAAAATCAATTAGAGTATACACTTGTGTATATGGAGCCTTAAACAAATCTACTGGTAAACAAATCGTCCCAATGATAAATGCTGCTGACCTCTTTATCAAGAATGATCTCTTTTTATCGAAAAAGCGAAAATTTGTCAGACTATTTAATTAGTAGACAGTTGTATAAAAATGAGGAACTTTAGATCATTTATGCTTAATTATATCCCAAATTTAGTGATATGTGAAGCAAAATTTGAAAATGATTGCCAGCTGGAATGAAATGTGGTGTTTGCAAGCACGTGGAAACATGTGCTTACTTTTTCCATGTGCATGCGTTTTACCCTTTACCGTGCATGAATTCAGACTAGCAGTGCCCAGGGCAATCAACATGAATTATTGATTAAGCATTCATGTGCCAGGGAGCGCGAGACTGACGCCTAGTGAACAGGTGGTTCAGGCATGTCCATTGTTCAGGGCCATTGTCAGCACACACTCACATACACATCATTGGTTTCTGTGTAAAGTTCATTTTTGTACAGAGGGTTAAAATTTGACCAAAATCTGAAACCTTACTTCAAAATCAATCTTAGATTCAATGAAATTGATTTATGCTTTCACATTTAAATTACCTTCAACAAAATTGTACATTATTCAGCTATTACTCATATTAATGACAGTTTTATCGAATGAACAGTTTCAGAATTATTAATGATCAAAAGTGGGAAATGTTTTTTGAAACACCTAGTAGTCTTGTTCGTTCCAGTCCTCATCCCGGTGAACATAGAGCTTTGAGACGCTGTTCTCACGGCGTCTGGTCAGGCTAAACTATCAATATTTTCCGTCGGGTCCAGTTACGTACCGCCTCCTAGTTTTGTTACGGCCTATATTACGTGCCGTCATGTTTCGTTGCGTTCATCCCGTTTTAAAACGGCAAACAAGATTCATCATAAGCAACAGGACTGCCATGGCATTTCTTCTTTTTTTTTGACATTTAAAAAATCTGACATGGCATCCACGGCAATCACGGCCAATCAGGTTTGTCTATCTCGCTTCATCGGGTCGTTTAAATTCATCCCGTTTCGTCCACGGTGGCCTGAAACGTGGATGCCGCGGTTGCCGGAAAAATAGTGTAAACGCAGGATAAAAATCGAGGTCATCCAAGGCAGTCACGACTTGCCACGTGTCCACATGCAGGTCTTCCACGATGTCTCACGTCCATCCCGTTTTGTCGATAGGGTTGACCTTGTGTGATTGCTGTGGCAGCCAGAAAGGCGGCATTAATGTAGCATTAAGAATGCACAAAGATAGGGCAAAAAACATGGATCTACGTCACAGTGCTATGCAAAATAGATGATACATTGTGATGATGAAATATCTAACGCCGAAAGTATCTGAATGACATATTATACACATTTTTTTTTTTTAATACTGCATAATAACATCATAATAACGTAGAGGGCGCAACGGCAATCTCGGAAAGGTTTTTCACCGCTGCAAAATTTTGACCCAAAATTCCAGATTTGACCGCGCCCGCCTATGGGGCGCCAAGTGTTCGCTTGAAAATTCCGTCCAAATAGACACGAAATTACCTTAAAACTACCGAAATCATACACTGAAATCCATTTCGTTACAAAATGAAATTGTACAGACAATTTCGTAACAAAACAATTTCATTTTGTCACGAAATCTGGTTTAATTACAAAATTAGGAAGACAGTTATCCATTTTGTTACAAAATGAAACAACAAATTTTATTTTGTAAACAAAATCTCATTTTGTTACAAAAAAGACTTATGCTTTTTCATTTTGTGACAGAATGACATGGCAAATATAATTTCGTAACAGAATCTTATTTTGTTCCAAAAAAATTCATTTCATGTACGGAATTGAACTACAAAACAATTTCGTGCACGGAATGGTTCTACAAACTGCATTTCGTGTAGAGGGTCTAACAGAACTGAACTACACTCCCTTTTGTGTACGGAATTGAACAACAAAAGTCATTTCCCTGTAAGGTACCATACGAAATGGATTGAGTTGCACACGAAATGGATTTCGTTGCACACGGAATGCATTTCGTACCATATCAAATGGATTTCGTACCATTCGAAACAGATTTCGTGTTACACAGAAAGGAATTCGTGTACGGAATGGCATTCTGTCAATCTCTGCCGTGTAAGAGATATAAGAAGGACGCTGATTGGCCGCCTTGTTGATCCGAGCAAGCTCCGCCCTATATTTTGCATATGCAACAATTTAGAGGTGAGTTTTTGTCCTAGTGTTTGTTGAGTTTTTTGATTGAACACGATGTAGCCAGTCAGTCCGCAGCGCGTGCGATAATGAGGCACGAACGACAATTTTATTCAGAATCACGTTTGCGCAGTTTGTGCCCTTGAGACTGACGAGATTTCGCGATACTTTGCGAGAGTTTTTGCAGAGGTCGCAACAACAGCTTTCATAGCTTTCGCAGTGCATTGTTTAACCCAGGATGGTTGGGTAAGTTATAGAGCTGATTATGCTCATTAATTTGATACCTAATTTCCCTATTTTTTATCTCAATATATATACTTTAGTAGTCCATTTTAGCATCAAAGTAAACGATTATTTTGCCAGTGTTCAAGAAGCTTTTAGATCACAGTTTGATGTTTTGCTAGTTCCTGACTGGTATTGGAAATAGATCTCCGTAATTTCTTCGATTTCACAATCGTGAAACTTGAGCGAATAATTATGATCAATTAAAAAAAAACGAAGAGGGGCACCATTTTTAAGGTTGTGAATTTTCCTGTTGAAAACAAGGCAAATTATGTTTTCTTATACCGGAAGTGGGGTAGTGAATGAACACGCGTGGAGTGTGTTGTTGATACCCAGACAATGGTCGTGGACAATGACCAGGATTGGAATGTTTCATGAGGAATTCCACTATCGCAGCTAGTCTTTGTTCATTCTGAAATGTGGTGTGTGCAAGCACATGGAAACATGTGCTTACTTCTTTCATGTGCATGCATTTCACCCTGTGTCAAGAATTCAGACTAGCAGTGCTCAGGGAAATCCACATGAATAATTGATAAAGCATTCATGTGCCTTGCAGCAGAGCTCGGGACAGGTGGTAGCCAGGTCCATTGTTCAGGGTCATTGTAGGTGCACACTCACATACACATCATTGGTTCCTGTGTAAAGTTCAAGTTTTGTATAGAGAGTGAAAATTCGATCACAATCTGTAACCTAACATTTAAAACTAGAAATGTCGCTACGGCGACTGATGCCTCCGCCATAATGCATGATTCTCCCAATAGGTGTATAGTACAATGTCTTCACAATGTGTGATGACAGTTTCACATAACTGGCAAAATATCGAAATAACAGGTTTATCAGAAATATCTTGAATGTTCACTTTCCATGAACTGGGTTTGCTATAATTGTCTATCAAAGAGTGCAGGTACACATATTTGGGGAATTGGAAATTTTTACTTGACTTCTGACCGACCTTATTATAAGTTTATGCATTGAGTATAATTTTCAAAATATGAAGAGAGAGTGTAATTACCAGTACAAAATATATATATATTTTTTCATTCAAACCTAACCTTTGACCTTTGACCTTCTGGCTGGAAATTTCCAAGAGAATCTCCATTAAGTAATACATGTACATATATTAAATTTTAAAACTAATAATGCAATCATTGCATATACTAGTACAGGCGTATATGAGGGAAATAGTAACATTTTGAGAAGTTGACCTTGACCTTTGACCCCTGACTATTGACCCATGACCCCTAAATTCCCTAGATAATCCCTGCCAGTCAGTACATGCATATGTACCAAGTTCAATGAAGATACATTGAACCATTTGTGAGAAAAGTGATATTGCAACATTTTCACCTAACCTTTGACCTTTTGACCTTTGACCTTATGACATGAAACTCTCTCTGGAGAATCTTTATGCAGTAGTACATGTCTACACTGAGTTTCAAGAAAACAACTGCAGGCATTGCATAGATATGGGGGAAATAGCAACATTTTTAGCATTTGACCTTGACCTTTTGACCTTTGACCTCTTGTCAATGTCACTAAAATCTACTCAACTAATTGTCCCATCATACATCATCCTTGGACCAAGTTTGGTGAAAGCTGCTTCATCCAGTTTTGAGTTATCACGTAAACAGATAAATTTTAGGATTTGACCTTGATCTTTGACCTTTGACCTCTGTCCGATTTCACTGAAAAACTAATCAAGTATTTGTCCCATCATACATCATCCTCCAACAAAGTTTGGTGAAATTTGCTCCATACAGTCTTGAGTTATCGCGTAAACGGATAAATTTCATGATTTGACCTTGACCTTTGACCTTTGACCTTTAGCCGATTTCACCTAAAATCTAATCAAATCATTGCCCCATCATACTTCATACTTGGACCAAGTTTGGTAAAATTCCAGTAAATATTACTCAAGTTATCGCGTAAACGAAAGCGGACGGACGTACGTACGGACGTACGTACGGACGTACGTACGGACGTACGTACGGACGTACGGACGTACGGACGGACGGACGGACAACCCGAAAACATAATGCCTCCGGCACCACTACGTGGCGGAGGCATAAAAATCATGGATTTCATGAAACTAATGTTGGCTTTCATTTTCAAATTACCTCCAGCTCAATTGTACACTATTCAGCTATTACTCATATCAATGACACTTTTATCTGATACAAAGTTTTGAGTCAGCATTGAGTCAGCAGCCAATGGATACTACGCAATGCGACACGCCGCGTCTTGCGACAGATTTCGACCAATTACAGACCCGGAATTCCGGTGCGAACGCGAGGATAATCTTTTTAAACTCGACGCTAGACATGTCTCTGAATTTTGCTAGTTCCTGACCCGTATTGAAATGAAGATGAGAAAACGTGCCCTTATTGTGATACTATATACTTTAGCGGACATAGTCTTCACCATATTTTAGAGGGGCATGAAAGATTTCAGGTTAGTTTTTTGGCGTCAAACGTGAAGGAATATTTTTGAATACAGTACCGAACTTCGAGAGAGATTTTGATATTCTATATTCTTCTTTTCCGTTTTATTTTGATCATGAGCATATTTGCTAATGCTTTCTCTTTCAGGCGATACTAAAAGTGTCGAAAACTGACAAGAAATACTCGTTCTACACGGATTTATTCATGACCATGTATCTGCTCACTACATATGCAAGCACCGCTCAGCCGTGCATACGACTTGAATAAATACGTGCGTTTTCGCTCGCGCTGCGGACTGACTGTAGCTTATCTACGTGTGTGCGAGAACATCGTAGTTTGTGCGCTACCCACTCGTTTGTTTCCGTGTAAGCATTTTTACCGTAAAGTGTCTTCATCGTTCGTCTTCCAAGCATCGTGTTTTCACCCTAGTTTTCCTCATCGTATAGTTTTTTACTTCGATTTTTTTTTTTTTTTTTGCGGTGCAAGATGTTCTGTGTATTTTCTCTACGGTAGAATGCCATCGTTGATGATCTTCGTGTATTCATTACTAGTTTTCCACCTCCGTCTCATTTTTGTGTAAAACTAGTGTCAAACGTAGCGTAGTTACAACTATGGTTTAGAGCTGGTTAGCTAGGTCTGCGATGTCTGTATCGTTTTAAGCCAGACATGATTTTGGAACATACATTACAGTGTCAAGACCTGTTCAGTGGACTTTGAATTCGCTATTTGTCTGTTTTAGCTCTTGAATGTACGACTTCGAACGTCCGATTTGTTTTTTACCACACCACATGGAGCTTCATGTTTTTTCAGCCCCATGCTTCTTTACATACACGTACGTCACACCCACACAAGCCATCGCGATCGAAGTTTGAGCGATAGTGATAACATGTGCGGAGCAGACATGCGGATTTCAGCACAGGGTAAATGAGTAGTTGAACGTATCATGATTGTAAAACAAATATTTTTCTATGTCTCTGCAAATTTGAATTAGGTTATCTCAGCATAGATAGATTATGATACATTACTAAATAGATTAGCCATAGCAAGAACTTGCTTACATGAGAGTTATTAGATACCGTTGCAAAATAAAACCCCCATCATTGAATGGAATGTTCCAGAGCTATCTCGGGGGCTCGAGGACATTATGGACACGTCGATTCGCAAGTGGGTAAGATGCGATTATAGATGGCTTGAAATGAAGAGGATTTATGAATGAAATACACAGAAACAATATTTTTTTCATAATTCCTGCACAGTTTATTATTTCTTTTCATAAAATTCACGTAAACTAGTGCTGTATTGAGTCAACTAAGTGCATATATTAGCACGTGTGTACACGCATCATCCCTCCTGCCTAGTGGGAATGACACAGGCAGTTTTTTCAATGACGTATGAATGCTCTTCGCGTGTAGATCGCGCCGTAGGGAAGATCGCGCCCAAGTTCATGGCCAACTTACTTAAGCCCCCGTTCCACTATGCCGTTCTCGCTACGATTTGACAATTTCCTCAGGTCGGGAAGGATCGGGTAAAACCTGTGCCGATCTGGACACAGTACGATGTTATAACGCTCTAAGTACGCTGCAGTTACGACTACCAAGTGCTTGCTACGCTCTTACTACGATGATCGGGAATGAGACATTACGATCTCTGCTGCTGCCGGTACGCTTAGAACGATGTAGCTACGCTGTCAGTGCGATGTTGCCGATGTTATCCGATCTATGCACGCTGTATCTGCGCTCTGAACGATCTATACGATCTTATCACGCTGTTACCCCGTTCAGAGAGCTGAAAAGTGCCCGATGTGCCCCGATATGTACCCCGATTCGACTGTCGGTCTGCAGTCAGTCAACTTATTAGCATGCAGAACCGAAGAAATATACTGTGGACCTCGAAGAGGCTCCTCAACTCACGGTTCTTTTGCAGCAATGCATTGAATAAACAAAGACCTGCTGATTTTTCCAAGGCTTTTTCTTGATGTCCTTGCTTTTATAGTCCGTCTTCCTCCAGTTGTAGATGATTTCGTATTCTTCAAAATTCTGCTATGTCCTCTTCCTCCTCTTTCAGCATCACGTGCAGCCTCTCTTTCTTCGCCTTTTGGGCAGCTGCTTCGCTGCTTTCTTCTCTTCTTTTTCTTCATCTCTTCTTCTTCGAAAATTACAGCTAAAATTACTTCCCGTTCTTGTGCCGATGTTACTACGCTCAGAAAGACCTTGTAACGCTCATCCCGCTGTGTTTACGCCGTCACTACGCTCTCCCCGCTGCGTTTACGCTGTCACTACGCTCTCCCCGCTTGCCGTACGATTAAAAATATGTCAATTTTGATCGGGGAGATCGGGAAGAAATTTTGAACCGGTTCAAAATTTCTTCCCGATCTGAAAAAATGCCCGCTCCAACCCCGACCTCCACACACTGCTGCTACGATGCTTCCGATCCCCATGCGCTTTTCCCGCTCTCTCCCGATCTGCTAGATCGGGACAGATCGGGGTTCAAATCGTGATAGAACGGGGGCTTTAGGATATTGGGACGCGAACGGAAACACATGGTGGTCTAGTTATATCTGAGCAGACGCCATGAGAACGGCGTATATCGCATAATTATGAAAAGTGTGTTTTTAGCAAACTGGGCCGTGGCCACAGAAAAGGTAATACTGATGGTGAACTTATAACGTTACTCTCTTAATTAAGATACATACCCGCAAAATTACAGTCTCGATCTTAAGAACTTAATGATGAATCCTATGAACGTAAGATCGGTATTCTACTCTACCAGTTTCAAGGATCTTGACAAAAATATGAAAAAGAACATGGCAAACACGTTCGTGTACTTTACCAACAAAGTTGCACGTACTCGGGGCATTACACAGAGAAACTTCTTATCAATTTCATGTCGCACTCATGCTAAGTGCTATTGGGAAGCGTCGTCTGGCGCCTATCAGGTCGGCTATGGATGTAAAATATGAACACAAAAATATTGCTGTAAGGGTAGGCGAATAAAAATGGTGACTATAATAAAGCAAAATAGAATAAAACCAAGAACATGTTTTAGTTGGCTCTTTCCAGACCCGGGCTGCCTACAACCTGGTGCACCCTTACCACTCCAGTGTATGTTCTGATTTCGAAAAATGTAATAACCAGTATGATACTTGTGTTTGAAAGCCGAATAGGTAATAATAATAATAATAAAAATAATAATAATAATAATAATGATAATAATAATAATAATAACAATAATAATAATACATACGTGGTATAGTCACTACTGTATCATGATATCTGGACACACACAAAAAAAAAAACCAAAAAAAAAAACCTCACATAAGCAAAGCGAAAAGTGCGAAATGTACCGGTTTAACCTCACTGGTTTTATCATTTCATCATACTTTATAAAGTAAGGCCTAGCCTAGCCTGTAATGTCACCCCTAATAATTGAGGTGAAACTTTGAAAATGAAACATGCAAAAAAAAAAACAACGATAGAATAAAATGCTAGCTATATAGGTCCATGGCCGTACGCAGGGAGGGGGGGGGGGGGTGGAGGGTGGAAATGGCCCTCAGAAATTCTCAAATATTTCGCCCAATATGTGCACCAAATCGCTCAATAGTAGCAACTCTGAAAATATAAAATTTGTCTCTCGGGCGCTTTGCGATCTCGCTTGCACTGTCAGTGTCCCATTTTGTTGTAAAGAATTTGCCCCCCCCCCCCCCGTAATAAAAAGTATCTCCTTTTTCTATTCTATTTTATTCTATCACTCGCACTGCTTTCCACGTTTTATATAGTTTTATGTTTATCGATATAGATTGTCACTTACAAAACCTAAGCCACTAGTATTAAAAACAATGATGGGACAGATGACATGATGATATTTGAAAACAAAAATGTGTGTAAGAATTCCATATTTTACAAATTGCAAACATCTTGGGCTCGCTTGCAATGATTTATATAAACTTTACGTATAGTTTTGCTATCATTATATTTGATGACAGCTTAAATATTTAGAACGCTTGCGTAAGACTAACGTGATTTACCAATAAAATGAAATTTGTCAAGCCCCCGATTTGTAAAAGTCCCCTTTTTACCTTTTTTGGTCGAAACCATGACAGGCGCCTTCACGCCTTGTCGTCATAGCGCCTTCGTGCATGTCTTTGTACAAGTCGCCTTTTCGCCTTCTCGTGTAAACAAGGCGCCTTGGCAATTTTTTAAAAGTCGCCTTATCGCCTTTTTGAGTAAACCCTCAATCTCCTGTTTGGCCATGTTTCCTGTCAAATATCTGAATAAGTTTTAAAAATAAAGTATCCCTGTTTGTGCATAATAATGACAGGACAATACTAAAATCTAATACATGTACTACAAAACACGGGTCAATAAAGATGACACATAATTAAGTCGAGAATTGCCTTCTTGACATGAGTCAAGATCGAGTAATGATAATAATAATAATAATAATGATGATAATAATAATAATAACAGTAATAATGATAATAATGATAACGATAATAATAATAGTAATAATGGTATTAATGGTAATAATAACTAGAAATATCACTTACTCTCTAAAAAAAATCGAGTGAAAATTTTCACTCTAAAAAGAGTGAATACAAAAAAGAGTGAATTTCGAGTGAAATTGGAGTGAATTTTGAGTGAAAATGCTCATTTTCACTCATTTCGGAGTGACGTCAAGGATCACTCGAAGATTTTGGAGTGATCCCTGACGTCACTCCAAAATGAGTGAAAATGAACATTTTCACTCAAAATTCATTCCAGTTTCACTCGAAATTCACTCTTTTTTGTATTCACTCTTTTTAGAGTGAAAAATTTCACTCGATTTTTTTTAGAGAGTAAGGTGATTAATACCCCCGCCCCGTGACAGCAGTCTTACCCAAGGAATGATCTTTCCTTGATCTTCTGCCATTTAAATGCCGTTACCATGGCAACGCAGCTTCCGACACGTCCGAAAAATATGTCTTGCACATCTTCCCACCAAGACTATTGTGTGTGCCACATTTCATAAGCTTTTGTCAAAAACTGAGGAAGTAGTTCAATCCACAAGATCTTTCCTTGATCTTCCACCATTAATATGCCGTTACCATGGCAACGCAGCTTCCGACACGTCCAAAAAATATGTCTTGCACATCTTCCCACCAAGACCAATGTGTGTGCCACATTTCATGAGCTTCAGTCGAATACAGAGGAAGTAGTTCAATCCGCAAGATCTTTCCTTGATCTTCTGCCATTTATATGCCGTTACCATGGCAACGCAGCTTCCGACACGTCCGAAAAATATGTCTTCCACATCATCCCACCAAGATCAAGGTGTGTGCCACATTTCATAAGCTTTGGTCAAAAAACTGAGGAAGTAGTTAAATCCGCAAGATCTTTCCTTGATCTTCTGCCATTAATATGCCGTTACCATGGCAACGTACTTTCGGGTACTGTCAAAAAATGCGTCTTGCACATCTACAACCAAAGGCACACATCTGTACCAAGTTTCATGGAAATTGGGCAAAAACTGAGGAAGTAGTTTGCAACACAAAATTTTCCATCATTTTGGCTCATAATATGTGAGCTGTTACCATGGCAACATACTTTTTGTCACTGTCAAGAAATGTGTCATGCTGACCTATATCCTAAGACAAACATTCAATATGAATTCCATGAGAATTGGAAGAACACTGATGAAGCAGTTTTGCCATGAAGCATTTTGCCCTATATTTTACCAATAACATGCCGTTACCATGGCAACGCACTTTTTGCCACTGCGGAAATATGTGTCTTGCACATTAACATATTCAGACGAACATCTGTACCTAATTTCATAAAAATTGATCAAAAACTGTGGGAGGAGTTCGCGACGCAAGATTTGTACCCATTTTTGCCCATAATATGCCGTTACCATGGCAACGTACTTTTGGGTACTGTCAAAAATACGTCTTGCACATCTACAACCCAAGGCACACATCTGTGCCAAGTTTTATGGGAATCGGTTGAAAACTGAGGAAGTAGTTCGCGACGCAAGATTTGCAACGGACCGACCGCCCGACCGCCCGACCGCCCGACCGACCGACCGCCCGCTGATTCCTATATACCCCCTTCAAACTTCGTTTGGCGGGGGTATAATAATGATAATAAGTCACATTTATAAAGCGCATAAAATTAACAAAAATCTCTTTGCGCTTTTACATAACATGCACAATCGATCATGACATAATATACAATCATCAATACTTGAACAGATAAGTTTTCAGTGCCTTCTTGAAAGAATCTTCCCCAACATATCTGGCAGATTTGCTCAAGCAGTATCACCCTCCTCGCAACCTTCGCTCAAGCACCCAAGCGCTTCTTCACATTCCCAGAACCAACACTTCATATTACGGGGACAGATCTTTCGCAGTTGCTGGACCTACGCTTTGGAACAATTTACCACAAAAAATTCGATGTGCACCCAGTTTTGCAAATTTCAAATCCGGTCTTAAAACTCACCTGTTTCGTCTTCCTTGATTAAGATAAACATTCATTACTCCTTTTGTTAATTATTGTATTTATTATGTTGAGTGTTACATTTGTTAGTCATTTGTTTGTATGTTGTATCTGAATTGTACAGCGCATAGAGAAGCATGTGCTTATTATGCGCTTTATAAATGTAGTATTATTATTATTATTATCATGGAAAGTGGTTATATGCTTAGAACTGATTGCAAGAGGTAATTAGTATAGGGTTATTGTATAGCTCAAGGAAGGATTATTCTTCAGTACATCGTGTAGACGGTGAAACTCTTTCCACTATTCATACCAAAGACGCTTACTATCTTTGATTCATACAGCTGTAACACGCACGCGCGCCAAACACACACACCACACACACACACACATACATACGTGCTGTATACCAAATAAATAACAACGAATAAGTCATACATTCCTATGGGAGTAATATGCCAACCAAATACCTCTCTTTATTTCTTTTTTTTTCATGAGTCCTTTAATAGAGGTCTTACTTGGGCTAAGTCCGCTGAGTCAACTATTACATCTAGTGTAGACAAAGTCCCAAGTATATGCAGCGCTAATTCAACCTGGGAGTAACCACGGTAACTAGAATCGATAGATTTTTTTTTCACTTTGATCTAGAGACAAGTTAGTCCTTACTTTCAATTTGTTTAATTTGTAAACAAAATTATAGCTACTTTGTCTCCAGACCAAAGTGGAAAAAAGTCTCACAGGTGTTTTTGTCTTATTAACTTTTTAGGGGATACTTCTTCTCTAGTATATGGGTGAGAATTTTGAACGATGTACAATTGCCAATTTTCGCACCTTATTATGACATTCTTTCCCTTAGAACACGCCAGGATGATCTAAGAAACCATATTTTTTCATGTCATCTCAAAGATTGGTAAATTTCCTTTCAGGAAATGTATGGTTTGGTTAACTTTTGCCTGATATCTTTCATTTGACAAGGACTTAAAGCGTAAAAATACGGTAAAAACGCCATTTTCACGATAATTTTTGTTTTTCAAACTAATGATGTGCCCTTTTTATGGTACGAGGCATCTAATTTCTGACCATGTTCTGGATCTGACATATCATGGGTATGTACCACAAAATTACAAGAACTTTATGAGCACGTATAGAATTACAGAGAACAATTGAAATACCAAAGCCCTAAACAGACGAACGTCCGTGATGCTTTTATTTCTATCGCTGCTGCAAATTCTACTTTGTTGTCCCAACTGTAATGTATACGTAAATTTGGTGTTCCACCTAATGAACATATCCTGCAAAAAAAAAAAAAAAAATACGTCTGCTGGCTGTACATGGGACGTAACATTCTTTTATACAAAATTATACTCAGTTTTCGTCACGGACGTGCTTCTACTATTTTCTAATAAAGATCGTAGCCCATTTACTATTGGCGATATTGTTCTGAGTCATAATCAACTAAGATCTAGCAACACGATAATATGTTTGTTTTGAGTTTCTGTCCATCCTTTGTCAAATAGGAGCCGAAATTATATTTTTCGACGAACCTCCGAGAAAAAAATAACGTCCGTGATGATTTAAACGTTTTCGAGTGGGACACCGTCTTGCTTTGGTGACGATGAAACATTTTACCTTTGGCTCTCTAGCCGAGGAGCTGCATGTCATTTCTGGAGCGGACTGAGGCTCGTCCGCAGTTTTTGGACCATGCAATTCACCGAAAACCAAGCAAATAATTAATCTTTTCTCTGAAAATTCACCTCCTAATCCCCCTCTGAGCAATATATATGTTGTAAGGACGTCAAATTTCTTATGATTTGCATTGACAATACCTTTTCAAATTTTTGAAAGAATTAGGAAGGCTAGGTACTCTCTGCCGATTAGTTATCCGTCCTGGAACATGACCCTAGTAGTAGAACGAACGTCCGTGACAAATCCAGCGAACGTCCGTGGCGTATGCAATCCCACCGATAGGGATAACTTGCCCAGAAAGTGTCCTGTATTCTGAAAAAACTTTTGGCTCCAATAGCGACAAATAAAGTTTTACAAAGTAAACAATGAGTTTAGAGCAGTAGTTTCAGAATTTTTAAGGCGTTACGTTATCATGATGAACAAACAGTTGAAAATGTACTCCCAATTTTACGCTTGTTTTCCCTCTAATTATACAAAAACAGCTTAACACTGAAAACAAAGTTATAGGAAAATGGAATTTTGCCTAATCTGTAATTTCTGTGCATTTAAATTTCTTTCTAATGAAGTTCTGGAGACAATTCGTACTGTAACAGGTTCTGAAAGTATCGCTCACGGACGTTCTGTCCGAGAAAGGAAATTTCTGATAATTACAAATATATCACTGCTCATTAAGTTAATGTTACTTGAACATATTACCAAATCACTGAGTCGCTCATACCCAAAAATGAATAACGTTCAGCACTCAATTTACCTGTAATAACAAACGGAAAAGGTATTGGTCACGGATGTTCGTTGGTAGAATAAGTCAATGGATTACATAGTAGGAGAAAGAAGAACAGTGCCACTTTTTAGTGACAGATGCTCCAAGTGTTTATCTTTTGAGTATGGTAGCTGCCGTCTCAAACAGAACACATCTAGTTTTGGTCTCCATAACGGACGTTCGCTGTAATTTGAATGATATTTAATGCCATAATTCATTCTTTTTTTCTCTTCACGACGATTTTTCTCTCATTCTTTAAGTAGCCTGAACATGCTCCGACCAAATAGAAAACAAAAACAAAACAAAACAAAACAAATCCGAAAAGCGCTACGCAATCACATTCGGGATAATGACGGAAGAAGTCTGTAATGGGCATGTGTTGAAGAAGAAACGGAAAAAATTCAAAAGGACGTGGAAGCAGTTGAATGAAAATGAGAAGAAACAGAGAAGGGATCGAGCTCCAACACAGAGAGAAAAGAATTGCCGGTGCACTCCCGTTATACCAAATTCCTCTGGAGAAGTTTTGTTTGTTTGTTTATTTGTTTATTTTTTATTCATCGAAATGCCGTCACAAGCGAACAAAAATAATGCAGTATACATTTATTGTCTGATGAAAACAAACAAATCCTCCGCATATCATCACATGGTGTTTTTTTATATTCATCAATGAAAAGCAATGTTCATTTGTAATTTTTCATTTTACATTTAAGAGACAGAGAGATCGTCACTTTGTTTGTGCTTTTGTGCTTACTTTGAAAACACATGCTAAAAAAGTAATGATTAAGAATAGGTTTAAGGTTGCACTTTGATACGTTCGCTCTTCCAAAGATTCGTTACTCCGAATGTCCAACGGTTTGTTATTCCAAAAATGAAAAAAAAAATCGTAGTTAATTCAGAAGGTTTCTTATTAAAAATGGTCTTATTCCGAAAGTTTGTTAGTCCAAAAATTAAACATTAAGGTTCATTATTTTTAGGTCCGTTCTTCTAAAAGTGGAATGGGCCTGATATTCGTTTAGGTGAAAACGGTTATCATGAGGCTTTGAAATTTGGAGGATTTGGTTGTTAACTTGTTTCTCCACATTTGGATAAGCGAACCTGATTTTTCATGTTCCAATTAATAAACCTTTCGATTACCCTTGGGAGATTTCTATCATTTACCGAATAAAAAATGATTATACGAACTCTATCAATTTTCGGATTGACAAATTGTATGAATAAAGAGCCTCCGAAATGACGCGCTACAAAATGTTGTAACAAACCATATTGTATAATATCGAAGTCACAAGCATCCATCCAAGTTATATGGACTTATTGTGTCTTGTTATGACGAAACTTCGCAGTATCGAACCTAATATCATTTCTGACTAATATAACAACACAAATTCTCCTCGGTAACAGTGTGTACCACAAGGAGCAAACGCAGAGGGATTTCTTCCTAACGTATTCATTTGCCCTCCCCAGCTAAACTTCATATTTCTATAACGGAGCACATTTATTTTGTTTTTCTATGTTAATTCCTTGTCATATTTAGCTGTGAACATGTTCGTTATAAGCAAATTTTGCATTGTAGACTTATAGATAACAAATTTAGGACCTGAATCTTTACTTCGTGATAACGAAATTTTGATAAATATATTCGTTCTCAAGGATGGTCTACACTTTGTACGTCACTGAGTTTACACGTACGTTTGTACGTTCATTTACGTGAGATGGAAAAATGGTTTTCTTTGATTCCTCAGTATGAGAAGATAAACAAGCTTTTATCATTGAAAATTGGTAATATCTATTCAGGATTTTGCAGAGGAGTTTGTTCTCGACATAAAATTGCTGTTTGTTGTGAGTAGAATGCGTTTCCAACTCAAGAGAGCTGCATTGTTCAATATCTTGTTTGTTTCGAACGTCGGTGAGCTATATGCGAACCTCCGTGATGAAAACGATATGCTATGTTTGTTGGGTTATAGAGACTGCCTAGATCACATACATCTTAAAAAGGTATGTTATTGTTTGGGAGTGAGGATTAAAGTATGGGATAGTGAAATAAGAGGTCAAAATATTGAGTTTCTGTAAAATGCGCGTAAAGTGGAGAAAGTGTTTAGCGGAATAGCAATATTTGAACAGAAATGACGAATTTGGTTAATTCATCAGTTGTCTACCATTACGTACAGGTTAAGAGTACAAGCTTAATATTCTGTCAACACGTACACATGTTCCTTAAGATATTTTGTTACGATTTTTAACTGAATCAGATCTTTGCAAACTATGTTAAATGGTATAGGGTGTGCAGTACTAGTCCTCACGGACGTTCGCTGCTCTAGATAGTAAACTTCCGCGGTGAATAAAAACCTGTTCCTCTGGGAAAATCCTAGTATAATTGGGTTCATATTAAAGCTTGAGTTATACTCTTTCGGGAAAGATAGATGATTTGGATAATTTCCTACTTTTTAAATTTTGCCTTGTTTTGGCTCAATTGTACATCGTTCAAAATTCTGACCCATATAGTTGAGCCGGACAAGGAGCATTTTGGTTATCTTGTTTGGCAAATCAGCAATGAATTAACATGAAGTATTAGCATTTGAAATGAACGCAAATTCAATAGAGAAAAACACTTCTCAGACGTTATTGGTTTAGTTCCGTCTTTTATATAGGGCTTATGCTGTTGTATGGCTTTGAAAAAAGAAAACATTGATTTTGTGGATAGTAACACTCGTGCTAATCAAACAGTAGACACTTCGTTTCTGAGTTTGTTTGAAATGTGTTATTTTATGGTAACTTTTTGCTTCATTTACGAGTTCTCATAGAGGAGCGGTCATTGGCTGAAGTGAGTGAACCGTGCGAAATTACAATTCAAGATTCATACGGCTGTCACCGAAATGACTAGCTCAATTTAGACATTTTGGAAGAAATTTATGAAGAGCACACCAAAAAACATGTCAATTAATAGGGCCTACCAAAACCAACAACCAAGTGACATCCACCCGAATACATAACTCCGCATAGTCTGATAATGCCGTTATGTATTAACCACACACAATCATATTTACATGCTTGGATATTTCACAAACATACTTACACAAAACAACACCAATAATTATGATGATGATAATGATAACTGATTCGAGTTCAACTAAAAGTTACGGTGTGCTGTGTGTAGGCCTGTGTATTCAATGATATTCTTACTTTCTGTTATAGGAAATTAACATTTTGGAGACTTTTCAAGCAGCAATTGATTATACAAAAAAAAAAATAGCGATAAGTAAATTTGCCTGTACATCTCGATATCAATTTTAAAGTGGATTCTGAAAACATTAAGTAAAATTGAACAGGGAAGACAGTGGCGAACCATAGTTTAAAACTGGGCTTGACTTCAACTGTTTGCGAAAGGGTTTGTAACATCACCACAGATAATTTCAATGATCACTCCAATGTACTAGTAGGCCTACACAAAATTATGTACCACTATTGCTCTATGAGACTATGCATTGTATTCGAGTTTTCAAGTTAATGCAACGGTAATAATTTGATCTATCGAGTAGACTCAACCCATTAGACTCAAAGCGGAGAAACCTTAGCCCTATGCCATTGAATTCGGTTAATGTCTGATGAATCTTTAATACGAGTGTCCCTCGAGCATTGCATGAAGTCATCGGGAAAACATATCGTTTGAAAGGACAAAATATTGCATACGTTCAGTTACAAGGCGTCACTGATCTAGGGTCAAGACCCTTTTTATTTTATCTAACAGATTCTAGATATATTGGAAAAAAACAGATACATATTTACTAATTACGCTTTAAGCTCTGTTCTGGACAAATGACTTGGTCTACTTGAACTTAGGTACTTGTTATAAAGTCTTGAATCTACTTTTCCCGATCTCACACAGTCCGATACAAATTCATTTGCTTGTAAAACTAGAATCTATTTACAAAGCACTGCACAATGTAGGCAAACCTTAAACTTCTTGTAGACCTAACCAATGTGTGTAGAATAGAGGCCGAGTCTTGACCATAGTCAAGGGTCTAAATTGTTAGATCATAGAATCTAGATGTTCTATTTTTCAGCCTACACTCTGGAGTCTGTACAGCTTCTGGAAATAAGGATTACCTTAGTTTTAGATAAGGTCTAGAATTCTATATACATTAGGATGATAGGGTCTTAGCTTGTTAATGTACGATTACGATGACGACATTCGTATTTATATCCAGTAGGCACTCTGAGAAGGACGGAGAATAGAACGCACAAGCCGACACAAACTACACATGAGCCGGTCCCTCGGTGAAGCACAGCGGGGCCGGGCCGAGGACATAAAAATAAAGGATCCGATGAAAGTTAAAAGAGCTTGAGTTCGAGTTGGCGATGGACCGGCATCGTTCGGTAGATGCTCGCAAAGTGAGAACCGCGCTTGCACATGTTACCGATAGCCTGCGACAGCGAACCGTCTTTCGATGCCACAGTCGTCAATAACTGCATGAATTCCTCGAAATCGATACTGTCGGAATTATCGGTGTCAATTTGACTAAAAGCAGCGAGACGTTCGTCAATGCTTGATGTATCCCCCAGCTCGTCCAGTGCGTTTACCAGCTCCGGAAAATCGATGAGTCCGTCTTGGTTGACGTCAAACGTCATAAATTGCATTTTGAAGTCTTCAATCTGGCCCAAGGTGTATGCTTTGAATTTCTTCATCAGACCATCGAGGTCCTCGAACTTTTGCTTGGCAAGTTTAGCTTTCCGACGTTGTTCTACAAATCTGTGAAAGTTCTTTTCCGTTGCTGACTCGAACCCAGTCTTGTCGAAGACCGGACGCTTTTTTTCCTTGCCGTTTGAGGTGAACATGTCCGCTGCCTCGAAACTGATATTCGTCTTGGGAACCGGGATGGGAAAGCTTGGGTTCAATCCCATGATGAGTAGATTGTTATGCCTGGTTTACTTAATGGTCCGTCAGTGTCGACTTGTAATTAGAGAAAGAGGCCAATAACGTCTAGCAGACAGGCATGCACACGTCCGAAGTCTTAAATTTTGTTTGTATTTTTCAGCACTCCGCAGGTGTTGTCCGGTAACTTGCGGTTACTTGAGCTCAACGGGCGGGAGGGCAGCGCAGCTAGCTGGCATGGCCACTATGCACTAATTTTATGAAAGTACTGTTGTGTTGTACAATGTGCATGCGTAATATGCGCTAGTTCTACAAACGGTACGGAGGAGCATGCATGTAACGCTAGCATAGCATGCATGCGGTATGGCTACTAAAAACATCGCACTGCTGAGTTGCTACGCGCGCGCACGCAGCGCGTATTTTGAAGTAAACGCGATACCCGCATTTGTTGCGTCATCAATGGTCTACTACATTGTATTAGACATCACGACGTCACCAAGTGATTTGAGCTGGACATTATTACGTCATCACCAACTGTTTGACTCGCAGAATCTCTGTACCAGGACGACATTATGATAATAGTGATAACATTGATGATGAAATACAATTTATTCAACGCCGTTTATGTGTGAAACATTCAAAAGCGCATAATGATTCATTAGGATTTCATTGTAATAATAGTTGTACTACAAGTTCTTGAAATAGGTTTCTATGTACAGCGTTATGATACATGCACAGTTTGAATAAATTATCAAGGCACTTCATCACGTACAACTTGGAAAAAGATAAATAAAAAATAAGAAAGTGGTTATATAAGGCATTTTTTCAAAGGGAGAATGTTATCATTCATCGTGCTCAGGGTGAAGCAAATACATTTTTAGGCTGTCCTTGAAGTTGACTCCCTGACTTGTTGAAATAAGATAGTATGAATTACAGTAAAGTTAGGCCTATGTAAGCACATTCACCCGTGTATAATACTTTTTTTCAAAATCGGATGAAAATTAGGGATATTGTAAAGTCGCGCTTTTTCCCACAAAATCTTGTTTTTTTTTTGTTGGTTTGGTTTTTGTTTTTTTTTTTGCTATTGTTGCTCAAACGCAATATTGTGATCAACTCAAAACGCTAATATATATCATTGATGGTTATTTTGAAGTACTCCATCCTAGAATATCATTATTTTTCTATTTCATATGGAGAAAATTTAATTCTCGTCAGATCTTGGTCAACAATAAAAAATGTAGCGAAGCTTCATAATTTCATAATTTCCTTGATTTCGATTTAACTGTGCGCAAATTTTCACTGCTCTGCCTTTTAATTATAGCTCTTTCTTCTCCGAATACCTTCAAACTCGTTCGGAATTCTGCTCATAAGAAAGTTCAAGAGTTTTGACTTAAGAGTACTTGTATTGGGCAGTGCATTAGATGGAACCCCGCACGTTCAGTTCGCGTAATAAGCCTACGTGACGTAGGACCTACGTACTGTTGTATGTATGTAGGCCTACATACACACACACGCGCGCGCGCGCGCACACACACACACACACACACACACACAAACACACACACACACAAACACACCACGGACTTACACACGTACCACACCAGACAATTAAAAAAGTGTAATGACATCCAATTCACATGCTACAGTAAAATGACGCGGGAAGTTTTTTTGTGTCCAATACTAGTCTTTTATTGTCGACGCCTCCCTCAATAAGGCAGGTATTGTGATGTCATAATGGAATTTCTTCCTCATAAACACGGTCATCTGTGGATCTAGTAACCACTCCAAGGCAACGAATGAGATAAAAAAGGATGAGCTACGAGCATCTTCTATCTTTTTCTAATATGAACGACCGCCTGAAAACGATGTAACAATTTTACAAGCAGCAAGAAATAGACATTGGTTTTTTTTAAGCGGCGTGTAACGCCATTGCAACGAAAAATGATACAATAAACACAAACTACACAAACAACAACGGCGCATGCTTTGACAATAATTTATGCTGATGTAAATGGCCAATACAATGCCACAAAATCAACGATTGTTTACAATTGTTTATGATATTTCAGGGAGCAGAGAAAGATAAGGGGAATCGATTATAACGAAACACTGCACTCATTGGATATACAGTAACAGAACTTGAATTACAATAATGATCATTGAAAGGGAGAAACATAATAATCACGCTCGACTTGAATTTGAACACTGACACTTGACTGAAATGAGCCAGGAAACTTCATTCATCTCCATTTCTATTATTTTTCGGCCCTTCAGTATTAAGCAGAGTAATTTGTTCTACATGGCCGTTGAGAGAGTCAGGCGCCGTGCTTCCCCACGGCATGTGGGATTGAAACAAAGTCCCCTTCCAAGGACTACAGGAAATGAGGGGAAGGTACCTTGATAATCAAGGGACCTCAGGAATGACAATCAGTTTCATCAGCTTCCGAGCCAAAAACACCTCCATTGCTGCGTGAAAGATATGGTTAAAACAACCAGTGTAAGCATGTCACTGTTACGCAACAGCAAATGTCTGCTCCTTCTTTCCATTTCATCTGACAATTTTTCAAAGTACAGAAAAACATTCCCGACTTTCGACCATCAACTCAAGCTAATGTTATCAACAGGCCGCATCCTTTATGAATAAAGAAACAACTCTGTCACATTTGTTTTCTTTAATTGATGCTCCATAACCTTTAAAGAATGCAGTAATGTTTCTTCATAAAGAAATCCACAATGCATAAATATAATTGAGAAGTGATGCATAATACACGGATACATTGCCAATACAGAAATTGGGAACATTATTAAAACGTCCATGTACAGGACAAGTGGATTTTATGACAACAAAGGATTCATTGAATACATGATAATAAATACACTTTTCTGAGGACGTAAGAAATGAGTACCGTAAGGAGAAAAGTTCATTCTTAGTACTTGGATTTTCAACCCTGTACAGTCGACTCCGTTATAATGAAGTCCTCTGGACCGGCAGTTTTCTTTCTATATATATCGAAATTCCGTTATAACCGAATAAATTAACAATAAAAGATACAGAGTATATAATGCTGGGCTCTGAATATTTACTTTGTTGTAACCGGAATTTCGTTATGACCGTATTCGTTATAACGGGAGTGCACTGTAGTACTGCAAGGATAAGAAGGTAACGTGTTCATCACCTTAAAACAAGGGAGATCAACTCTCTATATATGGATATATTTAGGGTAGTATATTCCGAACGGATACAAAGTCAAAGGGGAAAGCAATAAACACACATAGAGTACTAGAAAGCGACGTGAAAATACAATATTATTTGCCCAAACTTGCTCAAAACTTAGCCAGAGATCGCTACATGCCTATACACATTGCTCTCGTGTGCATTGAAAACACTTTGCCGCAAGACGATTCGAGCGCCATCTGCGTTCTGACAAATCGTCATCAGTCTTGTTACACTGACTGGAGACAACAGGTCAACAATACGTGTATATGACAGTATTTTTTTTAATCTGTCAGCAGTAAACTGCAACGACCACGCCGAGCCACTACACATCTGTCCAGCGCCCCCCCCCCCCCAAAAAAAAAAGAATAAATAAATAGAATAAGATAAAATACATAAAACAAGACAAGGAATAGCATACAATTATGTTGTACCTGATATTACAGTAACTACATGTATATTACACAGTCAACAGGCAGCAGTAAACTTCTCCTAAAGTACAGGTAGTACTCTACAAGCACATTGATGACAGAAAAAGAAATACAGACAGCTAAATATAACATACAATAGCTTTGTAAGACATCCATCACATACTTCATGATATACACATTCATTGTATAGAAAATAGACTGTGCAGCTGTACTACGTGTACCTGATTACCAATAGAAGTCTCACTAAACCAAGACACATAGAACTTGTGTACTGTCGTGAAATGCAGCATGGGTGCAATTCTAGAGAGCAAGGCACATTGTCAATTCTTTCACCACACAATACAAAATAGAGAGGGAAAATATACGTATTTTGAAGGATTATGTCACATAAAGAGAAAATCTTTTGATGTGGTTCCTGTTTTGTTTGTTCAATTGCTGACAATCTGAGAAATTTCAAAATTGGAGAACAAACTGCCAACCACACCAGAGCCTCCTACAGGAGGAGAATGTTTTTAATATCATTCCCTAACTATATATGCAGAACGACACTGTTATTTTCTCAGTTACACTGGTTTGCATGGGGAACCTCAAACAAGAGCTGATGAAAATATGAGTTTTGTGTTGCATATATATGAAGAGTTTGTTCGCAAAAAGCAATGTCCATATTTGCCAAATGGAGATATTTGGGATTAAAGGTCAACAAAAATAAAGAGAATAATAAGAAAATGTTTGCTTCTTTTGACAATAACTTCAAAAATGTACCTTTATATGTCGTGACCAATATATCAGGTATTATTTTGTACTGAATGACAGAGACCGTACTTCAAAATCTTCAAAACTGGACTTATCGGTTTTTGCGAACAAACTCTTCATATGTAACAACACTGCAAGAGTTAAAAAAGTTAGGACACATCATCGCTTTATATAATTTGCATATGTTGACATGTTTTGACATGTGTCATGAATTGGAAAACAACATGAATTAAGAAATTCTATAACATCCTTATTTCACGTCCAATTGCACTGAAATTTCTATTTCTATTTCTATACCGGTATTTTAAATTATGACTAACTTCATTCTACCTATAACAGCCAACTTTTAACATGCAGTGGGATTGCTATGTCAGTCACCAGTTTTACTCTATAAAAAGGGGAATACAATGACACATTCTTTCAGACAGTTCAGATAAAGTTTTGAAAGGCAATGACCTTTGACCTCTGATAGCACAGTCACACACAGTTTCCAACTCTTACAGAGAGAAATTACAACCACTTAGAAACACAAATATTTAAATAATGTTGAAGAATGTTGTAAGTTACATTGGTTTAATAAGGATCTCAGAGTTCCATGCCTTTTCAGCTCAGTTTATTTCAGTTATCTAATTCTTTGACACTACAAGGGATAGCAACTCTTCCATTACAGGCTCAACATGCACCAAACCAAACCTAGGACCAGGGCCGGCGCAGCCGTGGGGGCCGTGGGGGCTCGGGCCCCCACACTTTTTGTGCACCATACAAAGGAATACATAAGGTGTCATCACTTTGGGCCCCCACACTTTTTTCAACCCGGAAGTACGTAAGTGGCACTAAAATAGAAATAGATAGAAATCTTGAAGTATGGCGGCAGTAAGGTTATGTGTTTTCTCTGAAGACCTTTTTTTTATAACACCCGGAAATGGGAGGGGAGAGAATGAGCTGAGGACTGTTTTTTTGTTTTTGTTTTTTTGTTTGCTTGTCAACTGAAGAAACCCGGAAGTGGACGGGGAGAGATGAGCTGAGGACCTTTGTTTTAATTCGTTTTGTTTTTTTGCTTGTTAGCTCATGAAACCCGGAAGTGGGCCCCCACACTTTTGAAAACACTGCGCCGGCCCTGAGGACAGTCGGGCTTTGAAAAAAAGCCCACTGATCTCATCGTTGCATTGATTTTGTGCTTTTCAAAGAGCCAAGTTTTGTCAAATATAAATCATGATAGCCAAATTGTAACAATGCATGAGTTTGTCAGCTTTGATAACATACCCACAATGTAATATCGGCACTGATAATCATGATGAAATTGATTAATTATCATAATAACCTCAGAGCAGGACTTTACCATGAAGACAAAAGTCTAGGCATGTTTGATTGTTTTTACTTTTATTTTTGCTTGGTTTGGCCAATTTCAGTGAACTTTCTTTCTTTCTTTCTCATTTTTGTGCAAAATCAAGCAAATCTGTGTGTAGTTAGTTTGGCAGAGTCCTGAATATTTCAGCCTAGCATTGAATTAATTAAACTCTCCATGCCACAGAATACTCAATGTTCAAAGTAATAGACTCAAGATTGTCCTTATAATGCACGGATGAATATGACTGACAATGCAAAAAGGCATTCTAAACGAGCCTTGTAGGCCTACTTGAAAAAACAACAAACAAACAAACAAACAAACAAATAAACAAACAACAATAAAGATCTGCTAATTCAGTAACCCCCAATACATCATCTATTCTTCAAAATATTTGTTTTGTTAACTAATATCATCCAGAGAGTATTAGGTTTAAGATACTTCTTCTGGTTTATCATGTTATTGAGGGAACGGCTCCTGATTACAAGGTGTGTTTGTTTCGTCAATACCAACCTACATGAACTCTTTGATCCTCAGCTTCTGGTCTCTTACATATTCCACTTTCTAGGAAATCTTGGGGGGAACGAGTTTTCACTCACACTGGACCACACTTTGGAATTCACTTCCACGTGAGCTGAAAGACTCAAGCTCCATCACGTCTTTTAGGAGTAACCTAAAATCCTATTTGTTTAACAGTGCCTTTTGAAGACAGTCATGTCTTTTTTTCATCTCCTTCTTTTTAATGTATTTTCAGTCTTTTTGCTTTGGAGTAAAGTGCCTTGAGCATTCAATCAGAATGGAAAATGGTGCTATAGAAATTGTACACATTATAATTATCAGGACACTGACAGCAATAGGAGAACCTGTGGCTGTTTTGGAGGTTGGATAAACAATGAGAAAAATACATTGTATTAGCAAAACTACAGAGGAAAGTGAGTCAGAAGAATAATTCAACAGGCTACAAACAGGATGCTGTGATTGGTCAGGACAGTCAGTGACTTGCAAGTCCACTCATGAATAATTCAACAGGCTACAAATGGGATGCTGTGATTGGTCAACCTTTCTTGGCCTGGGAGCTGTAGAAGGTGGAGCAGCACGTGGAGGGGGCGGGGCATATGTAGGAGTCTCAATAGATGGAGTGCTGGGATAATTAGGGAACGTTCTCAGGACCGCCTCCAAGTCATCTTGTAGCTATAGTAACGATGTGCAAGCAAACATGAATGGTTAATGCCTTGTTTCACTGCTTGGTGACTGATGAATATTGACTGTTTGGTGACCGATGAGATTCATACTTCTCTACACATTCTGCAGTGAAGGCATGACGACTACCAAGATACTGTATGCAAGCCTACTAGTACATCCCTGAATGCATAAAGATTAATAAACAAATCATAAAACAAAAGAAACTTAAAAAAAATGTAATGATGCACTTAGTGAAGAATGACCTGATTATGCAACTGAAGGAACAATCTACTGCTGGATTACCGTACAAACTAGGGTCACTTGATAAACTAGGGAAGTGTTTCTATATGTGACCCTGCATCACACCTACAAAAAGTTGCCAGACATGGATTTTTAGTTAAGACCATATTCTGAGAGAGCAGACTTAAAGCTTTAAAATGATGTATAACTCAATTTAAATTGACTCTCCTCTAAACGTATCTTAATATTGGAAAGAAAGCACATAATCTGGAAAAGTGTGAACTGAGAAAAGAGGTTCTGAAGTACAGTGTCTATTCAGGCGCTTAATCTTTACCAAGCCATGCTAGCTGTGCTATGAATGGAGCAAAAAAAAGAAAGAAAGAAAAACAAGATGTAAACCATCAGGGCAACAACAATGAAGGGGTTATCAGATTAAGCTGAAATTAATCATGATGGTTTATTAACATGTACATTCTGTCCATGAGAACTGCCAACTTGCAAAGCAGTATATCATCCTTTCACAAGTTAGGTGTGAGTTGAAAGTGAATTAGAGTATGTACAAGGTTTGTAAGAAATGAAAATGGGACTCTATGAAACACCTAATAACACTACGCTACCAAAAAAAAAAAAAAAAAAAGTATTTGAGAGAAATGGCTTAAACACAATTTTCTGTTCGTTTTATGCTTTAGCATAATGTAGAAGACTTGATATTTCAGAAATTATGAAAAACTCAAGATTGGCTAGTTTGACCCATTTCACCTGTTTTCAGTGCTCACAAAAAAATCAGTGCGTGCGACTTTTCATTGGTTTTGTGATGCACAGTCACATACATGTATGAAGACCTCACAGCGAGAGCTTCGAAGGGTTTGTGCTTTGATCATGGTTTAAATTTTGACATGATGCAAAATATTTCTGGCAATACACATGCCTTGGCAGTCATTCCTGTTGATGCCTTCTGGTAAAGCTTGCCTGGTGGTTATGATGAACAAGGAAGTGCTGGGATTTGTGGTGCACATTGATACAATTAAATGACTACTGCAGCATGAGCAGGCAGCTGTACTTACATGCAACACAATTCACTGTATGTGGGACTAATGACAATAGATCCCACATACATCCAACACAATTCACTGTATGTGGGACTAATGACAATAGATCCCACACACAACTAACTACTGACATCACTATATTCAAAAGATATTAAATGCAAAACAAGACTCTCAACAGCATTTGTTACCTCTCACAATTTCGACAACCACAGCATTCATAACCTGGTGACTTGCCCTGTTTGCGATTAATCACACACCATACAGCTCTATGGTTTTCAGAGAAAACTGACAATAGTAAGATAGCTTAAACAAAACTATTCTAACACCAACCACGTCCACTTTGTGCATAAAAGTTCACTTAAAACACAAATGACCCAAATGGTACTGCAAGTGATACATTATTTCTGGCGCTACATCAAGTGGTCAACAGTAACCTTCCTGGTGAGAAAAGAAAATGACCTTTCTCGTCAAATTATGAGTGTGACGTAACCACCAGCTCATTGTGTGACAAAAAGAAGAATCCTGAAAAAAAAATATTCGAACAAACAACAAGAGCAAACAAGAAAGACACAATCCACAGAATATTGCCCTCACTTTCCCCTCTTCATATGTCATGGGTTACTAGTCCTTGATCAAGGCAAATCCAGCAACATACCATGCCATACAGTGTATGTACAGTCAGTAGTTGCCAGTGGTAAAGAAAGCTATTTGTCGGTTGAGAATGAGAAAGGCGTTAAGGTGCCTCGAACACAATGCCTCAATAGTGCCCATATCATTCTCACCCAAAGTATTATGAAGCTTAATCACTAGAAAAGTAAATTTGGTGTTCAGCATGGAGAAATTCACACTAAGTGCCTTGATCAAAGGCCACACATGGGCCAGCATGAAATCACCCACATGGCCCCATGCCAGTGTACTTGGTTTCAAGCCTCTTGTGAGAAAGGATAGTGATTAATTGTTCACTCTTGTTCTGCAGGGGAAAACACCAAAAATATTGCCCTCATTCAACCATAGTGTGCTTGCACCAAAATCATGCAATATGGTCCACTATCAGGCAATATACAGTGAATTTTATTCCCCTGAAGGCTGTAATGAGAAACAATAGCTGAGATTTTGCAAAGCTCTGGCAGCTAAACATAACTTGATGTTAGAAGTAAAATTTGAAAAACATTAAACAGGCACTAATACATAACGATCTTGTATCAAAATACTGTTCCTCAAAATATTGATACAGTGGCATGAATTCATCCTAAAATATTGACTTCTATGTAACAAATATTTACTATCTTTATGTATCCTCGCTTTACAAAATACCATATCATTTTGTTACACATAAAACAACAACTCTTTTCATCCAGTTCATGTTGTAGGCAAAGTGTACAAAAATATTGTTGTAAACAACCTACACAGCGTCAACATTGTCAACTCCATCATCATATCAGGTAACTACTTTATGTGGGTGTAGTGTTCCCACTGAGGGGCACTTGAAGTGCAAGTTGTTTTTTTTTTCTTTCTCTCTTTCTAATAAGTTTTATTTCATATATATGATGTAATTCTTGACATTCTTCATCTGAGCACAGACACATCTGATTTTGCAAATGGCTATTTACATTCCAGAGAATATAAATTTTTGATCGTATGGCTACTCATACATGTTTACCGCTGATCGTGGCAAACTGTTCCACACATAAAAACAATGACACGAAGGAGGTAACCTCATCCCTGATGATAGTGAGTGTTTTAGAAATACATTGTACACATGTAGCATTCACAAGAGACACCACACCTTGCTTTTTGCTGAGAAACTAAAGAACCTGGAAAAAAAAAAACCCGATGGTGTCGAGAGACATCGACATACAACATACAATGTTTCTGACTCTGTGATACCTACAGTAGGGCTACGAATAGTCCAACATTAAAATCTGGGAGGCTTCCACAGAGCAATCAGGGAAATGTGTGTTACATGGTATCTCAATGGGCAAATATTCCCCAAATTGGGGGAGCATTTTGTGTCACTTTGTCAACACATGAAAAGATGTCTTAATATTTCAGGAAACCTCTTGCAGAAAATCTTGGAGACTTGGCAGCTCTCCTAAACTGACTCATTGGTATTAACCCTGTCTGTGCCAGGGACTCTGGGCAGTGTGTATAACACTATGGGCATGGCTCGACACTAACTTTTTTGTTTGGTGGCCCGATGGGGCCACCAAAATCCTAAATTTCAAATTTTTGATGGCCCAAGAGAAAAATTTGGGGTCCCGAAAAAAAACAATAAAAAACATTAAAAGTCCTTTTTATTAATGAGTCAAATATTTCAGTTTTATGATAGTAAGAATTAGAAGTTGGACATAATTATGTACTCATAAATATACTTCAACAAACTTGCAACACTCACTCTCAGGCACTCATTCAGTCCTTTTTATCCATCCTTTAAACAAATTTAACTGCTAATTTCCGTCGCAAAAAGTTACAAATTTATTGACATACTTTTCAAAAAATTTTGGTGGCCCGAGGCGGGCCACCAAATTTGCCCTTTTTTGAAATTTGGTGGCCCGACTTTCATATTTTGGTGGCCCCGGGCCACCGGGCCACCGTTAGTGTCGAGCCCTGCTATGGGGCTGTGTGTGAGAAATGGTACTCAAAGCAGATAAAGGGTTAAATGAATGAGACACAATTTTACTGTCTTTGCACAGAGTAAAAGAAAAATCCAGCAAACTGAAACAAACGAAACATAGTAATCTAAAATCATCTGTTGACAATAACTGAAGTATGAGATGTCTGTCCCTATCCTACTGTACCATCACCATTTCTACAAAAATCAACGAAACATGAAGAAAGGAGAAGTGTGCTAGTTTTTTTGGCATCAATTGTTAAACACTGCACTCTCTTTGATGGTAGAGGTAACATTCACCTTCCTCTTTTAATAGCACCTTAAGACTCTGCAACCACCCACACTGTCAGTGTGCTTGCGCAGGGGTGTGTGTATGTGTGTGTGTGCAGGAGGTGGGGAGGGGGGGAGAGGGGTGTGGATGTGAAAACACATCCATTTCTTTGCCGTGGTTCACATACATGTAATCATCTGAATCATCCCTACATTGCAAGTTTATTTTTATTCCTTTATTAACTTTTTTATTTCATCTTCAGTACTGGCGTAAAAATTTAACTAAAACATGATACATTCACAGCAGAAAACTTTTGCTAATTGGAGCCGACAGCTTTTTTTGCAGCATAAAACTTTAGTGAATTTCCATTGGTATTCAGTGTATTGTGATGCAAAAACTTTTGTGCGTATTTTACTTTCGTGAAATTTGGCTCCTCCAGAAATTCACGAAAGTTCCATGCACGTGAAAAATTTCGGGTTTCACAGGACTTCCTTCACTGAGGAGAGGGTTTTGACAATGCAAATTTAAGTTGATGGGTAGTAAAAGGTTATTCATGATAGAAATGTCTCATGGCGCTCTACAGTACATGCGGATATTTGATTTGGTTTACAAATGTGGACCTAAACTTACAATCTACATGTCATCGCTGGGGTGATAAGACCTTGTATCTGCAATTTTGGTGAAAATGACTTTTTTGTATTAATAGTCAAATAATGGGTTAAGTGATGTCCTGTCCAAATCCCAACTGTCTTACTCCAAAAATGAAGCCACCACAGCATGTCAAACGAAAGGCTATCCCATTCGCTCTAGTGCTTTGGCCGCCATGTTTTTTGGCTCTCCTGAACATTTGACATTTTGTAGATACAAGGTCTTGTCGCCCTAGCGACGATATACTGCTCTATTATAGGAACACCACAGAAAAACCTTAATTTGGCTATCCACCTGATATCACAACAGACACCACTAGTTGGTATGAATGTCATCTCCTTGACAATGTTAGTCACCTGTGCTCGACGACAACGCTCTCGTGAAATCTTCTCCCGTGGTCAAAATTTGTGATCCAAGTAGAGCTTCGGTGCGTCAGCTATGAGAGAAGCAATAGGGACTTTTTGATTTTACGTCCTGGACGTGGACGGCAAGGTAATGACGTCATTTAATAAAGGAACTGCCCATGCTCCAGGTTCTCCAGCAGATCGAACTCCAGAATCGAGAACACATTTTCCAAGGATTTCACATCCTCCTAGATTCATGACATGAATGACGTCATCGCTCGGCACACTGATAACCAGCATGCGGGAGGGGACGGGAGTCATGACGTCATAGCAGTACGTCGTGACCAGTATGCACTGAAAATCAAAATGGGTGATAACACCTCGGAGGTAACGAGTAGACTGCAGCAATATGGAACCGCTCTAATACGAGATAGACGTCCATGTCCACACAATCGAAAAGTCCCTAATGTTTGGTTTAACTCTACCCATTCTAAAATGACTTGTATCTATGATTAGCACACATCAAATCATATGCAGAACAAGACGGTCTGGCATGATATGGGTTAAGGCTGTCTCGGGTTCATCACATTCAACCGCTGTATATGCCATAAATTTTCTCCACAATGCACCAACTTATTTTTCTCCACGTGGGACTACACAAACACACACTGCACTTTCAATTCTTCAGTCTATGTGACTCACGTCCTGCAACATATCCTCTCGGTATCATCCATTTGGAGTGTTTCTAGTTCATGTCACACCTAGGTCTCTCTCTCAAAATTGAGATAATGATGTGAAAGGGCGCCCCCTACAGCCGTATCGGGTGATTTTGATCAAGGAGCTGAGGCGACTCCACCATGATTCGTAGGAGGAGTTTCTCGATGTAGCCCTCCAGTTCCTTGATCTGGTCGAGATTCGCTGAGAGAATCGACTCCTGCTCCTGGACCAGGTGCACCAGTTGCTATGGTAATGGAGTTGAGAATTATAGCATTAGGACCAATGTAGTTGCTGAGGTACAAATTATTTAACGGTTACTTTGTGTTGAGTAGCATATGGGGATTTGAAAACCAATTTTCATCAAATAAACATTGAATCCTTTTTAGAATTACATGCTCTTTCACATTTCATAAGATGTTTCTCATTATCTCACTTAGGAATGTTGTAAACCTGAATCTCACATCAACCAGTACTGTACAGTCCCTTTAAAAACTGTTTAGGTTAATAACGAGGTTCCACTTTATATTCCCAAGGAGAAAGAAAGATGGACCCACCTGTCTGGAGAGGGTGTCATATTTGCTCCCCCCTCTCGTACTCCACCCCTCTCTGCCCTCCCGGTTAGGATCAAAATAAGTAATAAAGAGTTTAAAAACTGTTTAATAGGTTAATAACGAGGTTCCACTTTATATTCCCAAGGAGAAATAAAGATGGACCCACCTGTCTTGAGAGGGTGTCATATTTGCTCCCCCCTCTCGTACCCCGCCCTTCTCTGCCCTCCCGGTTCTCCCGATGCCTCTCTTCACCCGGGGCAGGCTTCTCTGGCGTGGGGCTGCGATGCCGATCTCTCCTGTCTCCGCCGTCGTCGCCATGGTAACCCAGCTCCGACAGGGTGGTGATGCAGGCACTCATGGTCTTCTTGTGTCGGGTATGGCCTTTGGCATGTTCTAGGCATGGTGGCAGGGGGTGGGGATGGTGAAAGGATATTCAATAAAACTTTTGTGGAGCAGACTTAAAGTAATAGTATAGGTTTTACTTTGTCTACAGTAAAAAGGTGACTTTTTCCAGCTTTATTCTCTTGAGGAAAAAAGGTACAGGACCACTTCAAATGTTTGTTGAAAAATATTACACTGATTTACCTGAAACGGTTGGTTTTCTGAGCTCTCTTAGAAAAGGAAATAATTGCATAGTATTTTTTCTTTTTCTCTATGCCCTCTGTCTTTCTCTATTTCACTAATTATTCGAAGGAAATATTAGATCAGGCTGAAACCTATTTACCTCTTTCCTCACCTTTCTACTTTTCCCTCCTCCTTCCTCTAACTATTCATTGGCAAAAAGGTTGCCCCTCTAAAAAACAAAAACAACTTGACTCCATTTATGAATCAAAATCCAGAATACATCTACAGTAAACTTCAGAATTCAACTCAGAATTGCTTTGATTGCTTCTCTTTTTACAGAGTACAGAAAAAGCATGTCAAAAAAAAAGGACTCAACATTAAAAATTTGCTCTGGTGGCCTGCTTGGGCCACTATAATTTATACATTTAAAATTCTTGTGTCAAAAAAAACAACAACAACAACAAACAAACAAACACTAAATTTCATTTTAAACCTTAGCTGCCCGATCAGGCCCCAAAGGATGACTTTTTGGAAATTTAGTTGGCCGACACAAATTTCTGGTGGCCCCGGGCCACCAATAATGTCAAGTCCTGTTCAAGGTGCCAGAGGGTTTAATAATGAATAGATGTAACCATAACAAAATTGAAATCTGGAATTCACTATAGAGAAATTTCAGGAATCCTCTAAGAATGGATTTCACACACAACTCACTTCCCCTGGGCAGGGTAGTGTAGGCGTACGCATCTTCTTTGTCCTTGGGCATGTCCGACTGGACTTTGTCCTTGGCGGTCAGCAGACTCTCTTCCGACACGGCATGGCTGAGGGGCGCAGCCGGGGGGTGCAGGCTACCCACCAGACTGGACACGCCCAGGTGCACCCGCTCCTTGCCCTGCTGCGAAGGGGAAGCGGGGCCACCGCTGTCGGGCTCGTCCGCCCCAGCGTCGCCAAGGCGATCCGCATCTTTGTGATGCTGTGGCGGCGTGGGGGATGACGGATCGGAGCTGGAGAGGAAACGCAAGTCCGGAGTGCTCAGGCCGATCTTGTTCACATGCTCTTTACTCTGAATAAAGAAGAAGGAAATATCAAGCAAACAGATGATGAATCACAATCACATCAATTAACATATAGCTCACATTCCACGTACTGTCTCTACATGGTATCCTTATGCCATCTTCTTCTGTTAACTCATTCCCTACCCAAATCTGAATTTCCCCATAATTCAGAAAAGGCTCATTAAGATCATTGAAGCAATGACTTAATATTATGAGAGTATGAGGAAGTTCAATAGGCAAAAAAAAACTAGAAATGTCGCTACAGCGACTGGTTATACCCCCGCCAAACAACATTTCATAAGCTTTGGTCAAAACAACATTTCATAAGCTTTGGTCAAAAAACTGAGGAAGTAGTTAAATCCGCAAGATCTTTCCTTGATCTTCTGCCATTAATATGCCGTTACCATGGCAACGTACTTTCGGGTACTGTCGAAAAATGCGTCTTGCACATCTACAACCAAAGGCACACATCTGTACCAAGTTTCATGGAAATTGGGCAAAAACTGAGGAAGTAGTTTGCAACACAAAATTTTCCATCATTTTGGCTCATAATATGTGAGCTGTTACCATGGCAACATACTTTTTGTCACTGTCAAGAAATGTGTCATGCTGACCTATATCCGAAGACAAACATTCAATATGAATTCCATGAGAATTGGAAGAACACTGATGAAGCAGTTTTGCCATGAAGCATTTTGCCCTATATTTTACCAATAACATGCCGTTACCATGGCAACGCACTTTTTGCCACTGCGGAAATATGTGTCTTGCACATTAAAATATTCAGATGAACATCTGTACCTAATTTCATAAAAATTGATCAAAAACTGTGGGAGGAGCTCGCGACGCAAGATTTGTACCCATTTTTGCCCATAATATGCCGTTACCATGGCAACGTACTTTTGGGGACTGTCAAAAAATACGTCTTGCACATCTACAACCCAAGGCACACATCTCTGCCAAGTTTTATGGGAATCGGTTGAAAACTGAGGAAGTAGTTCGCGACGCAAGATTTGCAACGGACCGACCGCCCGACCGACCGCCCGACCGACCGTCCGCTGATTCCTATATACCCCCTTCAAACTTCGTTTGGCGGGGGTATAAAAAGAAGGGTAGAAATGATTAGCCCTCAACTCACCACATCATTTAACCACAGTCTTTAGACTAAATATGAGCACTATCGTAGAACTCAGTGCACATACAGTGGACTCCCGTTATGAGGAAGTCCTCGGGATCGGCAGTTTTCTTTCATTATATTGAAACTTCATTATAACCGAACAAATAAACAATAAAAAAAAACATAGAATCGATTTTCTTGCGGCCTGAATTTTTACTTTGTTGTAACCGGGATTTCACTATTAATGGGAATGCACTGTATTGACAGGTATTGCACTTTGTCAAACGTAATGTTGTCTAAAACCGAAAGTTTTACAAACATTAGATCATTATATCTTATGTTTTTTATGTAGCATATCAGACAAATAGATTCGAGAAGTCCCGAATACAAGGCAATTGAAATCAAGTGGCAGGAAAATGAACATACACATATTAAAGAAAATTAAAAGAAAAAAGAAATTCCAAAATTTGGTGATGGGGAAAAACCCCTTGCAGTTTAACAAACTTCCCTACAGCGATATACCATACTCAATACACTTTGTACAGGTTTCAGAAGCTTTCGATGTGCAGAAATTTGATGCAAGTGACATCATCAAGATACATCATGCAAAATAAATATGCGGAATACGACATCCCACACATTTTTAAACTCACCAGTGCTTTTGAAATGTTCCCAAAGGCTGCTTTCACATTGCGCCCCAGCCCGCCTTTCCCTCTCGCGGATCCCTGGAGGCCGGATGGGCGGGGTTTATTCTGCGCCTTCCGAGGGGGCGTGTTCGGTAGGGAGCTCCCCCCATTCTTTCCGTGGACCCCGCCAATGTCCAAATGATGGTGGTGCAGGGCGTGGTGCGTGGACCGGTGGTCATCACTCATAGAGGAGGCAATGGAATGTGAATCGTCTGAGTAGAATGGGTCCACGTTGACCTACATATGAAATCATGAAAGATCCCAATATCAAAACTAGTCTGAGTAGAATGGGTCCACGTTGACCTACATATGAAATCACGAAAGATCCCAATATCAAAACTAGTCTGAGTAGAATGGGTCCATGTTGACCTACATATGAAACCATGAAATATACCAGTATCAAAACTGAATTCATGATTCAGTCAAAATTAACCCATACTTTACTTTGTTCACCAATGCCTGGAAACTTAATCCCTAATGAATACAGATTATTTAATCCTTATAAATCTTTTTATGTCACTGTGGGCTTCCTATTGGACAGAGGCACACAGCTGCAATTGAGTGGCCTTCCCAACTTTACTTGTACAACCAGGCCCCGTTTCACAAAACTTGTTATCAGTGACAACTGCCACATTTCTATGACAAATTTGCTCTCATTCAATCAGATGTAAGGATTTCAGAAGCTTGTAACAACTACATGTATCAAAACTTGTCACTGATAACAAGTTTTATGAAACAGGACCCAGGTCAATTTTAGATGGCTTACAGAATGCTGAAGAAAAAACTTGGCAAGTTCAGCTGAGTGCCTGGACTCACAAAGGTTTAAATGTAACAGGTCATATCGTAGGGTGAGAATGGAAAGGATGTCATGTTGCCACTTAAACTGTTCGAGGCACCTTAATGCCCTTCTCATTCTCACCCGACGATATGTAAAAATGCCATATATCCCGAACCATAAACCATCAAATCTTCAATTTTACCGAAAAATGATAAAACAAATAATGAACAATGAATATACATGTACACACCGAATCGTGGAATTGCATCTCCATGTTGTAATCATTCAGGAAATCCTCCTGAGCATTGTGTGAGTCTCGTCTCCTGCCATCTGATGATGCCCCTGAACTTTTTCTCCTCCATGCTGCCGTGATGTGAGACATAATCAAAGTTACATAACAGTTTTAATCCAACAAACAGACAAATCAAGTGCGGATTCATTTTATGTGGCTACATTAAGGAAGGAATTACGCTGTAAGTGAGTATACTGTAAAACACGATATATTCGCGGCATGAAAATTTCTTGAATTGGAGCCGACAGTCTTTCTTGCAGCATGAAATTTTCGCAACTTACCACTGGCATCCAATGCATACTGTGTAGGCAAAAACTTTCAAGTGCATTTTAATTTCGCGAATGTTGCTGCTCGCAAAATTTGCGAAATTAAAATGCATGCAAACATTCCTCGTTTTACAGTAATCAGACAAACATAGCAATGACAGACAGCTCTAAGTACCATATAGTACAGTAAAAATAATATATCATTGAATGTCTTGAGGCAAAACTCATACCTGGTCTAAAATATGAATACAATTGTATTGCATATTATAAAGTGTGGTACATAATGTTCAAAAGCACAGCATCTTTCCCATTTCAAAAATACATTTTTATCTTTTTGACTGAGAAAAATATGAAACTAGATATATCGCTACGGCTACTGATATGCCTCCGCCATAATGCATGGTTCTCCTAATAGGTCTATAGCACAATGTCTTGACAATGTGTGATGACAGTTTCACACAATTGGCAAAATATTAAAATGACAGGTTTGACACAAATGTGCTGAATGTTCACTTTCCTAGAACTAGGTTCAATTGGATGAATGATTAAAATGTAAGAGTGCAGGTATTTGGGGAATTGATGATTTTTACTTGACTTTTGACCCTTTTATAAGTTTATGCATTGAGTAATTTTCAAGGTATTGAGAAAAAGTATAATTTCAGTATCAAATGGGAAAATAGCATTATCTAAACCTGGTCTTTGACCTTTGACCTCACAGTTCCAAAGAGAATCACTGTTAGGTTGAACATGCATAAATATGTAAGTTTCATGATGATACCTTGAGTTACTTTCGAGATATGGAGGAAAAAGTGCAATTTAGCACTTTCACTTGACCTTTTACCTTTTGACCTTTGACCTTTAGGCAAGAAACTTCCCCAAAAATATATATTGGGTAATACATGCCATACATCAAATTAAAAAAAAAAAAACCTTCAGGCATATTGCATTTTAAGGAAAGTAGTGATATTTTGAGGAGTTGACCTCAACCTTTGACCCCCTGACCTTTGACCCATGACCCCCAACTTCCCTAGATAATCACTGCCCATCGGTACAAGCATATATACTAAGTTCCATGAAGATACCTTGAACCATTTGCGAGATATGGAGAAAAACATGAAATTTCAATTTTTTTTTTCACAAAATAACCTGTGACCTTTGACCTTTGACCCTGTGACCCTAAAATCCACACAAAGTATTATCCCCCAAGGATATACCCTCATACCAAGTTTGATGTAAAACCACCACACGGTTCTTGAGATATCGACAAAAACAAAACGGGACGGACGGACGGACGGACGGACGGACGGACGGACGACCCGAAAACATAATGCCTCCGGCCACTTCGTTGCGGAGGCATAAAAATACAATAAAACACATTGGCAGTTCTGTAAGCAGTGTATCATTTATTAGCAACTACAATGAATCAATGTGACCTTATTCATTTTTGTTGTTATTGTTGTTACTGAAAAACAAATTATATTAACGTGTACATTGAGACCTCTGACAGTAAGAAGAGTTTAACTCCACCCGAGTTTAAGCCAAACTCACCAGGAGAGGGCAGTATATTGAGAAGGGACGGTGACTTCTTGTCTTGACCTTTGACCTCGCTCTCCACATCTTTCCTGTACAGGATCTGGACAGTGACCTCTAGTTGACCTCTGTCTCCTGTCTTCTTCCCTTCCTGTCCTTTCTTTGGCTGTAGCTTGTACCATCTACCAGACAAACCAGCAAGAAGGAATGACCTTTCACCCTTGTTGCCATCCAGGGGCCATGGAAGGGGGAAGGGGCTAGAAGGGGGACAGTGCAGCCCCCTCCCACACACACACAAACACACACACACACGCACTTTTGGGGCCTGATATAAGAGGGAAAAAGATCTGGAAAAAAAAATCTGAGAAAAAGGACAAAAGATCACAAAACCCGCAACTTGACAAAGGTTCCTTCGAGAGGGGGGTGGGGGGGGGGGGGGGAGGGGGGCTGCACTGACCAGTGGGTTTCAATCAGTGCGATTTCTGAATCGCATCGCCATTCGTTCTTCCCACGAACTGTAAGGAACTGGAATTCCCTGTCGTCAGAAATTGTTTCAGCGCCATCTGTGGGATCATTTCGAAACCGTCTAATGGTTGATCACAGTGGCTAGTTATTTTCGTCATATTTTCTATGTGCTTGTAAACATCTGTAAATAAATTGTATTATAATGTAAATAGCACCAGTCTGCAAGAATCTTCAGTCTATTGAAGGAGGCAGACTTAATCAGAAGAAGAAGAAGAAGAATCAGTGCTATAACCATCGTGGCTTTGACTGGCTTTGGAATAATGTTGCTGTGGTAGTTACCACTGATTGCAAAGTGACAATGATTTGTACATTAACTTTACGATTGCAGTTTCTAAAGTGGCTATGGAAAAGGTAGAATACTGGTTTGCCAATTATTACAGATTGACTGACTGACTGATTGATTAATTGATTGAAAGATTGATCGACTATTTGATTGATTGATTGATTGATTGATTGATTGATTGATTGATTGATTGATTGGTTGGTTGGTTGATTGATTGCATGATTGATAGATGGATTAAATAACTTCAATCAGTGGTAACCATCTTGGCTTTCACAGGTTTTGAAATAGTTTTGTTATGGTTGTTACTACTCATTGTAATGTTACCATATTATGGTTTTAGGCAACGGGGCCTAGAGTTAATGAGTTACTACAAACGAGTACTCTGATCAAATACATAAAAATGTCATTTCTGAAATTATGCAAAGGCAATACTAAAAACAGGTTAAAATGTACACAAACAAATTGACATCTTACTTTCGAACACATTTGCCGTATGAGGCTGCGATGCCGCTGACGGACACCTCGACACGGCCAAGAAATCTTTCCCTCAGGAAGTCTGAATGACAGACTACTAGTTCCAACGTCCCTCCATGGTCTGATATCACACTGGAAGAAAACAATCAATATGCAAACCTTTTTCAGAAATTGCCAAATTTACTGGTCCGACATAACCATTAAAAAAAATTTAAAAATTGTCTTGTCCAGTTGGAAATCTAAGAACAGGGTCAGTAAATTACAAGTTCGAACCAGAAAAAAAAGAAAAGAAAAACTGGGTATCATTATTCTACTGGTCTGGCAGAGGCAGGTCGGACCAGTAGAAAAGAAAGAAAAAATGGGTTTCAGTGTGCATAGCAGCCATGTGATGCTATGAAATGCAGCCAAAAATCTATCTCCAAAACATCTCCTCAAATATTCATCTGGATCTGCATGAATGTCCTACATACTTGTACAGTCTGTGTCTAATTAAAGTGTGTAAACTTAAAACAATATTTGTTACTTTTTTTCCTCAAAGAAAGAGATATAGAATACAGTGGCTTATCAAGCATAAATTTGGCCAAAATGGCATATTTTCCATTATAATTCATTCTGAGCTTTGTACCGTGACAATCCCCATTTGAAGGTCGTTGTTATGCAACAGGAATTTACAGGATTAACTCCTTCAACATCTTGTTCTTGTTTCTTGTAGAACACAAGAAAACTATTTTAAACAAAAATTTTAGGACATTCCTGGGGATTAGCAAATGATTTGCAGCAACTGACAGTGCTGCAAAGGGTGAATGCAATGAACTAGTTTGATGAACATCATACATGGTTGTGAAATCAGCATTAGTGGTAGTAGAAGTTCTTAAGTATTCTTTGCAGTATTGCTGGAATCAGTACTGTTAACATAATTACCATTATCATCACTATTGTAGTAGTAGAATATCAGTGGTGGTAGTAATAGCAGAAGTACAGCACAAATGTAACTTGTAGCAGTAGTATGTAGTATCAATGGTGTAATTATCATTACTGCAATTTTATCTTTTCTATTACTGTTAAAACGATACAGGGTTTAAATAACTCACAATTCCCATAACAGCAAAATATTTTGAAGTAGTAAGAGTATCAATGTTTCGATATCATTACAGTTATTATCATTATCATTAACTACAATTTTCAACATTGATCATTGCCATTGGTATTTATCATGACAACTCTTGTAATCACTAAAAGCAATCTAAGGGTGCATTTATCAACTCTTTTTCTCGGTAGAAACAGGTTTTCCAAACGACTTTCAGGGAATTTTTACGAGATGATAAATGCCAAGCTGTTTTGATTATGGGGTTCGGAAAGCCTTTTTGAAAACCGCAAATTTGTGCTTTCCGAAACAGGTTTCCTAAACAGGTTTCCAGAAACCTGTTTCAAGAAGCCCTTTGAAGCGAAATAAACGCAAAGCTGCTTTGAAACAGCTTTGTACTGCGCGGTCGTGATTTGGCAAAAAGGTGTATGTCTGAAAAATATAATGTTTTTGGTTTTTACCATTTGGGGGGTTTTCGATGCCGAAATTTTCAGGTGACCAACTTTCGTAAGTCATCGAGCCTTTGTTTCCGAGATATTTGGGGCTATCTCTGCATCATTTTATCAGTTTTCCTGCTTTTGATTTGTATTTTTTAAAGTTTGATGCAAGAAAATTATCAGGAAATGAAATTTGCAGTGTATACTAAATCCTGTCCAGAATCAAATCCCTGAGCACTGCACAGTTTAGATGGCTTCTATGGTCAAGGAAACTGCCAAAATTTTAAAGTCGATTTTCTCGGCTTTGTAGTCGCTGTAAAACGGCAGACATTCACCTTTTTGCCAAAACACGACCGTGCGGTTACGAACCATGCATTTCCAGTTTCTGAAAAGACGTGCACCACGCAAAGGCCAGTTTTTTCGTATTCGCGATGAGTTGATAAACGCAACTATTTTGGAAGCCATTTCTAAAGGGCTTTGGAAACGGCTTTTGAAAGCCCTTTCAAACAGGGGAAAGATGATAAACGCAGCCTTAGATATCAAAAGAAATTGACTCACAATTCACATTCCTCATTCCAGACTGCCGTCCGAACCCTGTCGAGGACGGAAGTGGCAAACTTGCTCTTCCCGAGGGTAAAGGTCACGAAGGCATTGTTGGTGTCATCCTTACCCTTGAAGACCAGTCCCTTAGCTTGGTGAGCTGTATGAGAGAATGGAAGGAATGGAAGGAGAGTGGTCTGGGTAACGTTCTATTCCACATGCTGGGGACAGCCTTCCCTTTAAGGCAAAGCCAGGCATGCATGTATATATTCCTTTTGTTGCTTGCCCATTAGGCATGAAAAATCATTAGTTTTCCAATATTGCTTACCAGATAGAATGATGTACTTACCCCAAAATAGCATCAATGTACACGCTTGTATTAGTTGTCTTGAGGAGATTCTGATTTTCATACTAAGTCAAATTTTGCCTACACGATCAGGCATGTAAGTTTTAGCATTTGTATTATAGCATTTGTATGTATTATATTCACTTGCTCAACATACAGTTTTCATTACTCCACACAGGCGGGCATGTGTTGCTGTCAAGCCCCAATAAATACTGTATTGTATAGTATTCAGACTAAAATTTTAAACCTCCAGAAAATATCTCGAGGTTGCAAGTTGGGGGTGGGCGGATGTATTCTAGCCAAACAGCCGAACAAATCATTAGTGTGAACTGTTGATTCACGTCAGAATGACCTCAGGTCAGAGTCAAACAGATGTGCCCCAGAAACATACAAGTCTTTGACCATGAATTCTGTGGAAGCTACACGTATTGCACTAGTTGGTACACAGGTACTAGTAATATGTTTTATCACCTATACAGTGTTTTGGAGGTATTGTAAATGCCTGTGGAATGCTATGAAATCACTACAGTAAGTACCCATTTTCACTGAAAACTGATTATAAAATGGCTATACAACATGTGTACATGTATGTACACATAATAAGCATGTTGCATACATACCAAGTTCTGTGAACAGAGTCTAAAGAAAGATTTATGTGAGTCCTACAGTTCTTTGCTCGTACGTGTATGTTTACACATTGGATGGAAAAAATTATATCGGAATTACATTGTACAGTATAACATTGCTCACACCACAGTGACATAAAAACCAGGGGAATACTTTCCTCTACATGTTTTATATAAAGTGTAAAACAGGACTTTCAAATTGTCTCTAGTGTAGTTTGCAAATGGCTGACTTTTTAGCCCAATTATATACAGTTTTTGTTTTAATCATGTGGACTACGGAGATAAAGATACTTGTATGCCAGAATGTACCACTGTCCAGGCTGCAAATTTTAAAAGTGAAAAGTTGTTTGTCTTTGTCATTCACCAATCAAGCCAACAACTGTATACTGATTTAGTTTAGACTCTGACCTTGAACTATGACCTTTGACATCATGACCCTAACTCACTGAAATAAAAATGTACAGTGTACACCGCTTAGATCCAAATCCTCGAGAAATACCGTACCAATAGAATGTTCTTCTTCTAAGTATAAAATTTGACTTTACCACATATATGTAAACATCTGGTCGAAAAAGACGATCTGTAGGACATTATACTTCATACGGATGCAGAATGTAAAATGACTATCAGCATCCTGCTTTGAGAACAATTAAAGAATGACAGACTCAGGAACAATGGAATAATTCAGTCTGCCTATTTTGAAGATATCCGGATAAATTTAAAGGACAAGTTCACCTTCATAAACATAAGGATTGAGAGAATGCAACAATAATAGTAGAACACATCAGTGAAAGTTTGAGGAAAATTGGACAATCGATGCAAAAGTTATGAATTTTTAAAATTTTTGTGTTGGAACCGCTGGATGAGGAGACTACTACAGCTTGTGAGTCATATGCGTACAACAGTATAAAGAAAATGTAAAAGAAAATTCAACATATTTTCACTTTTTTCGCATAATAAAAGAGCACTTGACTTGCCTCTTTCTAAAGGCGGGGGGAATAATATTACCCATAACATTTGTCGGTAACGAGTCAGGGGAATGTGTACTTTTTTCAAAAGATGGAATTTTGTGAAATTCTCTTTATATTTTCCTTATATTGTTGTACGCATGTGACATCTAAGTTATACATACACTGCAGTAGTCTTCTCATCCAGCGGGTACTGCACAAAAACTTCAAAAATTCATAACTTTTGAACGGATTGTCTGATTTTCCTCAAACTTTCACTGATGTGTTCTACTAATATTGCTACATTCTCTCAATCCTTATGTTTATGAAGGTGAACTTGTCCTTTAACAAAACAGGAAAAAAATCACATGAAAAGTCCTGGAAACAAGGCTATCATGAAAAATGTAATCGACTCATAATTGAGACATGTCAGTGGTATGCAAATTTACATACCAGCAAGTTATGAGTCATGAAGTAACCATCCATAACAAATCTGAGGTCATGCATTCTGCTAGTTGTAAAATGGCATACGTTTACTGTACAATACACATATTCCATGCCTATCTTTCCGACAAAAGGTCTTATCTGACAGCCATAAAATTATAGTGTGAAGCTCGCCTAAAGTATGTCTAATAAACAGCCATTGAATGCAGGTGCGGGTTCCATTTGTTGTTGTTGTGGTTGTGGTTGTTGTTGTTGTTGATGTTGTTGTTGTCGTCGTCGCTGTTGTTGTTTTTTATTATTTTGTGTAAAAATGTCCTCTATGTCACTTCACAGCACAGTTTATGGCCATGAAAAATGCAACAAACATCTGAAGCTGGACTCTGATCATAACATTAGGAAGTCTGTTAGAATGCCTACATGTGCTATCAACAAATGAATGAATTAATGAATGCATGAATGAATGAGTGAATAAATGATTGAATAGGCCTACATGTATGTCATATGAATGGCAGTGAATGACTGCTGAGTGAATGACCATTTGAATGAATTTAGTCAATAAATGAATAAAGAATGAATGGAAGGGGAATATTGACTACATGAATGAGTAAATGAATGAATGAATGAATGAATGAATGAATGAATGAACGGGAGGTAAATGACTGAATGAATGAGTGAATGAATTAATAAAGGAATAGAAGTGTTTGAAAGATGAGTGAATGACTCTGTAAATATGTGGAAACAGGAATGAATGAATATGAATGAATGTGGAGTGAAAGACTGAATGAAAGAGTGGATACATAACAATGCATAAAACAAGACCTGAATGAATGAAAGAATGGATGAATTCAGAAAACATGCCAATTGATGAACATTGAAGGAACAAATGAATCTACAAGGGGGAAGAATGAATTAAAAATGAAGGCCAGAAACAAATTATAAGCACATGATCAGAGGTTTGTACTCATATGACCAAACTACCGCATGACTGCTTTCAGTCCCCTGCGAATTCCTAGGCACTGAGAAAAAGAGCCTTGCTTCAGAGGCACTTGTAACCACTGCCTACCACGGGACTTGAACCAGGGACCTTACAATTAAGAATCTGTGGTCCATACTGTGATCACTAGGCTGCTACAGCTCCTACTATAGTCAGAATAACACACACACACACACACACACACACACACACACACACACACACACACTTCAATGTTTATCCCAAGGGAAAAATAATACCCACGAATTTGTATTAAAACTATTATAGGCCTATCATTAAACATCAAGTACATCTGGTCCCTGTTTTATCAAACGATAAAATCGGTTTTAAATTTCTTTACCACACAGGCTGCCATAGACTTACAGAAACTATACAAAATCAACGATGTAATCAATTTTAACTCTTCATAAAAACAGGGCCCTGGCCTGTTGAATGCAGATCTCTTTGTCAAACGGATATTAAATTCAAGGGACTTCAAACCAATGTACTGTTCATGGGTGGAGGGGAAAGAAACAATTATGTGGTACGCAAGGTTATCAAAACACACAAACAAGATTGTTTTACCAGGGACTTCCGCCTATTAAACATGGACCTATAGGAGCTCCATGCTCCTACCATACAATGGGCCTGTTCAACATGTTGATAACATTAAACCTCAAGGCTAAATTGTTGTTGATGGTGGTGGTGGTGATGGTTTGAATGGCATTCCATTTCCACAGATATATTTACAGCAAACATGAAAAGTAATTAAACCTTGTGACAAGGCTGCCACATTATACTTGTTTGGGGTGTTTTGTATTTGTGCATTTAGCTATTTTTTAAGAGACCAGTAGTGCCAGTATATTACTTTTAAACGTGTTAATAAAACAAACAAATAAACAAGCAGACACTAAAGGGCTTTTTACACTTGTGTTTCTTAACCCCGGACTTTCTCTGACCCAGGACTATCGTTAGTCCTGTACCAATTTTTTCAGCTTTTTACACTCGCCAATTAGTCCCGTACTATCTCTTGTCCGGGGCTAAGGAGAAAACTGACCTTTTTACACTGGTATTTCTTAGCCCCGGACTTTCCATACCACATGAATATTCATGATTACGTTGTGTACTGTACACGTACACGCACGCACCGGCAGCACTTGATTACCTCGTTTCTGATTGGTCAGTGAGGGTCGGACTTCGTCTCCTACGCTTAGCCCAGGATTATTTTTTCGTTCTGTTTACACTCACTTGCTTGGCACCGCAATTGCGGTGCTAACCCTGTTATTTTGCAGGGCCATAGAGTACCGGACTATCGGTGGGGCTAGCCCACTTTGGCAAAAACGAGTGTAAACAGAAAGTGGGCTAAGGATAGTCCCGTACCAATGGTGGGGCTAAGTCCCCCCACCCCCCCTTAACCCCACCGTTGGTACGGGACTAAGCAAAAATTACAAACTTTGTAAAAAGCCCTTTAGAGGGACTGACTGTAGGGAGTTTTAATCCCGGATATTTTCCCGCATTTATAAATTGTATGTTCCTGCCAGGCAGGATTTTAACCCAGCATCTGGGGTTAGTTGAAAAGTCTTGAAAGTCTTTAAATATCAACATGAACAATGCGACATGGTTGAAATGCTGTGCACACTGAATGCTAACAGACACCTGAAATATACACTGTGTATACCGGTCTCTCCGTGTAGGGTTACAAACACATGATACACTGCTTGCAACCATTCAAGAGTACAGTGTGCTCTGCTTGATTGCATAGGGTTGATAAGAACAAAATTTCCTCATTTTTTTAAACCAGATGTACCCCACTAAGAGGTGAACAATTATATTGCATCTAAAATGTCTGGGAAATGCTTCAAGTATAGATTCAAGGCCTACTCCTCACTAGGATTACCATCCGAGTTAATTTATCCTGTATTCTACATACGTACGAAAAGACAAATTTGTGCAATGGTACAACTGACTAAATTATCCCGTTTTATTCTGTGGTAGACCAAAGTTTGGGCTAAACTGGACTCAGCATGCCATACAATGTACTCATAGCGATTGGTACAAGGATTCTTTTTAGTACCAATGTCTATACCTCGTCCACCATTGAGTTGTATTGAATGTGCTCCCTTTTCTAAAGCCCTTTTTACCCTTGTGTTTCTTAACCCCGTACTTTCTCTGACCCAGGACTATTGTTAGTCCCGTACCAATTTTTTCAGCTTTTTACACTCGCCAATTAGTCCCGTACTAAGCTCTTGTCCGGGGCTAAGGAGAAAATTGACCTTTTTACACTCGTATTTCTTAGTCCGGTACTTTCCAAACCAAATGAATATTCATGAGTTCACTGTGTACTGTACACGTACACGCACGCACTGGCAGCACTTGATTACATGTACCTCGTTTCTGATTGGTCAGTGAGGGTCGGACTTCGTCTCCTTCGCTTAGCCCAGGATTATTTTTCCGTTCTGTTTACACTCACTTGCTTGGCACCGCAATTGCGGTGCTAACCCTGCTATTTTGCAGGGCCAGATAGTACGGGATTATCGGTGGGGCTAGCCCACTTTGGCAAAAACGAGTGTAAACGGAAAGTGGGCTAAGGATAGTCCCGTACCAACGGTGGGGATAAGGCCCCCCCTTAGCCCCACTGTTAGCCCCACCGTTGGTACACGACTAAGCAAAAATTTACAAGTGTAAAAAGCCCTTATGTATCACAGCAAATAATGGGCTAAAACCACCTTTTAAAAAAAATAAACATCTCAAAGTACAAGTCCATCATTGGATGGAGCAAAATAAAATCATTTCAGTGATATCTTGCTTGGGTATCATAACAAGGAATATTGTTGGAATGATAAAGAGTTTCCATGTACATATTTTCTTAATATTTTCACTGTTTTTGAATCAGACAAATAAATCTTGAATTACCAGGAATGGTCATTTTGCAATCAAACTTTTCATGATTCTCATAAAAATGAGTTTTTCATCATACATTGTTTCCTCCCATTTTAACAGTAATTGAAAAAGATTCCATGACAATATCATTATGTCATGAATGTAAAGCAGTAGATCTGGGTCTGGAGTATAAAACAGTGCAGTGACTGCATTGTATGTAGTTCAAGTGCTACTGAATTGTAGCACTCGTAAACCCACAGCTGTACAGTACACACACTTTGTATTGTTGGATATATTGTTTAATCATTTCAAGGCAAAATGAAGGCTACTTTTTTCTGGCCTTAAATCTAATCTGAAGAGGTCATCCGGTGCTGAAATGATATGTGATTGTAGGTAGTTTAATACCAGCACAATGCATCTCTACAGTCTATAATACACCCATATTTCACACAGTCCATGAAATATAATACCTGTACATGAGTTTTGTTTTTTTTTCCATGTATACATGTAACATGTTTAACCCCTTGAGGACCAGTCAAGAGTATATACTCGGGCAAGCATCTACGGGAAATGCATGTAGTAGCAAAGTCAAACCGTCCTCAACAGGTTAAGAGCAACGTTTAAGTTCAACTGACAATGTGCATTATGAGATGTATTTGTATCATCAGTGTTAATCACACACACACACACACACACACACACACACACAAATATAGAGCTTTATATCCCCTGTGAATTATTTTTTCACTATCTTCCCATTCTTCAGATAGAATGTATTTTCTGGTTGTCTACAGCGGGACAGGTTCCAAAGTAACAATTTGTATTATGATTTTTCATTTCAAACAGTTTGTATGTATACCACCACATCCTGTTTCCATGTCAAATGTCCATGAAACAAGTTGAAATCTCACAAGTACAAGCATACTTTCTACAGGAAAAGATGCAGCCTTAACAAGAGGATTTTGGTCTGCAAATTGTTGTATAATCCATATCCTACCATGTATTCCTTACAATAAAAATATGACAATGTTAAAATGCACTCTCTCTGTAGTTTTGATGCACAGGTTTTTTGTTTTGATAAAAATTGCTGTTGTTATGGGTGTGTGTTTGTTTTGATATTGCTGTTGTTATGGGTGTGTGTTTGTTAGCGTAGAATTTCACGAAGTCAGTGAACTAAATTTCAAAATTGAATTGAATGTCTATATTTCTATTAACACTTTGGTCATATTGTCTGTTAGGAAATAATGATACTTTTCCCCCCATGTAACATGTGAAAACAGTCCCTCTAAAATAGGGAGTGAGATTCACATTGTACTGTACATGTACGTACATAGCAACTGTCAATATGAATTTGCATCAACCATTGTGTTTTGTGATGTACATTTGTACAATGCATGCAGCCTCCTACATATGACATTTTTCAGCTTGATAGCTCTTCCACATTATTAAACGGCCACCGCAGCTGACTGTGAACTATCTGGGATTATCACTTTGAATACAGAGAGCACACTAAAACATCTGGAGAGATTCGCCTCTTTTCTCCCTTTTTTTCAGTGGTGGTAAACAGGTGACTATTGCTTCGTGGTTTACTCAGTTGGCAGACACAAGCAGTCCAACAGGGTACTGTATACGCTATAATTTTCGCGTACATAAATTTTCGCGAATTGCCGCTGTCACACATTTTCGCAAGTGGTTGAATTCGCGAGTGGGGGACCAGAGAAAATATGAAGTGGCAAAGAAAGTGTGAATTTTCAACTTACTAGCAAATAAGAATGATACTAGTTATACACTGCATGAAAAAAAAACTTACCAAACTCTGCGAACTAGTAAGTTAGAATTCAACATTTTTGAAGTGGTTAAGTATCGCGCTAGATTTCTGACGAGTGGTCCCCCTTGCGATAATGGATTGGCTCTCTGCAGTATTCGTACAGCGTAAGTAGACGTGGACGTGCTATATGTACGTAAACAAGCTTAGCCAGTATGGTCTGTTTGGTAAGCCGTAATGTTTGTATCATCAAGGCAAGGGATTCATTTTGGAAGGTAATATTTTCGCGAGTTGTTTATTTCGCGAATAGCTCCCGACTCGCGAAATTCGCGAAAATAAAACCCCCGCGAAATATATAGCGTATACAGTAATAATGGTCCTACATCGGAGCACAGATCGTCTTTCTCCTTAATAGTGCTCATACAGCTCAGGTATCAGCCAACTCTTACATGACTGTTCAACATCTTCTTTCATAAAAACCATGGTCACACTGGCAAAACTTCCTGAAGTTTAAGTTCTCAAAGTTTTGCCCGGGTGACTGCAAACTTCCTTCTTGAAACTTCTCACGACACCTCCCACTAAACGTAGGGAAATTTCCAGTAACCCTGCAAATCTTCTTTTAAAAAGTTAGCACAGCTTGAACACAGGCTCATATCAACCAACTCTTATGATTGTTTCACATCTTCTTTCTTTCATAAAAACCATGGTTGCACTGGCAAAACTTCTTGAAGTTTAAGTTCTCAAAGTTGACTCCAAACATCCTTCTGAAAACTCCTCATGAAACATCCCACTAAAATCCTCCTCCCTGCTAAAACGAGGACATTTTCCAGAATCCCTGCAAATCTTCTCAAAGTTTGTGCAGTCTGAATGCAGGCAGCTGAAACTTTGCAAAGTTTGTCATGTAACCAGTCTGGTTCCTGTTTGTGGTGCCTTCAAAGCTGTCAGATGTTGCGCTCTTTCTTCTTTGTTGTGCATGTGCACCAGTGACCAAACCATCAAGACTTGTTGAAGAGTTATCAAAGTTAAACTTTAAAAAGTTTTACTAGTGTGACCTTGGCTTAAATCTAATCTTTTCAAGAGACATTCAGTATGCTGCCATAGAATTATGTATAAAATGTAGATGAAAATCCGTTCATGAGTTAAAAACTTCTTAACCAGCAATGATGGACTGGAACATGGATCCTATCAAACTTTGAACCTTCATAACTTTTGAAAGGATTGTCTGATTTCCCTAAAACTTCACTAAGATCCAAGATGTGTACTACCAAGTTGTTGTGCACATTCACTCCATCCACATATAGACATTATATAGATGATGACTGGTGGGGGAGGGAACATACCGAATGTTCCACCCGAAGGGTTTGGAAATGCTATTGAGGGAGGTTACATGGTGTATAAGTCCCGAGACGAAGTCGAGGGACTTATAGCCTCCTGAAATAGCATTTCAAACCCTGAGGGTGGAACATTTGGTACTGTACATGTTCCTGACAACAAAAGTCATCATCTGTTATATGGGTTAGTCAAATACGTCAAATACGTCAACGTCAACCAACAGCACAACACACTCAATCGCTCGTTCGCGTATTGCAGAGCCAAATTCACTGTGCGTGCGCGGTCCTAGGCCTTCTGTCATTTGTTACGTGAAAATGTTTTCCCATGGGAGAACATTACACGAATGTACCGCCATCACGTGACTGTGTCTAGCCAATCACTAACCGGTATTTGACTAACCCATTTAATATTGTACATTGTATATATCTGAGGTATATTCCCCTTACTGGAAGCATGAATGGTGTAGAAAAGAAGTGATGAATAGCCAAGCAAAGAGAAGAGAAAGAAAAGAAAGGGGACTGAACGAAGCAAACAATTAGAAAAAAAGATGAGTGCACACATTTTGCAATACTCACCAATAACTTTGCACACGTTCCCTGGCGGGTCCACAGTCAACGAAGACATTGTCGTCCAACTTCAGATCAGTTTCATGGGGGGTAGAGTGGAATTTTAGAATGAAGCTAGAAATTTAAACCAGCACACGCCGTGTCTGCAGCATGGCCATGTGTCATCATAACCTAATTGATACTGAAAAGAAGAAAAAAAAGACAATACTTTCATTCTTTCCATTGGTGATGTGAAACTTGTTAAAAAAGAAATACTCTCCGAAAGCATACAAATAAAACATTACTGTCCTAAGCATCTCTACGGGTACAGGTGTTTTGCTGTTGCTGTTTTAGCTCAACTCTTTCTTCAACTTTTTTTTCAAGCATTCAATATTTTTCCTCTAAAATCCACTTTGATCTTTTTAGAATCAGCATCATCAACCAAGCCTAAAGTAAAAATGCATTGCCATCGTCCACATCTTTCTTTCCAGACTTCATCACGACATCACTCATCAGAATAGTGTCAGAAATAAATTCAAATTTTACATCTCCTGCATCCTGATTATTTACAAAAATGATACAAAACAAAGTTATTTGCTTCGGTATTCTCCATTGAAATTGGGAAAATTGAACTATTAAAAAAATCGTTTATATCTCTCACCATGCTGACAACTAAACAACACGACTTTTTACAACGCTGGCACCAAAAATATAGACTAACACCGTATATCCGTACCATATCACATTATTTGTCCGACAATAATACAATAACACAATAATGTATATGTGGGACCGAGTAAATTGCGGCTAACGGTGTACCAGTAGCAGAATTCAGTTTAACGATAGGTCTATCTCACGTAAATTAATAACTTAAATCTTGACAGCTTACCGCTTGAATGTCGAGTTAATCCTAAAATGTCACTTGCAGTTAATGCCAGACAACACTCTATTTTGGCGTGTTCCAACAAGTCAATAATTCGTCATTTACAAGGAAGTTCGTAGAGCACAGTATTTCTACATCACATTCTTCGGCAGTTACTTCACTCGCTCAATGAGTCGAAAGGTTCGTACGATTCAATGAAACATCGATGTTTTGTGTACACATTCAATCAATCGAGCTACTTGCAAAGGGCAGCTTTCGTGAAATTCGCTGACCACATTACGCGAAAAACATCGGAGGTTGAAAAATTGAAGCAATATTCAGCGAATTTTTAAAAGATAATTCATGTAATTAAGTCTACTAGTATATGCCCAACTGCAATAGCTGCATTTGAAGTGAAAAATAATGTTTGCTTGTTTTTGTTACCCACAAGAATACTAGCATACAAACACAGTTCTCTGACTTTAGAATTGTCCAGAAAATGATGTTGAAGTAGTAATTCGACATCATTTTTATAGATTTATTTTGAATTTGTGCATAGGATAATTGGTAGTAACTTATTCCAGTAAAGCATGCGTTCAAGAATTATACATAAGGTATATCGCACGCTTTCTACAATCATGATTTCGTATGAAAATAAGAAATTAATTTTGAATATAGGCCCCTACAGTATAGGCTACCCCGATAAAACTAAATTGGCGTCATATCTATTTGAGAACGTTGTGTTGCGAGGAATCAGTGATATAAAAAGTTTGTCGTGTGAAGAAATTAATACAAACTGAAAGCCCATTCCAGGGGCGGATCCAGGAATTCCGTAAAGATGGGGGCGCCTTTTTATTTATTTCGTTTTAGCAATAATGATAATAATAATAATAATAATAATAATAATAATAATAATAATGATAATAATGGGGGCTCCTGGTGTGCCCAGCCCGCGCCCTCTTCCTCCCCCCCCCCCCCCCCCATCCGCTACTGCACTCCGCCTTCAAGTAATTAAAGTGAGAACAGTAAAATCATTAGCTATATGATGGAACAAAAACAAGAAGAAAACGGGGGGAAAAATCTGAAGTTTAATGTGTTTATTCCCCACACTCTGTAGTGCCATCGGTTATTATATATAAAATGATAGTACAGTTTTATCGCAAAACAATTAAGTGAACTCCATTTGTGTTAATTTCAGTTACTTTTTATTAAACTTGTTTAAAAAAATATGAATAAATGAGAAAATACTATGAAAATATGTTATATTTTTTATGAAAACTTCAAGAATGTCTGAAGAGTTTGTTCGCAAAAGACCGATAAGTCCATATTTGCTAAATGGAGATATTTGCGATTAAAAGTCAAGAAAAATAACGAGAATAATAAGAAAATTTTAGCTTCTTTTGACCATAACTTAAAAATTGTACCTTTATATAATGTAGCAGTGACCAATATATCATTTAAAAGGCATTATTGTGTACTTTATGACAGAGACCGTACTTCCATCTTCAAAAATGGACTTATCGGTTTTTGCGAACAAACTCTTTATCTCTTTTGATAGTGTTATATGACAAGTGAGGTCTCACTGGAAAAGTTTTATTTTGCTCTGACTGACTTGCTTTGAAATTGACTTTAAAATGGAGTTACTGAACTGTTTAAAAATGACGCTTAAACCGTTTTGCAATCAAACTCTTCATATAAATGGCTATGACGTCATTTAGCTTCTCTGCCATCTCATTTAATTGGCCTGTATAACAAGTATTTTGGTCAATATCCCAACAGCTTAACACTGTACACAATAATAAGTAAATCCAATATATAACAATTTGGTCGGGAGAATCGCAAGTTCTTTTCAATCAATTCAACTTAAGAAAAAAAAAGGAAAGGAAATTCCGAATACTTAGTCGGAATGTGCAGCCGAAAAGGTGACAAAAGCTGAGGTGACTTTGACGATTTTTAGTGGGAAAACGTGCGAATGTGACAGCTAAGGACTCTGCACGCATTTGGACTGCTTTCGTTGTGAACATTTTGTGAAAAGTTCCAATGCGTATTGTTCTTTATAGGCAAGGGAAGCAACATGCATGATGACCATCGATGACGGAACTATTTTCACTTTTACAAATTCTCCTCCAGTGGTATACGGTGTAGATCTAAGCGGTCACAGCGCTTACAGTGGTGACTTACTCAGGCGCCATCTAATAACCAGATTTTGAAAAAAAAAGCAAAGAAAGAATTTCATCTTTTCTTCTTCTTCTTCTTCTTCTTCTTCTCGCTCTTGCTTCGTCTTAAATGTTGTATTTTGTTTAATCTCAAAGGCTTATCAATAGCTTCACAACGTTTTCCATTATAGTGTTTAATCTTTGATACTGCCATGGTCTATGTTTTGTACATGGCATGATGTTTACTAAGCCATGAAAATGTTAATGTTAAAAGTAAATGACGTAGAAATGACATGATTTATGGTACTGTGCGTTTCTAAGAACTGAATACCACAATTATTATCAACCTTAATAACGATCGTATTGTCAGAAAAGAAAACTTTGCTAAACTCAATCACGGGCCATGTTTCTGATTTCACGCCGAACCGTAGAATTCCCCTACCTCGTGGTGTACTTATTTTTAAAGGGATATGTTCGCTCAATGACTAGTAATTCTCGAAGAGATTTTTGCATTATTCCCATATAGGCCTACCAAGGGGGAGAGATAAAGAATTTAAGAAACATATTATATGCATTATATGATTATTATGTCCCTAACAAAATCTTATTTTCCCATGTTTTCCACTCGTTCTCGAAGTAATTTACGGTATCCTTTTACTCGTTTGACTGTACGATCCCACTCTGTTAGGTTCACCGGTGTAAGTGAATGGAATTCAATAAGTACTGCTTTGAAATGCAGCACGACTCTTTCTAAATTTTAGATTTAAGTGCTTACTGAAGCGTTCTTTCTTTGAACAGTTAGCCATGACTGAGTAGTATAGTAGTATGTATACTGCATGTGTGTGTGTGTGTGTGTGTGTTGTGTGTGCGTGTGTTGTGTGTGTGTGTGTGTGTGTGTGTGTGTGTGTGTGTGTGTGTACGTGTTAATGTGATGGTGTTTTGTTTAGTTACTTGATTTCACACATAATCAGTTGTAATATATGTTGCTTAATTGTAAAGCATGTTGTATTTTCATGTGCAGGCAACCTAACACAAGCACAATATGCTTTCAAGGCTGCCTGGCTCTCATTGTGAACGCCACTATTATAAATATTATGTTTTTGTGTTTCATTTTGCCGAATAAATGGCCTAAACTGGCCTCAATTTAATGTTAATCTAATATCGCTGATAGGTAAGTAAGAGATCATGTCTGCCTTGAGCGCGGAACCAAGGCGTAGCCGCAAGTTCACCAAACGGGGCTCCTCCCAAACCGGCCCTCTATTGACAGTTGTGTGCACAGTTCGCCGCTATGTCAACCAGTTTACTGATAACATTTTATTGTCGTCTATCTCAATACAGCAATTTTCACCGCCTTTTCATTGTGGTCTTATCTCTCAGTTTGATTTACCAAAGAGCCCAAACATTGTACGCCACAAGTAGGCAAAGGTAACTGCTAACTGTTCGCCTATGATGTGCTGATTATCTTGAAAGGTGACTCAATATTTATGTAGCAGAATAATGGATATCCAAGTGGTAATACTGGTATCAAAGTTCTGAATTATTCGAACAAGATGATTTTATCAATAATGATTTTGGTTCCCTATAAGTTGTTGTGAAAGCCCCTGCGTGGGAATGTTGAAAGGTATTTCCATGTTATCAGATTATGACTGTGTCAATATTGGTATCTGGGGCATTGTCGAATTTATTCGCCCTGCGTTTACGACTCCGGAATTTAATTTCCTTTAATATGCACAACAAAATTGATTTCAGTATTCACATCTGTGAATATTCTTGCGTCGAGATGTTTTCATCAAAACTTATTGACAGATTGTTCATCATTGACGAATGTAAGCAACGATTATTCTGTATGTTATTATTAGCCGCGATCCCCCCCCCCCCAAAAAAAAGGAAATAAAAAATTGAACCTATTTTATACATTTTTTTTTTCAAAAATGGGAGAGTTACTTCCGTAGATGTCTGTAATAGGGTATACAGTTGAACCTCTCGTATCCGGACATGTCGGGACCGGGGCTCATCCGGATAAGGGATTTGGCCGGATACGGGGGACTCAATGCTTTATACATGTACATATACATACATATGCACTGAGTTAGCCCATTGTAGTACCACATGTAGTAACGTGTATACTGCAACCTTTTCACTGTTCCACTCAGTAACAGACCCCAAATGTGAAAATAGAGGTTCGTGTTTGCAAGAATGAAATCATTTTCTTTTATAAATTCTCGGGATAATTTACCTAAATAATTATTAAGAAATGTATCAAGTACATGTAATTCATGTGTGTTAGTGTAGGAGTTCTCAAGGAGTTGGGAATCCCCCTTTCCTCCCGTAATTATTATTTAAAACTAGAAATGTCGCTATGGCGACTGGTATGCCTCCGCCATAATGCACGATTCTCCTAATAGGTCTGTAGTACATGTGGACAATGTGTGATTACATTTTCACAAAATTGGCAAAATATTAAAATGATATGTTTGTCACAAATGTATCGAATGTTCACCTTCCTTGACCTATGTTTAATTGGATGAATAGGAGAGCATGTATTTGGGGATTTAAGAACTTTAACTTCGACTTTGACCCTTTCACAAGTTTACGCACTTGAGTAATTTTCAAGGTATGGAGAAAAAGTGCAATTTCTGTATTGAATAGTAAATTGTTATCATTTTCATCTAACCTTTGATTCATAAGAGAATCACCATCAGGCAGAACATACATAAATATGTACTAAGTTTAAAAATAACTTGAGCCACTTCCGAGATATGGAGAAAGAAGTAAGTTCAGCACTTTCACTTGATCTTTGACCTTTTGACCTTTGACCTTTTTGGCAAAAAAAAAATCCCAGAGAATCTCTAGTGGGTTATACATGCATACATCAAGTAAAAAAAAATAATAATCCTGCTGCATTGCATAAATATAAGGAAAATAGTAACATTTTGAAGTATTGCCCTTGACCTTTGACCTCTGACCTTTGACCCCATGAACCCCAAATTCCCTAGATAACCACTGCCAGTCATTACATGCATATATACTTTGTTCCATGAAGACACCTTGAACAATTTCCAAGATACAGAGAAAAAAGTGAAATTTTAACATTTTACTTGACCTTTTGACCTTTGACCTTTTGACCTCATGACCCCAAACTTTCACCACAGAATCTTAATTGGCTAATACATGTATACACTAAGTTTCAAGAAAATATCTTCAGGCATTGCATAGATATGGGGGAAATAGTGAAATTTTAAGCATTTGACCTTGACCTTTTGACCTTTGACCTTGAGCATGTGCACCCAAAAGTTGATAGGCACAACTTCACCCCCTAATACACATACATGCCAAGTTTCATTAGGATACCTCAAAAGGTTTTGATAGTTACCCTGTCCACAAAATTCATTACGGACGGACGGAAGGACGGACGGACGGAAGGACGGACGGACGGACGGACGGAAGGACGGACGGACGGACGGACAACCCGAAAACATAATGCCTCCGGCACCACTTCGTGGCGGAGGCATAAAAAAAATCACGGCGAGATTGCCTCCGTATAATAGAGAGATCCGGATAAAGGGAGGCCGGATAAGAGAGGTTTAACTGTACTAACAAAATGATGTTCTTCGTTCTTCTCTTTTATCGAAGAATAATAGCAGTCAACCGATTCAATATTAAAAGAATTCTGTTATTTCATTTTAAAATGCTGGCAGAAAATAGTAAATTTAGACGACCAAAGGAATATAATTCGCACAGACAATCGTGCAGAAAGATAAAAGGCATCTAAACCCGTGTTTGTTTGTTTGCTTGTAATCAGTAGCGATGTCATGCATGTTTTAAAATGAAGACGAACAAGCTTATATGTATATATTATATTATATATATATACATATACATATATACGTACATATATATGAAGACCTGAATATAAGAACGACCCAAGTCCAATTTTTGGCCAAATTCAGTTTGACATGGGAAATTGTAGCTTATGCATGGACCCATCTTGTGTATAAATGATAAATCCTAATTACCCCCTGAAGTGCCTGAAATGAATGAGTTAAATCTTTATTAATGTAGGAATGAAGGACTTGGGTCATTCTTACATTCATAATTATAGCGCCCTCTCTCATCCTTCTCTCATCTCTATAGCAGAATATCATGTATATGAATGAAAGAACGACCCAAGTCCATATGAATCCAAGAACGACCCAAGTCCACCACACAAAATGGCCTCTCCACAATTAGTGTAAATATTAATTGTCATAATAATATATGTTCTAATTTGTATATACAATGTTGCCTTCCCCTCACAGTTTTGGACAAATAAAAAAGATATGAAGTTGTTTTGTTTAGTTTACTCGAAATGGTGTTCCATGGACTTGGGTCGTTCTTATATTCATATACTCATATGTATAATGTCTATGTAAATACATATTGAAAGCCAAAAGAAAAACACTTTTCAAAAAAAAGCCAAAAGAAAAACACTTTTCATTTTAGCCGACAAGGTAGGCCTTTTTTTATTGGCAGAGTATTATTTGGCAATAAAGATAACTATTCTTGTTGACTAAAACGCATTAACCTTTTCTCTCATGCCTATCAATGTGTAAATGCCAATACGTGGATAAATCTATCATTAGTCCATCAAACAATATCTTATCATCAAAATATTTTACACAAGCCAAATACATGTATACATGCACAGATACGCACACACCATTTTTTCATGTCTGTCATAATCATCATTGGGCCTAACAACTGTATGAATCATTGACATGTGGGCTTCGGATCTACTTTTTCTAGTACGTCATACAAAACATTAAAACATGCACACCGAAGTAGGAAGCATTCTGAAATTTTTGATTTACTATCTTCTAATTTTATACCATTCTTTTATATTCTTTTGAGTTGTTTTATGTATCTCACTCACCGATTTGTCAGTTAAGATAAAGATTCATTTCGCAGTTTGTTATAATAATCGGAATGTCTTTTTTTAAACTTAGCGTGAAAAACTACACAAAATAACTATTCAAAGTATTCGAACGGGAGATTTTGATGATTCGCATTTTGTTGTCTTCATTGATGTTCAATAAAATAATCAGTGATGCATCGTAATTATAATAAACACAATAGCCACAGCATAGTAATAATCTCCAACGGACTCTGATTTTAATTTCTTCTCACTCACAACTTTGAATATTGACAAATGATCATGAAAGCACTGTACTTTTCAAACTTCAATTAGTAACATTAAGACCGAATAAAAGTGATAATACTTCATGATTATAAAAGGAATATTGATGTTGTTATCAACATTAAACAAACAGCCTCTTAAAAAAAAGAAGAAGAGTGTGTTGGCTGCTAAGGCCGTTTATCTTGTGATTAAATAAGATAATCCAACAAAACAAACGATAAGGTCAGGTCATAAAATAGTTAACATTTACACGCGTTGCAGCATAATGTTAATGGTTGAGACTTAATTTCAGGTTTCTAACATTTTTTTTTTGTGTGTGTGTGAGAGATAATAAGAAACCTCTCATGAAATATGAAAGAGCATGTAATTCCATGAGGAATTCAACGTTTATTTGATGAAACTGGTTTTGAAATGGCTGAGATATCCAAAACAGAGCGATTCTAATAAGTGTAGGACCATCGCTTTGTTTTACTTTGTTTTTGGATGTTTCAGTCATTCCTAACCCAATTTTCATCAAATAAACTTTGAATTCCTCCTAAAATGGTATGCTCTGTACTATTTTAAAAGTGTTTTCTTGGTATCTCCCAAAAAGTTAAAAGCCTAATTCTCATCTCCACCAATACTGTACCATCCCTTTAAGGTATAAATCCTAACGTTCACTTGAGAGAACAAAAACAAAGACAGATAACATTTTACCATTTCTTCTTTTTAAAGATATTCCCTATTTCAATGAACATTCTGCACATTGGGGAGAAGACAACATTGCCCCGTGATCACCGGAAAACAAAAACAAAAACAACGTATAGGACTGTGCGGATCAATCTCCTAATCAAAGACACACTAAAGAGCACGGGAAAATATTTTCTTTTTTTTAAACACATAGAGTTGTATTTGTACGAAATGATAATAATGTGTTTGCCTTTCAACATGCCTCCTTACATTATGTATCATCAAGTTGGTGAAACTTTCAGCGTTATAGACCAACTACATCACAGCATATTAGAACTGAGTTTGCAATAGCAATAGTAGTTGTATACAATAGTATGAGAATTGCAGAGTCGTGGAAGAAAAAAAAAACTATTATACATCATTGGATGACGACTGAAGTCATTTCTAAAAACAGATACCCCGTCATTAGCCCTTGAAATATTATTGTTTTAATTCAGTCAATCTGCAAAAATGTCTATTTGTAGGTGAAAATGCACCTTAGCCATCCTCTACCACCATAAAAGTGAATGAAAAAGGAGGGGATATTATGACAACTTCAATACCAGATAAAAATACATTTTGTATTGAATAACAGTCAAAGTCCACAATCAGAGTCAACAATCATTACCTGTCCTAATTCAAAAGAAAAATGACCGATACCTCGTTTTGATATAAGATCTCATACACTTCTTCGTATAATTTCCGATAAAGACGAGCGTTGAAGATAAAAACAACAAATCAGTTAGAAAAACATGGCGTAAAGATGCAAATTGTGGTTCATGTTTGAAATAAATAATGTAAGCCTATTATTTTTATTCATTCATGCTTCCTAAAATATGCAATGGAGTTCTACCTTCGTCTGTGCTTTGAATAATTGAAGAGTTTGTTTGCAAAAACCGATAAGTCCATTTTTGAAGATTTTGAAGTACGGTCTCTGTCATAAAGTACAAAATGATACCTTTTAAATGATATATTGGTCACTACATATAAAGGTACATTTTTGAAGTTATGATCAAAAGAAGCAAAATTTTTCTTATTATTCTCTTTATTTTTCCTGACCTTTAATGGCACTGTATCTCCATTTGACAAATATGGACTTATCGGTTTTTGCAAACAAACTCTTCAATTCGTGATGTCATTTTTAAATGATTTTGTATTGATATTCATATTCAAATAACTCTGACAATAATTACGTTCAGACGGTGATCATTAATTTGAAGATATCTACCTTTCAGGATAAGCCTGTAGTAAAGTACGAAGCGCCAAGTGTCGTATGATCTCTTTTGTCACGAAATGACAATGTCGTGACGATTTGTTTTTTCGTTGACAAGTGAAAAGTCAATTTTATCACGAAATGACCGATTTCGTGACGCAAAGAGACCATGCGACACTTGGCGCCCATACTTATCTACAAGCTCATCCTCGAAAATTAGGACCATCTTCTGAACGTAAAGAATTGATGACCATCAAGACGGAAGTCATATCTCATTGTCCATGCAAGAGAGGAAAAGGAACGGGTATTTTTGAAGAGGATTTGTCTCGTCAATACCTATTGAACTGTGTAGGAAAGAGAAATTTCTGTTTCTTATACGTTTACTTTGTCCTCAAAGTGTCGATTAACACGGTGACGCTACACTTGCTCCTGCAACAGTTGTTCTTATTTTCACCAAATGGACATAGGGTTAAGATTATGGTTGTGATAGGGTTTCAGGTTTAGTTTGATGTGATTTATAGGATTAGGGTTAGGGTTATGTTTGCGGGTTATGTTTGGCTTTTAGCGTGCAAATATTTCATGAGAGCAATTGGAACCGATAGACACTGGGCAGTGTGGAAATTTGAAGTACACTACTTGATATAAAGAGAAGCAATGACGTGGTAACAGAATTTATCTTATACATACAATACACAACAAACATAAAAAACAACAACAACACACACATCTACACATTCACATTTTACGACACAATATATACACATAACACAGCTGATATGCAAGTTCCCTTGAACTTTGACTGCGGTATAGAGGTATTTGATCGTTATGATTTTTTTCTCTAGTTTCCAATGTATTGTGGTTTGTCGTAGCCGAACAACCTGTAATCCATGTGGTATATCTCCCAGAGAGCATTAAGCGTTTCAGTAGAAAAATCTTCAAAATATTTAGCAGTGCCAGAAGTAATGTTTGTCGGGTGGCTGTTCTCCCTTCCCGGGAATTTCACGTCCCGCGTAAAATTAAAGTGCCGCAGTACAAATTCAGCCTCCTCTGCTACGTTCTCTAGCTTTCCGATAAAGTCGTACTGGATCTGGCACGGCGAGCAGAGCTTGTACATTTCTTTCCAGTGACGATCGAAATGCGGACGCTCCGACTTGTCCGTCAGATATTTTACGAACTCTACCCACGTGACGTTCTCGCCCGTAGCGAGAGCAAGGCTGGACGGATTATCGCGATACTTTCGAATGATGCGCTTACCGAAATAGTGGAAAACGCGCGGAGCTGTCCGATACACGCCGAGATCTGCGTATTTGTTTTTGTATGCCGACGCGACGCGCGAGAGAGGCTCACGCACGAACATGACCTTCCGATAGTTCTTCAACCGATACGCCCTCGCCTCTTTGCTTAGGTGTCCCAAGCGCGTAAGTCCATTGCGCGCATGCGCCTCTCTGCTCGTGATCTCGTCCGTGACGTCACGTTTCCTTGCCAACACCATCAATATTCGTTTCCAGTTGCTGCAGCCTACTTTCGGAATGTAACAGAACAGTAATTTCTCGTCGTCCACGACATAAGTATGGCGGTAAGTGTCTTTGAAGAAATTGTCCCCGCCTAACTCTTCTTTGTTCTCTTGACAAACTTCTGCAACAAGCTTCCGTCTTTCCTCTTGAATCTTCAAGATGGCGCTCTTCCGTTCTACAGAAAATTGATCACCGGTGATACCGACGGTCGATAGTGAAGTGATGTTGCTTGGGGCTGTTCCATTTGTAGACGCTCGCGTAGAATTTCCGCTACCACCCCGTGATGCATTGCCATGATCAGGGAATTCCCCGTCTGATGACGTAATTTCGTTGCCTGATGCCTCGGAAGACTGGCTCACGCTAGATGACTCTTCCCAGCTAGTGCTGCTGCTGTAACCATCATCCTCATACCGACCGTCCGCCCGACTTTCCGTGAGTGGTAACGATGGGTTGCCGCTAAGTTGCTGGGTCTGTGGTTGAGTGTGAAAGAAAGAGAGCCAATCTTCATGGAATTATCGCAAGACAGGAAAGGGCGGGGGGGGGGGGGGAGAATAATGTCACTAAGAATTTACTGCTGAGAGAAGACGCTGCCACATCGTGATTGTAAACAACATCATCATAATGATTTCAGAAGCAAACATTTTTTTTTTCACACAAACATTCACGTTGACGGAGTATAAGACTGAAATAAAATTACCGTTGTCTTTCGCTCAAGCGCACACGTCTGACTTCACTGATATAAATTTGTTGTATGGAGACCCTAAAAGTGTGTTCGATGCCTATCAAAAGTCTGTTATTGAAAACTACAGAAACAATATGCAAATTCGATGAAATGTTAATGTTACTTTGTTCCTCATGATTTTCTGGCTTCTTCTGGAATAAAGAAGAAAAGCGTTGCTAAGTGAGAAACGAATGATTGGGAAGTGTCTTAATAAATTGTATCACCTGTTCTGGACTGGTCTTATTGAGACCAATGGTGGCGTCCCTCACCATCTCGGGTGAAAAAGAGGCGAATTGAGCCAGCGGGAATCTGCTGACTACATGATCGTACACAGGAACTGTGGCAGAAAGGTTAATCAATGGGGAAGGGAGGGGGGGGGGGGGGAGAAGGGGTGGGAGAAAGGAGGGGGGGGGGGGGGGGGAGAAGACACAATTCAGAAAGACCAGATAGAGGGTGATATGATGGTTAACAATGAACCAGTGTTATATACTTTAATGCAAAGTTATTTTTCTAAACAATACATTGATTTCTGGAGTGAACAAAATAATCTTATTCGATAGAACATTGTTTTCGTTGAGCAATGTTCTTTTATTCTTCTTGGAGATATCACAGTATGAACTATCCGAAAAGTGCACTTTAAACCAGATAATCAGCGTTGCCTGTTATTTGCATGATCAATCATCCATCTTCTTCCAAAAGATTTTAATCAATTTCCAAAAGCTGTACCAATATTTGTAAAGGAATGTGATACATGACAAATAATTATGTTGATAAACACTTCAGGTTCTTCGGAAAACATGTATTTTCATAAAGAGTACCATAATAATTGACATTAAATCGTTATTTTTACAATGCTGAAAGTTGTTCTCAGTTAGAATTGTAATCATTTCGATGTCTTTTCAATACAATATAATAAATAACTTAATTATCAAATTACATGCACGCACAGCGCAGGCACATGAATGTATTAACATGCATTACGTGAAGGCAAGAGTATACCTGTTAAACAGACGAAGGTTTTCAAGGCTCGTAAAGTTTAGGTGAACACTTATTACCTTTAGTTAAGTCCGTATATCCGAAGAGCAGGTAGATGGTTGCCAGGGCAACGAAGAGGACCAAGCCCACCAGAGATGGTCTGGTTCCCATGGCAACCAGCTGTCTCCGTAACGTCATCACAGCCCAATATGTGACGTTAGATGTCTCGGGATAAGTAGTCGACTACATACGGCAAGCAGTAGGGAATGTGATATCAAAGTATGAATGCGGCTGTGCGAAGATATGGCATATTATAAACATTGATAAATACTGTATATGTTCATACAAAAGAAATAGACCTACTTTATATAACATCCAAGTAACAAGGAACAATTATTATATGGTCTACAGGTTGTTGTTTTTTTTTTGGAAATGCTGAGACTCTGACGTCATTAAAGCCAATGTATTATAATGTGGAGATGAACAGGATTAAGTGACATTTTTTTTTCCATTTTTTAATATAACAAGGGAAATACTTGATGTTTTGATGATGAATATCCAATATCTTATTTTCTTCGAGTTTCTAGCTGCTTTAGTTGACTTGAATTATCTCGAATTAACAAGATTGGAGGAAACGCGTTTTGCGATAACTCTTTATGGCTCGAATTCATGAAGGTGGTACAAGAAACCATGGTTTAAACCATGGACTATTTGAATGGAGCGCCAGTGTCGTATGGCCTATTTCGTTACGAAATCAGCAATGTCGTCGACGAAATGACCATTTCGTTAACGAAGTTATCATTTCGTTGACAAAATGACCGATTTCATAACGAAATAGTCCATGCGACACTTCGCGCTCCATACATAATTGTCCATGGTTTAAATCATGGTTTCAATAATGTACCACCTCCTTGAATACGGGCCTTAATTTTGTGACCAGTTTCCCCGTTTCGTTGTTATTGGTCAAGTGGAACTTCCTACTTCTTGGCTTCCTTATTCAATTTCTCGGCTTTGATGAAACATCCAACATTCTTGTTTGTTGTTGTTAAAAGGAATATCTTCCGGATTTTGAACTTCTTGACAATGAATTATACACGTCATCTTAATATCCTCACAAAAGTATATTGAAGATTGACCAAATATACTGTACTTATAGAAATTATCATGTGGATGTTAAGAAAACGAGCAGTGTATTGGTCAAAGGTGCATGGCAAGGGATACTATTATTGTCACATCTGTACAATGTACTATGCTTCAAATATGAAAAAGCCAACATTATATGCGACTATCTATTATCTTCTTTCCGAATTCAATATGAGTATAATTCTATGTACATAGGGAGTAGCCCCTTACATACGTACATGTATGTAACCCCCAGTGTATTACCCCGTTGTCCAATGAATAATACACACAAAGGCAATGAAAGGAGTTCCCTCTACATCACACAGCCCTATTCGCTGTTTATACTCTCACCGTGAAAATTCGGAGAACGTTAATAACAGTGTAAATTTGCCTTTCTCTTCTAGCGGAGACTGTGCATATTGATCCAGCGGCCCAGTCCTTCCCCCCGACACTTCACATCCTACCTTAGAGAGGCTCTTACGTAATAGGTCACCTCTTAACCCCCTCACGACTTTTGTTTCAAAATGCTACCGAAAGCCTTGTGCGGGATGTCTACCGGTGGGATAGTGAAAGGGTTAAAGCATGGGCGGGGTAGAAAGTGCTCTGTAGAGGTATGCCTGTTGGGATGTTGACATGAAGGACTTGACTGGGCAGTCAGGCGCCTATTCACAAGGAGTGCGTCATGTCTTTATCACAGTGCAGATCTACTTGAGCAACCAATTTGCATAAAAGCTAGCTTGATTCTTTCATTTCTCTGAGGATTCGGGGCCATGTCTGTATAGGCTAATACTTGAGACTGAAATTCATATCAAATATATTATAAAACTTATGATTGGGTTTAACTTGTGATTGATTACAATCAATCACAAGTTAAACCCATATCGGTCTTACAGAAACTCCAAATGCTATCAAACTGTCTGTATGAAAATCAATAATTATTATGTTTGGTTTTTTTTTTTTATTCTGAAACTTTCGCATTACAAATGTAAATTCCATGTGTCCTTTAATTTACTTTTTTTTTTAACGGTAAAGAGTCTATCTGATTACACTCTATCTGATAACATACCCTATACTCAATTTTGTTTCCTGGAAGTGACTGGATTAATTGCAAATTAATGGGAAACCCACAATTTGCAAATCAGTTCACTCCCTGTCGATCGCTTTTTGATTCAATAGCAAAGTTACGACTAATTCGAAACAATGTATTGTAAGTATATGTGTGTGTGTGTGTGTGTGTGTGTGTGTGTGTGTGTGGGTGGGTGTGTGTGTGAGTTTACTCGAATTATAGGTCCATTTCAAATCTTCCACTTTCCTGTAGATACGTGAAACCATTCAAGAAGACACCAAAGTTTCTTTTGGGGACTCAGCTACTGTATTATACTTCCCCTTTAAACCAAACCGTGTATAGAGCCAATGTCACATACGTACAATATCTTAGCTTGAAATATCAGTATCTCTCTGGGTAAGGGGTATGTACATGGTTTATAGCCATCGACCAATAATGTAATATGAAAATCCATTGCGAGCATGCTTGCATACTGGACAAAATAAATATGAAAAGTGCCCCTCATTAAATTATATCATGATTTAAAGTCCCAAACGCGAGGGAAAAGCACCCTCCGCCACACCCAACTCAATAGGCGCCAAACCTTACCTGTCCCTCATGCCTTGGGTGTAGCCAGTACGACGAAGCCGCGATGTACTCCCCTGGTCGCCGCGGGGCCCTCCATACCGCACAACGATGGTATCGAGATGAACGTTAGCGCAATACACCGATCTTCAAATTTGCTATTAGGAATTCCACGTCCTTTAAAATAACTTGACATAGATTATGTAGCGCCTAACAACGATAAAAGACATTTAACAGACAGAGTAAGGCGCCAACCTCTACAGCCCTTGTCTGTGAGATTAACCAAAAGCACTCCCGTTTAGTTTTGCAAGTGTTAGCAAAGATTCGATAGGCAGTAAAGACAGCGAAACTTCGAGAGTCGACACGAGTATTGATCGCGCGTGGCTTTAAGACACGCTGGCAGCGTGTACCACCCGTCGATCCTTGTTCCACTCCATGACCATTGATGGCAAGTGAAATTCGATTTGCATCGGACAATGGATGGTGGGCGGAGTGCAACGGAAGATCTTGTTCATACGAACTCGCAAGCTAGCCCAGCCTGTGCCATAATAAAATGGCCCATCGCGCGACAAATAAATCGTTTAAAGGGATTGTATATTTTTGTGTGAGACAATTTTAGGTTCCTAACTTTTTTGGTGAGATAATGAGAAACCTCTTAAGAAATATGAACGAGCATGTACTTCCATGAGGAATTCAACGTTTATTTGATGAAAATTGGATTTAAAATGGCTGAGATATCCAAAGACCGAGCGATTCTAATAAAGTGTGGGGCCCACCTTTTATCACGATCGCTTTGTTTTACTTTGTTTTTGGATGTTTCAGTCATTCCAAACCCGATTTTCATCAAAAAAACTTTGAATTCCTCTTAAAATGGTATGTTCTGTTTCATAAGTGTTTCCTTGGTATCTTGCAAAATGTTAAAAGCCCAATTTTCATCTCTACCAATACTGTACCATCCCTTTAAAATGGCGAGTTCATTTTCATCATAAATGCTACATTCGTGACAGTGGATGAACACAGTACATATTAATTACGAGCCAATTGTTATTTCAGCAACAACACAGAGAGACATTAAATCATTCATATTAGAATTACAATCACACATCTTTCGCTACACCATGCACTATGTTCATGGCGGCGACGAACTGGCATCCCGGCGCCAGATTGTTGATTAAAATTGACTCCAGTGCATGTTAAAGCTGATAATGTTGTTTCATTGGCAGGTATTGCTCAATTGTATGGCGCCGCTGGTGCCCAGTATTGAAACCAATCACGTGGCAGAAGCTACTGAAATGATTTGATTTTGTTTCATTTTTTTTTTTCTTTTGAGTCGTTCGCTTGCCCCGGACCATGAGATACATACCATCCCGTCATTCAACGAACGTAGGAGTTCAGTATCAATGATCACTGAACGTTTAACCCTAACTAGGCCGGGGGGGGGGGGGGGGGCTCCGAGCCCCCCCCCCCCCCCCTCCTCGACGTTCCGCGCGATGTATTGCAATCGCAGAAAGCTATCGCCGCGACGTTTCATGACTTTTTTCTTTCGAGTCTCCCGCATCTTTTGACACCAAATTTGCGACGCCTGGGCGCGCGGTTCCGAAGTTACGCATAAATATGTACATGCATGTCAGACCAAAAATTGCTCAAAAACGTTAATTCGTGTACAATTTCAATGCAAACTGTGCTTACTGGCAAATTTCATAAAAGCATGATTAATTTGGTGTTTTATCGATTAAAATCAATGAATAACATATTTTCGTGTACGGAGCGATGTCGTGGACAAATTTCATCGAAAAAACAATGAAAAAACATAAAGTCTAAAAAACAAAGAAATACATAAGAAATTCAAAAAAACAATAAAATACTTGAGAATTTTTTCTGATATCACAATTTTTTTTAGCACATTTGCTAAGGACACTAAAAAGAATATTTGCACAAAAAATGCGCATGTTTTTGAGCTTTTTTGTGTGATTTATACCAAATAGTCTGATTTTATGCATCATCATGCATAAATTAGCATAATTTAGCATAAATGATGATTTTTTTTGAAAAATTAACTTCATGGTATTTTAGATTACATCATAGGCAATGTGTGCGCCAATTTTCGTCGCGATCGCGCGGTCGACGGCCGAGATCTGGAGGGGGGGGGGGGGGGGGGGGGCAGGGAGGCCCCCCCCCCCCCCCCCCCCGGCTCTATCAACTACCTAAATAGCCCGGCCTAGTTAGGGTTAAAAGGATACGATACTTCAGCATTCATCCTGTGTTGTCGTCGAGAGAGACACAGAGAAATCAGCATGTTTGTGATTTTACATTTATACTTTCTTTTTCTCTCTGAAAGTCGGAAGAATATTGCATTCTCCGTGCGCAACAAACTTGATGTACTTGATAAACAACTGAATGACTTGAATGAAAATCATCCCACGTTGGCTTGATTCAAAATACCAGTGGTCATGGTTACTGTAAAACATGATAATATATTCGCGGCATGAATTTTTCGCGAATTGGAGCCGACAGCCTTTTTCGTGGCATGAAATTTTCGCGAAGTGCCACTGGCGTTTAATGCATATTTATAGTGTTAACAAGGACTTTCGCGTGCATTTTAATTTCGCGAATCTTGGCACTCGCGAAATTCGCGAAATTAAAGTGCACGCGAAAATTTCTCGTTTTACAGTATGCAGGCAATTCAAACATTCTCTTATGAATGTTTAACACACAAACATACACACACACAAACTAATATAATTATTATCCATTTCTTATCATCTTAATGTATTTGAGATTGACGCAGCTGAAAAAAAAACCCCAGAAAAGTTGCGTATAATTATGTGATAATTTTGATATCCCCCAAAATATTTCTTGTATAGGCTTAATTAGTGCAGTATCACTGGAAACGGATTTTTTTTTTTTTTTACTTATCGATAATGACCTATCTTCTTTGCTCTTAAAAGTTTTTTTAAGTTAGATATTTTAAATGCTTTTGATGTGGTATTTGTCAATTAAATAAAAGGAAAAAATTAAGCAAGTTTGAAATCTACAACATTCAATTTTGTACAAGTTTGATAAAACGTTCAAGGCTCTTTTTGCTAGTTTTTTTTTTCTCTCTTTCCTCTAGAGTCGACGAGAATGCGGAGCGGATCATGCCTTTGATTCTCTCAGCTAGTTTGATGTGTTCCTTTTTTTTTGGCTTGAACAAGAATTATAATAATATAAAGAGAGAACAATATGTCTTTCATATCAAATTATTTTAGCTGTTGTAATATTTCAATATTGAAAACAATGTTTCAGAAGTCATGTTTGCAGTTTGTATGGCAAGCCAAATGTCCCATAAATCGAAAAACTGTTCATTGACCGATAAATTAGGTTTTCCACCAGAAACTGTTTATCGAGAAAAAAAAAAAATCTTGGGTGAACTCTTGTTATCGAGTGAAAAACTACATTTACTTTATCATGTTTATAAAGCGAAGAACTAACTTTATCATGATAAACTTAATTTTTCACTTGATATACTATGTTTTTGGAGCGATAAACCGAGTTCATTGCCTGTATGTGACATTTGGCCTTCTATAATCGGGCCAATAAGTCTATTATGCTTTCTTCGCACTCCAACACGTCATTCTATTAATTCCCTCTTATGCTCTATACACATGGAGAGTTCCTTTCCAGACGGAGCTAAATCCATTTTTTTTTTTTTTTTTTTACGGCGAGAAACACCAAGATTTGTATTTCACATGCTTCAAAGTGTTTTCATGCAATGATTTTATGTCCCATATTGTTACCCCAAAATGGGATACAGAAAATGTGCCTCAGAAAATGTTCATGTCTATAGTGATTTTTGAAGAATTGAGATGCACTATCAATATTTTTCTTCTTTTTTTTTGCGGGGTAGGGGTAGATTTAGAACCTCTTATTGAAACAAAGTTTAAGCATGTTGATTTACAGCACAATTTGATGCTTTGTTTGTTTGGGTTTTTTTCTGTGATTTGATATTTCTGCCCATTCTCCTTTACCTATAGTGCTCTCCATCTATCCAAAGAATTTATATGAACGGAAATACAAAATTCCACAACAAATACTGGACAAGTAATATGTGGGTCATCTGAAAAGCTACACAGGCAAGAAAGCTAGCCAACTTAGCCTTACCATGGGTCAAAATGCACTCGAGAATACACATGGATTTGTAATTGGATCCTGCTGGATTTAGCACCTAATTGGAACAAAACAGAAATGGATTCAGCATCTTTTGGAAGAAAGTCGTTTTCATTTTCTCGATTTCTCCATTTCTCAGAAAAATTTCAGTACTTTGAAGAGGTTAATTTATGGTGTCATACTAGTGAATATATTTCTGTAAAAAGGTCCAATTTCATCAAAATGTATCTAGCGCCTTTTCAGGATCTCCTCTGTTCTTGTTAACACACACACACACACACACACACACAAACAAACAATCAAATATATATATATATATATATATGCGCTAAACTGAAGATCCAGCTTTTTTTTTATAGGGAGACATTGTGTAGCAGTGCCAGCAGTACAACATGCGATTGAATGGAATTTAATATACAAAGTAGTTGGTTGTGAGTCTCCTTAATAAAGTAATTATGAGCATAATGTATCCCTAAAAGTGGATACATCGTTTTATATATATATATATATACATATACCGTGTATAATTTATATATATGAGTTCACAAATTATCATATGTATACATGTATATATATATATACATATATATATATATATACATAATACGCACATTCTTTGACGAAAGAAGAAACACACAGACACGATAATCACCATTACTTTCTTACATAAGAATCATATATATTTCATACATATTTTCCGCCACCGTCTTATACAACAGTATCATCAGCAGTCGTTTTTAATCTTTTTAAAAAATCACATTTTACATTCTTAAACAATTTGTATACATAAACGAAAAAAAAATATGTGAAGTCAAACTGAGTGCATGGGGAAAAGGCATAATAAACTCTTATGTAATAGATAGATGTCTGAAATCTTAGTAAACGCAGTGATTACATTTTTGAAAATAGAAATGAATTCAAGAATATTTGTATGAAAAGCCATACTGAGTCAAATGCTTGTTTTTCTACTAAACACGTACATCACAGACACTAGTAACATTATTACAAAACAAGTCACGTAGGGGTCTTCAACAAACCCGCAGTGGCGTCTACACTGCTTTAAAAAAAAAAAAAATAGTATGGAGCTTTAAAGTTTTACGACGCGGACGTTCAGAGGGAAAAAAATAAAATCTGCGCATGCGCAATATCGCTTGTCAAAATCGATCTTGCCTGAGTTTTTCACATCGAGTTGCGGGCAATTTTTGCGTCCGCTTAATTCACGACGCAGAGAGCAAATTGACGCACTGATAAGTGGGGGACACAATTTCTACTTTGTATAGGCTGCGTCTTCACGTAATCTAAAGCTACTTTGCAACACGACGCAGGGAGAGAGGAGAACGGCCAACGCAATCGTCGTCTAAGCGTCCACGTCGCAAATCTAAAGCTCCCAATAAGGAAAGTACATGTATGACACCATTTTCTACGACTACGTAGGTAGAGAAAACTGATAAATCTCGGATGAATTTTACAACATATACTTCACAAACCCTGAAATCAGTTCGCAATTGATCTTCACTTAGTTGCCCCCCCCCCCCCCCGAACTTAAACAAATGCAAATAAGATACAAAAATATGCAAGTTACATTTCCAAATCTATTACGCGAAATTACAGATTACGTTGAAAATCATAGGGAAAGAAAATAAAGACAAAGTCCTTGAAAAATGTTACTTATCTGCCACAACAGATTTTACAGAGACCCACTATTCGTCTGTACGTGTATGCATGAGGGGCCATGCAGAGGCATTAGAGTGTTGGTTTTTTTCCACAAACTTATTGAAAATACAGTCAATCTCGCCTAAGTCGAAAATATGGCTACGTCGAAGTAAAATTCAACCCGGATGGACTTAAAGATGTGTTTACTCATTTGTGTATTTTGCAATTCGCGTAAGTCGAAGGCCTTTTTTCCCCGGTACCTTTGGAGTCGACTTGGGCGAGATTGACCTTAATAACATTGAATGAATAATCAAGGCCATATTCTGAACGGCTGAACGGAGAAGACAACTACAAACACAAATCACACATCACACGAAAACTTTTTAGGAAAATCTGAAGCGATAATCTCTTAAAAAACCTGGGTTGACATTTCATCAAAATAAATGTGTTTTTTATCTCCCTCTCTCTTATAAGTAGAGGTATTTATAGCATAAATCAGAGCTTTCTCTTTGTACTTTTGCGCTGTACTTTTTTGTCCCTTTGACCTACAAACTACAAACTACTTCCTATATAGGACTAATTTATAGCTAACTCATTCATTGTTAAAACGGCTTATTTATAATGAGCTGGAGGAAAACAACAATAACATAAAACTTCTCAATATCTCATGACGTTTTATCCAAAGCGTCATAGCATCTATCTCGTCACACTTATCTATCTCCTTAACTTATGCGAGGTTTACTGTACTACATATGCCCTTTACTACCGCACAGCTCTGTCAGACGAGGATTCGACAAAACCATGCACGACTAGAGCAAAAAGGACTCAGCGAATAACGACCTGCTTGCACACACAATAAGATATTTAAGTAGATAACTGCGTAATGTCTTTGGATTACATCTCTTCATTGGCAACGACGCTAACACAGTGAAGGCATTCCGCATCAAGGATGAAAAGTACTGGAACCTTTTACAATGAATTATGAAAAGAAACAAACATTCCGCTAGTCACGACATTACCCAATGAAAGGGCGGGAGTTCCGATTAACACTCGGAGCGGAGTTTTGCATCTTCGCACATTCAACAGTTTGCATAAAAGCAGTAATGCTTTCCTATTCCAACGTAACGCAAAACGCGCCAAAAAAAAAATTATAGGCCTAGCTTTCCTGGTATCGCTTTTTTAATCCTAAAATGACGTCATATCCATCTGCTTAAACCCTCTGGAAAGAATTTTGGGTAAGATGCAATATTGCGATAGCCGCATAATAGAATTTTATCATCCATAATTATTCACGGCCTAAGAAAATGGTAATGTTATGAGCTGTAAATTCTAGAATCTCTCCATTTACCCCTGTATATTCCTCTCGACTGTTCACACTGCTAATGTGTAGCCTCAAAGTTGACATAACCTCCACATGCATGGTAACAATATTTTTCTTTCAATTTTTGCCAAGCATCTCAACTTTTTTTTTTATAACCTTCATTTACAATACCGCATTCTTTAGCATTACACGATGTTAAAATACCATTTGGTTCTTCAACTGCCTATACAAAGCTTTATCAAAACACATTGGTGAAAGAAACTTTTTATCAAAACCGCTGAAAGACCAAAACCACCTTAATCGCTCAATTGCAACAATGGTTGCATGATTAAATTACAGGTTAATGGAAACTAAAAACAACTTAAAAATGACCTAGTCAAATTAAGTAACTCCTACAGAAATACAACGTTATAGTAGTCTCCATTGCCAATTCTTCTGTAAATAAGTGTGGTTTAGTTTGGGGGTTATTCCCTAAGATCTAGCGCTACCTCAGGGGTTCCAATCCAAGGCATTTGGTCACAATCATAACCAAATTGACGATTTCTATCAAACAAGTACTTTTCGTGTTTTGTTTTGTTTTTTTCGAAAACGAAAACAGGGGGTGGTATGCATCGCGACTCGCACAGCACAGGCAGGGTCTATTTGAATGAATTCTAAGCCAGAGCGCGAAATACATTCACAAAGTACATACTTATTACACCACCTGACATACAATGACATAAGCAGCTACACCGCCAACCCTAACACAATACAAACAGATCAGACATTTGAAAACAGAACAGTGTCATTTTCCTTGCAACAGACATACACAAATAAACCAACAAAATGCCTGCAAAACAACAAAAACAGACACAAACATCTATCCTCGTTACAAAGGAATTTTTGTTTTCCCTCTACTTTACACACACGGCATGAAATTGGAAAGACGTCACTTGTTGACGTCACTTGTTGACGTCACTTTTCGATCCAGTAGGGGAACATAATTCTAATCCTTCTACATTTTAAGTCAAAACTACACACAGGCAAATTAGAAAAAACAACATAAAAAGAAAATGACCTCGAACTTTTACTCTCTTTTTTTTCTTTGTAAACACACAAGCACATCTTACATTTACGCATTTGTCACTTACACCAGCAGCAGTTGCTGAGTTGATAATAATCTCTTTACAGACCTATAGGGAGTTTGATACTTCCACAACACAGACCAAGAATTGATAGATGTTTGAAATTAGCTTGACTCAGGGTTGAATTCATAATAAAGTACATAACATAATTCTTCAGGGCAAAACCTTGGGGATATAATATGGAGATTGTACTTCCATTACATTGTGAGTAGAAAAAGCAGGTCCGCCTGAAACTTAGATACATGAAGGACTAAAGGAAATCTTTTTCTCTATTTCGTGTACAATTCTAAGTATAAACAGCACGAAAGCGCTCTGTTGGGCAAAGTTTTCTGTAAATGTCAAAATCGTTTGCATTTCTTAGATGAAAATATGCGCCCAGAATGCTTACACTGACATAATTTATTTCATATAATCAAAGTCAAAGAATTCCATTTCTTTACTCTTAAATATTTTCCACTCTTGCTCCAAGCCCAAAATAGTCAGGTACAGAGTAGCAAGAAGTAAGAAACAAAGAGAATAGACTTGAACTTTCAAATGAATTACATCTTGGGATTTCTTACGATAAAAAGAAACAAAAAATGAATAAGTAATAAAAAAGGTAGGGCGCCCTCAGTGATGGCACCTAATTTCTGTTCATGCATGTAGTCATAGAAAACTCTTCCTGAATATAAACATTCACTGGAATATTTACATCATCCATTTACATTAGGAAACATACAGTCATATATATTCATTTCCCCCGATGTTTGTACATGAAAATACACAAAGAAATAAAAATCAGCAGTAAAAAAACAAACAAACAAACAAATAAACAAACCAAAAAGTTTACGACACATTATCTAAGAAAGAATTCATATTGAAACTTGGAGATCACCGGAAAATCCCCACAAGGAAATATGAGTGTGAATAAGAAAGGAACAACAAAACAAAACAAATATAGAAACTTTCATGCACTCTTCACGTTTGAAAGCAAAGTCATCACATAGAATTGAAGCTTCCTATGTCGGGGGGAAAAAAATGTATACATCGAACTTACTTTGATAGTCTTAGTACAGGGCGTTTAGAGACAATCACAATTTCTTTTTCTTTTTTTTTTTTTTGGTTACAAATCAGGACCATCATTATTTCCTGCATAAAGAATGACATTTAATACTTTGACCAGCCATCAGTAGGCTTAACGGCCTCGTGTTTCTCAACAAAAAATCAATATCTGTCATATAAAGAGCTTTTAGCTTTGAACTCTATAGCGCTTTTCTTGGGGACCGCATCGTGGCACGTCCACTGACCTCGTCTTGTATTGACATTTTTTAACTGATTAACCCTGTCCTTCCATTTTCCTACAAAGTGAATGGCACTTCGACATGGCAGTAGCAAGAGGCTTAACCCTATTCCTGACCAATCAGAATCAAACACCTTATGGGCATCGACAGTTTCAGCGATTTCATTGGCCTTTGTAGGCCTACATTATGGTTGAAATCCCTGCTTCCTCATTGGCCGATTGCCATAAAGAGTATTTCATGGGCTAAAGAAGTGCCAAAATTCAATTACACACTTGCACAGTTTACTTCTTCTTGAAAATTTGAGCAGTCATGCGTCACCGGTAAAAAAATTTCCAGGCAAATGTCGGCATTTGATGCATGTGTAATCAGTGTTATTGTACAAAATGACACAAAAATGGGGTTATAATATGCGCCCACTTTATAGCAAGAAGTAATAACCAGTTGCATTTTCGTGATTTCGTGGAGCTGCATGTACCCATTCATTAACAACACTCCGCAGAAAGTCCAAACAATCTGAAGCTCGGCTGCGCATCGTGGGTACAGACATGCCACAGCTCACTCGTGCATCGATGTATCTCTGAGCTTCATACTCAAGCACTTGCATTAAATGACTTGTTTTATATGGTGCACTCGTGGTTCAAACCAACCAAGTCTTATGACAAAACTTTCCCACTGCAAAATTAGTTATCTTCCAGGGCAAATGGAAGCACTACGTAGTGTGCATTAAGATTCAAACTTGTGGACAATGCAATAAAATGAGTATTTCTTCGGCCACTTTTAACACTTATCCTCAGGCATAGGAATTTAAAAATGACAAGCAAAAATGATTTGACTTGTGAAAGATCAGGAAGAAAAATCAAAAGGCCGTAAAATTACAAAACAAAAATCCTACTAGCGCTCTTTTACAAGGAAGGAAAGACTTCATTGATCATATTGTCCAAGCTGCTGGCATGCACGGAGTAGTGATGCTGAGGATTGGATGAAGCTTTTGATCTGCGCGTTGGCATGGCAACATCTTCATTGCAAGATTGGTCCTCTCTGACTTGAACAAACAACATGAGGCTTCATCCACACAGAGACAGCTGCTACGTAGATTAATTTCACCATAGTTCATGACTCCAAATTGGTGAGATATCATGTATGCTATGAAATGTAATAGTGTATTAACCCATAATTTGAATGCTTTTGCAAATCATTTTTCTTTTTCCCTTTTTTTTTTCTTAATCATGGCATTTAAAGATATGGGTGTATGAATTGCGAAAGTGAGGTTGCTCGCATTAATGTGGTATATATTCATGTCTTGATTCACTTTCACATTGCTGAATTATGGCTTGAAGTTTTGATTTAAATCATTGTTGCCCACCTCACTATCTAGTGATTCTGAATTCACTGTGATCTCAAAATGTTACTGCTTGATTGGAGGTGGGGGGGGGGGGGGGGAGCCTTTTGCAAAGGTAGCTTGCACACGAACACAGTGAGCAATAGACTCGCACACATAGCGCGCGACCGGTGACTTGCGAGATCCGATCGCTGCTTGCATGCAAGTTGACTGCTAGCTGTATGCGAGTCCATTGCAAGTTGCCTTTTCAAAAGGCTAGAGGGGAGGGAGGGGGTGAGGTTATAGTATTGATGATTCATGAAATATCTATTCCGGTTCAATCAGTTCCAATGACCTCAATTTTAATAAACTTTCATCGGTCCAATTTTGCATGCTGTTAACTTGCTGGACAAACCGGGTAGAACCCCGGCAGTCCCGATCCTCCAATGTTTGTCGCACGTGTTCCCACACCATCACTAACTCCGCGCATGCCCAGCTTCCTTGCACTATGATGCAACACAACCCAAAAAAAGAAAAAGAAGTAGTGACTGTACGTTTTTGATCTGCATTGCGATAGCTCATTTTCAAGTTAAAGGGGATAAACTCGTAACGCTGAAATGCTACACATTTTCTATAACTTCTCTGAAACTGCTCTATACTTCTTTATAATTCTCTTCAATTCATAGTAAATACATCCTTTTCTTTTTGTTTACTAGGTACTTCATTAAGCCTTAAAACCATACCAGGCTTTGTTTAACAACATTCAACAATTGCCCCTCGCTGGGATTTGCAACCCCATCTAGATTTGTTTTTTCAGAAACATGAAAGTATTGTTTCGTCGTTGAAGAAGTGTGAGAGCCAAAACTTTCCGTCAGACAAATTATTTCGGCTTTGCTACTACAGCATTTACAGATGTCACACAGTCATGATTCAAGTTCGCCATTTCTCTCTTTGGTAGACATGTGTGCAACGATATCGGTCTGGCAGAGAATCTAAAAAAGCAGCAGAACTTATTACGTCTAAATTTCAGTAGCAGGAGCGAACGTGCCCTCGTTTTGATAACGTTCCAAGTTGTGCCCGCCCTCAACGAGAAGAACAGTACAGGCTGCTTCTTTACTGCTCTCTTATAATCTCACTCTCCATAGCGGCAACATGCCCCATCCAATGTCCACATCACCGACTGATAATGAGCCAACTAGGAGTGTTGTAGGACAGTGTAGTTGATTAAGCCTCATCAGCACAAGCGTTCCAGTTACGTGTACCTTCAACCATTTTTTTTCTTCTTCTTGTTTGTAACGAGGAAGCGTGGATAAGGTTGCTGCCAGAAATAGAGGGTTCTCATCGTTGGGGGAGATACCCAACACCTACCTGCCAGGGAAATGCCCGCCTACGGGGCCAGCATCTCGGCATTTTCGATCATTTTGATTAAGATATGGGTGAGAAAGGCCAGCTTGGTGTGTAAGTCTTCCAAGGGCAAGGCAAAGATGGTTGGGCACCAACAGATGGCCAGGTTTTTCGCCTCCATTTTGTTCGTCTCACTGTACCCGGTCACCCTACGTTTGACAATGGAGTGATCCGCAAAATCAATGCAGGGAATGAGGGTGGGAGGGGGTGATAACGGAGAAAGTGGGTGCGAACTACTCTAAAATGGGGGTGATGACTTTGTGAGGGGTGATTTTTCTCTTGAATTTCCAGCTGTGGCCACTGTGTGAACCAGCGCCAACTCTACTAAGCCCTCTGAACCCTACAACCCGGTGGCGAGTGGAGTGAATGAATCCAAGTAAAAATCACATTTGGTAAGAAATGGCTCCAAACTATGATGTGGAAATGAAACGGCTGAAATGGAATCGAAAAAGGCGTGTAGCTGGATGGTGGCTGTGTAACCTTTCTCTACATTAAACACAGAGTGACAACACAATTGTCATTTCTCTATACACTTCAAACATGACTGAACACACACACACACTCACACACACACACACACACACACACACACGCCGACAAACAGTGACCCTACTGTCTCATGTAACACGGTCACTTTGCTCTACACGTTTAGTTATCTCTTGCCCCTGTGATTGACTGGGATAGGAGGTTTTTGATGATAAAGCTAATGGGGGAAAGCACGAAAATCGACGCATGACATCACTGGATTAGAAAGGGCTGGCGGGTATAAACACACATACATCATGAATGTTTTGCGGCTACAATGTTAGGGATTATTTTTTATGTTTCAAACTCTCCAAATTAGCATGGCAGGGCCCAGGGTTGTTTTTTTTTTTAAACAAACTTCTTCATACGTGTAGCAAATGGAGGGAAAAAAGCGTGAAAACACACTGAAAGTTAACTGAGCGTAAGGGATAATGAACATTTTGTAGGTGAAGGAACTGACATTAAAATACAATCTACCCTTTAAACAAAGCCTCATAATTCAGGTCCACAATAATCCCCACACCAGCGTGTCATATTCGAGACGACCAGTCGGCAAGGCAAGTGGCAAACGCACGAGTGCCGTGACGGCACTGCGTTAAGTGCGCGCACGCCTCACCATTCACCACAGTCAGAAACATGTTTCCACATGAAGAATGTTTCGGAATGAGGCGCAGCCTGGGATAGCAACCTGAGCCACAAGGCCCAGTCGGCGCCTTAAAAATGATCCCGTCGACTGTGTTATGAAAGGTAATAAAATTGTGAGCAATGTGAAAGGGTGTGCGAACTACACGTGGAGGTGACATGATGAGCTCATGAATACCCACACTGGGCTTTGTCAGGTCTTTCAATGTTGTTTTTCATCATCAGCAAGATACAACCCATTCAACACCAAAGTTGAACAAACAAATTAAATCATGTGTGGAAAAAAAAAATCATAGCAACAACATATTAAGGATATACTTTGATATATGACCCCTTCTTATTCTTGGCAGCACTCTACCGAAAAGTGATGCGGTTTACAAATGACAACGAACAGAAATGCAATCTAACTACACTACGGCTACATAGATTAGTTATAATATGGAATACATGTGTTAAAAAAGTCAGCATGAAACATTTTTATCATTGTTCCTTAACAAAACACCATAATCGTTTTTTTTTAACTCTCTATGTGGAACTGATATAAAGCATTCGTACCACTGACTACTACAATGTACGTTGTACCATTGCAGCTGTATGGATGGACGTACAGTACAGTACGTGCTCTGCTGGTACTTAAACACTTAACGTTCTAATGCTGCGCAATTAACAGTCGTCATGGGAAACTATACTTGCTGTACATACACTACAATAACCAGCCAATAAGTCAGCAAGAATTCCCCTGCAGGTAATAATAATGGTAACAATAGGTAGTCTGGCTTGAGTACTCCACTCCCTTCTATGACGGCGTGCGTCGAGCGAGCAGCCTGTCTCTCTGCTCATAGACATGCGGTGCACTTCACCTGCGCCCATCAAAGATAGCGAAAAGAATTCAGAGCAGAAGCAACTGAGATCCATCCCCCATCCCCCCCCCCCCCATAGTGGTGCAGGTGGGTGATGCGATGTCCATACGGTTGCTCTCGAGTGACCGGCAACAGAGGCAATAGGCATGATTCCTCACGAGGAAAATAATGAACAAACAAAAACGAAAAACTCCGAAAGCTGCGGCTCTCCCACCAGACATTAGGAGAGGGGAGATACGAGTTCGGCAGCTCGGTCACCTGACATGAATCACCTTTCATCTGTGAAACAATCCAACTCCCCCGCCCGCGGTGCCCACATGTAAAAGCTGCCAGTTAAGTACAATTGATTATAACATAGTAAAGATGTTGCAGAGTTAACGCCCTCGAGATATCGACGGTAGACACCAAAAAACACAGTCGTTCACAAGGTTACACCACTCAGCACATCTCGCCCTCGTACAATGTTCGGAGCAGCCGAGCTCCATCAACTCATCCTCTGCTAGAGTTTGGCGCCATAAAGTTCCCGTGCAAGGTACGAGTCTTAATAACGGCTTTTCATTCCCTGTGCGACTCAGGTGTGCCTTTATATAATGTGCGTGCATCTTTCGTGCCACTGCCGGAGGCTTGGGGGGCTGGGGAGATCGAGGGATGGGCGGTGATGGCCCAGAGGGGGGCGGATCTGCCCCCCTCACGTAAAGTTAAAGAGTTGCGGTGCGTTTTCTACGATTTGCTTGAAGACCACGGCCAGGAGTTGTTCGTTGGCGAGATCCTCGAAGGACGTGCTCTGTGGGTGTAACATGGATGGCCACCAGCAAATGGAAAGGTTTTCGGCCGTCATCAGGTTCACATCACAGTGATCTGTTATCCTATGGAGTACAATGGAACATTCCATGTTATGAGTGAGTCTGTGCGGTGACTCGGTGCTTCCATTACAGATAAAGGGGTGAGATAAATGTGTCCCCTTGATTTCAGAGTAAGATGCGAGTAACACGATAGAAAATTTTGTATGTGATATTTGTGACCCTTCACCATTTCACCCTGAAATAGTCACTGATACCAAACCTTAGAAATAGAAATAAAACACAAGGATTTGGCAAGAAAAAATACACCTGATGTAAAAAATATCTGATAGTTTATGCATGGCTCGACACTAACTTTTTTGTTTGGTGGCCCAAATTTCAAATTTTTGGTGGCCCGAGAGAAAAATTTGGTGTCCCGAAAAAAAACAATAAAAAACCTTTAAAGTCCTTTTTTTATTTAATGAGTAAAATATTTAAGTTTTATGATAGTAAGAATTAGAAGTCGGACATATCTACTCTAAACTTCAACAAACTTGCAACACTAACTCTCAGGCATTCATTCAGTCCTTTTCATCCATCCTTTAGACAAATTTAACTGCCAATTTCTGGCGCAAAAAGTTACGAATTTATTGATATACTTTTCAAAAAATTTTGGTGGCCCGAGGCGGGCCACGAAATTTGCCCTTTTTTTAAATTTGGTGGCCCGACTTTTATTTTTGGTGGCCCCGGGCCACCGGGCCACCGTTAGTGTCGAGCCCTGGTTTATGGCATGATATCTGTATTGTCTCCTCTCAAATGTGCGAAGTCTCTGAATGTCTGGTCCTCAAAAATTGATTTTTTTTCATGTCTGTGTGAATTGAAGGATAAAGCTGTAAATTGACCTACTGTGTGCAGATACAGTTAGTCTTTTGATTGATTTTTCAGATTAATCTAGTTTACCCAGTCGAACTAGCCTTTGTGAAACATATAATATGCAATGAAATCCAGCTGCCAATTTTGTGATAATGAAATGCTAACTTCTGCAGCAACACCTCCACTAGATCTTGATGGATTAAACATTCCACAGTATATAATTATTCTTTTTTTCTGTGACCTTGTTTGATATGTGTACATGTCAGTTTTGTGGAAAAAAAGAAAGACAAGAAGGAATCTGCAAAGCATGTACTTGTTCTTTCAACTATTACAGTACTGAAGAACAATTTTATCAAGACTTATCTATCAAAGGAGGTGGAAATCACTGGTAACTATGCCAAGGTCTTTCTTCTTCTTCTTCTCTTCCCCCCCCCCCTTTTTTTTTTTGTCAACAGAGTTGATGTAACCTTGCACAAATCTTTTAACTTGACACATCACTCTGTGCTCATTTAATTCATCAATTCAAATATAAACTTAGAACATGAGAGGCTATGGGTTCTAAAATCTAACAGCCAAAAAACTTTCCCCAAAACAAATGACTGATAAATATATATCATATACATGTATATATATTTTTTGTATGGTATTTTTTTTAATTGTAATAATTTCGATGTCAATGACATATGAATATAGAAATGATGATAATTGGTTATTATGATGATGTCAGCGTGAGAATGTTATATAATGATCAGGGGGGTGTTTCATCAACGTTTGTCAGCGCTGACAATTTCAGCTAAATTCTTGGCTTTGATTGGATGAGATGCTCTGGTCACTGACTGTTACTATGGTGATTGTAAGCGCTGACAACTTTTTAGCGCTGACAAACGTTGATGAAACACCCCCCAGAAGATGTCGTAGTCTAATCGAATGCATCTTTTTTCTGTTTTTTTTTTCTTTGTGCCTGAGAGACCTATCACTGGATATAGACCAGATGGTGAGAGAAAAATGAGGGATACAGGAAATACGGAAATTTGCTCGGATATTGTGACAACGTTGCTGCAATTTTCAACAGGATTATATAAAATCAATATGGATGAGTGTCTTACTTTTGTAGGGCGAAAAAAGTAAATAAATTATAATAACCTTTCTGTGATTACAAAAAAAAAAGAAGAAAGATATCATCAGAAATTGAGCTTTTAGCTAAACTTCTTTTCTGCATCCATTCAATCATAGTGTCGATCTGAATTATATCATCACCTGATCTATTGGTCAATAATTTCGAGGGATAGCAAAGGCAAAGCTGTATGGATATTGACTCATGGGGGCAGTACAGCAATTTTGGTGGCTTTACAACTTCCATCTCTAAGTCTCAGGTTACAAAGTATTCTCTTTTGTGAGAAACGAGTAAGGCCACTGAACCATCAAAAACAAATCAACTGAACTGTGAACACACACCGATGAAATAAATCAATAATAAGTCGATAAAAAGGAGATAAAAACACTGTTGACTAATAGAGCCAAATTCTTTTCAAGCAGCCTATTATAAATTATTTCATCATAGGTCACTTTCTAGCTGGGGAAATACAGCGAATGTGGCGCAATCAAGAATTACTACTTTGGTCAACGTCATTACGACAGCCAATCACAATAATCACAAGAAAAAGATTTTTCGAGTGCATATGGATGTAAACATTAGAATCTATTTGCAATCCCTCGAATGATATCATATACTGGTATATACATATATGTACTCCTCGTGGTATACAATGGTATATTGCAATATCTGATTATGTAATAGCATGGTTAATTGACGGTACAATTGTATAATCCTAGAAACAACAAACAACAAGAGACCCGCGGGTCTAGCGCTCACCTGAGTATCGCAAGTTCACCTTTCACGCAGTCACTAATCTAAATTATTTACAGCTCCACCAAAATTTGACCAGGCATTCTCAAGTAGAAGATGAAAATGTACAATAAAGGCCCAATTTTTTTAAGATTCCTTAATTTGGGGGGATTGGGGCCCCCTGGGGCCCTCTGGGTGGGGCATGGTGCCCATTTTGATAAATTGAGATCCTGACCCCCTAGGGATGCTACGTGCCAAGTTTGACAAAAATCCATCATGAGGTTTTCAGGAAGAAGATGAAAATGTACAATTCAGGCCCCCATTTGGACCCTTCCAACCACCCCCCCCCCCCCCCCACCCAAGAGGGGCACCCCTGGATCTCCTATGAACAAACTTGAAACTACAGTCATTAATGTACTCACTCATAGTATTATCTCAGCTCTATAACTTCTGATTCTAGAGAAGATTTATAAAGATTCCTTCATTTGGGGGGTTTGGGACCCCTGGGGGCCCCCTGGGTGGGGCATGGTGCCCATTTTAACAAATTGAGATCCTAACCCCCTAGGGATGCTACCTGCCAAGTTTGGTGAAAATGGGTCATGGGGTTCTCAAGACGACGATAAAAATGTACAATTTAGGCCCCATTAGGACCCCTCCTCACCCCCTCCCCTGGGTCCCAAGGGGGGCACCCCTGATTCTGCCATGAACAAACTTGAAACTACAGTCATCAATGTACTAACTCATAGTATTAACTAAGCACTATCACTTCTGGTTCTAGAGAAGAAGATTTTTGCAGAATCCTTAATTTTGGGGGGCTTGGGCCCCCCGAGGGCCCCCTGGGTGGGGCATGGTGCCCATTTTAACAAATTGAGTTCCTAACCCCCTAGGGATGCTACCTGCCAAGTTTGGTGAAAATGGGTCATGGGGTTCTCAAGAAGAAGATGAAAATGTACAATTTAGGCCCCATTAGAACCCTTCCCCACCCCCCTCCCCTGGGTCCCAAGGGGGGCACCCCTGATTCTGCCATGAACAAACTTGAAACTACAGTCATCAATGTACTAACTCATAGTATTAACTTAGCTCTATCACTTCTGGTTCTAGAGAAGAAGATTTTTACAGATTCCTTAATTTTGGGGGGTTTGGGCCCCCCTGGGGGCCCCCTGGGCGGGGCATGGTGCCCATTTTAACAAATTGAGTTCCTAACCCCCTAGGGATGCTACCTGCCAAGTTTGATGAAAATCGGTCTTGGGGTTTTCAAGAAGAAGATGAAAATGTAAAAAGTTTACGCACGACGCACGACGGACGACGCACGACGGACGACGGACGACGGACGACGGACGACGGACGACGCACGACGCACGACGGACGCCGGACGAAGGGCGATCGCAATAGCTCACTTGAGCCTTTGGCTCAGGTGAGCTAAAAATGAAAACAAGGGTTGGATATTTTGAATTTGAAATTTCAACTGGATAGTTTGCAACAACAACAAAAAAAGAAAAAAAATATACACCAGAAGACTAGCAATCAGGTATAGATTTCATTGATTTTGCTTTGTCTTCCTGCTATTAAAAGGAATAAATGATGTAAGCTTTTCTCCTTACAACCCATTTTGTTTTTGTTGTTTATTGACAACCTTTAATGTTTGAATATATGTTCAAGTATTGAATAAGACGGTCTGCTCATCACACCACTTTGAAGTCTTCCTAAATCTTTCCCGCTGTAGGACACACCCTTACAATACCCACTTGCCGCGCCTGTTTATTTCATTTATAGACCGATGTAAGAGTTGACAAGGTTTTGACAAATATAAAACATACACTGAAACCCCTGTGGCTATATACAATGTCATCATTAGTCAAACCAAGAAGTGTTTACAGATCTGAAAAGTGCAAGTCACCGCTGTTGTGTTAGAATTTGAAGGTTTGTTGGTAAGAAGTTCACGGGCACAGCATGCATTGCATAGTCAGCTTGAAACAGGAACAGGAAGATATAAGTTTTACAAAGAAACAAGGAGAAAGACGACTCTCAAGATGCACAAAGACACTCAACAAAAGGATGCACAAAACTTTCAAAGAACCTTTTAACATTAAGGCCAAATAAAACCTGCATATTTGTGATTTATTATGAATCATCTGGCTCCTAAATACCACAGAAGTGAAGATTTAAATTTCAGCGTGCCTAAAATTCACACATTACTAGTATTCTAATAGCTGTCAAAACCATGCAGCTATAGAAGGGAGCTGAACTGAATTCAACATTCACATTGCTACTACTTTAATGGCAAAGTTAACTTACATTGAACAGCAATAAAACATTTACCATTATATAAAACTAATAATCCACCTTTTATCTCCCTCCCCCTCCCCTACCATCACATGCCTCTCTACTGTGTTTACATCCATGTAATATTTTGCCCTCAGTGTAAAAAAAAAAAAAAAAAAAAAAAGCTTTGTGACTGCCACATGGATTCCTATCAAAATTTTTTACAGTGTAAGGCACATTAAAGTATAGCATCTAAAGAGGATTTTGGCGTGTACAGCCATCTACGTGTGGTTGCCAAAAAACAACAACAAATACAGATAAACACTCTTCGAAACAAAAGAATGATTTGATGCAGATTATGCATTCTATACCAGAAGGCTTACTAAATTGCACATTCAAGTTCTTTTTCAAACTACTCTGGAGCATGAAAGAACCAATGGATTTGATAAAGGGGTTCATTTAGCCATTTTTAGTCATAATATACTTCTCTTCTATTTTTATCTGTGCAATGAGGAAAACATTTGACTCTCCAATCTCTCAGCTCTTGTCTGTGCATTATTCATTTTTTTATTTTTTTAGTAATGGGTAGAATTTTTAGTAATGGGTAATATGTTCTTAGTAATGGGTAGAATTTTCTTAGTAATGGTTTGAATTTTCTTAGTAATGGGTACAATTTTCTCAGTAATGGGTAATATGCTCTTAGTAATTGGTAGAATTTTCTCTGTAATGGGTAGAATTTTCTCTGTAATGGGTAGAATTTTCTTAGTAATGAGTAGAATTTTCTCTGTAATGGGTAGAATTTTTTTAGTAATGGGTAGAATTTTCTTAGTAATGGGTAAAATTTTCTTAGTAATGGGTAGAATTTCTGAAGTGGAAGTGTTTATTCTTTCCTAGAAACTGTCCAACAAATTGATTTCATATGACAGAACACTAAAGGACTTTCAACAATCACACACTGACATCAGGGAGAGGGTAGAAAGATTTAAGGGAATTGCTCGTGTGCTTCAGGCATCTTACTGGACAAACTAATTGCAGAATAACGGAGGCTTTCACATTCCTCGGGGAGGATGTGAAAAGAGGTTTTTAAAGAGAGACTTAGCAACTCTGGGGCCCATTTCATACAGAGTTATGATTGATATTACCAAGGAGGTTCAAGAGAATGGAGTCACAACTGTCTTTATTTCCTTTACTAGATGTTCGATGCCGCCGCTCAAAAATATTTGAAGCATGTGCCAAACGGGATCTCCCACGCAGATAGGAAAACAATTGACTCGTGTCTCATTGCATAATCACCAGTCACTTTCTAAGGAAGATACGTCTTTGTGATGGTAATTACTTTTCGCTATCCCTTCTTATAAAAGGTAGGTGGCACAGACATGAGGATGTGCGAATAGAAATTGCGCAAAAATGCTGAAATTAAGATTAAAATTACTCGATTGGGCATACCCGGGCACTAATCTGATATATCTATCAATAAACAAATAAATAAATAAATAAATAAATAAAGAATTATATTTGAAGATTATTCCACGTTAGTTTTATTTGTTGGAATTAAGCGGAAAGGTGATAAAAACGGCTTTCCAGGATGGTACAGTTTTAAACATTTTCACATGATACAGCTCTGATTTACACTTATGCACAAATTTCTGCACAGGATTGCTTTTGTTTTACATGCCTATCGTTAAGTGAAATTTCATTTCATTTAAAATAAATAAGCAAAATATGGCCAATATTATGAACTTAACGTTCAAAATGAATCTTCAGATTGCTCAGCGAGAAGCAGCTTCGAACATCGAACATCAAAGGCACAAATGCACCTGTGAAATTCTTTTGTACATCAATTAAATCTGACAACTGTTTGAATAATTACAGCCAGTTGGAACTCCAACTCTTAAACCTCCTTGATATTACAAAGCTCAATTTATTGTGCGTAACTCGGTGAAGCCAGCGTAAGATCAATCCAAATCGTAAGTCTGTTTCACAAAGATACGATTTAAAGCACAGCTTTAGTAGCAGATCCAGCATAACTTTTTTGAAACACAATGAATCTTTAAGAAATGAAGAGTTTGTTCGCAAAAACCGATAGTCCATATTTGCCAAATGGAGATATTTGCGATTAAAGGTCAAGAAAAATAAAGAGAATAATAAGAAAATTTTTGCTTCTGATGACCATAACTTCAAAGATGTACCTTTATATGTAGTGACCAATATATCATTTTAAAGGTATTGTACTTAATGACAGAGACCGTACTTCAAAATCTTCAAAAATGGACTTATCGGTTTTTGCGAACAAACTCTTCAAATGGGCCCCTGGCGTTATACAGGCCCTGCAGTCACTACCCACAGTGAACCGGATCTGCTCACCAGTCCAAACTGACTGCAGGCTCTATTTATTTTGTTTTTCTTGTTTTCATTTATGGCAGGATTGCTCACAAACAAGCAGGCTTGACACTGACAGCTGAAACAGAAAAGATTAAGGTGAGGGCGCTCTACTAGGCTGCACGAAGGTGTAGGAATGCTGACATCCAATCCTTTTAACTCTACAAATGCCATGCGTACCACTTTACTCAATCTACAGCATGCCAAAGGTTGCTGTATTCATTCTCACATGCACATGCACTAAAAGTGGACATTTTTCCCCCATTGCTCTTGATTAATTAATTTAACATGCCACTTAAATAAATTCAACATGCCACTTATTGTTCTTTGCAGACTGCTGACACGTCCTTGTAGACGGTACAAACTCACACAAGAAAAAGCATTAAAAAACCATCTAAAAAATTTTATATTCCTTGCTGGTACAGTTGGTGTACGTACAGTATGTTATTGTTTGATAGTCCCTGAATCTCTGTACCATGTTCTACGTTAATGGCAGTTGCATCTTACTACAGACTTGAGGTGCCAATATTCAAACATCAAAATCAGTAAAATGCTCCAAAGAACAATACCCATTTGCCTCTTACAATACATACATCTCAGTGGGCAAAACTGATTCCCAAATGAGGGCGCCATTTAATACTCTCTTGCCAGCGTATCTGATTGTAGTCAGTCATTGACCCATCCAGTCACAGGACCGAGATTCTATGGTTTAATGCTCTATCTTTGTACCATAATTATTACAAATATTCATGGTTAGTACTGGAATCAAATTTGGTAGGATTCTATGTCAAAGACTTACAAGGACAATGTGTCTACCCCTGTATGGATTTTCTGCGCTAATTGGGGCTCAAAGAACTCAAAGGATTATAGCTTCTTTTCACCTGAATCCTACTTTGGTTGCATACCATCATTTACGTTGGTTACAGAATTATCAGAGGCTGTTTACTCGCTAAATCAACTGAAATCCTTAAACTGGCAACATTTTTTGTACGATGAAGTCTGCGTTTCTGTCTCGTTGTGCCAAATTCTGATTATCTCTCCTCTGATTCCGTGCAGAGTTTATCAATTTAATGGGTCCGTCTAATTTTTTCTGCAAAAATTCAGAGTTGCCATTTTAATGATGAAAGGGTGATAAATTTTGCAGCAAAATTTGTCATCGACATTAGACATATTTACTGACTGAGGGCACAGTACTATTATAAGCCAATCATGATACAGTCTGTGATACTGATATTGTAGTAAGTTGACATGGCAGCACGGCAAAATCAAGGTCTTGTTTCTGAGCAAAATCTTCGAGAAAATTCTGGGCCCCATTTCATAAAAAAGTTGATATTATAGCAACTCTTGCTGGAATGGCAATTGTTATCATAATGGTAACAACAACAATTCAGCTTCCTGATTCACTATGGCAAGTTGTCAGTCCAGCAAGAGTTGCTATCCTCACATCTTTTATGAGATGGGATACACAATTTGCTCAAGCAGTGCCAGCTATTTTCACATTTCTGTGGCATAAAGCAAAGCTTAGGGTTCTCTACCTGGTGCACAACAGAGAATTATTGCAGGAACAAAAAAGCTACCCGATACCATCATTTTTTAAATTTCTATTTCAGTATCTAAAAGGTGAAACCGCTCCCCTCGTCCAAATTCAGTTTAACCAACTGTTCATCGGAACCAAGGATGCTCTGTAATGAAGCTCTGAGAATTACAATTCTTCGAAAAGCAGTGACTTGATAAACAGAGCACGGTTGAATATAATGCACCAAGGCCTAAAGAGAATAATGTCTCCTCCAGCCCTCTGACAACAAACTGTTACTGGCAATTCCAGTTCACTTTTTTGAAAGAATCAGCCATTTAAAGTTCAATTTTCTATGCTTTTTTTTTTACCTCCGCTAAAGGAGGAGGTTATGTTTGTTGTCGTTTTCCCATTCGTCAAGCATTTCATATACATGTATCAATGAATATGCGGCCTCAATTTCAGGGACATCAATCATGCCCATTGATAACCAGGCTGTAATGCCTTGTCCAATGTAAGACAGATGACGCTATCAAGTACAGTGTCTAGTCCCAAACATAGCATTCTATGTATGGTTGACCCTTCCACGTACACTGTAACTGTATTCCGTGAAAACGACCCTGTCCTAGAGAAAAATAAAGGTGTCCCTTGCACACACAAACACCAGTATGTACACTCACTCACACAAACACAGACATAAACACACTCACACAGACAGGCAGAAAGGACACAATGTGTACAAGACGAGACAAACCACAATGACAGTAAGTGTACAGTGGTAACACTAACACTAACACACAAACGAGAAGGTGCAATTTTAGTTTTTAGTATACCGCAAGTGACATGCGTTAGTCAGGCAAGGGCGAATATTCATAATATGGGCAGGAAAGTGCACTGATCTGGTGTATGCATACAACACTGATGGTGAGCTTGGGTTGATGGATTTGGTGTTAACACAACAACATTCTGTAATATGGATAAGTCAACATTAATGGTGTAGCAGTTACAATGAAATGTGTGGTGACATTTAGTCTAGTGTTAGTGTAAGTGGGCTGCAACTTCTTTTTTTTTCCATACATGTAGGGTGATGAACAACAGTTAGACCTAAATGCACATTATTTGGATAATGCGCATTCTTAAACTTTTCATGAGTGAATTTTTTTTTTTTCTTTAAAGGCGCTGTCACACTGGAACGAGTGCCAAGCGAATGCCCGACAAGTTTAAAGACGAGTTTGCATCCCTTGCTAAAACTGGAATAGTTTGTCACATGTTTGCCATTCTTTGTATTCATTATCTAGTCATACAAATTCACAGAGATACAATAGAGATTTGGGATATAGTTCAAATCGAAAATCAGCTCCAGCGTATCTCTGTGAATCCCTGCGAATAGGTAATGAATACAAAGAACATCAAACTTGTTACAAACTATTCTAGGAGTAGCAAAGAATGCCAAAGTATCTTCAAGTTTTCAAATTTGTTTGGTATTCGTTGGGCTTTCGCTCAAGTGTGACGAGGCTTTAACATAAAAGTACACAAGTCATAGCCATTTACAAGAGAGAGTTTCGACATTTGAATTTCTTGATCTCGTGTGCAGCTCTGCATATTCTTACAAAATTGTACAAAAAAAAGCAAGTATAATGTCTAAATCAAATCAAAATGATTAGTAATTGTTTACTATTTTTTTTTTCAATTTTGTCATATCATGCAGAACTAAAGAATTAGCATGCATTCCATGAGGAAATCCCCATGTTTATGTTATGCTGGAGAATTAATTAGGAATCTCAAGAAGTTATCAAGATACGATATGATCTCAAAAGAATACAAAGACAAGCACGGGCAATATGTGTGTATATTTGTACCTGTATATAGTTGTTTGTGTATTTACAAATAATGGATACTGGAATACAATGTTAATACACATTGTAGACTTCAATTTTCCTTTACGTGCACATAATGGAATGCCTGGTACAGTATGGCTGCCAACATTCACCCATCAAAATCGGGAAGATCTCAAATAGAAATAAGGGAGGTACTCCTGTCTAGGGTGCACTCCAATGGGCAAAAATCAAAAGACCCAGGGGGTTAAAGCACTCGCACAAGTATCGCAAGTTTACCTTCTACAAATTCTTGCAGACCAATTTGGTACCCCATGCGGTAATGTGGTAATGCTAATTTTAATGCTAATCTGCAAATCAATTTTGTTGTGAAGTGCTGTGAAACCAGTCGTTGACTGTTTAAGGGCGCTATATACTAGTAAGTGATCCGATTGTTTTGTATTGCATGTATGCCCATTTGAACAAAGTGAGATCCCTGTATCCCGCCTTGGGGATGCTACCTGCCAAGTTTGGTGGAAAAATCGGTTGTGGGGGTTTTGAAGGAGAAGATGGAATATTGAACAAGTTTACGTACGACGCACAACGGTCACCAAACAAAGAATGATGGCACTGGCTCACTAACTGGCGATGTGTTTGAGTAATGTCTGCTAGGGATGTGAGCCACTGCAATCCTTCTCGGCAAAATATCCTAAATCAGCTATACACAGCACATATCTCAATATATTTTTTGGTTCTTTCTTTTTCTTTTCAATATTTTCCCTTATCAAGACATGAAGATAAAATGGGGTTTTAATAATAATTTTCCCACAGAATCAGGGAGAGTTTGGCAGCTCTGTCTAGTACCAAGCTGGTGATGTGTTTGATTGATGTTTGTTTCGGGGAAGTGCGCCCTCTCGTGTCCGGTCCCCGCCCCACTTACCTCCTCATGTGTTTCATCATGTAAGTGAGGACCGTTCGTCTGACGCTGCCGAGCCCTGACAGGTACTCCGGTAATCTCTCCACGAAGGCCTCCTCACAGTTAAGCTCTGCCGAGAGGTCAGGTGGGAAACACGCATTCAATTTCACAGCAAATTCAACTAGAATTCAATTTTTCTATGACACCAATGAAAACAGTAAAAAATTTCCATGGTTCAATGCTGTATCTGTTGATCATAATTTATATCATTAAGTTGGTACTGTTACATAAATATACAGTAGTAAACATTTTCCTTCATCTGCTTATTGTCTATAAATAATTGCTCAGGTTGAAAGAGTAACAGCCTCCTAATTGCTACATTTATAATGAATTCTTCAATTGATAACACATCTTAGAGGTTTAAAATCCTCGTTTCGCTCACAAATTGGCAAGTTTCTGAAAAACATTTTTTTTTTTTTAATTCTTTTCTTTTATGTTCCAGTACAGTTTGCACAGTGACATTCAGATAATGCAGACAATGATAATGATAATAATGAAGATGATGCAGATGATGATTATGATGATGATTATGATAACAAAGATGATGTAGATGATAATAATGAAGACAATGATGATATGATGATACAGATAACAAAGACAATGATGTACATGAAGACAATGCTAATGAAGACGATGATGAAGATGACGATGATGATGATGATGACATAGGCAATGTTAATGAAGATGATGATGATGATGTAGACAATGTTAATGAAGATGATGATGAAGATGACGATGATGATGGTGATGATGATGACGATGTTGATGACGAAGATGATGATGATGTTGATGATGATGACATAGGCAATGTTAATGAAGATGATGATGATGATGTAGACAATGTTAATGAAGATGATGATGAAGATGACGATGATGATGGTGATGATGATGACGATGTTGATGATGAAGATGATGATGATGTTGATGATGATGACATAGGCAATGTTAATGAAGATGATGATGATGATGTAGACAATGTTAATGAAGATGATGATGAAGATGACGATGATGATGGTGATGATGATGACGATGTTGATGATGAAGATGATGATGTTGATGATGATGACATAGGCAATGTTAATGAAGATGATGATGATGATGTAGACAATGTTAATGAAGATGATGACAAAGATGATGATGGGTGTGTCACCGTACCTCTGTAGTCTTGTATCATCCGGTCCTGGGTGCTGTAGGGGATGATGGGCTCCGGTAGACTCTTGAAGAACTGCTTGAGGGCGGCCGCGATGGTGTTGGCACTCAGGTTTTCCATGGCGGACAGCGAGGCGTTCTCGTTCTCATCAAACATCTTGATGATAAGGTCAATGTCGGCTGCCTTGCCTGATACCCTGTATATACCCTCCTGGGCTATACCTACATGGTTGCAAATAGGGAATTGCAAATGAAAAAAAAAGAGAAATATGAACATCGCTATGGCGACTGGTATGTATGCCTCCACCATAATGCATGGTTCTCCCAATAGGTCTGTAGTACGTCTTGACAATATGTGATGACAGTTTCACATAATTGGTAAAAAATTTAAACAAAAATTTAAAGGACGTACAGACAACCCTAAAACATAATGCCTCCGGCAACACTTCAAGGCAGAGATATAAAAAGAATGGCAACCCATTAGTTACAGTGTACATTACTTTGAGAGTACAATTGTACAAATTCATCTTAAGGATTTTACAACACAAAGCAAATCCAGAACTGCAGAAAATACATCAATGAATATAAAATAAAATGAAAGGAAAAAGAAATTGAAACATGATAGTAATAAACAAAAGCAGAATCTATACAATGTAAACACTTCCCTGTATTATTAATAAAAAGGGTTTGTTGTTGTATGAAATAAATGTATCTCATATCAAACTGAATTCTCCAATATGTAACACATTAAATCAAAATATTGAAAAGATACTGAACATTTGGGGCATCACTTGTCAGGTTCCCTAAAACTCTTTCATTTCATTAACCTCTTTACATGTACGAGAAACCAGCAAATGGACAAACTGAGCAAGCAAATGGACAGAGGCATGCAGACACACAGACAAACAGACAGACAAACATTCAGATAGACAGACAAACATGCTGACACACAAACAGATAGAAATGGATACAGTCAGACAGACAAGCAGAAAGACAAACAGACATACAATGTACAGACAGGGAAACACACAGACATTAATTTACACAGAAAGACAGACAGACAAACGGCAAGAGAGATAGACATGGAACCAGGCAGACAGACAAGCAGACAAACACACAAACAGACTTGTACACAGACAGACAGACATGCAGACAGACAAAGAGACAGAGAGACAGACACATGTGCAGACAGACATATGCAGATAGACTGTACATGTAGACTACAAAAAGTATACAGACAAACGCCAGACACGCAGATACAGTGTAGACATGTAGACAGACAAAGACATGGAGACAGACAGATAGACAGACAGACAGATAGACAGACTCTTGTTTGTAGGCGCTCACCCTCCTCCTCCAACCTCAGCACACACTGCTCGATGAACGGCGGGATTCCATTCTCGTTCAGGATGAGCTGTTCTAGCTGCTTGGCGGGTTTCTTGGGCGGTGCCATAGGACCCTTCTTCTTGTGCTTCTGCTGCTTTGCGGAGGCAGACACACGAGAGAATTCATCGGAACAACATCAACACTTCCACATGCTGTATACTGTATACACCATTCGACATATTTCGCGAGTCAAAACTTTTGCGAATCGGGAATTCCTAACAATTTCATGAGTGGTTAAATTCGCGATTGTGTGGTCCTGTACTGAACTGAGAAATGTACACGCGTATGTCACATCCACATCGGAATCAGAGTCAATATTTTCGCGTGTCTTTAATTTCGTGAATAGCACCTGACTCGCAAAATTCGCGAAAGTAAAAACCTCGCAAAATATTCGGTGTATACAGTACACTTTTATGTGTATAGTAGTCAATGGTGATGCGTTCTTCTTTTAAAGCATGTGGCCACTATTCTTTGCGAATACACGAACATGAATAGTAAAACAGTTCATGTATGAAATCTTTGTGTATAACTCTACGTTAATTGGTGTTGAAATGTAATTGCATAAGATAAGGCCTCATCCCCGTCAAGTTCTGCTAATAATGACGGTCCCATGTATTGTTTTCTCTCTTGTTCATATAGGAATACAGTTTCATAATAATATTGCTATTCAAATGACTGCCTTGAATTATGGGAAAAAAAAAGACCAGTTACTGACATATCACCCTTATCTAGAAGCAACACAACTCAGCTCAGACACAATGCACAATAGAGCGAAGAGGAGCAAGAGATTGGATTGCCCTACAAGAAGGAATCTAGTCACAGAACTTTTCCTTTAAACCCGTCTGGCACCATCGCTGGCAGGATTCTTACCTTGGCCACCTTCTTCTTGTCCTTCTTAATCTTGCCTGTTTTCTCAATCGTGCCCTGGGGGGGGGGGGGAGGGGGTGTGAGAGGGGAGATCAATGACAAATAAAAAAAGGATGATAATTGGAAAAAAAAATTGTGGCTGGTTCAAATGATTTACAGAGCAAAACCAAATCATCTCATTACATGGTGTAACTTATTCAATCAAGATAATAATCTTATAACATTCTGCTACTACTTCTACTACTACTCCACTGCTGCCACTACTACAACCATAATTACTAGGACTGCTGCTTTAACTATTTCTGCTACCATTACTACAATTACTACTAATACCACTACTACTTGCTACTACTAACTACTAACTACATGCTACAACTACTACTACTACTACTATCACCACTTCTACCACAACTTCTACTTCTACCACTGATACAAATTACTACTAATGATAGCAACAGTCTCTTTTACCTAGGGTAGCCTCTTCAGTGTTGCCACTGCTCTACCAGAGGGCCCTGCTATTATTATTTTCACCCTAGCATTGCCAGGTACCCATTTATACATCGCGGTCCAGAGGGACATTATGGTGAATAAAACCACCTCATTTTAAGGGCATCAGCATGCCTACATGTACTGTTGGCACCTGGCCGGGTTTGAACTCAGGACCTGCAATTGAGCCTTATCCAGCTGCCCCAGTACCTCTATGGATGGAGATAATTGTGTCCACAAAAAAGACTGGCCAAACGTGTGTGCTTGGTGACATACATGTACATACATAGTGTATAGGTAGCCTAGATGTAATTGTATATTCATCGTGATGATGTCGATGACGGAGCAGCAACCTCCTTTGGTGCTCACTGTGCAGTGCTACAGTTTACTTTAATAGCATGTAGAGTGTAGTACAAACATTTTGACAAATTTCATTGTAGAAAACATATAACTTCATACCCTCACGTCTTCGTGGCCTTACATATTCTATTCTAACTTCTGTCTATTAATTAGTAAATATTTAATATCAATTCTAACATTAATCTTTATGCTGCAAAATCACACATTCTTTCAGAGAACTGTATGGAGTATTACTACGTACGCTAAAAGTCGCCAAGGCTTGGCATTTTTACATGTCAAAAAGAGATTCAGTTTCATTCTTATCTTACCGATTCTTGGTCTATACTTGAGCTGTCCAGTGAGTCTGTGATAAGATGAAAGAAAGAAACAAAATTGAAATCAACATTAAGATTAAAACCAGGATTATGCAGAAAGAGAGCCAATGCCTATCTGTAGAAACTACTGAAAATCACAAACATTCAAAGTGCGAGGGAGCCCACAGCCTTTCTTTGGAATAGAATATTTGCAAGTGGCCAACTACATACAAGTCATATTACGAATATCATATGTACCATCAATGAATGGATTTATTAAACATTTGTATTCATTTCACTTTCCCGCATCTTGGCTCCTCATATGGAATTTTTATGTGCATGAAAATAAACAAACAGAATTGTTAAAAGCTTCATTTCATGAATGTGTCTGCAACCAAAAATATCATAAGATTACATTTCTGGTCATTGATCTCGGAAATCTACAAGTGGTACTGTCATATGAGTCTTAAATACCGGTACTGGTTGAATTACAACACAACAATTCAACTTGATGCACAGGCTTCAAGGGAGTTCTTATTGTAGCTTCATTGTCAAAAAGGGACATTTTTTTCCCTTTTTTTTTGAGGGGGGGGGGGGAGATTTGTGTGTAGGTCGCAGTGAGATTCTAGAGGTACACAACAACCCATCACACCTTACGATTTGTGTACACAGGACCGTCAACATTTACCCTTCAAAGTCCGAGAGATTTGACAGAGCAATGCAAGGAGAGACTTTTTTATTACAAGCAGACAGATGCCTGCACAAATGCTAACAGCGTCGAACCATGGTGCGAAAAAAAAAAATCAATTACATGATTTAAAAATTGTCTGCCACCTCTGACCTCTAAACCCCCGATACTGACTTCTAACAGCAGCTGGTTCTTGGGACTGCTTCCTGGTTCTCAGTTATGAGATTCTATCAAGAAATATTAATGAATCCTCCGCAAGGGACCACGTGCATGACAAAACATGCACGGTCATCTGGACAGACAACAAAAAACCTCCTGTCCACTTTCAGAGACTTTAACCCCAAGCACCTTCTGATCTGGAGATTCTTCCCGCCTGAAACCCCTAGCAAATGGGAGACTCCAACTTGATGTGTGCGAAGCGCACATCACGAGCATGAAGTTCCTTGCAGCCGGGGTCCAGGGTCCCCTCAAGGGCCCTGGAAGCTTGAGGGTTCTAGATGCTCTCTCATGTTATGTATCTCAGACTTATTTTTCAACATACGATGACATGAAATAAGAAATCATTTCAAGCAGGAGGCACAGAGCCAGGGCGGGAGAAATTAAATCTCAAGCAAGAAAACGGGAGATTTTGCAGAAATGGGCTTTCTACGGGAGATCTCCCGTGGAAAGCGGGAGAGTTGGAAGGAAACAACATGCATTTCTCAATTGTAACCAGTCACCACATTCATTTCCCTGAGGTGCAAACATGAAAGACCAGAAAAATTGAGGGGGTCGGTGCAATATAGTGCTAACCTACACAATTTTGAGATAATCGCTTTGAATGTTTGGAAAGTCTATACATTGTACATTAATAAAACATGAATGCATGAATGCATTACCATCTTATTGGTTGAATTCAAATATGACATTTTCACAGAGGCTAGAGTGAAGGATAGGGATTTATGAAAATGCACGTAACTCAATTTTGACAAAAGTGTGGGTTAGCACTATATTGCACCGACCCCCTCAATTGCAAGACTGGGCAAATCGGTAGAAGAAAAATTCAAAAGCAAAATCATGACATGAATGTGCGCAAATATCACAGGTACAACATGTATGGTATCTTCAATGATTCGTGTCTCAATTTTACGGTCTATAAATGTTTTATGTTAATCACAGATTTGACAATCATTCTGAAATTAACCTTTGAGTTCCTGAGTCCAACAAATGTAAAAAAACAAACAACAGAAATCGCTAAATATGTGATTTATGACTTTTAGCAGGATTTTGGGATGATGTGTTTGATTTCAGGTAGTGCATCTTGCATAGCATACTACACTTGTACCTAAAAATTTGATGCTATATCATTTTGTTTTGGTTTGTACGTGAAAAAAAAAAAAGAATATCATTATCAATATTTCAACAGTAAAAGGGAGTTCTCGGCAAGATAATGTATGCAAACTTTAAAAATTGATGCAACATCATTTTTTTTGATTCTTGGGTCAAAAAATATCACTACTAGTAATTATGTTTTCACAGAAAAGAAACAACTGAAAATGAATTTGGGAAAGAAACTTCTCAGAAAGCCAAAGTATGCTACCTAAAAATTAATGCCACTTTTTTCTTTACTGTTTTCTTTGAAAACAAAAGAATATATGGAAATTATTATTAATGATATTTCAACTTCTCGGAACACTACATGTTACATTCTCCGTGCCAGGCTGCGCAAATCCAATTTCTCCCTCGCTCTTTCATACCGGCCAATTGCATTGCATTCATTCCACAAGAAACTGAGCCTTCATGCATGCAGGCAAAACATGCCTTCCGGTCACATGATACTGTCATATGACTAATCACATGATTAATCACATGACTGGCACTCACCAAGACTGGCTTGTTCCTCAGGGATTTTGTGATTATACAACAAGGCTGCAGGTAGACCGTGGTACACAAACACACACAAAAACACAAACACACAATGCATGTGGATAGCTATACAGTGCAGTAATATGAGGTAATATAAAAGGTAATATACATGTAGGTGTATTATGGGGTCTAGGGCAATTGCCCCTTCCCCTTCCCCTTTCCCTAAGTCTAATCCTAATCCTGAACTTAAAGGAGACCACTCGATGATTTTCAGATTTTTACATTTGAACAGCTATAAATTAGTTAAACTGAGGACAGAGTTTCAGAATTTACAATAATTGGGATGAAGAATAAGGATATTTTCGAAATTTATAACAAATTGCAATGAACGAGGATGAGATGACATGGCAGCTTCACCATAAGAATGCATGAGTTGGGGCTCAAGGAAGCAGCACAAAAGAAGAAGGCATGCATCGGATTATTCACAGGTGAACTCGCAAGCAAGCAGTATTATAATGGAATTACACTGCTACATTTCTGAAGTATGTGAGCCTCTTATGTCATCATCCTTGTTCAGTGTAATTTGTTTAAGGTTTTTGAAAGTATTGTTTCTCTTCTCAAGAACCACAACAAATTCCACAAATCTATACATGGAGCTGTTGATTTATGTACTACATGATGTGAAATTATGAAAATCGTCTGGAATTCCCCTTTAATAAGGACCCTGACCCAAACTCTAACCCTAATCTTTACTCTTATGTTATCACTGACCAGTATTTAGCCGGGAGTAATTGCCCTAATACGGTATCATGTAATATCATATGCCTTACTAAGACCCATATTTGTAAAGGCAGCATAAATCAAATCCATGGTTTAAATTCAGTCCAAGGACAGAAACAAAATGTGAAATATGCAAACTTTGCACATGGATGGATCAACATGCATTTACTTTTCTACGTCTGTATGCGTACGCGACACGTCAGACACATTAAACGTTATCGTAAATTTGAATAATACATGGACAACAAGAAGGTCTAATCTGCCTTTTTGAATTCCAGGATATATATTGTCATCTGCATCAGTGGTCAGCCAATGGTGTGAGGATGAAGGGTTATGTAAGAAATTCAAAAGTCCGCTCCCTTTATCAAAGGGGAACACGGTTACCATGAAAACGGAGCCAGTCAGGGTCTGCTTTGAGCAGGTAGCCCGAGCAGTCTGAACAGATAAGAGAGATCGGCCGTCGACCGCGCAATCGCGACGAAAATTGGCACACACATTGCCTATGACGTAATCTATGGCACCACAAAGTTAAATTTCTAAAAAGTGATCATTTATGTTAAATTATGCTAATTTATGCATAATGATGCATGAAATCAGACAATTTGGCATAAATCACTAAATAAAGCTCAAAATGGGCACATTTTTTGTGTAAATATTCTTTTTAGTGTCCTGAGCAAATATAAGAGAAAAAAATTGCGGCATCAGAAAAAATTTCGTAAGTGTTTTATTGTTTTTTGAATTTCTTATGTATTTCATTGTTTTTTCGACTTTATGTTTTTCATTGTTTTTTTTCGATGAAACTTGTCCGCGACATTGTTCCGAACAAGAAAATATACTATTAATTGATTCTAATCAATAAAACCCCCAAATAATCATGCTTTTATGAAATTTGCCTGAAAGCGCAGTTTGCATTGAAATTGTACACAAATTCACTTTTTTTGAGCAATTTTTGGTCTGACATGCACGTACATATTTATGCGCAACTTTGGAAGCACGTGCCCGGGCATTGCAAATTTAGTGTCAAAAGATACAGGAGACTCAAAAGAAAAAAGTCATGAAACGTCGCGGCGATAGCTTTTCGTGTCAGCGATACATCGCGTGGAACGTCGAGGGGGGGCCTCGGAGGCCCCCCCCCCCTTCCGGCCTAGTTAGGGTTAAAAACTGGTACAACACTTATACTACTCCTGTATAACTATGGGCATTACACTGAAGCTATTCCAATGTTACCAGTGGCATTACACTGAAGCTGTTCTCGTGTTACCAGTAGCATTACACTTACACTGATCTTTGAGCTTTTCCAAAGCTTCTATGAAAATGTCCCGCTGGCTCTTTAGCTTGGATTGGTTGCCTTGGAGCTGCCCGCCCACACCTGATTGGTTGCTCTGCCGACTCATGTTCATCCCGTAGGGGGTGTCCTGGCCGCTTTCGCTGGCGATGGACGAGGTTGTCGAGGGGAGCGACGGACGCGGTGTTGTCGGGACGGACGGCTTCACTCTCTGGAACTACACCATAGAGAGAAACAGATTGTGGTGTTAAACTGTGCCTTACACAAGTATCCCGCACAAACTGTAAACAAAGGCACACTATACAATCTCTGCGTAGTGTACATCGAGAATGCAACATTGACACTATGTTACACCAAACACGAAATCAAGATTGCAATGTTTACACAGCAATACGGAAGCAACGGTCTTACACCGTGTCCCACACTCAAAATAAGAAAGGACTGCTCACCTGTATAAGCTATGATGTACAACACTTGACACAAAATATTTCAGTAGTAATTAGAGATTTGACACCAAGTGTATTACACCACAGAAAAGATCCAAGCTTACCTGACCAATGAAGCTCACTGCCATCACAAAGTATCACATGTGTAAAACTTAGTTTTAATGTCATTATAATATGTCCCACAGTGGTTAAAAAAAGGTCATTACTGTACCTTATATCTAAGCACAGTACATACCAGAGAGGACTGACATGGTTTGTAAAAGTTCAAAGAGCTGAAATTCATAAAGACTTCCAGGACTGTTTGAGGGCTGATTTTTATCACAAAGGTCTGGAATCTTGGTACAAAAGACTCTCGTTTAATTTCATGAGCCCCAAACTCCATTCAATTATATTTTATGTAAATGTTTTATCACTTCAATTTACTACCCACAATTTCTCCACAAACAAAAGGAGATTAGAAAAACATTTTTTCCTACCTGGGGAAAAATTCAGATTTCCATAAAAAATGAACAGAGGAAATACATGTAGATGTACATTATGTCACCTAACTCTGCCTATAAAGTTGAATGAAATCCCCCCTTAAAAAAAAAAAAAATAAATAAATATATAAGAAACATCCTCAAACACTTGATTTCATGAACACTAACAAATAATGAAAACTTTTTCCAAGATAACAGGGATATTTCAGACATTATTAAAAACTTCTCAGAACCCAGATGAAGTTAACTACTTTAGAGATTAAACAAACATGGTGTAATGGTTGTACATTGTATACCACACCCAATCTACCTTATAAGGAGTAGAAAAAAATAAAACACATACACAATATCTGGAATTATAGTTATGTGATGGATATAGTATGATATGTTCATGATATAATTCAACAGTGGCGGATCCAGGAATTCTGTACAGGGGGTGGGGTGCAAACAATATTTCTAGTGCTACTTCCAGTTTCGTCTCATTTTTTTCTTTTGTTTTAACTACAAATATAAAGACGGAGCATGCACCCAGTGCGCTCCCCTCTGGATCCGCCACTGCATATACATTATACATGTATAAATATACACTGAATGCAGAGTATACACAGATGTATGGGTATTAGATGAATATCTGGCTATACACTAGAATTTGATTACAATATGATTCACTACCATGGAACTTGGTCAATTCAACATCACATGACATGAAAGGATACAATGGCAATAAAAATAACAAATAATTTCTAGTGGTTTTGGGGTAAACTGACTGTTTAATGCAAAGATATTCGAATGATTAGAATTTGTTGCTATGATCTAGATATCAATGAATATATGACAAACTTGCACTGTGAGAACCTGTGTCGTCGTATTGCTATCAAAAATCTATGAAATCAAACAAAACTTTTCAAACTTCTGCTTATATTCACTGGCCCTCACAGAATCACTCTCATGTTAACCTGGGCTGCACACAAACCCATTTCTTCTACTGGTCCAACCTGTCTGTCAGACCAGTAGGTACCCAGTGTTTTTAACTTTTTACTGGTCCATTCCTGAAATAGTTACTGGTCCAACAGTAATATTTACCGGTCCTGGACCATCAGACCAGTGCCAGTGTGCAGCGTTGCGTTAACAGTAAGAACAAGAAGGATTACTGACTTACAGACAGACAGACAGAAAAACAGACAGAAAAAAACAGACATCATCATGTCTGTAAAGCACCTCAACTGTGCACAGCAAAAAAAAAATACACAAATGTAAAAAAACAAACAAACAAACAGACTCCCAAAGCGACCCAAAAAGAAACAGCACAGCAGAGACATATATTTCATAAAAAACAAAGAAAATAACACAGCAGTGCAGAGACGCACAAGGGCAGGCCTCAAAGTAGAGCTAGTCTCGATTCCAGACAAAATTCCTCTTTAACTCCAGGCATACAAAGCCAACTGATTTACAGTTCACTCTTGCCTGGCAAACAAATAGGATCACGGACATGGAACAAGAACAACATGCAATTTAAACGCACACAGCGGAAAAAATTTGCAAAATAATTTGGGTAAGCACAAAAGACCCCAAATATCTTGGTCTTAAAGAGCACTGCTGTATCTTTGGTAGATATTAAATTACTGTAAAACAAGGAATGTTCACGTGCATTCTCACTTTGTGAATTTCACGAGAGCAAATACATCGAATGCCAGTGGCAATTCACAAAAAAAAACTTCCATGCCGCGATTAAGGTCATTAACTCCAATTCAAAAAAAAAAAGAAAAAAATTCTTGCCACATATACATTATGTTTTACAGTATTGTACGTTAATTTTCACGTTACTGAGTCACGAAATGTTGAATACAGTTCTAGTCTACTCTACCACATCGCATACATGAGAGCTACATTCAAAAATGGCGGTTAGCTTCCTTGTTGGATTAGGAAACATCAACATACACAAGACTTCCATTTTATTTTATTCAATTTTATTTTTTTTTTAATTTATTTAATTATTTTATTTTTTATTTGCTTTTTGTTTTTCATTTCTTATTTTTTTTATTTATTTATTTATTTATTTATTTATTTTTTTTTTTTGGGGGGGGGGGTCTTTTTATTTGGGTAAGTGCGTAAGACTGTTGACTCGGGTGTCAGAATCACAACAAAAAACACCAGAAAAAAACAACGCCACCACAGGCCAAAGCATATACAATTATTCACTGCAAGCGTAGACACACGGCCAAAAAAACGGAGACAGGTTCGTCACAGACTACACAACCCTCCTGCAAAACTCATCACAATTACATTAGGCAGCTAAGGACATTTTTGGCAAGTTTGTTGCTTTATTTGTTTTTTGTTTTCTTGTTCACATTAATGCAAAGATAAATGTATACTTGATATATATAACTGCTATACACATGGCAGTGTGGATGAATATGATCTAAGATAATATATTAGAACTTGTTAGCACAAGCGCATGCAAAGGCCAAGTAAATTTCAGCATTTGGTTTATTTCTATTTCTGACTTGGAGGTTTTTAATCTTTATACTCAGGGAACACAATGGGCTTCATTAAGATTTATTCAGTGGCATAGGTGACTAGCCACTTTGTATACACAGTTTGTAGGAGAAAACTGCAATAAAAGTATGTTGCCTACTGCAAATGTTTGGCAATAAATATCTGTCACCCAATAACTAAAAAGTTAAGATATGTGAAATGTTGCTGATATGCTTTTATTACAGATTTTAAATAACTTTGATACAATACTGACGAAGATAGCAATATACACAATGTATATACACGTATAATATCTCATTTCATGAGTAAAGATTTTCTTGCATTGTCCCTCTTAATGAACCCTCCTACAAAAAAGAAAAAAAAAGACAAACTGAAATGCGCGTAAGAAAAATTTGCTTGGCCTTTGACATGAAGATTATTGATATCTAGGGTTATACAGCAAGCTACAATGTGTAGATATACTACAGAGCAGAATGCTTTATTAGGATCTTGAAATACACAGGTACACAACAAGTAAGTTTCAGGCTACATGGTAAGCGGCATGTAGGAGATAATAGAATGGGGCGTTGTGAACATTTGAGAAGAAGTTCCCGGTTATACACGAGCAGCATCAAGAAGGAATGCTACATGGTGCGAGGTGCATCACACAATGTTGAAGGGTGCTCCAGGGATCAAGAAGATTAGAAGAGGGTGATGGGTAATACTATCTAGACGAGGGAGACAAGATGCAAACATGCTTCCACTGATGATGATGAAGAATAAGATGATAAAGGACGAACATCGAAGGACCGACTCCCCGACAGACTTACTGTGCCTCGCGGAAGGTGATCGTGAGGTTGGGCGTATATCCCTTGGGGCATGGTGGCCCCGGGGCCGCCCAGGTTGCTGCCGACAAACCGCCGCGCCTGATCGAAGGGGATGGCGTCCGCCGGACTGGCGTACCCCGCCCCCTCCTCACTCTCGGGACTGGCAAAAGAGGGCTGGTAGGGGGGTTGGGGATGGAGTGGGCGGCGATGGTGCCGGACCGGCAAGTCGTTGGGCCGGTTGACGCTCCCCATGGGACGCATCAAGGCCTCGGTCCGCACGGGGTACTTACTCAAGTCCAATTTCTGCCGAAGGGGGGCAGGTACAGGGAGAGATGCCAGCAGCGGGGGGAGGGAATGAGGGAATGGGGTAGAGGGAGGAGGGGAGGTGAGGATGATGCAGTTACCATGGCAATTTGGAGATGGAGGAGGATCAAGGGATATAATGCAAAAATGTACCAAAAGAGAGTAAAAAGTCTCCACATAAGGCAAAGGCAACCATGATTGTTCCATTTGTTTTGCCAAAAAAAATGTATTTACAAGTATATTCATCAAATGCAACATGAATGCAAAATCAAGTAAGCAAATTTGAAAATATGTGATGGGTTGAAAAAATTTCATAAATTAATGTAAAGAAATTATTATCATTTTTTTTTTTTGCCGATTGACATCAGAAGTCAAAAAATACCAAACACAGAAAAAATATTTTTAACAAAGAATAGAGGAGATTTTATTTATTTATTTATTCATTTATTTTTTTGGAGGGGACAGATTTTTATCAAAAATGGGTAGATGTAAAGTCGGTAAGGATTAAATAGGAATATTGCAGATGAATGGAATAGTCAACGGTCAAAGGTCACGAGGGGTCAAGATGCAATACGGATGCGTTGGCAAGCAGAGGGAGATGGGGGTGGGGCCAATCGAGTGGGAGAAGACAAAAAAACAACAATGGAAATTAATAGCCACTGTGCACCGGAGCATCCATCACACAATTTGTATCATGATGCTGCAGGTTGGATGACATCGCCATGGAAACAGGCCAGATGGATGATGCGGTCTTCACATGGGAACCAGAGTATATGCAGATTATACAACAAATATCGCACATATTCTATGTAAGGCTACCCATAAACACTCCCACATTTGAATATTGTCAAGTTGGGTTCTTTTTAAAGAAATACCACAGGATAAGTATTTTTTGCATTTTTGCTTTCTGTTTATGACTTATGATTTTAGCATGTGCTTTAGGCATGACTGCACTTTGGCAATATTATCTTTTAATATTTCAGAAGTTTGGCGGCTTAATACTACATGTACGTCTCACAAGAGGGAAAAGAGATAACGAAAGAAGTAAAAAAAGAAGCCCTCTCTTAAAAAAAGATAAGTATCTTGCTATTAAACAATAACTTCAATACTTTAAATGACAAAATCTAGTATCAACTACACTGGACAAGTCAAACAGTGGAGGGCTTGAGCTAGAGCTCACTCAGAACAGAAAGTGAAAATCAGTCCCGTCCACGCCACATTCTTAGTCAAGTCAAAATGAATCCAGCTTATTTCTCTCATCATTAACACATTTGTCAAGGCAGCGGAGGTGTTTTTCCTCCACTGCAGATCTTCAAAGGGAAGAAAAGGGGAATGCCTGGCACTGTTTGAAGCTGCAAGAACCCCAAAATGGGGAAAAAGGAGGAAGCACAAGTAGAAATGAGACTGTTAGTCCGCCCAACCACCATTTTTTTTTCTTCATTTTATAATACAATCAGTCCTTCCATGCATCCTCTTAAATAAGCTCACACTTCTAGCTGGAAGTCACGGGATTTCAATCAAATGCTTCTGTCCAGGTTATTTGCGATGATTCTAACGCAGAGGCTTAGAAATAACGTGAAAGCATGAAGGAGTTCGCTGTCCGCCTTTCTGCGTGTCCAGTGAATGAATTCAAGCACGTTACGCAAATGTGGCTGCAAGGTGATATACATGTATGTATGAGCAGGGTTATATACCGCTGTCTGTTCACATTTCCCGCTCTACCAGTCTCACATACTTTAGTTTTGCTAGCAAAGCTTTAGAAATAACTGCTACAATCAATATAGGTGTAGCCTGAGCATATTTTGTACATATACTACATGCTGCATTGCATTTTATTCATTTTCTTTTACTTGTGCCAAATATGACAGAATCCCATCAAACAATGTTTTTGGTTATTACAAACGAAAATAAAAAACAGTGATACAGTATGTGGATGAGATTATTGACTTCTCTTGGAAAGCATTCAACACCTGCCATCCCACCAGTATACTGTACACGCCATGTATTTAGCGAGTCTAAATTTTCGCTAATATTGAGATCGGATTCAATTTTTTCATGCGTCTTTAATTTCCCAAATGGCATCTGACTCGCAAAAATTCGCGAAAATAAAAACCTCACAAAATATTTGGCATATACAGTATTCTTGTGATGTGCATTGAGTAGAATTCTTCCAGGGATGCTGGGATTACTTCTCATACTACCAGCATTTGACCCTTGCCCTCTAACCTCTGCCTTGTGACCTTTAACCTGTCACTGCTGTCAACCAATCAGAGCTGCTGATCTCTTTTGAAATCAGTCACGCTCTTCTCACAGCAAAAATTTCATCACAATCCCCACGAGGCTCTCTTTAGTTCCTTTGTGCATACGTCCATCTTGTAAGTCAAGAAAAATAGGGAGCTTTAGATCTTCGCGACGGGAGACGTTCAGAGGGTAAAAACATGTTCTGAGCATGCGTAGAAGTGCGCGTCGAGTCGATTTATTTTTAGCTTGCGTCCCCCGAGTTTCTCACTACGCGTACTGGGCTATTTCTACGTCTGCACAGTTTGCAACGTAGAGAACTACTTCACGCACCTATCATATGGAGGCGCCATTTTATTTTTTACACGTTGCGTCCCAGCATAATCTAAAGCTACTTTTCACCACGACACAGGGAGAGGAGAACGTCCAGCGCAAGCGTCGTCTCAAACGTCCGCGCGTCAAAATCTAAAGCTCCCTAAAGACAATGATTAGGACACATGAACAATGTGATGGACTGACACACTGACAGACAGACTCCAAAATTGACTGCTGTGTCCCTCTCATCCAAGACTGGAAAAGGTGTGCCATAAACAGTAGAAAGGCAACAGGAAAAAAGGAAAGATGCCTCAGAAAGTGAGAGAAAAAAGAAGCTATTGGAATCAAATCAATGAAATTGAGTCCAGAAGGAGCATACACAATGTATGTTCAAGGAGAAGAGAACTGGGGGGGGGGGTGTTTCATCATCTTAGTCAGTGCTAGCAAGTTGTCAGTCACTGACAATTTCAGCAAAATCCTTGGTTTTGATTGGCTGAGAGGCTCTGGTCACTGACTGTTACTATGGATATTGTCAGTGAATGACAACTTGTCAGCGCTGACTAAGTTGATGAAACACCCCCCTGAACAGGGGGAAAAAGGATGGAAAAAATGAGAGACAAAGAGAAAGTTTGGAGGGAGGAGAACAGAAAGGAAAAGAGACAGAGGATAAAGAAAGAAAGAATTAGTTGGGTAGACACACTCAGAAAAGAAGATACATTGTATATGAAAGGAGAGAACGGAAAAAGATTGAGAGAACGAGAAAGAGAGACAAAGAGAGCAAAAAGGGAGGATAATAGAAAGGAAAAGAGACAGAGAATGAAGATGGAGAGTGCGACTAAGAGATGGAAGGAGCTGGGAAGACACACAGAGACAAGATACAAGTACACTGTACCAAAGAAAGGGAGAGGAGAAGGAATCACAGTGAGAGAGTGATGGTTTACATTCACAAGGACGAGAGGAAGAGGACTATATCCTTCCGCAACATCCCCAAGTCCAGAAGTACGGAGGAAATACAACGTACCAGAAAGATATCCTCAAGAGAAAATGTCTGCAATGAAGAGAGGAGACGGACGAAGAGGGTGAGAGAGAGAGAGGGATGAAAGATATCCTCCAGAGAAAATTTCCGTTATGACGAGAGGAAACAGACAGAGAAAGAAGGAGGGAAGGAGGAATGGGATGAATCGCTTTATTCTTCTGCAGCTTCTCTGGTCGAGGGGTGCGGAGAAAATTCTTTCGAGATGTCCTCCAACGGTGCATTCGAGTGCTTTCCTAAAGCAAACCGATACCAGAATGTACCTGTGGCAGAGGGGTGCTAGAACTCTCCAAAAGTGCACCGTACCTTACTGCACTGAGCCAAAAGTGGACAACCTCCGGATGTGCTCTAAAAGTGCACCAAAACCGTACCAAAAGTTGGCATGTGAAAAATGCGCGTAACATGCATAAAATTATATGTCATAATCTAAAGAGTTCTTTCTCTTTGATCGGGAAATCTTCAAGTACACTGCAGCTTAAGCATGCCAGGTGAATGATTATGTTATTACAAAATGTGCATCCCCCCTAATGGGCTACACTTTCCATACAGAGCTTGCAAATGCTCCAAATCTGGTACAGTCCGGTACAGTTCGCTTTGGTTCAGTTCGCAGGCTTATAATCGCTTTTGAGCGCTCGAACAGACCCCAAGAGAACACCCAGAATGAAGAGAAGAGACAGAGGGAGAGAAAGGAGGAAAGAGGGAGGAAGGATTGAGAGAGAGGATGGGAGGGGGGTCTGCTCTTACCCCTGGTGCTGAGGGCTTCGGTGCCGTCGGAGGGGGTAACCGGGGCTTGTCCTGTTCCCAGGAGGAGTACAGCGGGTTGTCCTCCAGCTCCCCTTGGTAGTCATCCCGGTAAGATCCGGAACCATGACGACCGCCATAATCATATCCTGGATACGAGATTGGGACAACGGTATAACATGATCAATCCACATCAATACTGTACAGGGGCGGATCCAGGAATTTTGCAAAGGGGGGACACAAGTAATATTTCTGGTGCCACTTCCGGGTCTCATTTCCCTTTTTTTCTTTTTATTAATTTCTTTTGTTTTTAACGACCCTCTGGATCCTCCACTGCTGTAGATCAGAAATTTTTGCATGCATGCAACGCTCACGCATTTCATGAAGAGCCAAGATTCGTGAGAGTTGAATTTTGTGAGGACAATCTGTAGGCATGGAATGCCAGAGGCAATCTGCAAAAAATGTCATGCTGCAAAAAAAAAAAAAAGAGATTGGCTGCAATTTGCAAAAGTTTCATCAAGTGAAGGTTTCTGATTCTACAGTACTCTTCAGTTTATTGAACCCTATTTTTCAAGTTACTGTAAACACAGAAATTTTTGCGGTACATTAAATTTTGCGTATTTTGCGCTGCTTCTGGCTAGTGCAAATTCTAAATTCTGCGAAATTACCTTCACAATATTCTTTGCACATTTTGAATCTGTTGACAAATGAGCAGTGTGAATTCAAATATCCACAAAATTTTTTTTCAGCTGCTCAGCGCAAAATCACACGAAAATATTGACGTTAACAGTACTTATTGAGCTTAATTCAATGAACCACAATTTGAACAGAAAGCATATAACTGTACATGGCTAAAGAACACCTCCAAACAATTGATTTCTTATTTATTAGCTGATCAAATATATGTGAACTACAGCTGTATTAAAGGCAACTCTTGAAAGGGTTCAAAGACTAAAACATCAAGATGGACCAATTTTTGCACTGCAAATCAGATTACAACAGCAAGTGATGTGTGTGCGTAGGTGTCTAAACACAAATATTTAGCAGTTTATTGCATTCCATTTAAAAAAGTAGAGAACCCCTCCGAGAGAGTAGTCCTCCACCACCCATTCACGATTAAAATGCCGCCATTTTGTAAGCAGCATCTTCAACACAAACACAGAGGTACAATTGTATGGGGACATTTACACAATACGATTGTAAAAATCGGACCATCCATTGTCGAGTTATTAGGAGATTATGCTTATTTTATGTCATTTATGACCCTAATGACTGTTGACCTTTGACCTTCTGAGTTCAAATTTTATTGTTTCTTTTTTTTATACTTCATTATGAGCATGCCTGCTAGTTTGGTAAAAATCAGATTTATCTGTTCTTGAATTATTGGGAGATTAAGCTTGCTTCATGTCCATAATGACCCTACGACCTTTGAACTTATGACCCCTAAATTTTAATACTTTATTTCTTACTTCATTCTGAACACACCCTGCAAGTTTGGTGAAAAGCTGATCATCCATTAAGTTATGGGAAGATTAATCTTACTTTAAGTCCGCCATAACCCCTATGACCTTTAAACTTTGACTTCATGACACCCGAATTAAATTGTTTTGTTCTTTAATACTTTATTAAAACACTCTGCAAGTTTGGTGAAAATTCAGTCCTCCATTCTTGAGTTATTAGGAACCGCTCATTTAGCGTATGTCCTTAATGACTTTTTATGACCGATGAACTTTGACCTCATGACCCAAAAATCTAATTGCTTCTTTCTCACCTCACTATGACCTACAGTGTGAAATTTGTGAAAATTTGTTCATTCTTTCTTGAATTATCTTGTGCACAAACAGACATGACATACAGACAAACAAACATACAGAACCGAAAACACTTAACCTCTGCCAGCCGTAGGTTTCTCCTACTAGCAGAGATACTTGCCATTCAAATGAACTTTGGGAATACTGTAAAAGTGGAAATTTTGTGCTTTTCCCGCAACTAGAAACTTGCGCGAAAATAAAAGGACGTGAATACTTTTTGCTTGCTATATGACCCAGTAGTTGATGTCTTGATTCCACGGAATTAAAACCACATGAAACTCTTGTTACCAGGCCAAGGGCAAAATATTTGTCCAACAAAAATAGCCACTTTACACTACTGACGATTACTGTAAAAGAAGATACATGTATATTCACGGCATGAAATTTTCGCAAATGCTGACAGCCTTTTTCACGGCATGAAATTTTCCAAAAATGCCACTGGCATTCAATGCATTTTTTAGTTTATGTACAACACGTCCAACTGTACAAGTACGTAAGAACATTTGTGCATTTTAATTTCGCGAATAATGGCCTTTCCGAATTTTGCAAAATTAAAATGCACACTAACATTCCTCCTTTTACAGAACACATCTTATTTTTTTTTTTTTCAACTGAGTGCGATCTGCCACACTTGCTGGGCGGAGTTCCTTACCTTGGCCTGGAGATGGTAATGAGCCTTGTTCAGGTCCCCCACCAAACGATTCGTACAGTTCGTTATTCACCATACCTGTAGAACATGGTCCATAAGAACAAGAGCTTGTTTAAAGGCACAATTTGCCATTTGCAGCTGGAAAAAAAAAAGCCTAGCCTAGTTCTAAAATGTGAGTAACGGAGAGAAACGACCAATGTAATGATATTAGTACGTAAGTATTTTTAAATAAACAAAATGTAAACAGTAGATGTAAAAAAATTGCTTCTACATTAACCCTAATCAGGCTGGGCTTTTTTGGCTATGCTATATCGGGGGGGGGGATTCCGCCCCCCCTTCTATGGAACGCATGATCGCGCCGAAAATCGGCACACGCGACGCCCGCGATGTATACTATCAAAATGTATGGTTGCTTTCTCCGAGAAATTTTTCTTACATTTTATATTAATTAATTATTGTAATTTATGCATAAAATCAGTTTTGGGCTCTAAATCACTTATTAATGCTCTAATTAAGCTTATTTCTTTTTAAAAATGTTTCTTGTATCATTCTCCTGAGACATAGGATAAAAAAAAATCTGTATCGAAATTAATTTCTTATGTGTTTGATTGTTTTTTCAATTTCTTATGTATTTCTCTGTTTTTTGACCTTTTGTTTTTGTTTGTTTTTTGGCCAAAATTTGTCACAGACATTTTTCGAAGCTTTATTATGCTAACATAAATTGATTTCGTCCATTCTAAGTCAAGATATGAATTTTTATGTGAATTAATTGAAAAAAAACAATTTGCATTGGATTTGTACACAAAATCACGTTTTGGAGCAATTTTGGGGTTGACAAATTTTTTTCGAACGGGCGTCGCGTCAAAACGGTACACGCGGGCGCAACAATTTTGGTCTCAAAAGTTGTGCGATACTTGAAAGAAAAAAGTCATGAAACATCGCGGCGGGAGCTTATCGCGTTGCGAAGATATTGCGCGAAACGTCGAGGGGGGGGCGGATTCCGCCCCCCCCAGCTTGATTAGGGTTAAACCGTCTACAGTTTATGGTTAAGTTTAAAAAAACAGTGATATCTCATTATATTCTAGGTTTTATTGCAAAATTTTCATATGGTAGGATGTTTTGTGATACAACTGACCTACACATGCATTACATGTGACAACCTGAACATTTTTTTATATCACTGCTCCGAATGGAAAACAATACTTTCAAGAAACAGATACAGACAGATACACATACACACACACACACACACACAAACACACACAGAAGCACCTTGCTCAACAGAACAGTATATACTGTTGTTTGCATTTCAGTTACAGAGTATCCTTAACCTTTAAACCACTAAATTCACAACTTAATCATAAAACTTTCTGAAAGTGCTTATTTCATTTTTGGTGCTTCCATTTTTCTTTTTTCATGAACAAGATTAAATGAATCTAAGCAGTAAATTTTCCTCAAAAAAACAAACAAACAAAGAAGTTTGCAGTAAAATTCACTGTTAAGTTGCTAGTTTGATGAGAATATGATGGTAATTTCTATCACAAAAGAAAATCCTTGGGACTCCATGGTCATAAAGCAGGGGAAAAAATCTACTTTTAAAAAATACTGTTACATGCACAGCTGGCAAAATACACTCCTCACTTCACACAAATAAGCACAAATTTTTATTTATTTTTTTTTATTAACAGATAACATCGACTGCACTTCTACTGTGCTTTTAATACACTGTTACATCGTACGCAGCAGTCTCTAATAGCCTACTACGTAGTCTTTGTCACACAATGACTAAATTGTAAGTATTACGTTGACAAACAAATGAGTTAATCTCGGGAAACATTTTCTGGATCTAAACATGCTTTTTCATTCCTGTTCTTGGATGAACATTATTCAGTGACAAATACAATGTACACATACACAGGGGTGATTACACACAGACCTACATGGTGTGCAATTTGTACACATGTAAAAGCTACGATCTGCATGTTGCATGATTTATGAGTTTAAAGGGATGGTACTGTATTGGTAGAGATGAAAATTGGGCTTTAACTTTTTTGCGAGATACCAAGAAAACACTTATGAAATAGTACAGAGCATACCATTTTAAGAGGAATTCAAAGTTTATTTGATGAAAATCGGGTTTGGAATAGCTGAAACATTCAAAAACAAGGTAAAACAAAACGATCGTAATAAAGTGTGGTCCCACACTTTATTAGAATCGCTCTGCTTTGGATATCTCAGCCATTTCAAAATCAATTTTCATCAAATAAACGTTGAAATCCTCATGGAATTACATGCTCTTTCATATTTCATAAGAGGTTTTCTACTACATGTATCTCACCAAAAATTTATAAAAACCTGAAGTTAAGTCTCAACCAAAACTACGTTGTATACGATCCCTTTAAAGCAGCACTAAGCCAGATGATTATTACTGGTAATAGTAACCTCAAAAGAAATGCCTCTCAATATAAGCGTCCAATTCACTTTGTTAGGCACATTGAAATTAAATATCAGATTCCTAGCTGTCTAGCCTACATATGTTTCATTTACAAAAATCAGACAAAGTTTTAAAAGGCTGTAAAGGTCTGAAGTTAATCTCTCCCTTTAAACATAAAAAGAATAATCATTGCCTAATTGTTGCAACTCTTAAACAACTTGATGCAGCGGCTTAATTCTCATGACTTTCATTCGTTTTACATGACAGAGAAAACTTTGAGGATACTGTGCTTAGTCAATCTTTCTCTTAATTTCTGTCCAATTTTGATGATTCTTTGATCATTATGTCGTTATGTGTAGATTATACAATGGAACTTTGTTATACAGATGTCAGATACTGTATAACAAACCCCTCTTTGTGATTTTGCAGGTCCAATCTCTTTTATTTCTTTGTCTATTTACCTTGAGATAACAAGGTAATCATCATGGTCTGAAGGTCTTTGCTATAGCAAGGTTTCCTTGAACAAGATAATTGTCATGGTGTTTATGTCATTGTTATAACAAGGTTCCCTGTAAAGCAAGGGAATGGTTCTAGGTCCTTGTTAAAACAGTGATCCCCAGCATAACAGGAATACGCTGGGTTCTCCTAGCCCTATGCTACACAATTGCACGTGAAAGGTCTCCTGAACAACAAGTTAATTGTCACGGCTTTTTAGGTCCTCATAATAAAGAGGTTCCTCTGTATAACATGATAATTGTTAGGGTTTTTAGGTCCTTGCTACAATGTGTTTCCCCTGTATAACAAGTTACTTGTTGTGGTTTTTATGTCCTTGCTGTGATTAGGTTCCGTTGAATGATAAGTTGGATAATATGTTTATGCTGTGCAACAAGGTACAGCTATTGTCTAGATGGTTTTTTTTAATAAGTCCCTGTCATAACACAGTTTTTCTGTGTAACAGACAAATTTAATAGTCATGGCTTTTTATGTCCTCATTATAATGAGGTTCCCTTTACAACAAGGCCACAGTCATCTTTTTAGGACCTCAAAATGAGGTTTCTCTGTATAACAATTACTGGTAACTGTTATGATTATCTACATGTACATCAGTTCTGATCTACATGTACATTGTACAAGTTCAACTGAGTGCCCAATTGTTTAATTGTGCAGTCAACCTTTTCACATCACTTTGCATCACTACACGCAGCTACATGATATTGTACAACTGAACTTAGCTTCTCTGATTACTGCACGCAGCTACTCGACTACTCTGAAGTACTGTAAAAGTGGATATTTTCGCACGACTAATTTTTCGCGCTTGGCCGGGCAAGAGTTTCGCGTGTTTTTAATTCCGCGGAATCAAGACATCATGCACAAGAACATATGGCACACAAAAATATTTGCGTGCTTTTATTTTCACGCTAGTTTCTGATTGCGCCAAATGCGCGAAAATTTCAACTCCGCGAAAATTTCTACTTTTACAGTACATCTGTACAACAGTACCTACATGTAGTTGTATGTCAAGTGGCATCTCACTATAGCGAGGTCGCATGTGGCAAGATACATGTAACTGACATAATGAAGCAGTTTTACAGATCTTATTCCTTCTAAAATGCTTCTGATTTTATCCCTGATATAACAAGATGCCTGATATAACAAGGAAATTTTAGCCAGTCCCAAACAGCTTAAACATGGCTCCCCTGTATACATTTTGTATGATGTATTCATGTCTAATCTTGTGAAGTTAATTTGGTGCCTAGTCACTTCGCTTATGTTGCCAAACTTTTTTAATCAGCATTCAGTAATCTCTTCAAACTTGTGAAGAAATCATGTTACGGTGTGGTAGAGTGCACACTCCGCTCTCTTTGAGAAGGTTTAGGGTTCAAGTCCCGCTGTGGCACTTGTGTCCTTGATTGCAACCCTGTACAATATCCACAATGCTCTTCTCTACACAATGTCAGATATGAGCACCCGGTAGAAGACAGACTACGAATCTATTACCGTACGTGTATACGCCAAACATTTCACGAGGTTGTTATCTTTGCGAATTTTGTGAGTCATGTGCTATTGACGAACTTAAAGACACAAGAAACAATATTGACTCTGATCCCGACACGAATGTGACGTGCTTGCATACATTTTTCCTTTCAGTACCGTACTTCTCGATTGCATATTAAACGACTTGCAAAATCGTTGGCGAGTCTCTATTCGTGAAAAAATCAGACTCGCTAAATATATGTCGTATTCAGAAACTTGTTCCACCCTTTCTTTGCTGGGGACTTCGCAGGAATATGCTGCTTCTGGTGTAGGCGGGGGTTAAAAGTAGAGTTCTCCGTCACGAAGAGAGAAAAAAAAGATAGTGATACTAACCCTCCATCTCTTCCTCATCCGCCTCGGCTTCCTCTTTCTCTATCTTTCTCTTTCTCCATAGACTCATTAAATATATATTGTATACATTGTTGAGTAGCTTGTTTAACCCCTTCTGTGCCAGGGACTTAGCAGGGATATGCTGCTTCTGGTGACGATGTGGGTTAAAAGCAGCATTCTTCGTCACGGAGAGAGAAAAAAAAAAGATAGTGATACTAACCCTCCATTTCTTCCTCATCTGCCTCGGCTTCCTCTTTCTCTATTGGCTCGTCCGGCACCAGGACGCTGCCGCGGGTCAGTCCCGGGAGCTTCCACTTCTCGTGGAGACCGTGGACCACTGCGGTCAATAGGGAATCACCGGTCACTTTTCCAAGGGAATACACAAAGGCAATTCCAGCATTACAGGCCAAACCAACTTCTTTCCCTCACACTGTGGTCACTTTAGTTTGTTCTGTTTTTGTTTTTTTTATTTGTGTTTATCTAATGAGCTTATTCAGGCCAGCACACGAAACTCAGTCAAATTCATTCAATTTTTTTTTTAATTCAATTCAGTTCACATTATTGATAATAATAAAACAAATGAACAAGCAAACAATAGAAAAACAAGACCAAACCCTCCAAACACAACAAAACACAAACAAAGTCTGATAATCAATACATTTTCCTATACCAGATTGGGATATCTATGAATTCTTTCGTTGCACCTGGCAACAGAAACTATGACTGACACGAAATGAAGTGTTTTGTAAATGTTATACAGTGTAAAAATAACTAACCAGGGTCAAAGTTTATTGCTTTAAACTACTAAATTAATAAGAAACTTAAAAATGAACACATAAATAATCATTTAAGATATGCTGCAGAAAAAAATAATAACTTTTTTTTTCCTTTTTAAAGCAGTAGAGCTTTTCATTTCAGAGTTTTATCATAATTTTTCTACTTTTTTGTTTTTAGTTTTCATGAAAGTGACTGAGCGTGCTGACAAGATGGATTTGGATTAATAGCTCCAGTGGCAACCTGTGATGCTTGAACGGCCTGTGAAGTACTAGAATGTGAGATGCAATAGCGCCCCCGCTTGGCATGTGAAGTATATTAACCCATCAAGTCCCAGAGACTTAATTCATTGGTTTGCTGCTGTAGACTTCCATCGATATCATTTACACTATTTATCAGAAGTTTCCATAAGGCAGAGACAAAAATTATCTCAAATTTCAGCCCTTTGTAGCTCAAACATAATTGTTTTGGTAGCAAAATTTTCAATATAACTTCTTAATTGCTTCACAATTACTTCTAATAACTTCTAGTAATTTCTGACACTAATAATTCCAAATAATAATTAACTTCCAACTTCATACAGCGAGTCCTAAATTGGCAATACAAACTTCATTTCCTTTTTTTGTGGTCCGAGTCTCTTCAAATATAATGAATACAAAAAATCCAATAGAATTTCTTTGAAACACATGATATGCAGTGAAATTCAGTGTTGCCAATTTACTAACACTATCCATTCCTGGAGCCAAATGTCCTCCAAGACTTCACGGCCTGCTTCTCTACAGAAGTAGTTAATTTAATAATTTCCATCTTATCTCTGTCTAACAACCTTTATAAGACACTGGTATTCAATAAAATGTTAGTTTTGAGTTGCCAATTTGAGGTGCTAATAAAATTTTGAGTTGCCAATTTGATGATTACCAGACAATAGTTTATGCAGCAAATATATCCCAAGGACTTGATGGGTTACTACTACAGCATGGACATCCACAACCTGTTATGATTTGCAAGGGTATGCGTATAAGGAATGGTGGTCCAAGAATGATTTGCCAATTTGCGGATGTCATGAGACTTTCAATGATTTCACACTTGTTTTTTCTATCTTTTTTAAAATTCTGCTCCATTTTATTCATTCATTTTATATTTTTTGCTCAATTGCAGGAGAGGCGCACTATTTCGGGACTGCTTGATAGTGCCCCAGAGCAAAAAACACGGTGATTAAACATTTTCGGCACATGGAATTTGTGAATGTTTTGCATGGCATGACGTGAAGTAATGCAACACACAAAGGTATGTATGGTTAAATTTTGATGTCTGTCTCTAGGAGACGAGTCATGACCACAGCCACAGTAAGGTCAAAGGTCAATGATCTGGAATATCTTTCAGTGAAAGCCTTTCAAGAGCAGTGCAAGAAAAGGCAATTTCCTTTCAAAACATGAATTGTTTTGGGTCAGTTATCTGCAGTCCATATTATAGATTTTTTGAAAAGATTTTCAGGACATCCAATAATAAAAAAGATATGCCACCGGCACCCTTCAGGCGGAGGCATAAAAATGCTACCTCAGATCAATGGCCTCAGAAAGACAAAAATTCCCATTCTAGTACTTCCAAGTATTTCCATGGAAAACAGTGACCTTTTACTACTGCGGGGAGACACTTTACACAACCAATCTCTCATGGAACATGATGCCTTTTGTAACGTCTTTTAGAAGCAAGTCCAGGACTTCCCACCGTACACATCAGCAACCTTCTAGCTCCAAAGCGCAACTTCTACATGTTTTATTTTGTTTTCTTTTCTTTTATGGGAGGGGGGAGGTGTAAAGGTCGGGATGGGAAGGACCTACAGGTCGAAGTATTGGCAATCAAGCAAAGAGGGTCTTTATTTGGCAGCAGGCAGAAATATTGGCATTCGCAAAAGAAACCAAGCCAAGCTTTGCCATGCAATAATCCCTCACTCTCTTACAATTATGATTTCATTATCTTCTAACCCCCTTTTGTTTATTTCTTCTTCTTTTTTTCTTCTCAACTTCACTCAGTTATTCAGCACACTCGGGGCGTACGTCAGACAGAATCTTGTTATAAACGGCAGCGACCAAAAGAAAACAAAATTGAACAGGCCTTGAGAGAGAGTCAACTATAAAGGAGGTTTAAAACAACAACAGTGCAAGGCCGCTAACATTCGAACACCACAATCGGGTGAAATTCCAAAGAGCAATCGAGAAGACACGAGTGCGTAATATGCATCTCAGTGGGCGAAAGTAATTCCCAGATCAAGGCGATCATTATATTCCTGTATTGGGACATGCACAGATCTCTACTTTCAAACATAATCCGATGCAGCAAAGTTTGTTCTGTAGCAGCAAGATAAAACAAAATTGAAAGAAATAAATTGGGATTTTAAAGGACCATGCATTCAGCACATGCAGCAGCAGATCATTTCTGCAAATGTATTTTTTTTTCCTAAAGCCTGATAACGAACCATTTCATTCACCTGCTCCCTCATTTCAAGTTACTAAGGCAGCAACTCACTCAGCATTCACCAGTTGGTGCTAGGTGGGGCAAGCCTGGAGGCAAGCTTTGTGTCTGATTAGGCAACCTCTTGTGAACAAAGCATGCACAGAATTTGAATACATTTTGGAGACAGTTTATTGGCTCCTACCATAGATAAGACTAAACTACAAACAAAGCATTAAACTAGAAATTGCCGACTTTTGCTTTTTCCTGCAAAACAATCCTGAAAAAAAAATAATAAAAATGATTAAAGGAAAAGTGCAAGCATTTGCCTCTCCCCTACTATTCTTGTTTGTGTTTGGTTTTTTGTTTTTGTTTTTGTTTTTCATCTGGGACTGTCAGGATGAAAGTGATATCCTTTTTTTGAATATCAGGTTTAAAGGTGCACAAACCCAGACTCTATAGAGGGCGCTGTTAAATAACCTGATAATTGCCACACTCTTCCTTTATAAAGATCAGTGATGTAAAGCTAGAATAATTGTCATTTAACGTAAATCATGTATTTAAATGCATGTTTCACAAGCTAGCTGGCATGCTTCTGGAAGCAAACTTGTCTTTGAAGGATCTGCATGTAGTAGGCATACTCATTCAGGAACGATGGATACAGTAGCTGAATCAAGAGCATCCTGAAATAATCATCATCTTGACCATTTTCGAGGTACTCACCGTACGAATCAGCTTTATTTGGACATTTGTGATGTCATAAATAAGTTAGCATGGGTTTAGGTAAGAGCGCCCTCTTGAGTTCTGGGTTTATGTAGCTTTTAAGAGCGCCCTCATAAGTCCTGGGTTCATATACCTTTAATATGATTCTCACATTGTTTGATATGATAACTAAACTTATACTACTGCAAGTGAGTTTAAGACATTGCCTTCATTGAAGCCAAAGAATTTCTTTAAAAATGTTGAAAGCTCCTACAATGGCAGCAGCAAATGTCATGCTTTGCTTTGCGAAGCAGTCTGGGAGTGTTTTGTTGCATTTTTGTTTTCATGCAATAGCTTCTTCGTTGAGAAAAGATTTTGTCGCACCCAATCTCAAAGCAACATCAATGACCTCAGAATTTGTGTAAGAAAAAAACAAACAATCATAACTGGACAAAAAAACAAAACAATCATCACTTTAAAGTTTTGTCACACAAACAATACATCAACTCAATTTACACAGATGAGCATTGCTGAAGACTCTTCTAAGTAACGTTAAACATTTTGTATGCTGCCAGTTCGACACACGACGAATCAGGAGCGTCTTTTTCAACTTGGCGAACATGATTTTTTTTCCCCTTTCATCGTTCTTTTTTTTTCATACTTTTTTTGCGTGTGTGTATCTTCCATGCAGCTGAGGAAAAACTATCATTAAAGAATTCAGGTGCTATTGTAACACGATGAAAGTGAAAATTTGCACAATCCTGCCAAGTTTTTACATACATGTATGATGCTCCATTAATGTGCTGTGTGCCGATTGAAATGCCCTTGCTTTACGTACAGTGAGAGCGCGACATATTGTTGAAATGTAGGTGGGAAAAGAATTCCTTAGGTCATATGGCCAACTGAAGAACAGTGGCATTATTTCGTTTTCCAGAAACAAAGCTTACATTTCCTATGACCACTCTTCAGCAGCTTAAAATAGGGTGTGTGGGGCTTTTTTGTTTTGTTTTGTTTTGTTTTTGTTTTGTCTATATTGTTCAGGTAGATGTTAACCCCTGCTTTTTTGTTCTTTTTTTTTCCGCAGAACACACTAATCACAACGGTAAAAATTCCGCACCAACACTATTCATTATTGAGCGCCCGTAAAGCATTGATTTGGAATTGTATCATGTAGGTTCTACAGTACATTCACAGACTATCAACAAATTGACGATATAATGTGTTTACACCTTAATTTTCTTTTTGGAAATAAGCATATTGGAAAGTAAAGACACAAATACTAGCGCTATAAGTCTGATTAAGAGATGTATTTAGTTGCTGTCCCCAAAAACTTCTCTCCGGTCCCAACAACTTTCACATTAGTGGGTTTTTTTTTTCTGAAGCATTTACAGTAGTATACGAAACTACCATTAAAATAACCTTTCTACTGCTACAGTAACTACTTCTGCTTCACCTGCCACTACCACGGTATTACTAGTGCTACAACTATTGCTGCTACCACTACAATACTACTACTACAATTACTACCAATACAACTACAGTTGAACCTCTCGTATCCGGACAAGTCGGGACCGGGGCTCATCCGGATAAGGGATTTGGCCGGATACGGGAGACTCAATGCTTTATACATGTACATACATACACATGTACTGATGAAGCCCATTGTAGTACCACATGTAGTAATGTGTATACTGCAATCTTTTCATTGTTACATTTGGGGATGTTTGGGGATGTTAAAATGTCTGAAGGTAAGCAATTTGGAAGGAAATTTGATGTAATGTATGTTAATCATGTTGGAAGTAATATTAAAGTCATGTGTGTTTGTGTAGGAGATCTCAAGGAGTTGGGAATCCCCTTTCCTCACATAATTATTTAAAAAAAAAATCACGACGAGATTGCGTCCGTATAATAGAGAGATCCGGATAAAGGGAGGCCGGATAAGAGAGGTTCAACTGTATATGTAACACTGCTATCATTACCATTACTACTACTTCTACTACTACTACTACTGGATTTGTATACAGCATAGACGCTGTCCAGGATAATTTTCTATGTGCTTCACATCTTCATAACACTTAATAATACAACGTATACTGTTGGTAACTTTTAATAACTGAATGGCTTGTGTGCAGTTAAGAAAAACTTTACTACATCAATACTTAAAAAATAAAAGGAATTTGCTATGACTACTAAATTTCTACTACATATACCACTATAAACTCTTTTACCACATCATTCCTATTATGATCATTAAAAACCAAATGTCATTTGTAATATCATCTAACATATCATTCACCAAGCACTCAACTACCACTGAATTACCATGGAGACCTAGAAATAAAGATTCTGTAACCTACAAATCTAAGTCTAACTCCACTATTTTTTCTCATTTCTTTTATTATTTTTCAACTTTCTTCAACCCTTTTTTTCTCTCTTCTCTCTCCTTTTCCTTTCTTTTTTGTTTTACTCTGTGCACTCACTTTCATCTCATTTTTATCCATTTTTACTTATTACTTTTGATATAGTTTTTGAGATCATGAGATATGCTTTAAAGGGAAGGATACAAATTCTAGTCAATCCCTCTCTAGTCTAACCTCAGACATGTGGCTGGTGTCTATCTGGTCATGTATGAATCAGAATATCAAAGTAAAAACTGTAATGCAATACACATTCACATCAGACATCATCTCAAAATTTTTCAAATCGTTATTCTGTCTAGGGGGCCAGTTTCATGGAGATGTTTGCAATTACCTCCTGCTATAATAAATGCAATTACTGTAAAAGTGGATATCTTCGCACGACTAATTTTTTGCGCTCAGCCGGGTAAGAAGAGTTTCGCATGTTTTTAATTGTGCGGAATCAAGACATTAACAACTGGAACATATGGCAAGCAATAATATTTGCGTACTTTTATTTTTGCGCTAGTTTCTGGTTGCGCGAAATGCGCGAAAATTTCAACAACGCAAAAATTTCCACTTTCACAGTAGTACGGCAACAGCTGGGAAATCACTGGTCAGTTGTTCATATCTGAAATCGTTTCCACATCATCATCTATCAGTTAATCTTAACATGTCTCTCCATGAAATGCGCCCCGCCCGACACAACAATCTCCAACATGTGAGAACGCATTAGCGGCCTTCTACCGTCTACTATTAAAGTGATGCATTGATGGGTGACGCATATTGCTTCAGTCTGGAAAGAGGCTATAAATGGCAAGCGCACACCAGGCTAGACACTCTAATTAGTCGCAACATACATAAAATGTGTGAGTGTGTGTGTGTGTGTGTGTGTGTGTGTGTGTAGGCTATAAGCAAGCAGATGGGCTACACTCCTGCTGATGACGCAGGCACTGCGTGTTTGATGAAGACTCGTACAAATGATAATATCATGAATATATTTATACTACATGGTCTACATAAATACTGGTTGGTGATTGGTCATATTACAATCATGTGACTAATGCAGCGAAATGTAAATTGCTGAATTCCACGCACTGACGTCACAGCAAGTAAGGTAAATCCGGAATTTGACTCGGTGCGGATGGGGTTAGAATGAAATATGTGTGCAATATACTTTATGTTGCACATGTATACATGTACATTGTCAAGTCAATATAACAAAATATTGCCTTGTCGATGCTTATGTTTCCTTAGCATTGCACGCATCAGGGAAATATAATCTTTTTCAGAAAATATGATTCCAGGGAATGACAAGTGTCATATTACACCTCTACAAAGACAATATTTGTATAATCAATACAGTTTGTGTTGAAAGCATGGACACTATGGGAAGAAGTTACGGGTGACCGTTAAGGAGTCGTATCATGCGATGCATTCAGTAATGTGACGAAAAAAATGCAATGGGGGTGGGATTAACTAGCAACTAATGGTAAACACAACATCAACAAGGCACCTCAATCATTCCACATTCTATCAAAGTTCTGGAGAAACCAATGACAGGATTACTGAACTCTTTCTGTTTGTTTTTGGCATTGTGAATGTAATCTTCATAATCACTCAAATCAAATTATTATCATAAGTATTATTAGAAAAAGTAGTAAAATTAGTTTTACTAACACCAACATCATCCTCATTCATATCGTCATCACTTTCTGTTAACACTTAAGCACTGCCATTATTGATTACTGTTGAGTCTATTGCCATTATTAGATATTTTGCCATCATTACATATAGATTTCTTTGAGACACCAATCATTCACATTTCTCGGCAAAGATGCACCAAATGGGCCAATCAAGTACTATTTGATTTTCACTACTGGCCCTTATTTGTTTTATGAAAAATTCAGACAGTTCTTACACCTCATCAAACTGAAATATTCAGTGACCATATCCTTTCCTATCGCTCTAGTTTACCCAATTTAACCCGTTGAGAGCAAGCTGATTTTGCTACTTAAACGTTTCCCATAGCCACCTGCCATAGTATATTAGGGACCACTCTTCAAAGGGGTTAATATGGGGGAGGAAGTAATAAGTAGTGGGTGTATCATTTTCAGTATGCAGGCTTCTATTACACAACCACGATGCGCACGCACAAAATGTATGATTTCAAACACATGGTGTACACTAAAACTACGTTACAAAAGAACAAACGAAGAAATTGGCAAAATGGAAACAAAAGTTTGAGTGTTTCTGCTTTCTACTTTGGGTGCAGTACACGTGTATATGACATGTGAAGCTGCGGTGTGAGCATTAATAACCAGCAAATGAATAATAGCCATAATAATAATAATAAGGATAATAATAACAATGATGATAATAATGATACTAAAAACAATAAAACTACTAACATTCATCGACATCATACTCTATAGTGATTATAAAAGTAATATTTCTAAATAGTTGAACTGCTGAATAGTACATGTACAATATTATCACTATGAGTCTACGTAATCATTGTTTTCATTGTTGTTGCATTTATTATCATTGAATTAGATTCCTCATCATCATGACACCCAACGCTGACACTAACATCCTCATCCCCATGACGATTGACATTAGTTGAAGATGAGAAAATGTGCTTTACATTTACAGTACGAAACCTACAGAGACCAGTGTCTCCCATTTTTAACAATTTACAAAGACTTCACCTATTCATTTTTTTTTTACATTTTCCCCTCATCCTACTAAACTTCTCACATCTATCATTCAATTTGAGTCTATGTCTAAATGTTTCTACTTATCAAAATCTCAATAGCCATCTACATCCTAGTCCTAATCCCAATTCTTGTCTTAGTCTGTCCTCAGCTTAATCTCTTTTATCAATCTCATCTCATTGCTTTCTCACTTTGTGTATCAAAAGCTTGATCCTAATCCTTACCATAGTCTACACTTCCAGCTTACCATGTAGTATTAGTATTAATCCTAATCCTAATCCCAATCCTTGTCTTAATCTGTCCTCAGCTTTATCTCTGTTATAATTCTCATCTCATTACTTTTTCACTTGAGTGTGTTCAAAAGCTTAATCCAAACCCTTAACTTAGTCTACCCCTCCATCATATCATGTAGTATTAATCCTTAATCCTAATCCTAATCCCCATCTCTCACCTGATGGATCTGCAGGGCTCCTGGGTCCTGGGGTGGAGGTCTTGGGCTCTTTGTTGACCGCTGCATAAATACCTGTGAGAAGGAGAGAGTTCAGACAGAAGAAAAAAAAAGATGCATGCTGTGAATTCCACACAATGACCCATTCTCCAGAGGAGCTGTGCATCCCTCCCCCCTTGATTGGGTGGGGAGCACCTACCGGTATATTTTGCCCCCCCCCCCCCCCCCCCCTTCTGACTACTATAAACTGTGCATCATTGTTGAATAAGCCAGTTCGGAGATAGCTCATGTGCACATGGGTACAAATGGCCTTTCACTTTTCTCAGTTGGTTAGCCACTTCACTCAATTCAAAGCGACATAATGCAGCAGCTTGCCCAACATAGCAATTTATGGAATTTGTATTCTAACAAAGAATGAACCTGTGTAGATGAAGTGACCAGAATGGTTGTCAATCAACACTTTGGGAAGCATCCATTTCATTGTGCTGTTTTGAATACATTAACAAACTTTTTTCTGTTAACATTGCCAAATACCAGGCTTGCTGTCAGGTGGATGTACTGGCAGGCACCATTTATATGGATTACATGAATAATAATAACATTACAAATGCTTATCTCAGTGAAATTAAAAACCAACCTGTCTCTCGGTACAAACGACCTTTTTCTGCTCATGCTCACACTGGAACCCCGAACAGGCTTATTAGCAAAAATCTTAACCAAACAGGGGACCTCCACTGATCTACATTCAGTAGATCTTCTATTGGGTAAACTTCTTTTTGAGGTGATGCCCACTCGACAACCGAATCTGCATGGATCAAAATTCTGCAGAATTTGAGCCTCTAAGTTATTTGGTAGGACCTCACGTATGTCAGCTAAATGCCTACATTTTTAGAAAGGAGAATTTTTGACAGTCTTTAAATGGTTCCTCAACATCCCTTGCAACACTGACAAGTATACAGTGTACATCGAATAAGCAAGAAGAAAATGAATATTTTATGTAAAAAAAAAATAAAAACAAAGAATACATTGACACTGGATACGCAGGAAACCAGCTAATATTTTGTACCTAAAAATTGGATATCAATGCTCATGAGAGAGTCAGAGGTTACCAGAAAATATTTTGGTATGACGTAAACACCATATACAGATATAACATTATTGTCTTCCACAAATGCAATACATGGCAGCAGACTAGTGAACATATTGCTGAATACTTACCATACTTACCCAAAACCTGCAAGAAGGGAAAATGTACTGTATGATGGCCAAACAAATGAGCATAGTTGAAAGTTGTGTTAGTCAAAAAAAAAAAAAAAATGTTAGCAGAGATGAAATGTTGGATGTGGAACTACATCAGCCTGGGATAGGTACAATGATAACGAAATACATCTGTGATATACATGTATGCCAGTGCTGCATGAAACACTCGTCTGATAACTCAATGTGAGAAAGACATCTCAATTCACTGTTGGACATCTTGGTGGCCGCATTGTTTTTACTTTTAAAAGGAAGCCACTGTTTCACAGCGTCCTGGCTTCGTAATCTCATGATAGTACAGCCTATCATGACGCACCATTCACAAATTATGAATTCAACATGTGAAGTTAAGCAATCGCAGCTGACGTTCTTATCGAAGAACGAAAGTGGGCGCGCAGATATTGGGTTTTTGGTTTCTTTTAATGTGAAAAGATCGAACAAAGTAGGTTCAAGTCAGTTGCAGTTATTTGCTTGACATACGTAGTAACAAATACTTGGCAGTGAACACATAACGTCATCAATGGTGACAAACTTGTAGACAGGCTAGAAAACCCAACCACCGAACGCTGGGAATATTGAGGATGGACAAATAACAAATAATGACAACTGATTCAGATCTACAGTTTCAAAGACTTCCCCCCCCCTCACAATTTTCCATTAGAAGCTACCATAGATGATGAACCTTACACAGGGCTTCCACTTTCTGCAGAACCAGTTACTGCATAAGCCATATATCAAGCTAGAAGTGTAAGTTTTCATGATTCAGATGAATTCAGACCTACAGCTTCAAAGACACCCCCCCCCCAACAATTTCACATCAGAAGCTACCATACATGAATCATCTAATACATGGCTCCGTTAACACAGGGCTCCTAACTTTTACAGGACCAGTTACTGTATATATGCCATATATTTAGCAAGTGTAATTTTTTTTTTGTGAATTGGCACTTTCTACTATTTTTGGAGCGCCATGGTTAAATTCACGATCGTGGAGTACAGTATTCCTGAAAGGAGAAATATATGTGTGCACATGCCATTCATATCGGGATCAGAGTCAATATTTACGTGTGTTTTTAAATTGGCGAATAGCACCTGACTTAATACTATTTCAAATTTGCAAAAAAAAAAAACCTCAAGAAATTTATAAAAACCTTGCAAAATATACAGCGTATAGAGTGTACAAATTGAGCCTAATTCGGGCTGCCTACCTACATGCATACAACAATATCATTTAGATTCAATGTGTAGGTCTCTAACAGAAGAAAAAAATAACAAAACCATATTAACAAACAATATCCTTTATAAACAGAGCTGGATAATAAGAGACATCGGTTGCTAATGTAAGTACTTCTTTACATACTTCTCTAGTAGACATTTTTCAAGCTCTCCACCACTAACATTTTAAAATTCTGCAGCTTCTTTCTGAAAATTCTACTGATATATGAATGTATATAGAAATATCCAAAACAGCAGAGCACCACCAATAAATTAAAATATACATAAATAAAAACCAAGCAGAATACAAGCCAACTGTGGGATACAGCAAACACCACTTTCATTGAAAGCTTTTTTTCCCCACACACCCAATTTTTCATAACATTTAAGCACCCGAGACCTCTTGCACTAAAAGATGCAATTAAACATAACTGAGATAATCAAACATAAGTCAGGTATCACCCAATCACGATTGAGTATTTTAAGACTTATGTTTGATTTTTGGAGTTATGTTTGATCTCAAATTTTATGTAACAGAGCCCTGGGTGGTGTTTCACAAAGCTGTTCTTAAAGTTACGAACGATTTGAGAACGACTGGTGATCAGTTCTGATGTGCTATACTTATCAGAATTGCAATAATTCAGCACAAGAACTGATCACCAGTCGTTCTTAAGTTTGTTTGTAACTTTAAGAACAGCCTTACAAAACACCCCCCCCCCCCAGGATGTCATAACTTCCCACTATTCTCAAAGCAAGTCAAACAAAACCCAGTAAAACACAAAATGTCAGCCCACATATAATGTATGCAATGCCCATATCTTCCTTTGAGTAATATAAAACAAATCAGAAAAAGGAAAGCAATAGAATGCAAGCTTTTATATATCTATACCTAGTAAGCTTAACTTCCAATGAAATACACAGCAGCAAATAACTCTACCATTAGTTCCTACAAAATGAAAAAAACAGAAAAGGAAGAATAGCAGCCCCCCAACAAAAAAGAAAAGAAAAAGGTAAGAGCAGTCACTCCAAACATACATTATTGTAGCAGCAATTTGTATATTATTTGTACATGTAAGAAATAGACAGACTGAACCCTTATGAAGTCAAAGAAAATTCAGGTAATAAGAAATTACATTCTATGTGATGCTGCAATGTTTTTGCGTTAACAATGCCATTTGTATTTAAATAGTGCCTATTCTTGCTTAGAAAGATCCAGGACCTGCATTTCATAACTTTATAATCGGATATCACAATCTTGTAGTTTTGAGACTCTCCTTTTGTTTTTTTATTTTAGTCTCTCTGTTTCAAAAGGTACACTGTACTGTACTTGTGGTTTAATTTTTCAAGGGTATTTGCCAACTTAATGCAGACATTATCAAAGACATATTATCTTGCCTTGTTTAATGTATTCATTGAAATTTCTTCTGTTTTATTTAATAAGAAGTCAGAAGAAACTAATCTCCCAAATGTCTTGTCCAACTTTAGCATGGATTACTTATGTTACTGGAAATATTTATGCAGCTATCATATGGCCAAAAAAAGAAAGAAAAAAAAAGAGAAACACATAAGAAAGCTACAAAAGTATGTAATAAATATCAAAATGGTTAAAGAAAACTAATTTCAAAAGAATTCAGCATAATATCTGGCTTATTCATATCATTATTTGCATATCAATAAAAGGGCATAAAGACATCCTCAACAAATGAAAAAAGAAATAAACATAAATTCACACACACACACACACACACACACACACACAATGAAATCATTCTAATCATCACAAACAAAGAAAGGAAAAGGTACTACGGAAAAGAAAAACAAATAGGCTGTAGTTGTACTTAGATATCTGCAAATTTGCCCTCTTTGCAAACCAAAGACAAAACAAAAACTGTCACCCCCCTCCAACCAAAAAAATATGCAAGGTTTTTGTTTGTTTGTTTGTATGTTTGTTTGCTTGTTTGTTCATTTTTCCTCCACCATGCCACATCATAAACAAACTTTAAGCCAAAGATATTTCTAAACTCAGGCAAACCCAAACTATATCTCTCCTTAACAAGAAAAGTGAGGAAAAATATTACATTATATAATTATCATTCTAAATTCTTTGATGGAAGCTTCCTACATACACCAGCTTTGATATCAATTATTGAGTCTGTTCACCAGGTAAGAGTCAGGCTGCAAGATAAAATCTTTGCTATTTTGCTATAAAGTTTTGCTAGAGTTAGCGACTTTACAAGTGTTAGAAACCGCAAGCAGCTGCGATTTTGACATCGAAATCAACACAAACCATCATTGTTTATGTCAAGTTGTCTGGTAGCACCTTTGGGCGGGCGACTCTTATCAACTACGGCATAAAGGTCCTCTGTGTTAGGAACTGAGGGGGAAAAGAATGAGTTGGTGAGTATGGTTAGAGTGCGAGCTCTGCGAGATGCCACAGTTTATTACGATCATTCCATGGATGATTCCGCTACAGGATTGTGATAAGAGTTCGAGCTGCATGACGAGATGGAGAAATCTGTCTAATGTTTGAATATACGGGGATCTTAGCAGAAATCTATACCGGGTAATTCCTCTATGAAGATACACTGTAAAACCAGAGATATTCGCAGCATGAAATTTTCATGAATTAGAGCCGTCGACCTTTTTTTCGCAGGATGAAATTTTCATGAATGCCACTGGCATGCAAAGCATATAGTGTAGACAATAACTTTCACATGCATTTTAATTTTGCTAATCTTGGTTCTCGTGAAATATGTGAACTTACAATGCACATAAAAATTTCTGGTCTTACAGTAACCACTGTGGTCAAAAAGAGACCATGGACTCATTGGAAGAGATGCTATTCATAACCAAAAATATTCATTAAAAAAAAAAAAACAACTTGGTGTCTATTTTGTTGAACTACAAACTTTGAAGGGAAGCACACATGAGTAAAGGTGCGTATTGGTGCAATGGTAACCAGACGATGATTGCAACTAACATCAGATTGAGCAAAATCTACAGATATAATTTCACAAATGGGATGTATTCCATAGAGCAAGTGACATCTAAAAGTGGGCAAGTTTGATTGAAATGGAACAACTACATTTCAGCGAATATCAAAAAAAGAATTAAAGGAGACCTCAACATGATTTTCAGATTTTTACATTTGAACTATAAATTAGTTATACCGAGGACAGAGTTTCAGAATTCATGATAATTGGGATGAAGAATAAGAATATTTTCAAAATTTAGAACAAATTGCAATGAAAAAGGATGATGACATGGCAGAGTCACCATAAGAATGCATGAGTTGGGGCTCAAGGGAGCAGAACAAAAGAAGAAGGCATGCATAGATTATACACAGGTGAACTCGCAAGCTAGCAGTATTGTAATGGAATTACACTGCTACATTTCTGAAATATGTGAACCTCCTCTGTCATCATCCTTGTTCAGTGTAATTTGTTTTAGGCTTTTAAAAGTATTGTTTCTCTGCTCAAGAATCACAATAAATTCCACAAATGTATACATGGAGTGGTCGATTTACGTACTACATGATGTGAAAGTATGAAAATCGTCTGGAATGTCCCTTTAGCACTTGATGTTTCTGGTTTGTCGTAATGGCTATTTGACAGTATTGAAAAATGTCTGGGAGAAAGGGCACTGAGGTAGAATTTCTCTTTGGTACAACTTCGCTTTACATATTTGTAGTTATCAGTTATGAATGGATTGAATGAAAAGCATTTTTTATTTCATAGGATAATTTTTTGTCTTGAAATGAAAACGAACCCGGTTCGGAAACGAGTCTCTGCCCAGTGGCGGGAGCGGACGCCCTCGCCGAACGTTTGTCAACAACAGCGTACAATTCCTCTGCGAAACAAAGTTTCCAAACACTGGTGTTTACATTTAAGTCAAATGACAGGTGAGTACTTTCAAAATTGGTGTTACATCTTAGCCAAATCATAGTACTTTCTCTACGTCTTTGTGTGTAACGTAAAAAAAAAAAGCAGACTAAAAATGTACTTGCAAGTAATAGATATGGCACATTAAAAGACTTCATTATTTCCACTTATATTTCAGATTTTGTAATATTTTGGTATCAAAATATGTAGTATGAAACAGGACAATGCCATACAGACACTCATGATACACAGTGTAGTGAATTGGTACTTAAGCAACATTGTGAGTACTCCTAGCATGATATGCTGGAAAGCACTGTATTTGAGCATATCTTTCTTATCCGGCAAAATTGATTATCCGGAGGCCCGCCCCTCCAGACATGGTCGGATAATCGAGGTCCTACTCTAGAGAGATAGATCATCTCTATTCACAAATGCTTTTTTTTTTTAAATGAAGAAAAATACACATGTATGATTCTCTTCTAGGCTGACTGCATTATGAATGGATCTTTGGTGTTCTGCTAGGGTTACTTGAGCTACACTTGTTAGAATAGTGGAAGCGACTAGAATTTAAACAGATCACGAACCCTCATAGCTCATGCCCTGCTGGCTGGTAGCGTCTCTGGACGCGTCCCTCGACTTGCTGCTCTTATCAACTACGGCATAGACGTCCTCTGCGCGAGCTGGGAGAAAAAGCGATGAATACGAGTCAAAAACTGCGAGGCCACGTGCTAGAGATTGATTGGGAGTTGTTCACGTGATATTTTTTTTACAAAGTGGAAGATGGTAAGAGACATTATAGCAATAAAGAGCAAGGAGAGCTAAGCTTCTATAGTTAGTGAAGAAGGGAAGAAAGCCTCAAGCCATACACTGATTTCCTGACACAGATAACAAACTCGCATTAGCAATGGGAAGGATGAATATTGTGCGATGATCATTTGAACCCACCTGTCTAATTTCTACTACCTCATGCAAATGAAGAAGCACATTAATTGATGCTTATCAGAAATGATGATGGCATTAGATAGAACGAAAAGAATGAAAAGATGAACAAAGACAATTTTTTGACTGCAGGAGCTTCGTCAGGGATATTGGCCACACAATTCCTTTAAATAATGTAAAATTACAACAAAAAAATCACTAATGCAGAGGTTGACAAACTCCATAGCAACCCTGTAATGGGACTGAAATTCATCTTTAGCACAATTTTGATTCCATTTTGAACAGTAAACAACGGGTGCTCGGTATAACAGAAGGCCAATAAAAATCAACAACATCTTGGGACAAACCCGGTTCGGGCATGATTCCTTGTCCAGCGGTAGAAGCGCGCCGTCTGGTCGATTGCTTATCGACAACCGCATACAATTCTTCTGCAAATTTCATTTGGGGGGAAAAAAAGTAAACATCATGTTTCAGCTGGCCAGAAATGGTACCTCTAAAACATGTTGCCAATTTAAGAATCAATTACCCATTAAGGACTTTGGAGGCTTTTGAAATTCTAAAATGTGTTGCCAACTTACGGATCAACTTCCAATTTAGGATTTGGGAGGCTTTTCAAATTAATCTACCAAAACAAATAATCATTCATATGAATGACAAAGTGCAGAAATGAAAGAATTTTTGACATAAGATTACATGTATGGTATAGTGAAACAGTAAAGAGTATGGCACAATTAAGATATAAACATAGAGCGCCAAACCACCAAGAAGTGATTTTTGGACTTGACGAGTTTTGATCTGGCAAAAAAAAAAAAAAATTGTTGACTTTTAAAGTTCTTTTTTTTTGGGGGGGGGGGGGTTGGCATAATGGGACCACAAAGGATGTTGAAGAAATCTGTAGGATATTCACAATCTAATAATGATCAATTTAGTTGTCTCACGGGTATGAAACTTATGAGAATCATTTATGGGCTCAAGAAAATGACTGAACGAGGATGGACGAACCCTGCTCGTAAACCAATCCCGGTCCATCGTCGGTAGGTTCGGACTCAGGTTCCGTCTCCCTTTCAAGGACAGCATAAAATACCTCTGTGGTGTAATAAATATTTCATCAAAATATTCCTCCAAGCTCCATCAAGACATTAAAGGACAAGTTCACCTTCATAAACATAAGGATTGAGAGAATGTAGCAATATTAGTAGAACACATCATTGAAAGTTTGAGGAAAATCGGACAATCCGTTCAAAAGTTATGAATTTTTGAAGTTTTTGTGCAGTACTCGCTGGATGAGAAGACTACTGCAGTGTATGAATAACTTAGATGTCCCATGCGTACAACAATATAAGGAAAATATAAAGAGAATTTCACAAAATTCCATCTGTTGAAAAAAGTATACATTCCCCTGACTCGTTACCGACAAATGTTATGGGTAATATTATTCCCCCTGCCTTTAGAAAGAGGCAAGTCAAGTGCTCTTTTATTATGCGAAAAAAGTGAAAATATGTTGAATTTTCTTTTACATTTTCTTTATACTGTTGTACACATATGACTCACAAGCTGTAGTAGTCTCCTCATCCAGCGGTTCCAACACAAAACTTTAAAAAATTCATAACTTTTGCATCGATTGTCCAATTTTCCTCAAACTTTCACTGATGTGTTCTACTAATATTGTTGCATTTTCTCAATCCTTATGTTTATGAAGGTGAACTTGTCCTTTAAAACAGGAGGGCCATTCAAACGGCCAGTGAAAAATCGCACCATTAGGAACTTGATTTAAAATCCTAACTAAAGATCTCGAAAGTCGCATAGAAATATTGTACCAAATAACACCCCTTAGCTGTAGGGTGCCATTTTTCTTCTAACTTTGTGTGAGGTTTGCATGCCTTTTTGTGACGAGAACACTTAGCGCAGAAGAAATTTATGCAATTAACCACTACACACCAGCCTAGTGCTACAATGTAACCATAGTTGGATGAAGCAGTGTTAAGCCCAAGCTAGAAGTGTGCAATATTTTGAACCTTTTAATTTTTCATTGCAGTGTGAATGCGGAGTTCTTCAAACACACATGTAGCAATTTTTAATGTTGCAGTACATTAACAATGAGAGTGGGCCTACGGTGCACTGTGCTCAACTTACAACCAGATTACAGAGGCAATATCTGTTTGATACAAATTGTACGTGTATATCTTGGGGTGTGGGAGAAAGTGCTTGATTACTTGCGCATTGAATGAGAATTGAATGGGATTTGAATGGGAATTCAATGGAATTTGAATGGGATTTGAATGGGAATTGAATAGGAATTGAATGGGAATTGAATGAGATTTGAATGGGAATTGAATTGAAATTGAATGGGAATTGAATGGGAATTGAATGGGATACGAATGGGAATTGAATAGGAATTGAATGGGATTCGAATGGGAATTGAATGGGAATTGAATGGGAATTGAATGGGAATTGAATAGGAATTGAATAGGAATTGAATGGGATTCAAATGGGAATTGAATAGGAATTGAATGGTACTTGAATGGGAATTGAATGGGAATTGAATGGGAATTGAATGGGAATTAAATTGGAATTGAATTAGAATCGAATGTCGCTCACAGTGCAGACTGGAAAAAAGCTACTCTGCAACACTGGTATGCAACCTGACGTATCAATTTTATAAAATTGTATACTTGACATGAGCATGCAGTTACTGCCGCTAATTTGCTTACATTCACTGCATGGCTTCAGACAGTTATGGTAATGTGGCTTGATGACAGTATCAAGCTTGAGATCTGTGATGCTTAACCCTAAAAAGGCCGGGGGGGTTTGAATCAACCCCCCCCTCGACATTTTTTGCGACTACTCCGCCGCGCGAAATTTTTTGACCGCGCCGTTCGCTGACTTTTTACTTTCAAGTCTCGCGCATCTTTTGACACCATTTTCGCAAAAATCGCGCATACCGTTACGACGCTGCATGACATTTTATACATGCCTGTCAGACCGAAAATAGCTCAAAAACATGATTTTGTGTATAAAGTCTATGCAAATGGATTTTTCTCTTCTTATTCATAAAGATATGATTATTTTCACTTTCACAGGCGGAAACTAATTGATTTTAGCATAATTATGCTTGAAATAGGTTCTGTCATAAATTTTGTGGAAAAAAAATGATAAAACAAAAGGTCGAAAAAACGAGGAAATACATAAGAAATTCATAAAACAATAAAATACATCAGAAATTGATTTCGATACCAATTTTTTTTTTCAAGTACATTGTTAGGAATGCTACAAAGAATGTTTTCACCAAAAATTAGGATTCTAGGAGCTTTGATTTCTGATTTAGAGCAAAATGTATGATTTTGTGCATATATTAGCATGATTAATTATTATGACAAAAATTTCCATTTCTTTTTGTATAGCTTGGTAGAATACGCCACAGGTAATGCACGTGCCAAATTTCATGGCGATTGCGCGATCAATGGCCGAGATCTCAGGGGGGGGGGGGGTTTGAATCAACCCCTCCCCGGCCACAGAACACCCAAAAAAGCCCGGCCTGGTTAGGGTTAATGGATATGATGTGCCTCCAAAAATGGTGGCTACTAGCAACATTGCTGGATTAGCATCACCGATAGTGAGCTCTTCAGATATGAGATGCTAAGATTTACAACGTACCTATTCCAAGGTTGGAAAACAGCTGTCTCATGCATGTGTAGAACAAAATTTTTGCCAAGTAGCCGTGTCATAAATGCCGTAGATCCAAAGCTTGCTAAGCACTCTGTATCTAAAGCTAAAAGTATGCAGCTACAATAGTAGTTTTTGTGCCTATAGTATATGATCATGAATTGCATGGTTGTTTTCCCCCTGTGGAAGAGAATTTACTTGTAGCAAGAGATGACAAGAAACTTCACCAACTCTCAGGGATACAAAACTAGGCTGAGTGACTACTGTAAAAGTGGAAATTTTCCCAGTGTTGAAATGATTCAGTTTTTTCCATTTAAAAGCATTTGGTGCTTTACTTTTTTCAAGCAAAACATTACTGATAGAAGAATAAACATCAGATGAAATTTCATGAGATGGGGAAAGGGATACAGAAACTGAAAGAATAGAAAACCTTTTACCTGCAAGAATGCATTTTTTTTTTTTTGGTATGGTCATCTTTGATACATGTACATACAAATGACTCTCCAAATCACTATAAATGTTGGAGACAAATGGTTGGGATGGCTTGAAAAGACTTGGCACATGGCAAGGAGCGAAGAGTGATTTCTAATTCACTTTCTTTTTCTTTTCTTTTTGTGGAAAACAAGAAAAAATTGTACAGTACCGGGGGTACTCTCCGCATCTGCCTCGCCATACATGATGCGACCCCCGACGTTGGGGGCGGGCGTTTTCCCGCCACGAGTTTTGTCAACGGTAGCATAGGTCTCGGAGTAAGCCCCTTATGTGATGGAAAGGAATATAATTCAGAGATGCAAGATCACTTTTTGTCTACACAGCAAAATATATGCATGAAGGTCTACAGTATACTTAATTATACAAATGATGCACTGGTTTGAGTGGGTCGGTAGAAATGATTGTGTATGTGTGTGTACACAATTCCTACTGACCCACAAAAAAGTTGGTCATCTGTTTTATAAAATTGGACAGAAATTTTTATTTTTTAATTTATTTCAATATTTTTTTACCAGGGTAGCCCTTTCAGTTGGTTAACTGTTCTACCAAGGGGCCCTGCTCACATTATGTACAGATAAAAATGTCATGATCATCAAAGTAAAGTACAAACAATTCACCCCCCAAAAAAGATATGGCTAAACTATGTGCAGACTGCAGCTTAGCGGGTGCATGGAAAAATCATGCCTCAGGTAATTATCACACACACAGAGTTAAGAATTCCCTAACACTTTATATAAAAGTAAATGACCACCACAAAAGCCTGTGTTTAAAACTTTATCAAGGTAATGTGGTAAAAGGGCACATATTCAATTATGCTACTTTAAGCTGTTTGTTCTCTCATAAAGGGTTATGAGTCATCTTTCACATAAAAAGGATGATCTCTACCTGAATAACAACAAAAAAAAACTCTAACAAAAGCCAAGAACATTATACATGAAAGGAAATGAAACAGCACAACACATGCAAATGAAAAATCAAATGAAATCCAACAAAAATGGCTCTACACCGCTGCCAAACCACGCAAATGTGATATATCATTGTTTTTCTATATAATATCTTATGCTCAAAGGTGCAAAAACAGAAAATCTGCACTTGATTAATGAAATATGAAGAAATATGAGTTGATCTAGTGACTTGCAGTTATATCTGAAATTAATATTGTTGTGTATTATAAAACATACTGGGTTTTAGTGGCATGCTTTACACTAGCTGCGATTCTATATACATGTGAGCCATAAGTTTTACATTGTCATCATTTTCAATAAATTGGCTAGTTCACTGATAGTTCCCAAAACCAACATCTTCGGTAAAATGTTGCCTCTTGCAACAGAAATGCACTGAAATGAATTGCGCATACGGGAAAATTAGCAAGTTTCCTCTTGAAACGTGAGCATCCGTGTCCATCATTCAATCAAGAACGTACACCATGTAGTTAACAATCGTGAATTTAACCACACAAGAAAGTGCTTTGAAAATTCATCAGTTCCAAAAGACATTCAAATTAAGAGTAAGTCTGGATTGATAATGACAGGGTGCTCTTTTGAATTAACTTTGCCTGGAAGCAAGGCTAATAATATACAATGTCAAGTTTATTAATTCCATCATATAATGTATATATGGAAAATAATTGTAACATGGCCTTGTTATAAACTGGAAATTTTCTAGAATTACTCTAGACTGGTAGTGAGCTTGGGTGACCACGGAATATTGCTCATAAACTTTGCATTCATTCAAATTCATGACTTGTGAGAAAGAAAACAACAAAACAAAGTAGGTATGAGCTTGTGATTTTACCTGAATTGAATGTGATGTGTGAAATGAGTTTCTACAAAGACTAGAATCATCAAGGTTAAAAAAAAATAAAAAGTAAAAAAAATTAATGTATACAGGTTGTACTTATCACAGACCTACCAATCATAACAAGTTACTAAGACTACCTATCTATGTAACAATTGTGTTTTTTCTCTCGTAAAATTCCTTCCAAAGTCTTTCAAATTTGCAAAATGAAATAATTTACAAAAATCTCTTTATCTCTCTCTCTCTATCTGATAGATCTTCCTTCAAATTTCAGCAAGAAAAAAAAGATGAGCTCCTAATGAGGCACTGCCCGATAAGCAGAATCAGAAAGAGATCTACATAAAAGGGAAAAGTGTGAGAGATAAGTGGAGAGAGAAAGAGACAGATAGAGAGATAGACAGAGAGAGATAGATTGAGAGATATATAGACAAAGAGAGATAGATTGAGAGATATATAGACAGAGAGAGATAGATTGAGAGATATATAGACAGAGAGAGATAGATTGAGAGATATATAGACAGAGAGAGATAGATTGAGAGATATATAGACAGAGACAGATAGATAGAGAGATATATGTATAGGAGGACAAATAGACATATATAGAGAGAGAAAGATAGAGATAGAGAGAGAGAGAGAGAGAGATAAATAGACAACAGAGATATAGACAGAAAGAAGATATAGGGGCAGAGAGAAAAGTGAAGCAGTGAATTTGTAGAAGAGGATTGCTAATTACCACCACAGTAATGCTTTAATTGTCACTACCAGTAATAAAAAAAAGATAAAAATTGAAAGAAGACATGAAAAACAAAAGATCCATCCCAAATGAAACAAAGTGAAACTTGAGAGCCCTGTAGATCCAGCACTCGATATGAACGCCCTGTGAAGAAATAGTGGCTTTAGTCTGCATGGAAGAAGCATGCGTGTGCTGGTGGGATGAAGAAATAAATGAACACAACAACGACGAAAAACAGACAGATGAGTGAAGAGCAAAAGAAACAAACACAAAAACAAAAGAAGTGAAAAATCAAACAAACAAACAAACAAGAAACAAAGGACAGACCATCTGGGGTTCTGGGTTCTGGCTGCGGGCGCTCCGTTGGCTTTTCTGGGATGGCGTACAAGTCTGTTAAGAGAAAACGATCATCAACTTGACAAGACTCTATAACGATTACCACACCACACGCTCAGAAAGACCCAGTACATACAACCATGTACATTGTAACTTAAACAAGCAAACACACAAGAGGGGAAAAATTGGTAGAGAAAAAAACAAGCACAAAACTAATATCTCCAACAGCTAAACACAGTTTGTGGGATCAACTCTTAAAACTGTCATCTTATCCAGGGAGTCAATTGTACATTATACACTGCAAAACTTGAGGGAAAAAATATGTGAGCAGTTGTGGAGTTCGGGCATGTTAGAGCAAGAAGGCCGTTAGAGAGGTAAAAATAAAATGATAACAAACAATTCAAGGACACAAGAAATCTACTAATTGTAGCTATCAACATCAGCTTTCTGCCCAAGAAATAATAATATTTCAGTGATGAAAACATGTGAGGAAAGATCATTATCTCCTTCTACATGGCTAATTACCGATATACTGAACATGGGATAGTACAAAAGTGAATTTGAGGATTAAATGTAGCTTCAGTCCTTGTACACTTTGTATGCTCATCAATATAAATACATGATAATAATAATGAAAAATAGTTTAATACTGATAAGGGCCTATTGATACAGATACAATAACATGATCGACAGCTGGATTTTTCTTTTTAATTCACAAACCAAGAAGACAGTTTCTTTCTTCTCTTGCTTTCTCAACATCACTTACTTTCTTCAAAAAACAAAAAGAAAAACTAAATTTTTTTTGGCCACGATCAAGAACAATGACAAATACTTGTTTTGTTTGTAGTGACTGCTACACGCCATGCGTGTCAATTCCCTACAAGCAGCAAGTATCTGTGTAATGTGACTATTGTGTAAAGCACGGTGACTATGTGAGAATTAAAACTTGTATCAATGTGAAGGGTGTGATCACACTGGAAAAGAAAAAATATCAAATCATTAGAAAAAAAAAAGCCTATCGATGTGTTTTTGTGAAGGAAGTAAAAATTTCTTGAATAATGAAAAACAATAAAAGTGAGTACATTATTACTTTTCTATAAAAGCCACCTCATTCTGGTGCATGGATTTATCACACGACACAAAAATTTCTAAGAAAAAAATTATCAAAAAGTTGTGAAAATAAAACAGAAAATATAGAGCCAGTATATCTCTGCAAGGAGGGGGGGGGGGGAACAGTTTGACAGAAATTTGTTAGAAATCATTATTTTACTCCTGTCAGGATTGACCACAGTGAGGTAAAAGTTTGGAATAAAGCATAAAATTTGAAAAATAACAAAATATTGAAGTAAAGTGCAAGTGCAAACCGACCCTCGCTGCCGGGTGCCGTCTGGTGTGCCGGGGATGACTGGGAAGGCTTTGGCTTGTTGACAACACCATACAAACCTGGACAAAATTGGACGGTTAGTTCAGGGTTATTAGAAGGTGCACCTTAATGGCGATTGTGAGTGAAGCGAGACGACTAAAAAATAAGTCAAATAAAATGTGTGTGCAAAGACACGCACTCACACACACATACCCAAATACATGCACACGCATACACAGACATGCAAACCTACAGTTAACGGACCAAACATACAGGCACACACATACACACAAACACACAAACAAACATTCAAGCGCAGCAACAAAGCAATGCCGATCACAAAAAAAAAATCAAAATTTTTATTTCTTTCTCTTAAGAACTTACTATAAACAAGAAAATTGTTAGACTTTGGATTGCATAACAAAAATACATTCCTAAATATTAAGGGCATTCTACAAACAATTAGGCACACATACGCACACACCCACAGTCGGGTAAATTATTGGGAAAAAAATCATTTTCTTCTTTAAACAAAAAAAAAGCAACTCATAGCCATCACTGGCCGTGCCATAAAATTCTCACATTATTACATAAAGAAAATACCTATTATTCCAATTCCATCTTAGGTTCGTGGAATGCAGTCTCACACACACACATGCAGATAAGCCACACACAGCAAAAAGCCAATTAAAACAAAAAATGACATTTGCAATTAATTTCATCAAATTACTATTGACAGTCAAATTTCCAATGCTACAAAAAAAAAAAGAGAGAGAAAAAAAAACACACACACATTTAGAGAACAGCAGAATACATTAATCACTCTTTAAAAAAAAATGAAAAAAAATCTTAAAATAATGGTATTGATGCATGTGAATTGTATAACTAATTTCTACTTTAAAGAACAAATGAAAATACAATAGCTCTCTTCCCCTCCCCCCCCCCAAAAAAAAATATATATATATAAATATATATATTTGGAAACAATCACTTGACATGATATAGCGAGAGCTTGTTATTTCATGCATGGAGAGTTTGAATCAGAAGGAATTGGAGTGTTAGTACAGCAAGGGAAATTTTGTGTTAATCATTCCAGTTCAGTTACCCCTTTCTGTGCCGTGGACTTTGGACAGTGTGTATAATGCTATGGGATTTACTGTGCCAATCAGTATGCAAAGCACACAAAAGGTTAAAGCAAGCTGCAGGTGTTACAAGTGGAATGAATAGATTTTGCAAAAACTTGAGAGATGAAAGCTCTACTGCCACTCAAAGGGGTTATTGGTGACCTACGACCTTTTACCGTGGGAACGTCGCCAAATCAAGTAAAGGGCAAAGTAAGGTACAATTGTACTTAGGCTGACAAAGACAATTTTGAAGCTTGGTGCACAGATCAAAGTTTGGAATAAATCAACTTTTTTTAGTATTTCCTACCCAAATTCTAAACTTCATTGTACAATGACACTTTTAAATCTCACTGTTGCGATATGATGGTAGTTTGCTCTGGATAAAATTTGAGCAAATTTACTGGTGACGTTAAAGCTTACAACCTGCAAAATAGACAAATATTTGAATAAGAGAAGCGAGAGAGAATAAGTGTGTAAGCTTTGAGGGTCCTGTACAGGGTCTATGAGGAGTCGCGTTGGAAATGATATAAGTTTTTCTTAAGATTTTTTTTTTTTAGATTTTCATATATACCATTTATTTATTCCTCTGACTATAGGAATGATACAAAAAAAAACCAACAAACCGGTTTTGATTGGAAGATATTCAGAATGCCTTAAACCCAAGATCATGGAACAGTTTAGGAAGTAAATTACACTTGCATCAGTATATAATTTATATCTGATACATGTCTTCTTTTTTTTCGTTGCCCCGTGTTGTATAAAAACACATGCTAGCAACATCAACCCATTAAAACATACATCATTCAGTTAAAGCACTGTTCACACAATCTTCTCGCCAAATCAGAGCACTTCAAAAGTGTTAATATTTTTATTTTGTGTGTGTGTGTGTGCATTATCAATTTTCTTTTTTTTTTCTCTCATTCCTTGAACTTCAGAAAAGCAAAATGCAATTTCACATGACACAAACACACCCTGATCTATCGGTACGGGTCGTGGGGGCTTGGCGGGGACAGGTGGCTTAGGTTTTCGCTCTCCATCGCTGTTACGACCTGTGCGGAAGAAAGAAGCAACAGGCCGTGATACCTCATATCACCGTGACCAGAAAAAGGGAAAGAATTGAAAACATAACATTTGTCTTAAAAAAAGAGAAGAAACGAAACGCTTAGATGCAAACTCAGACTCAAACACTGAAACACTGAAACACTGAAACACTGAAACACTGAAACACTGAAACACTGAAACACTGAAACACTGAAACACTCAAACACTCAAACACTCAAACACACAAACACTCAAACACTCAAACACTCAAACACTCAAACACTCAAACACTCAAACACTCAAACACTCAAACACTCAAACACTCAAACACTCAAACACTCAAACACAAGTCAAGCTTTTATGCACCATGATTCTAGAGAATGAGAAATAAAAATTCAAATGTACCAGAAGCTGCAGTCACCGCCATGAGCATGTACAAAATGGAGCAGATTTCAGAGCGTGAAATATCCAAACCCTGAAAAAAAGGGAATATCGTTCAAGGATGGATACCGCTGAACAGAATACTCCGTATTGAGTATCTTTTTTTAACTAGCGAAGCCATACTCAACCATCCTCGTTTTGGAATTGCTATTCGTTACCCTGACAACGCATACCCAGTGGCTATTCATGTTGAGGGTAACAAGTAGCCATGTTCAAACCAGGATAGGTACATCAAGTATGGCGCAAGCGCCGTAAATATATGTACACAATGAAAATATTTGTTTAATGATCAGGCACATGTTGCAATATGTTGAGATAAATAGTGATGTCTTATGTAATGTACCTTCTATGAGGACTATAAAATTTAAAGGATGTTTAGAGAAGATGAAAATACAAAATACTGAAAAAGTTTTCACATCAGAAGCATTTCAGCATTCTCAGTATTTCAGATGTGTTTCTGGGACAAAGATAAACCTCAAGGTCTACACTGTATAGTGTATGTCCAAAAATTCAGCATTCATAGCAATAAGTCTCTTCTCCAAAATGTCTATTAAAAAAAAAACACAAAACAATCATGAAAAGAGATGATTGAAAAAAAGTTGCCCCACACATATCCATCTACCACCATTCCATAGAAAACAAAAATGAAACATATCCCAAGATAAACGATCAAAAATCTAAGAAAAATCAAAATTTCAACAAAAATATGCAATCGAGAACTACAAAAGCCACACTGCATCTCTTTATATCAAATCTCCACATGCCTTAACAAAGATGCAAAATACTTGTTGCTTAGAAAGCACTGAGGCACAAGGGTGAGGCTTTGAAGATATAACCCTTTCTGCACCAGAGAATTTGGAGAGTGTGTACAATGCTATGGGGTGTTCTGTGCCAAATAGCACTCACAGAACACAGGGGGTTAAAGGAGGAATGTCCTAAGTTCAATCCCCTGCCTGGTGCATACACCCATGGAAAACATGTTTCACCCATGGAGTCCTTCCTGGCCAAGCTACAAAATGATAATGGGAACCTGGCAATAAATTGTGGGGTTTCTGAAATAAAGGCAGCACCCCTGAAGATCAGAGCAATTACTGGATGTAGAGAAGGAATTCTTGATAGAGAAGACAAAAAAGGTCATTGTTATCGAAATAATAATTAGAATAATAACCTCCTGTTGTATTAAAATGTTTCGTGTCTTTCAAGGCAGAGATGAGCTGCTGTTAATCACCGGTTTTACAGATCCGCCCAGCTCTTTACACCACAACACCGCACAAACAGGACATGCACTAAGCAATAGCCATATTGGCCTGAATTCACGAAGGTGGTTTAAACTTGGACCATGGTACAAATTTAGATCATGGTCTCAAAAAAAGGTGTAAAATAGGCGTATCTTTGACATGCACGTATCGATGCACGTTTGTTACTCAACGTTTGTCGGCATAATTATGCAATCTGTCGATCATTTATATGCAGAAGAAATTTGCATAAATCATTGTTTCAATTCTAATCACCTTCATGAATTCGGGCGATTAAAGTGCACGACAATCAAACAAAACAAGACCAAAAAAAGACCCAACCACCGCAGAAAAGCAATTAAAAAAAAAATCCCTGTATTAAGTCCAAATAAAGAATAAAAACTGGATCCCATCCTATGAGTGAGATGGCATGGAACACAATGTACATTGTAACACTGAGGGCTGAAAGCAACGACAAAATGTCCATGTAGTGAAGAAGATGAAGCTGGAAGATGTTTCTGCACCTAATTTTGGGGGTCTGTATTTCAGTAACCATCACCTGTTAACACAAACACACACACGCACAGACACAGACACACAGACACACAGTCACACATACACAGGTACAGGTATATCGTGTGATATGAATCAAGTGAAGGCACGGCAAACCACCTTGGCAGAGGCGAGATGAATGGCTGTTGACTCCTTTAAGCACTCACAGCATAAGAAGGTTAGTGAGAGTACATTATTAAAACATTAAAAATTGAACGAATTCAGAGCTTTAAGAGTCTTAGTGACAGAAGGAATCATCTCACATTTTACCGAAAAACCCACAAAATTAGGCAAACCCAAGTCAGTCACTCAGGCAGTAAAAGATCAGTAAATCTGCAGAGAATGATGTAAAGGAGCAGGACAATGTAGCATTAATGGGGGGGGTGTGAACGCACCATCGGGAACCAGTTTTGGGGGCTTGGCGGCCACAGGAGGTTTAGCGGGCTTCTCGGGTTTTGCGGGTTTGTCCGGTTTGGCTGGCTTATTTGGCACACCGTACAGACCTGCAAAGAACACGGAGGTAAACACTGACGCTTTTACACAGCACAGAACACCAAACATCCCGAGAGAGTTCCCTTTTTGATTGGTGTAGTGCACGGTGTTATTGTATGTTTACTATCAAGTGTATAGACTGCAGCTTACAATGTGTAACACCAAATGAAACAAATCATTCTGTGTTTAAACTTAACACAAGATCTACACGGTGTGCAATACACCTGTTGGAACAAGATAATTACTCTGAAGAACACAAGTTTCATCATCATATCTACGTACTGTCTGTAATGTTAAAACAAAAGAAAAAAAAAACAAGAAAAAAAATGTCCATGAAGACCACTGCAAAACGGCATGAGAACATTTTCTGAAATAAAAGAAGAAAAAACGAGGCAACTAATTTCACACAGTACCCTTTCATCTTTAACCTGTTGAAAATGAGTCCCAAGAATTCTCGGGCAGATGTCTACGGGAAATTTGTGTTTTAACAAAATCAGTTTGTCCTCAACAGGTTAATCTTCTATCTGCCACATTTCCTAATGCCTGGCATAGAATGCTCTTTACTTCTACACAATGACAGCAATGTTTTTTTTATTTCCAAAGACCAAGTCAGAACACCATAAGGAATAAAAAGGGACACAGAAATAAAGAGAAAAAGAAAAAAAAGATGGAAATTGCTTGCCACAACTGGCATACAAACTGAAATAAATCTTACGTAAGTCCTATGGTATCCTTAAAAGCTTAAAAAAATAAAAAAATAAACTTTCTTTGGTAGGAAGAAGTAAAAAAGGAAGAAGTAAGTTGATAGATCAGGGCCCTGTTTAATCAAAAGATAAAATCGATTTTAAATTTCCTTACCACACAGACTGCCATAGACTTACAGTTAAAATCAACTATACAATCAATTCTAACTCTTCATAAAACAGGGCCCTGCACATAAAGTCTCTCTGAGCGGGTGATTCAAACTTAACCATTTCTGTGCCAGGGTCTTTGTACAGCATGTACAATGCTATAGACTTCTCTGTATCTGTCAGCACTCACAGCACACACAGAGTTAAAGCCTAGTGCAGGATTGCCAACATCAAAACATCAAAGACATACTGATGCATACTAAAAGTCTTCACAAATGCATATCATGAAGGTTTGAATTATTCAAAGTTTTCAATATTCAAATTTCACATGATAAGCATGCTACACTTGTACATTGTACATAAAACTTTACTTGTTTCTTGATTAACAAACACATTTCTTTTCATGGATGAAGAAAGAAAGAAAGAAAAAAAAGCTTAGCAAGTCGAGTACACAGTGGCATAGACAATCCCTGAGATTTCTTTATTTATCTACAAAGTCCTATAGACAAAGCCGAAGGTTGAAGCATCTACAATGTATCTGCATTCATAATGTGTGAGTCCTTTAATATTAGATCAGAACTACAAGAGGATGGATTGTACTTTTTTTTATTTACTTTAACTCATACAATTAAAGATCACAAAGCTATTTAATAACTGCACAATTTGCACCACATGGTTTTAGTCATAATGCAAAGATTAAAGAACAAAAATCCATGAATGCCCTTTTTTCTATTCTACGTGTGAAATTTTATTCTAGTTATATACTAGATAGATAGATAGATAGACAGATAGATAGATAGATAGATAGATAGATAGATAGATAGATAGATAGATATAGAGAGAGAGATGTTTGTTTCTAAACTTTTGTTGCCTAGCTGCAAAGGAGAGTGAGAGCGAGATTTCTAATTACACCACACCTTCTGGAACTTTGGTGGTTGGACTGGGCGGTGGCGGCTTTTCCACCTTGCCGTAAAGACCTGTTTGTTAAACAATTAAAGTGACAGTTCATTGGTTAGACCAATGCTGAAATTTATGATCAATTCCACATCATGTCTATGCTTGTTTTGGTGATTTTTCTTTTTTTTTTCAACTGATATTTTATTAGGTACAAAGAACAGAGCATTTATCAACAAAGCAATCACAGATAAAAGTACCACTTCATGATAATTATCACATCAACATTGTCCTGGATACATGGAGTAAACTCACACAAACAAGAATAATAGCAGAACTCTTATCAAAGAGACCTGGAAAATTAAAAGTTGTAGAATTTGAGAAAGAGATTCGAGCAGCGGGGACTTTCGTTTTGATGAGTAATTTCTCAAATATGCTGCAATTGGCTTTAATATGTGAGAGGAAAATACCCAAGATTAAGAATAACATTAAGGGTTCAGATTCATCAAAATCAGACTTGAAATGACAAAATAATGGTTTGAAAGTTCCATATTTTTACCTCATGGCTACATTTTGTATGCATCCACACACAGACAAGTAAAGCACGGGCAATAATTTCATTGCCTCATAACTCACTGACTGAATTCTACACAAAATATTATAAAGGCCATGTTTTCAGTGTTGATAGATAATAATTCATCAATTAAAGCCCCTTCCCCCCTCCCACATAAAATTAAAAAAAAATCTTCACTGCAAGCTTATTACAAGAGTGCAATGCATTGATACGTAAGTTGATACAAAACAACTTCTGTTGATTTCACATCAAACTAGGAAATGTGAAGATTTTTGCAGAGATCCATGGGAAACTTGAAAAGTCACAACATTATATTTCTTCTGATAAATTGGCAGATAGAAAGATACACATAGGTAGACAGACGGATAGATGGATAGACAAAAGATGGATGATAAATTCTAAAAGTAGCTAGCTAGAATTTCTCCACGGAACAAACCTTCCGGAACGTCTTTCGGGCTAGGGGGTGGCTTGTTCACTTTGCCATAAAGACCTGTATAAAAGGCGAGATGCAAAATACCTTTCTTATTCCGATCGAGTTTTTTGAAACGATAAAATCTGCACTAGATACAAGCTTGATCATTGCCTCAGCTTTACATGAATACTTACTGCTCGCTTCATGCAATGGTTATGACCTTCTGTTTTTAGCACCTGCTAGTAATTGCTGGCATGTATGGCAGCATTTGCAATATCTTTTTTTTTTCTTCTTTTTTTTGCCCGAACAATTAGTCATTGCTGCTGCAGTAGAATAATATTAACAATCTTTGACTTGAAGGCATATTGATAAAAAAAGGGTCAGTAGATTAGAAATGCAACATGGTCCATAGAGTGTGTTCACTCATTTCCATCAGCGGATCACAGGACGACGGGCACACCCTGATGAATTTGTACCGTCAATGGCACGCCCATTACCAGGACAGTGCAGCTAAGTAAAGATTTGCGTCCTGAAAGAGCACGGCTTTCATTATAATATCAAACATGCACTAGGAAATTCTGTAATAAGATAGATGCATTAAGCAGCATTTGATGTTATATTTTCTTATATTCATCAATTTATTCATTTGCTAATATTTGGTCTTAGTTTTTGTTTATTTGTTTGTTTGTTTTTTTTAGAAAAAAATAGCAACATATTGCCTCTGGCATGAAAAAAAAAAGCAACAAAGCATGCAAAGCAAGAACAAGATTTGCTATTCTACGGTGAAATGACCCAAACTAAAACCCAGAACATAAATACTTCCTCTCCATGATGACACCATGGAAACCAAATAAAAATGTTAGCACAGAGCTAGACCCCCAGAAAAAAAAAAGACCCACCAAAAATGGTAATAACGTCTCCTTTAGTTTCCATTTACTTTTCCTGCTCCTTTTCCCTTTCAGCGTGAGCGATTTTTATTTCTTAATGCGTACCGGTATGTCCAACGTAATTCTATCTTTCCAATATGCATGTGTGCGTGAACCTAAAGCCCATTGAACACTATACGATCCGACCGGTCGTACGACCTTAAGACCGGAAGTGTGACGTTACCAGTCTTGCCAGTTTCCAGTCATACGACTGAGTCTTAGCGCCAGTCGTAGAGATTTGACATGTTGAATTTCCACGACCGGTCGTGGGCTTTCAGCCAATCAAGATAGAGTAAAATGCAAGCACACACAGTGCGCACTGTGTGCGTTTTAATGCTCATCGGTAAAATGTCCTGAAGACAGAACAGTCGTATTGTGAAGCCTACTCGTAAGGTCAGGTCATATAGTGTGCATTGGCAGGTCATACGACTGGGTCTTATGGTCTTACGGTCGTATAGGCATGAGTCGTATAGAGTGCGGCAGGCTCAAGGGTCATCGAGGACCAGCCAATGTTGTGTCATACAAGAAGATCTGCCCACTGCTTGACCGGTCAGATGATTGACCGACTGACCGATCCACACATCGGTCACACAAACTATCAAATCAATGAGCACTTGAATGAAGAGATGAGCTACTGACAGAGTATGCATGACACAGCACTGCATTCATCACTGTATAGATTGAAGTGATCACCCATTGAAGGCCTGTAGACTTCTAATACAGTCCTTTTGATGAATAGAAAGCAGAAATATAATGCCACACTCGACTGTTGGAAGAAAGTGAAAAGGAATTACACACAACACATCACAGCTGAATAATGATTTCCAACTGGAAGGAATGTGCAAAGATGCAGCGTTATACAATTCTGCGAACAATTACGTATGGAATAGATATTAAAAGTGTCTATTTAACACATACTCTGTAATGTAATTTGTCTACTGTAAAAGTGGAATTTTTGCAATGTTGAAATTTTCTCGCATTTCACACAACCACAAGCGTGAAAATAAAAGCACGCAAATATTTTTTGCTTGCCATGTGTTCCAGTAGTAGATGCCTTGATTCCGTGGAATTAAAAACACGTGGAACCCATCTTACCCGGCCGAGCACGAAAAATTAGTCGTGCAAATTATATCCACTTTTACAGTACCAGGTAATTATGTATGAAATAGATACCTAAGGAGTGTTTATTTGTCTATAATGCATACAGTATTCTACATTGTGGTATTGAGTCATAACATATCACTTCAGACTACACACAAACACACACACGATATATAAAAACCTCAACCACACTGGCACACATACTGAGTAGAGTATAGAGCACGGCAAGAAACGATGGTGTTGCTAAGGAACAAAATGTTAATCTCTTGACTGTGATTGGCTGAAAGAGTCTCTGTGCAGGTGTCCTACGTTAAATCATCTACAAGTCCCTAAAATCAGAAATGAATGATGCTAAATATGGTAAAATAGGAAGAGGAGAAAGTCTTTAAAAAAACACACACGAAAAAAAAAAAGATAACCAATGCAGTAATAGCCATTTTCATGAAAACGCGGTATACCTATAACAGGAACATAATATTGTATGCATAATGTAGATGATACTGCAGCATGAGTTACTACAGAGTAACTTTTTGTTTTTTTTCAGTGAAATGGGGCCTTGGTTCTGTTAGCCGCTTGTGATAAATTAAAAAAAAAAAAATAGACACACTAAAATCTACGGCTATTTCAAATTCTGCTATAACACTCTATATTTCTGAATAGCCCTATGTGAGCAAGAGTCATCCGATAAACTGTAACTCAGAAGGATGAAAGCATTATTGTGCCACGAAGAATTTGCTATACCAGAAGAAAAAGATTAGATAGATGAATTGCTTTAAAGGGACCTTTTACAAACAAAATTTAGGAGTTACAATTAATACCTTTTCAACAGTTCTATAAAAAGCAAGCAAACACAGAAATGTTGCGATCTGAAATTGCTATGACCTTGTTCTGCTCTATTTGTGAGAGAAAAGTATGTTAAGGTATGAGACTACGTGGTGTAATACTTTGATAACATAGATGGTGGCATTAAGTTCAGTGTGTGAGGTGCTATCAGTGAAGACGTGGAAGCGTATCATCATACTGTGGTCTAAGTTTAGTGACCCGTCACCATGGCAATCAGAGTCGCAGGCATAAGCACCCAAAAAACTGCAATATCACACAATTTGACAGAAAAATGATTAAATCTACCACTTCCTTACCGCAGAAATTTGCTTTCTTCACTCTACCATGCCTGAATTTCAGAGTCTGAAACTGTTTTTTCTCTCTCTCTCGTTTTTTATTTATTTTTTTCTCCTGTTTTCATGATGTTATGATGGAATAGTTTTTGAATTTATCTACTGTGTCAATATGCTTGCCTGTCTTTACACTTCAAAGCCTCTTTTTCTTTCTTTTTCAAAACTGCATCTTTGCAGCATTTCTGTGGAAGACTTTTTGGGGAGAATAGGACAAGTTTTATCTCATCCAGCTTAGAGTTGAGGGAATCTGACAATTACAGATCAGAGAGTCCATGTTTGACTTATCCAGGTTTTCGTGGTGACGGGTTACATTTGGACTGGTATTTATAAGAAGTAATATAAAGAGATTATTGAAGGTTTGTTTGTTTTCTTTTCATGAAACAAGAAAGTAATGATGCATGAATTGTGAGTGACTTGCTACACTGACGCAGTTCTATTGAACAGATCCTGCAATGGTGATAACAACAATAGCAACCAGAGTTTGGTTTACCCTTTCTGAGTGAAAGCTCACTCTAATTCTTGAGTTGATGCTACCATGAAAGTGCACGCAAACCAGTTCAGAGCAGAAATTTGGGTGTTCACAAGATGAGGTAACTTTGATGAGAAATTTTTGTAAGCTGCGGTCACACTGCCAAATGACTGCGATACTTCCCACTCAAACTAGGGATATTTTCCCCCATCCCTGCAAAACTTCTTGATCAAATGCCAGTGTGACCGCTAGAAGTTTGTCGCATGACCAGTCCACCATCTGTTTCCAGGCTGTGCCTCAGAAGCACGTGGTCATTGTAATGAACAGGTTGGTATTGTGACATCACAATCACCAGCTGTCAGGCAACAAACTCTTTTTTCTTTGTTGCACGTGCGCACCAGTGACCCAAACATCTTGATCCAAAGACTGAAAGTATGGCTGTCAGTGTGAATTGACGACAAAAGATCGCGAAGTCTAGCGATCGTAAACTTTACGATCTTTCGCCAGTGTGACCATGACTTTAGATCATCTGGCAAATTTAGTATTAAAGGTCATGGCAGCTCTGTGTAGTTCTCTGAACTGGTTTCTTGCACACGTGAGGAAATCAAGATACGCTACCAGCACCTGCTTCGTTTTCTTTGCTTTTCTTTTTCTCAATTTCTAGTACGCAGCTTCAATGGGCTATGATCTTTCTTTGAAATAACGTAAAACGCACCCTCAGAAATGAAAGATGATCGCTTCTTCCACTGGCCTGACATGCCCAAGAGACCTGTAACAATGGGAGTGTGGTAGGTTGGCTTTGACATGAAGGCATGGGTGTTTTTTTTTTTTTTGGGGGGGGGGAGGGGAGGTAGGTGTTCATTTTTTGGTGAATCTTTAGGACATTTTGATACAATCGAGTATAGTTTGCACATTTAAGAAAGGAACTTGCAAGACAGAGGAAACAAACTAGCTACCTTTTTGGATAGATGGACTGGCAGCTAAAATCAGAATTACACTTTCATTACCATCAAATATTTCATGTTGCCGGGATATTTCAAGATATCTTTATATGATAATAATACACTGTACATTGCTGCAAATTTGTTTTATTTGTTTATATTGTTTTCTCAAAGACGCAAAGCAGTATAAGGTCTCAAGTCATAACATAACCATGGTTCGCAATCAATTTTCCCTCTGTAAACTGCTGATCTTTTTTGAATAAGACGGCATGTATACAAACACAGCATCGTAGTTGAAAGTTATGAATAAGTCACTATGCGTGGAAACTTGCTATAAAGAGGTTGGATATACTTGTACATGTAGCAAAACCCCCTTAACATTTTGTAGGTCCAAACTCTTTATAAACATTTGTCTTAAGTACAACCTGACATAATTAGAAACCTAGAAAGGAAATTATCATCCTTATGATGGTGTTTAGGTCCTTATCAAAATGAGGTTCCCCTTTAAACTGATGCCTACCCACCTCCTCAGAGATTATAAATACAAAAAAAAAAAAAAAAGGAATATCGAAAAAAAAAATGCTGGAAGTACATTGTATCTGAATGTTTATCTCTTCACTTTAGAATAGGAAAGACAAACTATTCTATCAAGTGATCTCTATGTATGGTGTCTGTGAAAGAAAAGAAGAAAAAGACAAAAAGAGTTACTGTGTATGCCAAGCATTTTGCAAGCATATATCATGCAAATAGGGACTTTTTTAGTTCGAAAGTATTTATAAAAGTGCATTCCAGAACTATGACGCCGGTCATGTTTTTCTTTGCCAAGAGGCAAAGTAAGTAATATCCCACCTTGGAAGATGCATAATATACATAATTTCTATTTTAACGTGGGGCAAAATTGTCGCAAGCTGCTTTAATATCTTCAAGAGTATCAACTTGACCCCTGAGACATGTGAAATAAAATGACTGCGAAATACAAGGCATACACAGTTACTCTCGTCAAAGTGCAGATCCCATCACATTTAACTGGAAAGCACGGCATCAATCTTTTTTTTTTCTTTTTTTTTAAACAGATCTCAGATGGGCTAAGCTAAAGAGAGAAAGGAAAAGAGTGAGAGGCAACGTGGATGTGAATATTAGTTGTGTAAAGTGACACTGCAACTAGACGATGAAAACAAATGTAAACGCACCCTCTGCGCCTGGAGTTGACGTGGCACTGCCCTGTATTTCAATAGAGGCATATCCCCCTGCACAAGACAAATTGGCGATCGACGTGGCCAGTTATTGGGAAAAAATTGCAGAAACTTACCAGGATGAATAATCAAACTCAGGTAAAAAGCTGCAAGTTGAGTTTATCGATGTTCCTATATATCAAGCTATAAACTTTTTGATTGTGCCAAAATGCATATAATTTGCCTTGCTTCATTTTGATGTAATAAATGTACAGCTGTATCTACTACTCACTAGTCTAGATGAGAGCTTTAATGTTTTCAGCCATAAACCTCGAACAACTACAGATTGTATGTGTTCATGGCTGTTAACTTCTGCAGATATTCTGCACAGTTCTCTACTCTTGACCTCACAAATTGCTGTAGAGTTCTCAACTCATGAGGGCAGCACATCAAAAAAAGTTTGACAAGTTTTAATTTGAATGTACTACATGAGTTTTCCTTAACTTTGCAATTCCAAGAGGCCTTCTAGCACTACAGTTCATATATCACGGCTTGACACTACCCTTTTTACCCCGTGGCCCATTTGGGCCACTAAAAATCATTCAACTTGACATGTTGGTAGCCTGAAAATGAAATGCAGCGGCCCAAAATAAAAGGAAATACAGAAATTCATTTTGAATTTTAAGTGCCTGATCTGGCTACCATGAGATGGCCTTTTCGGAAGTTTAGCAGCCTGATACCAGTCTTTAGTGGCCCTGGGCTAATTTTGAGCCTCGTATATACATACACGTACATAGAATGTACATACTGTTTAAGGAAACTTCTCCTTGAATGAAATATTACGAGTGAGAGAAAGAGAGAAAAGAGAGAAATCATAAATCAAAGCACATCCTCTGCTTTGGCAAACGCACCTGCTAGCTCAGTCGGGCGAGGAGACAGTGGCGGGGAGTACACTCCTGTGGCTGGGGGATCCGAGGGGGGTGGAAAAACAAATAAACATTACATTAGAATACAATCACATCATACAAGTTCATTCTCTGCTTCCAAGTTGCCAGGTCTTCTCTTTTTCGCGCCCCGTCTTCCAGCGGTGTCCCGCCGTCCAAATAAGCCTGAACGTTTGAGAGAGACCGCATTTCAGGACTTCTCAATGGTTAAACAGTCCATACCTGCTCTTTGAAGGAAATCGTGATTTATTGAGAAAGATTGCATATGTACACCAAAAAGGCTACGTCACAAAATCTTTGTCCAGAGAATATCAAGATGGACATATTGAAGTCACATACATACATGTAAACTCGAGTGTACCTTTAAGGCAACGTTTATTCTGCTTAAAAACAAAAAAAGGCATTCAAACAAGGACACCTTATTTCTGATATGTGATTTGTTGTTGCAGGTGAATAGAACATTTCTTTTTTACGGTCCTCTAGTGATGATACACTTCAATCAAAAAAAAAAAAAAAAATCTCAATAGTGAAGAGGTCTATTCATTTGATTATTGTTTCCTTACCTCTCTCAGACACTCACATACACACAGAGACAGACAGACAGACACACACATACACACATACAGACACACACTGAGCAGTGGTTAATATCTGATACAAGAGGTGGTGGCGAAGCTGTGTATGAAAGAGAAAACGCAAACTAGGATCCAAATGAGAACCTGGGCCCCACTTCATAAAGAGTTGATTTGATGACAAGAATCCAGCTTCCTGATTGGCTGTTTGCTATGGGAGGTTGTCATTCCAGCAAGAGTTGTCATCCTAACATCTTTTATGAAATGGGGCCCTGATTTTACACAAACACGAAAGTGATAGCCTGTAACACCATTTGTGAATGAAAATAAATGATGTAATGCCAATTCTGGAAGACACATTTTTTTTTTTTAGGATACTAGTACTGTATATGCTATAATTTTCGCGTACATAAATTTTCGCGAATTGCCGCCGTCACACATTTTCGCGAGTGGTTAAATTCGCGATTGGGGGACCAGAGAAAATATGAAGTGGTAAAGAAAGTGTGAATTTTCAACTTACTAGCAAATAAGAATGATAGTTATACACTGCATGAAAAAAACTTACCAAACTCTGCGAACTAGTAAGTTAGAATTCACCATTTTTGAAGTGGTTAAGTCCATCGCGCTAGATTTCTGACGAGTGGTCCCCTTGCGATAATGGATTAGTTCTCTACAGTATTCGTAAGTAGACGTGGACGTGCATAAACAAGCTTAGCCAGTATGGTCTGTTCGGTAAGCCGTGACATGGTATACTAGTACTGACATGTTCGTATCATCAAGGCAAGGGATTCATTATGGAAGGTAATATTTTCGCGTGTTGTTAATTTCACGAATAGCTCCCGACTCGCGAAATTCGCGAAAATAAACCCCCCGCGAAATATATAGCGTATACAGTATGCTGACTTACAAAACATTAAAACTTTGAAGATGAAGACATGATGAAAGCAGGCTATCAAAGGCATTTTCTCATCTTATGCGCCACACTGTGTTATATTGGGTATAATATAACTTTGGTGTAACACAGTGTGTTGCACTGTGCTAAATTAAGACTGTGCTATGGTATAAGTCAGTGGTACATCATAACACTGTGCATAACAGTGTAAAAATATGTAGCATGTACACTTGCATGACAATTTCATCTCCGTAAGTCCATTTTTTTTTCTGAAGTTTAAAAATGTAATATTGACAATATAATATTGCTAAACTTTGCGATTCTGAACTATGGGCTCTGAAGTAGAGTAATGCAAAGAGAATCAAAACACACACACTGGAAAGAGAAAAGAATGTGATTTTTGTTTTTAGCATGAGGAAATGTGCGTTTGCACGGATTAATGGGCAGAAACACTGTGAAATATCCCGGTGTATGGCTGTCACAGGTGCACAGCATTACAAGTCTATGCATATTGTATATATGTACTGATCCAAACAATGTAAAAAAAAAGAGAGATTTACAGTTGGTAGTGGTTGGATAGACATGAGCGATGAAAGTTTGCGAAGAACACTTTGGTCACTAAAAGAGCATGTTGACAAGAGAGAGTGCTATATGGGAAATAACATTTGTGTGCACTTAATGGTTGCACATTTTATATACAAGGTCGCTGGCTCGTACAGGGACAAATATCAATACACACTCCTCATATAGTTAATATGTAGCATCACTCAACAGTGTTGAAGAAAAGGAGCACAAACTTATCTTGTGACATAGAAAAAATACCAAGGAGTACACGAGATACCAGTAATATCTGTATAATCCTAAATTGACAGAATAAAAGTTCTGAACAGTGGAAGAGTGACTAGTGTCAAAGTTCAAGCCGATGCAAGAACTATCGCGTACATCAAATCCCGTGACGACTACATAAGTTTGACTGTGATAAGGATCAGGCTTCTTCTGTCACAAATCAGCCTCCACTTATCCACAGAACCTCAGCAGCCCAGTCGACATCAAACCTAATTCTAATATCTTGTGATCATATCTAATTCATATCAGATCTGATCAGCTCCAATTCCAAAGCAGTCTATTATGTTCTTGTTTTACAATCACACTGCTCACAGCAGCTCAACTGGAACTACACTTAGCCTAATATCTGATAAATTTATTTACTGTGACCATATATCACTTTATCCAACATTTCCCTTCATGGTCAAAAACATTGAATTAGAAAAAAAAAGAGAAGAAAAATGTTTATACAGATTTCTAAATGAATAAATACAAACCAACAAACTGGTAAACGAATATCATGACAGAAACATGTCTGAGTTCCATGAATACATTCCCACTCCAATTCCTAGCGTCAAACCATGTTTTTGAAAAAAACAAACAAACAAACAAACAAAGAAAAAAAGAATGGCGGCCATGATGTATAACATCAGACACACATAATTATGATCCCTGAAAGATATGATAGTGGTTTCCATAGTTGCTGATGCGAGATGAGCTTAAAGCTCAAACTGATGCGGTCCATCACCACTGCGTTGCCATGGGAAACAAACAACACGGGAGTAACACACCAAATTTCATGACAAAACACCACAATAAAACATGAGCAAGGAGCATGGTACCTACAATATTCATTCATAGCAAACACAAACCCTGGCAATAAAATGAAATAAAATGAAACAGAAAATCAAAAAAAAAAAAAAAGCTCTTACACCATAGTCTGGTCAAAAGTAAAAAAAGATATCATGCAAAATCAAATCAATGCAAAACCAGCATGACAACCCGAAAGGTAGAAATAATACCTACTGCGCCACCGCCAACCTAGGACACAGAGAAGCGAGGGAAAATTCTTCACAGTAGAAACGAAAGAGCCCCGCCAAGACATTCAGATACAAATTACATGACGTATAACAAAGTAGCGATGCAACAAATTAAGCATACTCAGCGAAACGAGGCACGAATGAAAAATTGTTGCAGACATGGAGACCAATACAGCAATACTTTTGAAGGAATTCATGGAGAGTCACCATTTTGTTTAAAAGAAAAGAGAGCAAAGCATAAAATCAACACCTTTTGATGACTTTACACAGATTTTGAATAGCAGGCAAGCCATATTTTGTTTTAAAAGAGATCAAGCGTAAAATCAACATCTTCCGACTGCCTGACATAGATGCTGAATACACAGTAGCAGCCAAGCCCAGTACACTCACCGAATCTGATAAACACGTAATCTTGAAAGTACACAGTCTTCCAACATCTTCTTTTGAACAATACAAAACCGTTTTTTCTTTCACTCAAGTATCTTTCTATGTAGTACTTAGATTCAGTGTTCTATTTTTCATACTATCATCTTGACATTGCTCTATAAAGAAACTTTGTGTAACCGCTCACAAATCTCTGGCAAGATGAGCTACGACCTCTCTAAGTCTCCACAAATGGAGACAGGAGGTAATTCAAAAGAAGAATGTACACTTCCTCCATCCCAAATCAACCAACGATTTGAGAATAGTTGTACATACTAATTCTCCCATGATCATTATTATCAAGGGGTATTGACATATTATTCCAGAGAAAGAAAAATGAGAGAAAAAAAAAGCAAATGCACGCCAAAGAACAAATTCTCAGAACCACCACAGCCAGACACACAGAAACTTCATCATACACAGCATGAAGACTTTATAGGCTGCTTTACAAAGTGCACCACAATTTGAACAAGTATTTGGCGTCTTACTCTACACAGTATAATAGAATCACTTTTTATAAGATTGTGCAATTAAACAGGGTGACAGGAATATCAAGAAGAGATTTCTGGGTATATGAAAAGCAATTACATCTACATTAACAATATATTAGAAAAGAGCAAATAAAAATATAAAGGGTATAATGAACAGCTTAATGATAAATCTGGAGCTTTAAGATACACATGATGCACAGTCAGCAGAAAGCATTTTGTCATTTTTTACTAATCTTCTTATATTAGGGAAACAAAAAAAAAATCAAATAACTAGAGTGACACCAAGAAAAATACTTCTTAACTATTCATTTAATATTTACTTTTGTTCTCCAGTACATGTACATGTTAGGATCTCATTGGTTTAAAAAAAAAAAGATGCGAAAAATCTGCAATCGCTTTCATTCTGCAACGTCAGGGTCAAGTTTGTGTGCGGTGCCAAGAGAAAGTCGCGGGGTGCAACATCAAACCACATTTATTGTCAAGGTAACAACGACAAAAAGAAAAATGAGAAATGCCTTGTCAAATGGGAGGGGTACAAATCAGAAAGAAACAGGTAAAGAACAGCAGACAAGAAAGACGGCCAATTTCATACATTTCTCGTCAAAACAGTGAAAAAAAATAAACGAAACAAAACAAACTCTTGCCAGCTACTTGGCAGAGAAGCGTCAGAAGACAGATCTGGAACGTTTGAATTCACAATACATCAAAAGTACAAGCGAGAAACTTAAATCTACATGTCAGATTCAATGTCTTTCCTTTCCAAAAATGGCCTGTTTTGTTAGTAAGCACTAATAATATTCATTTCATTTTCTAAGCAGCTGTTGCAGAGTCCCAGCATTTCTACATGGTTTTAGTTTTATCTTATAAAGGGGGATTAATTCTTCACTTGTTTGAGTTGCCTTCCATGTACAACTTTGATGCCAAATTCTCACACTTGTGATGGGAACATCATAAAGAAACGGAAAAAAATAAATAAAACAATGTGTGAAGCAGTAACAAACAAAGTACAATGGTCCTAAAATCCCAGAACCTCTCAATTTCTGTTTCGCATTACTCCAGGCCACGGCAATGATGCAATGAAATGAATGAATCATGAACATCCTAAAAAGCAAATAGTTCCTCTAGCATGACAGACTCATTTGCTTCAATACTTTTTTCTTTTGTGTTTGTTACGAAACAAATTTCACTTTCTGATGAACCCTTTGAGTTCTAAAAGACTTCCACACTCCAAACGAGCAGTATCGTAGAATTGTCAATGTCATTTGTCAGACGTATTTACACTTCGAAACGCTTTTGCATTCCACATTTTGCATCCAATTACATCTCTTTTAACTTTCACACAAACAGGGCATGTCAGACTGTCTTGGTCCAGGCTATTAAAAGCATTACCATTTGCAGATGAAACAAAACCCAGCTTTAGCGCTAAAAAAAAAGTTCTGAAATGTGTGTTAGGGATAGAAACAACTAGTGTAAAAAAGTTAATCAGTATAATCAATGTGAGGTATTGTTAAATATAAAAAATTTGAAAAATAGATTTATAACAAAACTGTTTCGAGACTAAACCGTCTACAGTTATGTTTTAGTGAGAAAAATAGTGGGAAAAATAGTGACATCTACTTATAGTTTAGGGGTTATTGCAAATTATTTATATGGTAGGATGTTTTGTGACACAACTGACCTACACATATGCATCAAATGTGATAACTGGAACGTTTTTTTTAATCACTGCTCCCAACGGTAAACAGTTACCTTTAATGTGATCATTTATTTGCTTTTATTAACCCTCTTTACTGATGTTTGACCCCAGACGGTTTCAAGACTGTATTCCCGATGGACTCTTATTTGGGCCTTCCCAGCTAACCGAAGGCAATAGCGAAGTAGAGGCACGGCAAAAAGCGAGCTGCAAAAAAACGACAGAATTCACACGACCACTAACGTCATACGGAAGAGAGAAAAAATGCAAACAAAATGAGTGGGAGAAGAGGGGCGGGGGCAGGTACAGAGGGAGGGTATACAACAGTGCATTGACCTCTAGCAACCTTAACTCCATTGCAGAGGAATAGAAAACAAAAACAAAACCAACAGCACTGCAAGGAAATCTCTCTTTTTTTTTTGGTGGCGTTTTCTGACCAACATCACAAGAACACAGCACTGCTATTAGGTACAGGAAAACAAGCTGTCAAGATACAAAGGCGAAGGTGAGGCGACGCCCATCAAACGTGTTTTTGTGCTTCGTTTCTTTGAACGATTTGCGGCCGTGCTGTTGTTACAGAGAAAAGAGAGGAAGGGCGCCCACAGGAGGGAGAAAAAGACCAACCTTGCGACCCCTGCTGCCGTTTACTGGAGCTCCGGATGGGCGGCCGCGGCTTGACCTTTGGCTTTGGTGGACTACGGGCATTCAAAACGGGGGCTGGCTCGGACAATGTGTTTTTTGGGGTTTTTTTCCCAGAGAATGGAGAGAACGAGAAACAATGGGTGGGAGGGAAGAGGAGGGGGAAAAGAAGAATCCATGGAAGACAAAAGAAGAAATGGTAAGACAACCTTGGCATTGGATCAGAGTTAAAAGACGCTGGTGATTATCCCGCTCATACAATCATTTGGTTGGAGATGGGATTATTCAAGTCACCACACTTGCCACAATTTACACTTCAAATGACGTAACGAACAGAATCCCCTTTGAAAATGTGACGAGATAGAATGAAATGGCAAAACCCTCATGTTATTGTGTACCATGACATCCCCGTGAAGACTGGGCGGTTCAAACACAGATGAAAAATGAGAACTTCCCGCTAGCCCCGCAGTGCTTAGATTTGGACCCTACATGATGAGGGAAACCTGCTTTTACAAAACTGGGCAATTCATCTCATGTCGGGTGGAAAGCTCTATGTTTTGGGGCCTCCACTGAGAGCAGAGAGGTGTGGCTTGGGGTTGCCAGGGCAGCATAAAATTCTTACAATAAAAAAAAGCAAACAAACAAATAATATAATGGGTGATTGAGTCACCTGCTGGAGTTAACATATCTCTCACAGTAGTAAAGTTTTATATTTTTCCCCCTGACTTCGTAGAGATTTACTACATTTTATCTATCCACTCAGTATTTCAGGAATATTCAATAGATATTCAAAAATATTCAGAGTTGCCAATTTGATGAGGATAAGATGGTAACTTCTGCTGCATGATTCTCAATTCAATTGAATAGAATTCACTTGAATAGAATGAAACTGAATTGAACTGAAAGATATTCAGTTGCCAATTTGATGAGGGTAAGATGGTAACTTCTGCAGTATGATTATCAATCCAATTGAATAGAATTCATTTGAACAGAATAGAACTGAATTGAGCTAAATTGAATTGGATAAAAATATATTCAGTTGCAAATGTTAAGAGAAGTAGGTAACTTCTGCATCATGATTATCAATTCAACTGAATAGAATTCAACTGAATAGAATTCAACTGAATAGAATTCAATTGAACAGAATTCACTTGAATAAAATAGAATAGAACTGAATTGAATTGAATTGAATTGAATTGAATTGAACAAATCTGAACTAAAACATTTTCAGTTGGCAGTTTAACGAGGAAAAGATGATAACTTCTGCAGGATAACTGTCTCTCAGGCTTGCTGAGGTGATTTTCCCTGGAACCCACTGAAATGCCTTTTTCTTCCTGTTTTCATTCATGTTGAGGTAAAGATAATATCAGACTCTCTCAATACTGTACAAAAACAAAAATATGAATGCACAGAGAACAAAAAATGGATAATAACATATCCATGGAGATAAGAAAAATACTATTTCTTAAAATACAAATTCTGCGGCAGAAATTTATGAAAAACATAATAAACTATAAAAGATGATATCAACAGTGTAGAAACAACCCATTTGTCTTCGCACAGAATGAAATAAAAAACAAAATGAGAAACAAAGTAGAACATATCGACTCAATAAATATGATGATATGACTGTTTGTCCCAATCCAGTGACAAGGCATAAACTTGGTCAAGCACAGGATTTAGTTGTCAGTGTGAAAGCATCCAAACTTTTGCTCACTACACAAATAGTCTTAACGTTAACACTTTCACACCATCACAGCAAGTTGGCATAGCCAGGCAACAAAGTGTACGTACATCAGGCAAACTTCAAACACATGAAGTGTTGCCTCACACGCATACACATTGTACACTCAAGAAAACAAACACAACCACATTCAGGTTAGAAGAGTAATGAAGATCTCTCCGAAAATTAGCCGAAAAACAAACAAAAACAAATTGCCATGACTCCTACTCAACACACCAGCCAATATCTCAATTCAAATACAGCAGCTAATATCGACTGAATATGGCAGGAAAGTCAAACTTCAACTTGTGCTTTATGACACAAATATTAAGCCGACAATGGTTCGCTCTGAGAGCCATATTTTCAAATCAGGTACGGTTTTCCTGTGCTTCTTACATTATCAAGTTTTGGATGCTACATGTCTGTTGCGACTGTACATGTTTGCGTTCTCTTTGGCCACCAAACAAAAAGAGAAAAGAATATTAAAGGTCATCCCACCAATTACCTTACAGCCATCTTAAGATAGATAATAATCAGTAAAACTAGTAATGAAAACAATGTACAATGACATGGCAAATAATATCCCCTGATGATGATGATAATGATACATGATCTCACACATACAGTATGTACTTTGTACAGTAGTTTTATGAGAAATGGCATGTTAAATCATTTCATCAGTAATATGTGAATGAATAGCTCTCTACATTGTACTTGCCAAGTCTGTCTTTTTAGATGAATCCAACACATTGTAAAAGTGCAAATATTTGTGTGAGTAATTTTTCGTGCTCGCCAAGGTAAAGTAAGGCAAATTTTGCAAAAATGTTTACTTGTCTTTGTCTTTGAGACTATAGACTACACTCTCATTTCAACCATTGCATACCAAACCTATCAAGCTTCGGTTAGTCTCCATCAGTTGTTGCTAGAGAGGGCAAGCTTCCGGCAAGATTTTTGCTTGTCTAGACAATATTTCGCAAACAAAGCACACATCAAAATTTGAATACGTTACAGAAATGGTATGTTGGACGAATCAATTATTGGATAACATTCCACAACCACACTGAAAATATGCAGCATTCCACAAAAATGATGCAAAAAATATAATCACCAACAAACAAAGACGGATCAGGCACCTTCAGATTTGATGTATGATTTCATATTGATGAACTTAAAGGGATGGTTTAGCTTTGGTTGTGATGGGGCTTTGGGTTTCCAACTTTTTTTTGTGATATACATGTAGTGAGAAACCCCAGACGTAATATGAAGGAGCAAAAGATTCTAAGAGGAATGCAAACTTCATTTGATGAAAATTGGTTTTGAAATGGCTGAGATATCCAAAAACAAAGAGGTCCCAATAAAAGGTGGGACCCACCTTTTATAGGATCACTTTGTTTTACTCTGTTTTTGCATATATCTCAGCTATTTCAAAACCGATTTTCATCAAATAAACTTCGCCTTCCTCTTAGAATTGTATGCTCTGTCATATTTCATATTGTGGTTTCTGATTATCTCGCAAAAACGTAAAATCTGGACCACCCATCTCAGCCCAAAGTACTGTAAAACATGATATATTCGCGGCATGAAAGTTGCGTGAATTGGAGCCAACGGCCTTTTTCGTGGCATGAAATTTTCGCGAGTTGCCTCTAACATTCAATGCATATAGTGTAGACAAGAACTTTCACATGCATTTTAATTTCGCGAATCTTGGCACTCGCGAAATTCGAGATATTAAAATGCAGGCGAACATTCCTCATTTTACAGTAAACCATCCCTTTTATCCATGTGTCGTCAAACTGCATGTGAAGTCATAAAAGTTGGTATAGTGCAGCAATGTATATGGCATGCCAATGAACATTTACATAAAAGTATATTCATATATGTACATGTAAATATACATATACGAATATGCATATATTTATCAAATATTCAACCATGGTAGCATACAGCGACCACTTGTCATTCAGAGCACATTCAATAACATATGCACTGTACAGTAAATATTTATAACACAAGGGAAATAGGGAAATGAATGAATTCAAGATTTGTTTTCTCATCTTAGAAGTGCTGTGCGAAATAGAAATATGTTACCGGGTAATTTCCATTAAACTCAAACATAACTTAATTCCTATATAAAAACTACATGTATGTTAGAACATGCCTTACAGGTGCGATGAGCAATTATTTTCCTTGTTCAAAAAAAAAAGTGCAGAAAAAGGATAAACACAACGAAAAAATATAAACAATCCATCATTAGTTTACCAACATAGTCCATCAAGTACAAAAGAAAATCAGTTGGAACTTGTAACTGCTACAAAGTTCCCATTTTATGGCAGATAAGACTTTCTCAAAAATTGCTGCTGAGCAGTTTGGCAGGAGGGATTTGATAGAGACATATCTTATGGGGTAATTAGGAGCTTTTGTTAACGCATTTTATTAAAAATCCCCCCCCCCCCCCAAACACACACACACACACACACATACACACACTCAACAAATTTCATCTGTCATTACTCTGGTTTGCCCAGACCTGCTGACAGCTGTTGCTTTATTTACAAAGTGCCAAAGTCACAGCAAACCTGTAATTTTTCCATGATACACTTTGTACCCCTGTTATGTAATGAGTGTCTTAAACTGAAGTTTAAATATGTGAATCGATTGATATGAATATTGATATGAATTTTTTCGCACGCATCAGTAAAGCCAAACATTGTATGCTATTAAATAATTAGCAATGCCTTGTACTATTGAAAATAAAGAGTGATCAAGTTTTCATGACCCTTTTTGTATACAATCGTCATAATCTGTTTCATCATAATCCTAAAGAAGTTGGGAAGTGGGGGGAGGGAATGACGAAGTGGGGTAAGGGGAGAGAATATGCCTCCCCCCCCCCCCATGAGTTAACCATATACCAAAACTTAATACCATTAATGATACAGCATGCCACGTTAGAAAGGAAGACAGAGTACAGTTCGACCTCGATCATCTGGCCTCCTTTTATCCGCAAATCTCTATTATCCGGACGCGTTCACGCAGTGAAGGACTTTTTTTTTTCATCCAAAAATTGAGAAAAAACAGTGACTTTAAACTCAATCAAAATTTCTACAAAACTTACACGATTTACCTACAATATTCCCGACAAAACTGACATAAATTCACACCACATTATCATCGCAAAAGTAAGCAGTCATGATCTATAAATTCACCATAAGAGCCACCATTGCGGGGTACGCTACCTGCCTAGCTGCCAGTGCACTGGGATGGCAGCTTGGACGGCAGCTACATACATTAACATTGTGTCTCCCATAATCGGCCAATTCGCTTATCCGGATGAGCGCCAGTCCCGACATGGCCGGATAATCGAGGTCGAACTGTAAGTATGGATAAGTAACCCTTTCTGTTCCAAAGACTTTAGATGGTATGTACAACATCATCGGATTGTCGATGTCAACCAGTACTCAAAGCTCACAAAGGGTTATATAAGGAGCCATCTAGCAGCGTCTGCCATCATAGATGAGAAGGTATATCAAAAGGTGGTAATAGAGGTTTACAAATACTCATCATTTAGACGAGGGAAAAAGGCATGCAAACAAATGATGTGACAGAAACCAAGCATGAAATGAGGCGAAAAAGTAGCAATTTGATTACAAGAAATATGAGAGAAATAATAATGGTTTCTTTTTTAATTGATTCAAGCTAAAATGAGGATACATATGAATGCAAGATACAGAGATATTAAGGAGGAATATAAAACAAAGTAAAGTAAGATAAGGTAGGTAATGGACAGTAAAGGTTACAAGAGTTACTCATCAAAAAGTTTAAGAGCTCAGCTGGAGGGAGAACTAATAACCCATTACAGACTGGTCCCAAACAAATCGGTGTCTATGGGGGAAATGTGTTACAGCCAAATCAGGCGGCTCTCAACGGGTTAATCAGGTTAGGAGTGAGAGGGATGGGGAGAGGGGGGCAGCTCAGCCCCCCTGGAGGGATTGTGCCATTATTGTTCACGAGAGGAGGAGGCGTCATGCAGAGAAACCAACCTTCGCCTGGGCGGAACGTCGACGCACTCGGTCGCACCGGCTCCGAACCGCGCCTCTCCACCTGAGCGTAGACTGCTGCAAAGTTTCAAAGCGTTCGGTCGTTGACAGCATCATATTTTTCGTTACCATTTTGTGGGAGTTTGAAAAGCAGACGATGCAGTGGGGAGGGGGTGGGAAAAAGAGGATTCGCAAAGAGAAATGAGAGTCGATGATGATTTGTGTTAGGCATGGAAGCATTAATAAGGCGAGATGAGATGTCATGTGGAAGTCATGATGAATTGGGATGTCAGCAAGATTAGAATGCAGCGTAGGATTAAGCACTTCTATTTTTTTTTTTTTCTCTCTCTCTTTCCAATGCATCTATTCAAATTTCCTCTCATCAGCAATGTCACAATAGGATCCATCGCACACATCCTACCATCATCTAACACTCTCACACATCAACTCAGTTTAATACACATCATCCCTTAGACTGAACAGATGTCTCTGGTTTACTTAATATATAGCTTTTATAAATCATGACAAATTTTCCAAGAGATGGCGAAACCATTTAATGAAAATATGAGACATGTACTAAAGATGCACAATAGAGTGTAGAATCTTACATGATAATACATTCACTATTATTGCCCTCACTTTGTATTGCACACACACAGACACACACACATGCAAATGCAGCTACAGCGGCCTTCAAATATAGGCCTGTCTGTGACGACTACACGGAGATACATTCACTAAATGTGTCATGCAAGGATACCAGTAATATAGTACACCTGCTAACCGTGAAATTCAATCACTCAGAATACAAAGGGAAAAATATTGCCAAAAAATGTATACACATGTACTTCCCCAATCTCAAACACATCATTACAGTGTTCTTAAAAATAAAAAAAAGAAGAAGAAGAAGAAGAAAAACAGAACAGAAAATACAAGGTTGAACACTGCTTCTCCTTTCCTGAAAAGAAAAAGACTAATATTCCTATTTGATTGGAAAACTTTGCAGGTGCAATATACAGGAGGGAAACAGTTAAGGACAGGGATCCATAATCACATCTGAACCAACTTATGCAAGGCATCCTACTGGGGGAAATATGTGTACTGTAAACAGTGTAAGGAAATGATTGCTCCTCTTAAATACTCATGCAAGGGTCACACATCCCATAAATATGTACACACCGACAAATAAATACATGCATAGGTGTTTTGCCACGGTGACAACTAGAGTTGCATCTTGGGCTGCTAGAATTTATCTGAAGTAATCGCAGCTCTCCGCATACGATTGCTACGATGCTTCTTTTTCCTCGTTTGTGCGCGATACTGATCAATTTGCACGACGAGTCAAACGTGATGTGCAAATCAAGAGCCTATCCTTTGAGACTCTGAGAATGCACAGACCTAGTCAAATATTAGTCCACCAAGCCAGAGTAATACGTAATCAACCATCATGCCACATTCAACAAGAGTCCCAAAACATCTTCCCAGCATGCCTTCGTGAAGCAAAAAGTGCTTTATCCCACCATTTCCAAAATCCACGACCGTTAAGTATGCACAAAAAGCAAGACTATAAGTCGAAGTGAAGTTGCCGCAAGATCAATCCTCTCTACTCCATCTAAGAAGACAACATCCAAATTATTTTCAATTTCGCAAGCTATCGAGGCCTCCAGTAAGTACCAATTTGTGTGAATTAAACAAGATCATTGACAACAAAATGTTTGCAAGTTTTCATTTCCATGTTAGTATCACACAGAGCAAAATTTGTGAAAATTGCCACATCACAAAAATTATCCTCAATTACAGATGATTAGATGCGAAAAAGAATTTCTGGTTCCAATATTTCTCAGCATTTGAATATACTGTATATGCATTAAAATATGTGGAAGGGTATACAAGATAGATTACCCAGCATTATAGAGATTTAACAGAGGGGGAACATTTACAACACCCAACCACACAATCATTCATTCACGATCTTCATGTATATGAGAAGACATTGAGATATGAGTACATGGTTATTTTCTAATATTTGCATATATATGCATGAGTGTGAGGGTTGTGTACATACAGTAGTTGATCAGACAGGATTGTGTACAAATATGTAAATGATGCCACCACTTTGTATAGTGCAACATGCAGAACACACACAATGCACACAGACCATGCAAGTAGTACACAATTTTACTCTCCCATGGGGAGCGAGTGGCAAAACTCCCCTCGCGTAGTGTCCTATGAGATATACATGTATATACAAAATGTTTGTATAATGTTTACATGAAGACATAAAGACATAGAACCATGGAGGACAAACAAAACAATACAAACAACCCAGAAAAAGTGTGCACAGCACTGATCTCTACAGGAAATACCTGGATATCTCATGCGCTCATTGCTTTGAAGCCACTGCACCGCCATTTTACCAGGCACAACCACCATAGTATACACTTGTGTATGGAGCTCATGACATCATGTGATCATGGCGTTACAGTCTGCTGGAAAATGTGTGCAAATCCCCATAGAGTGTGCCTGGTAAGATGGCTGCACCGCGGCTTCACTTGTTTCTACAACGTGAACAGGCCAATGAGATATCTAGTACTGTATGTCCTACAGAGATCAGTGGTGCACAGCCAGAGAGAGGCAGAGCCCCACCGTGTGACAGAAAGCAGACAGGCGAGACCACAGGATGACAACCACAATGGTACTTAAATGCACACATACGAGAGTGACAGGAATGAGGAACGACAACATCGACAAGACACGTAACGCTACCTTCGGAACCGGAGTTAAGAGGGGTGGGTGGTAAGGCCGAGTTTGGTTTCCGCCGCAACTCCGAGCCCCACCGCCGCGGCCTGCTCTCGTAGTGGGGTGTGTGGTATATTCTTGCTGCTTCGGTTTGAATTTCGTTTCGAGGTTATGTGGTTCATGTTTTTTTGATTGGGGAGGAAGGAGAAGGTGTCGAGGGAGAAAAGGGGTGAAGGTGACATTTCGGGGAAAAAAAGGGGAAGATGAGAGGGAGGTTTTGGGAGCGGGGGCAATAGGGGAGAGAAAATACAGGAGAAAACGGGACGATAATAAGGTATCTGGCATACTGTCCAAAACTTTGTCAAACGCTTTTTCAACATTTTTCTTCATGTTTTCATTTTACTTTATGTCTTTTCATATCTGCAGCCTTCATAGACACATACGACTCGATTATGTGAGGAATCACACACTTACAAAGAGAAAAAAAATTACATCATTCTACTTAAAACATCATGGTATGCATGATTTCAAAATCATGATAATATTGATACCACAGAATGAAGTTGGGCATTCTACATTCACAAATTTTGAGATTTCACAATGATGCAAATTTTTTTTGATAGCACTTTTAATTCTATATTCCTTTTTCCCCACAAAACCAGTGATGTCATTCACTCTACGTATGAAACAAAAGACAAAACCACATTAAATGTACACACACAAGTCTCGGCTGTCTCTATACTCTCATCAGATAAAATGTTAGTTTGTCAAACAGCTATAAAACTTGCAATTTAACCATGCTTGTTACAAAAAGGAGAAACAAACAAAACCAAAGGCAAAACTACAATGCTGTTGATGAGATGTCTCGTGTGAGATGTACGCATGTGATGCTTCAAGTAAATTTAAAATCAACAAAAAAATTGTGAATATTCCATTGCAAATTACACAGCAACACTTTAAGGGTTTGCAAATTTATCACTCATTAGAATGGATGGTGAGCTGCAAAAGGCAATATCACGGCACACTCGATGTATTTGTTATGGATGATGGCCAAGAGCAACACATAAGGGCAGTGTCTTTTCGCTGAGTGGCCCATTATGGGCTTCGGGCATTGCAGTTTTGAAGAACAAAATACGTCCATGCAATGAACTGAGGAAACCTTCATACAATCATGTACAGTGACATAAATATTGACTTTTTATTCTTAACGGATGGGCTAACTTTGATAGACTGTATTTAAATCTACCCAAAATACTTCATTATTATCTTCAATTTAGAGCAATCCTCCATCCAAACAACAGGCGTTCTTCCCATGCTGAATGTAGTGACTTTAATACAACGTTCATGAAACAATGGTTTGCTTTAAAAGCTCACGGAACGTGCATGTAAATCATTTGAAGTTTGGGGGGTCGATAATTCCACTGTGAATGATTTTCCCCTGTGCAGTCATTTATTGCAGGGCTATTTCAAGACTGAAAGATCCGACGGCAAGAATGTAACTCACTCTTATTTCATTCCACGTTAAAAACGAGAAGGGAAGTTTGATGACAATATATGTCAAGGTGCATGGAAGACTTTTGAGGTAATGACATCACCACTGCCGAAAAATTAATATTCTTTATATCACTACTTCATGAAAACATGTCAAAGTTTAGCATTCTATAGCCTTCTTATTGAGAGTCTCATTTAATGACACCTCTACCATATTGTGTATCGGACTCTTTTCCTTAAAAAAAAACAAGCAAAAAACAAAACAAAACCCAAAAGCCCTTATTTGTCACAGGCAAAATTTGAGCATGAGGTGGAATTTCACTTCGAAAGTGGTGCAAAAACGCTAGACGGGGCCTCACCTTCACTGCTGGTCCGAGCGCTATTTCTCCGGCCCGGCGTCGAAAAGTCGGATCGAATGTCTTCATAGACATCATCACTTCCTGCTCGCGATGCAAAATCAAATTTTTTGAGCAGGAAAAAAATAAAAAGAAAGCAAAAGGGAACAAGCAGAGTACAAAAATGAAAGCAGCTGTAATACCCGACAAATTAAAGTGAACAGTTCAACCACACGAGAAGAAAAATCTTTCACGAGGAGAATACATATGTCAGCATGCAAATACACAATTCATTCTGATATATTCGATGAGCACTTTTCAATGCAGCTCCTTTTGCACAAATCTTGAAATGCTACAAAGAAATTTCAAACAGAATACAACGAAAACAACAAAAGGCCATTTCTTGTGAACCTCTGAACTATCCGCAGCATACATCCAAATACTGCTGCCTAGATACAAAGTATGTATCTGTGCTGATTCAGGGCCCCCAAAAGCATACAGACAGATTTGCTATCAAGGTTCATTTATCATGGTTACCATGGCAACAGCTGAAAAAATATCGGTGGCCGATTGGCTGGAACCAAGCTGCTACCTTGGAAACTCACTTGCTGTCATTGTTTTTATTACAATAGCAAATACATGTAGATAGTTCAAATAAATTGCTCTGCAGGCTTTCAGGCAGCCATTAATGATAAGAGTGGATAGGACAGTGTTGAAACCTATTCATGACTTGCCTGACTTAGCAACAAGGTACATGAGGACAATGGAATCCATTTATGGATATAAACCTTACAGAAATGGGCAAATTCCATTGCCCAGCACAATTCAAGTCAAAGGATATACATGTTTAAAATCCAAAAACTTGCGTGTATGGAGTTTGAAGGAAGCGTACAATATTCACTAGAACATGGCTGAAATGGGGAACTATGCATCATTTCATAAAATTTTGGTCTTTTGTTTTTTCGCGCCAAACTTGTCCACCCTCTGCAAATGTCATACGCTCGTCATAAACACCAGCCAAAATCATTAAAATTTGGTGTAATCAGGGTGTAATAATCCTCAACCTGAGAAGCGGGTATTGAGAGGATTCAAGAACAAAGGAAATATTCTGCTTACACATCTACATAGTGTAACTGCAGTGTATAGTGTAAACTATCCTGCGTAAGGTGTAGTTTTTGGTGTAACAAACATTAAGCAGTCCCAATGCAGTACGCATTGTACGATCTACAGTGTTCTGTGTGGAGTGTTAATAACACAAGAGCAAGTGTTCTTCCAGGCTTGCTCGTTACATCGGACGTGTACCTCTGCTGGAAAAGTGCGACTGCTGGAGTCGAACCCTGTTGCGAATCTCGCTGGGTTTGACCAGTGAGTCGTGGACCACCGCCTCGCTCGACACCGACCGATTACGGGGAACAAACTCCGGAGTGAATCCTGGTGTTTGGGAGTTGTTTATTATTTTTGGGTGTTTCGAGCGGGTTCCGAGGAAGATGGGGGCAGGGTAGGGGGGCAGGGGAGTTTCGGGGAGTTCGGTGGCATGATGCGTAACAAGTGCCCATTGTGCGATTCGCCAAATCAATTTCATGCATATTAAATCAGTTCAACAGAAAGGTTAAAACATAATGCAAAATAAGGGATGGCGCAATATTGTAACATCATTCATGGCAACCACATGTACCAAGTGCAAAGAAATTGGTCGGAACATAACGGCAGTTTTTCATAATTGAAATAAGAAGTTATATTATTACTTGCACCATCGGTAATATATAACGTGATGCAATGAAAGTAAAAATTTAATCAAAAGCAGAAGCAGACATTTGATCAAATTGAAGAATGATCATTTTCATGGTTGATATTGAACGTGAGCAGTGATCAGATACAGGAGCCAAACTCGACAGTAAGAGAACAGCGTTTGAAATGAGAATCAAAACATTACATTTGTGATGGAGTACACGTGTATTCGCAAACACCAACACACAAAGAAGTACACACACATGGCAAATACCAAAGGAAGGCATGCAACACCAACAGAGAAAACACCACATTATACACAGTGTAAAATGGTTGGGGGTATACAGATACATGTAAGTCACATACAAATGAGTCAGACCAATGTATGTACATACAGTAAGACAGGTGAAGAAATGTTAACACCGAACATAATGTGTCAACACCAATTAAGAAATGCAACACCGGTGTACAGATGTTTACACACGAGGTGTAATATGGCCACACACGTAGAGGAGGGGAAGGCAATATTCACGAACAAATGTATCACAGAATCCACGACATTGAAATGAATGAACATCGTAGCACATCAAGGACCAAAGCCCACAGAGAAAGCGGCATGCGATGGGATGAGGGAATCGAGGAGGATTCAAGTGGAATGGATCGGGTTTGACGGGAAGGAAAAATGTGAAGAAAGGAAAAAAAGAGGGGGAAAACGAGAGAGGATATCGTTAGCAAATTTTTTTTCCCATTTTTCATTTTTTTTGTCTCTTCCTTGCTGGCAAGAAAACCACAATATCTGATATTGTGGTTTTCAGCCAATCAGATGCAAGGATTTCAGTAGCTTTTAACAGTTTGTCAGACGAAATATCTGACAAAATGCTTCATGAAATGCCCCCCAGATTTCCCCACAACCTCAAGCAGATGAGAAAGCCAGAAAATGAAGCAAGACCAATCATCCATTCTCGTTTTACTTCATCGGCGCTACATCTTGCCCTGACATCTCCATCAAATATTCACCAACCCACATGTTGTGCACAAATACAGTACTGTAAATGTGAATATTCTTACACACATTATAGTTTTGTTTTTTGTTTTTTTCATACTAGGTCTTGCAAGACAAGATTTACATTTTCAATCTGGTGAATGTCGACATGTACACTAGGACAACTACTGATAGTTTTCAAATTAATAAGTTGCAACACTGATAGTATTATATTAACGTACATCAAAAGAAAATGAAATACAAAACAAAATCTTTGCTTGTTTTGATTTTTGCACAGGGACAAAGAATACAAAATGCATGAAAAAATTTCTGTCATTAAATATTCCTTGATCATGCTTTTTTGCCCACAAGGCTCTTATGACTTTACGAAGGGTAATACCCATTTAGCAGAGCTCAATGCTCCTTTGTGTTGGACCACAAAAAGAGTAAAAGTGAACTGCACGCAAAGGTACGGTATTCCAAATCACAATATCAAATCTTCAAGTGAACTTTTGGGAATGAAATCATTGTATTATGCGGTGACTTAAAGGTCATGTACGACATCATAATGGTAGAGATGTGATTTATATAAAATTCTCCAAGACCAGACCAGACCAGCTTTCACACAATAACTTTGGTATTGCCCCATGCATGATGGTCTCCTTTGCATTACACAGTCCCACGTACTCATAATCCTGTTAGTAAGTCTTCACAATGCATAACCTTTTGTCGTCACTCATGACAGGTACAGTAATGCCCGCACTGTAGACATTCACTATCTGATGTAAACAGCAAAATAATACTTGGTTTCAAGTAACTCTGGGCCTTAAACAAACCCATTATATAAGTTCTGATGTTAGTAAACACACTATAAGGGGAAGGGGGTTCTCAAAAACACCATACGTTTGCTACAGCTTCAAATGACAGTTCAAATGATATGCAATCACAATATCCAATGCATACTGTGACATCTAGCACATGGCTGATAGATAAGAGAAATTGCTACATGTCTAATACGCATGAGACAAGCGATTATGGTGAATAACTTAAAGGTATGCATTATTATAGTTGCATTTACCAACCCATGGTCATCCTGGACAATATTGGAATCACTTCACGGTTTTGTAAATGGCTGTTTATAATGTAACCGTTTTAATCACAGTTTTCCTTTTTTTGTGAGTGTCTTTTGATATATATTTTAGTTTTCTCATTTTATTTTGACTGTTTGCTTTGTACATTGAATGCAGCTAAGCCGATTGGCTGGTATGTTTGACTGCTTTTGTGAATAAAGCTTTTCAGTTCAATTCAATTCAATGCTGCCATTGTCCTATCAATCTACACCCATTGTACTTGATAAAATAATGGGCTAGCAAACAGATAACTTTTTCATTAACTCTCATATTTAATAGAGTAGAAGCTCATATGTACATCATTTTCAGTTCAAATAATACTATATGTTACAATATCTATCTATGTACATATCTATTTTCCTCTCCATTAGCATTTACAATTGTAAGTAGAATAAAAAGAGATGTTATAGGGTGTGTACAGTTCTGGTCGGGGTGAGGATTTGACTTTTAACATTTTGCGAGATATTCAGAAACCACTCTATGAGATGTCAAAGAGCATGCAATTCTAAGGGGTGTCAAAAGTTTATTTGATGAAAATCGGTTTTGAAATGGCTGATATATCAAAACAAAAAAAAAGGTGAAACAAAGAGATCGTAATAAAGTTGTGGCCTGTCCCCTATTATTATTATCACTTTTAGGGATATCTCAGCCATTTGAAGACCAATTTTCATCAAATAAATGTTGAATCCTTCTTAAAATTACATGCTCTTTCATATTTCATAAAAAGTGTCTCATTATCTCACTTAGGAATGTTAAAAACACGAATCCCCACCTCAACCACTACTGTACAGTCCCTTTAAAGAAACAAGCAATGAACGATCAAAACACATCCATATTTCCACAAGGCTACGCTACGAAACACCACCAGAGGAAAGAATAGACATTGCAGCATTACAAGGTCCATCCCTGTGCATTCTGGGGGCAAAATGGGAAATTCACAATGGACATGAGGATATTGACCGATTCTGTGACGCGCTATGTGTATTTTTGGCATGCGCGCAGCCATACTGGGTGTATCATCCGACCCCCCCTCCACACTCCCCCACCCCTCTCCCTACATTAGCACGCGCGCAGAATTAAAAACTGCTTTAGCCAATGGGCGTCTCGTACTGAGTGCGCGAATGCTTGCTAGTGCGCGAACCTTTGTTACAAGTGCGTGATAAACATGTTGCCCGGGGGTGGGGGAGAGCAGGGGGGGTCGGCTGATACACACCATGGCTGCGCCCTGTGCCGTAAAATGTCTGCTGCCCTCAACGAACCCGAATCGGTCAATACGGCTGGTCTAATCCAGACCAAACTGGATCAGACTAAACCAATCAAGGCAGGCAATGGGCAGAAACTTCACAATGCATAGGAAGATATAGGGCTTGTCTAAACCGGATCAAACTGGATCGCACCAAACCGGATTGAGGCAGGCAATGCGCAGAAACTTGCATGCAACACACACAGATGCCCACTACTCATCTCTACCTCAATAACGAATGTTGCTGAGACAAGAAGAAGGTAGAAGATGAAGTAGTTTATGTACAGCAAATGGATGAAGGCATGAGATCGGAAGTTGAGGTTAAAGGTCATGCCACACTCAGTAGGGCATATGCTACCATTAAAATCACTTCCTACACTATGAGGTAATAGATTGCTAAGACGCCATGGGATGAAACAGCTCAGAAATGCACACAAGGTAAAGATTGACATAAGGGTGTGAGATAAGATGGCAAGTTCTGTTCTGACAGAATGCTGAATAGTGACGTTTTGTGACTAAAAAAGAAATCAATCTTAAAAAGGAATCGATCCTGCAAGGTGCAAAAGGGAATAGAGAGGTCATTACCTGTCGTGGGCGTCTCTCCACCAAATGACCCCTCCCTGTGAACAAACACACAGACACAGGCAAAGACAATAATTAGTGCAAGTCAGGAGTGTAGAAGTACGTCTCTGTAAATACTTCATCTACAGTAAAAGTGGACATTTTTGCGGTGATGAAATTTTTGTGCTTTTCCCGCAACTAGAAACTAAAAGCATGCAAATATTATTGCTTGCTATACGTTTCAGTAGTTCATGTCTTCATTTTGCGGTATTTAAAACAATGGCAAACTTGTGTCTTATCCAGCAGAGCGTGAAAAATTACTCACGCAAAAATATCCACTTTTACAGTACTTGAAAAAGTAGCTGTTATAGACAGGTACGTGTAGATGCTAAAGGCAGGGCCTTTTACATGGCTTTTCTCTTGCAGGAGAATTTTCCTTAGTGGTCATATACGGCAGGTGGCTGCTAGAGACAGATGACCGCTATAGACAGGTGGCCGCTAAGGCAGGTTTGACTGTATATACATTCTGTAAGAGAGGATCCTGCATTCAATACCAAAGATTGTGGGACCGGTCGTGAAGGCATCACTTACTGGGCAGGCGATGGGGGCATCATGGGGAGGCGGTCGCCAGGCGACTGTGGCTCTGGGTCTGCCAGCTTGTAGGCCTTCTCTGTCTCTCGCCTCCTGTCAAACGCATCCTTCAAGAACTTGTTGTAGATCACAGCTGGAGGGGGGTGAGAGAAAGGGTGGAGGGGGGCGAGAGTAAGGGTAGAGGGGGTGAGAGAAAGGGTGGAGGGGGCGAGAGAAAGGGTGGAGGGGGCGAGAGTAAGGATGGAGGGGGCGAGAGAAAGGGTGGAGGGGTGAGAGAAAGGGTGGAGGGGGGCGAGAGAAAGGGTGGAGGGGGCGAGAGTAAGGATGGAGGGGGCGAGAGAAAGGGTGGAGGGGGCGAGAGTAAGGGTGGAGGGGGCGAGAGAAAGGGTGGAGGGGGCGAGAGTAAGGGTGGAGGGGGGCGAGAGAAAGGGTGGAGGGGGCGAGAGTAAGGATGGAGGGGGCGAGAGAAAGGGTGGAGGGGGCGAGAGTAAGGGTGGAGGGGGGCGAGAGAAAGGGTGGAGGGGGGCGAGAGTAAGGATGGAGGGGGCGAGAGAAAGGGTGGAGGGGGGCGAGAGAAAGGGTGGAGGGGGCGAGAGTAAGGATGGAGGGGGCGAGAGAAAGGGTGGAGGGGTGAGAGAAAGGGTGGAGGGGGGCGAGAGAAAGGGTGGAGGGGGCGAGAGTAAGGATGGAGGGGGCGAGAGAAAGGGTGGAGGGGGCGAGAGTAAGGGTGGAGGGGGCGAGAGAAAGGGTGGAGGGGTGAGAGAAAGGGTGGAGGGGGGCGAGAGAAAGGGTGGAGGGGGGCGAGAGAAAGGGTGGAGGGGGACGACAAGAGAAGGGGGATGGATGAATGAGATAGGAAATTGTTATTAGTCAATTTACCACTGGCATTTCAGAAGTTTAAGACCACTCCTTTACTGCTTTGACTGCCACTAACATTACCACTTTAGCTTCAACCATTACCCCATCAGTACCCCTTCTATTGCTACTATCACAGCTGCTCCCTAATGCTGCTGTCACTAATACAACACACAAGTATTGCTAGAACCATAACTGCTACTGGCATTTTGGTAGTTTAAAGGGATCATATAGTTTTGGTTGAAACATAACTTCAGGTTTCTAACATTTTCGGGTGAGATAAATGAGAAACCTCTTATTAAATATGAAAGAGCATATAATTCCAAGAGGAATTCAACATTTATTTAATAACTAGAAATGTCGCTATGGCGACTGGTATGCCTCCGCCATAATGCATGACTCTCCTAATAGGTCTAGATAGTACATGTGGACAATGTGTGATTACATTTTCACAAAACTGGTAAAATATTGAAATGACAAGTTTGTCAGAAATGTGTTGAATGTTCACCTTCCTTGAACTTGGTTTAATTGGATGAATAGGAGAGCATGTATTTGGGGATTTAAGGACTTTAACTTGACTTTGACCCATTCATACATTTATGCATTGAGTAATTTTCATGGTACCGGTATGGAGAAAAAGTGCAATTTCTGTACTGAATAGTAAATTGTTACCATGTTCATCTGGCCTTAGACCCTAAAATTCATAAGATAATCACTTTCAGGTAGAACATGCATAGATATGCAGTAAGTTTCACGATAAATTGAGCCACTTCCGAGATATGGAGGAAAAAGTTAGTTCAGCACTTTCACTTGATCTTTGACCTTTTGACCTTTGAGGCAATAAAAAAAGAAAAAGAAAAAAAAAAACTCTCCAGAGAATTTCTATTAGGTTACACATGCTATTGTACACTGCATCTGACTTGTACCTCGCTCGGGTGATCACGCAACACTCAAGAAGTCTGTGCCGCGGACATTGTTTTCATTGTTTTCTTTTTTCTTTTTCTTTTTACTTTTTGGCGTTTATATTTCTCCAATTCAGAAATTGTCATTCCTTTAATTACATACCCAAGTAAGAAATAATCTCACATCCGCATCTGGGAATCTACACCCTACAAGCAATGCTTCTATGTAGATTCCTCATATTTCACATGTTTTATTGTCTTATAAGCTGTACGTGACAATTCATCCAGGCTTTTGTATTGTGATGTTTATGTTTTATGTATTTGTCGAAATGTGGAATATGGAACAATAAAAAAACAAAAAAAAAAACAAAAAACATGCATACACCAAGTGTAAAAAAAAAAAAATACTAATCCTGCTGGCATTGCATGAACATGAGGGAAATAGTAAAATTTTGAAGTGTTGCACTTGACCTTTGACCCCATGAACCCTACATTCTCTAGATAATCACTGCCAGTCAGTACATGTATATATACTATGTTCCATGAAGATACCTTGAACAATTTTCCAATTTACAGAGAAAAAAAAGAAGTTTTAATACTTTTACTCGACCTTTTGACCTTTGACCTTTGACCTCATGACCCAAACTTTCACCAGAGAATCTAAATTGGGTAATACATGTATACACTAAGTTTCAAGAAAATATCTTCAGGCATTGCATAGATATGGTGGAAATAGTGAAATTTTATGTATTTGACCTTGACCTTTTGACCTCTGACCTTGAGCACGTGCACCCAAAAGTTGATAGGCACAACTTCACCCCCTAATACACATACATGCCAAGTTTCATTAGGATACCTCAACAGCTTTTGATAGTTACCTGGTCCACAAAATTCATTACGGACGGACGGAAAGACGGACGGACGGACGGACGGAAGGACGGACGGACGGACGGACGGAAGGACGGACGGACGGACGGACGGACGGACGGACGGACGGACAACCCGAAAACATAATGCCTCCGGCACCACTTCGTGGCGGAGGCATAAAAACTGGTTTTGAAATGGCTGAGATACCCATAACAAAGTTATCCTAATAAAAGGAGGGACCCAACTTTTATTACGATCGCTTTGTTTTACTTTGTTTTTGGATGTTTCAGCCATTCAAAAACTGATTTTCATCAAATAAACTTTGAATTCCTCTTAAAATGGCATTCTCTATACTATTTCATAAGTGGTTTCTTGGTATCTCCCAAAAAGCTAAAAGCCCAATCCTCATCTCCACCAACACTATACCATCCCTTTAAGACCACGCCCTGTTCCTACTTTGGTCCCTGAAGGTGGAGCAGTTGGCAGTGACGAGTTTGGCAGTCTTCGTCTCATCTACCAGCCGGTTGATCTCGGTGATGCCTTCCGCTGCTGAGTTGATGTCCTCACAGACCGCCACCACCAGGGTGGGGATGGGCTCCACCTGCTTGAGGTACCACCTAGAGAGAGGGGTGAAACCAGTATGCGGGGCAGGCAGGGGGTAGAAGAGCAAAAGATGGGTCAGTATATACCACGCCCGTATAAACAATATACCACAGTCTAAGTGGGTTATTCAGTGCAATCAGGGATGCAAGGTAGAATAAAAGAGATAGCCTGAAATATATCTACATGAAGCTACTTTGAAACTGCACTGTACCAGGGCATGAATTCAGGTTTTTCGTCAAAACTGGAATCCTTGTTATACGATACACACATTCAACCTCGACTTCACACAAGTCAAACAATGGCTGAATAAGAAAAAAATTCTACCACAGATGGATATAAAGATATGTTGATTGTACTACGTAAGTCAAAACTCAAGTACATCGATGAATTCCTACCATTCCCTTTGGATTTGATGTAAGTGAGGTTGACTGTATATGTGCACAAAACTAGCATTGTAATCACCTGCATCGCCATTACAACCATTATTGGTATCATTAAAGATCACTATCATTATTACTATTATTATCACCAATTTAGTACATATGTAAAGAAATAGTAAAAACTTCGAAATTATTACTTGGAAGATTCAGAGATGCCTAACATCACATCGTCGCTGGGGTGACAAGACCTCGTATCTCAAAAATGACACATGTTCAGGAGAGCAAAAAAACATGGCGGCCAAAGCACTGTAGTGAATGGGAAAGCCTTCTCTTTGACATGTCATGGTGGCTTTATTGTTGGAGTAAGACAGTTGGGATTTGGCCAAGATATCACTTGACCCATTATTTGACCATTAAGCAAAAAAAAAATGTTTGACATTTTTGAGATACGAGGTCTTGTCACCCCATCGACGACATATTCTTTTCTCACTTTCACACTACATTACTTAATTTGTGTTTTTCTCATATCTACGACTCATCAAAACCATCACTTTTATTTGCAACCTCTGAACAAAATGCATTGTACAGTTCTTCAGGTGGCCTGTACAACAGCAAGATGCAATCCAATCAATACTGATCACTGCCTATCAGGCTGTCCACAAAATGGACAAAGTAAAAGCGAGTAAAGACATATAAAGAAGAGAGAGAGGGGGGCGGAACCAAAGACTCCACCCACCAGAGCACCTTCTGGTCGCAAGATAATCATCAAATTATCAATAAACGTCATCTAACACACGTGCCACAAGAACAGTTCAATGAATATTTTCAAAGAAGACAGACAGAGACAAAGTCTTTGAGAGGGGACATAAGCCCACTGGTTCTATGGTTGCTTTCTTTTAAGAATTTATCTCTTCCTTAACAATTACATAAAAAACAAATCATAATCAAATTCCAGGAATGGAACTTATGAATTCCAGGAATGGAACTTATGACTCCGCCCACCTGAGCACTTCCCGGGAGGCCTTGCGCTGGGCGTAGTATACCAGGATGTAGCCGTGGTGCACCTGCTCTTCCCGGAGACGCCCGGACCGGTGGTAGGAGGCCACCTCGAACTCCACCCGGCACTTGGTGTCCACCAGGAACATGTGGCAGCTAAGGCTATTCTCTTGGTTGGGCGTGGCCACGCACAGGTTGCTGGTGACCGGGGAGAGGACCAGGTCCGGCTGGAAGGGGTCGCCACACATCATGGACAGCCCGATTCTGGAGGGGAGGAGGAGGAGGAGGTGGGGGGCACAAATCAGGTAGAGGTGGGGAAGGAGGGGATACCAAGAGGGGAGCAGGTGGAGGGTGGGTTGAGCAGAAAGAGGGGTTGGGATCAAGCGGGGAAAGGGGAATGGATTGAGGGAGGGGGTCGGGTAAACAGAGGGGTGGGGGCAATTAGGGAACGGGGAATGGGGTGAGGGGGGACCAAGAGGAGGTGGGGATGGGTTAGCAGAGAGGGGGATGAGCAAAATAGGAGGGGGGGACCAAAGGGGGATGGGTTGGGGGGGGAGAGAAAAATGTGGTGTTAACACAAAGTGAAGATTAAATTTGACGATGGGGGGCAGGTACAAAATTTAATGTAGGGGGAGTAATGTAAAGAGAATGGATGGGGATTAGGATATGTGTTACCATATTACAAACATGGTGATCAAATTTGATTACAGAAATAGGAGAAGGGACAGCAATTTCAAGACCTTCACTGCTATGGCAAAATTCAGAGGGCAAAACAGAATATCGGGTAGCTCAAAAGAGGAAGAAATTTGGACAGTTCAGTAAGAACTGGCCCTTTACATATGAGATAGACTTTTCTTTCATTTTGTTTAACTAGAGATTCAAGTTTATCTTAAAGAAGGGAGTGTGTGTGTGTGTTCTGTATATTTTAACGTACTTCAATACATGTATTTTCAAAAGTCCTGTTTGTTGTTGTTATAGTTGGTATTTTAGCATTTCTGTCAAAGTTTGCCAACATCAGGTCAAACAGAAAGGGGGGATAAAAAAAAAAGGAACATAAAGATATGGGCCTGGGATACACGGTATAGATGTACCATTCATCGTTAGTCACAGTAAAATGAAATGGAGAGTGGCATTTTGCATGTAATATTGCACAAGACTCTCAGCCGAATTTCCTCAACTCCTCGGGTTCAGGAGAAACACTCCATCGAGAGTCGAATGTCATTTGAGCTGTCACTTATCCCCCATTACTGACAGCACCGAGAGGTCGTGAAGGTCTACATTAACTTATCACGAGAGTCCTTCTCGGGAGTGCGTAAGACACTCCAGCTAACACCATCCATGACCGAAACACTTGAACACGTGTCACTACCGTGGATCGTAAATCACCCCACAGTGATGAGGGCGCACAACACTTGTCTTTGACTTTTGACGGCCGCCACAAGTGCTTTCCACTTCTTCACCGTAACGTTAACCACCAAGGGAGCCTTTCATTTAACCCTTTCTGTGCCAGAAACTTTGAACATTGTGTATAATGTGGTGGGTTTTTTTGTGACGATCAGCACTCACAGCACACACAAGGTTGAGAAAGTTTGCAATTACTGCCAATCAACCTGCTGAGGACGGACTGATCTAACACGCATGTCCCATAGACACCTGCCTCGAGTATTCTTGGGACTCGTCCTCAACAGGTTAAAATGCCTCAAAGCTGGTGGGGAAAAAAAAAAAACTCAGCTGCAAACGTCTATGAGTTGCTGCCATGGTGAGAGCAGATCGCTCACTCGTTTACTTACAGCAATTGCAGACATCACTATGAAGCAAGACTCACAGGCATTCTGCATTGTTGATTTCACTTGAAATTCTCATTCAAACTCATCTGCAACAAAGTGGCTAGTGCAGTCCATAGTAAGAATAAATCAGAGGTCACTGCACTTCAAAAAAAAAAATACATTGTATGCCTTATGCTTGACCTGCAGAGAGTGATATAAACCCTTTTTTTTTTTTTTTAAGTCCCTGGCAAAAAAAAAGGGATCAAATATTGGTGAGGGTGTGTTTGAAATCAACATCACTCCCAGTATTAAAATCTCAGACGTCCATCATCACTGCCCCACACTAGCCTAAAGGAAGAAAGTGTCCATCCAGAAATAAAAGGTAAATGACAGATGCTATTTGCTCATTTGATTGCATTTAAAAAACAAATAATGAACACTTCTTTTGTCACATGCTTCCTTTTGTCAATGCCAGAGGTTGTGAGACAACACAGAAGGCCAAGTTTCAATATCAGATACATGGCTTTCACATGTTCATAATTGGCTCATGTTTCACATTGTCCTGCCTACATGACACCACACATAAGAAGTGAAACCATGCTACATTAACACTAGTGAGAGTCGATCATTTTTTTTTATAATTCATGGATATTTTAACAACATTTTTGGTGACACAGACTCCAATGTGAGGTAGAATCAGCTAAAACAGAAAGCAAAATAGTAAACAATGCAAGTAATTCGAAAATGAAAGAAAGAGAGAGAGAGAGAGAGAGAGAGAAAGCAAGAGGACGAGAGACTTTTGCATGATGAGAGAATAGAGAGTGGTGTACCTATCAAAGCTTGTGAGACTGCAGTGGTGAGTTCTGGTGAAAGGCATGACCAAGTCTGGCGAGAAAGGGTCACCACACACCATGCGAATGCCCATCCTAGCAGCACACAAACACACACACACACAAGGGTTACACACGTGTATACACACACAGGGGAAAGCAAAGCAATGATATTAGGGGTAGGTAGTGCATGGTAGAGATTGGGGGTACATTGTACAAATAATGTAGATAGAGGAAGGGTAGAGTACAACAAACGGGTGAGATAGCACAGTTTATGGGGGGAGTGAATTTTTTCATGCACAAATGAGGAAGCAGAACAACCCACAAAGGGAAGAGGAGGAGGAGGAGGAGGAGGAAGAGAAGAAGGAAGAAAAAGGCAACAAAGAATCCTCAGTGAATAGCAAAACATGATAAGGATAAAACAAAAATAAAAGAATAAAAGGAGAATACCACAACAAAGAGGAAATGAAACTTGAGAAAACAGCCAAAATATGATTTCAAAATGCAGACCAGACAAGATGACACAGCACTAAGCATTCATAGAGAAGTTACAACAAGAATGACAAGCATACGAAAGAAAAGTGAATATAAAGAAGAGATGAAAAGGAAGTAAAAGGAGAGCAGAGGAGAAAGGAGAAAAAAGACTGAGAAGCAACTCTGTTGGAAAATTTGCTCTCAGCCAATCAGATGCAAGGATTTCAGTAGCTTATAACAGTCTATCAGAAAAAAAATATCTGACAAAATGCTTCACAAAATGCCCCCCAGATAGGTTTACAGGTTGATTGACAAGATATAGGATATAAAAAGTGATGACAAGAGAAGAAGCCCGAGAATGAAAGTCATTCATCAACGAAAAGATCAGTGAAAGAAGATCAGCTTGACAGGTGAGGAAATACAGCGGCCATTACGGGGCACTCGTGAAGGTGAAACCCAGAAGGGTTTCATATAGGAAGTGAGGAAGCGACACGAGGGCCATCGAAAGTAGAAGCAGAAATTTGAGACATAAATCAAAGAGCGCAATATTGATGATCAAACATGATATGAAGCAGTGCATATTAATGAGGGCATGCCATGCAATTCTCAGCCTTTTTACATTTTTTTTTCTAATGATTGCTTGTGAAACTAATCAATGTAACAAGCCATTATCTACTCTCTTTTTTTTTTTAGCATGCTTGCTAAGTACGACTAAGCTTGTCTATGTCCAGAATCATCAATATGAGTACAAGGTAACAAGTCACTTTTATTTTTTTAGCATGCATGCTAAGTATGACTAAGCCTATGTTCTGAACCATTGATATGTCTATAACGTCACTGCACAAGTGGCCCTACATTGGACGTCACTTTGCTGAGCCCAGAAATCTCTCTCTTTTTCCAATAGATAGAAAAAGAAAGTGAAAATTCTTGTGATGAAAATTACTCCATTAAGAAGTCAGACTGATGATTAATCACCTCACTTTCATATGCATTAATGTGCGGCCAAGTGCCACCATTTTCTGTGACTGACATCCAGGAATCTACGCCTATTGGGCTTGACGGATTTTGTTGTATGTACAACTATTTTCATTGTTTGGGCATTCTCAGTTTGTTCTCATAAACATGTTTTGCGAATCACACAGTCACAGGACAACATTTTTGTCAAAACTGCGTATTCTGATTTGTATGTCTCTAATTTCCACCTTTACCGCCATTATCTTTGTGTGTGTCTGTGTCTATGTGAAGAAAAAGGGTAATAAAGAATAACTAAATCTGTATGTTATCCATCAGTATGCAAGTTTTGTTTACCGAATAACAATTCTATTGCCGCAAAAAAAAAAAAGACATCCTCATTCATTGCAGTTAGATCCGGGACATTGATGCCAGTCAGCGAAAACACAGCACTCTAATGGTTTAATTCTTGTTCCTAGTCTCCTTCTTACCTGAACCCGCCTTCGCCCTTTTCCCCAAGGATGCCCTCTGTCTGGCTGAAAGAGCCGCCGCCGTACTTCTGGCCGGCCACCACGGACCGGATGGCCTCCTGGATCTGAGACTCGCTGAACTTCTTGCCCGGCCACAAGGTGGCGCTGTCCGCCGGCACGTTGACGATTTGGCAGTTGTTCAACCTGGAATGGCAAGAATTGATCATTGGTAATGCTTCATAACAAAAGCCATACAATGTCTAGAATTTTTTTGGGGGGTGGGGGGGGGGGGGGGGTTGGCAGTTGTTCAACCTGGAATGGCAGGAATACAATCATCGTATGTACTTGTGTCATCATGAGATCCATACAATTTCCAGGAAAATAATTCTTCAATTTTGGCAGACATGAATTCTCTACATGCAAAACATTCAACTGATATATATATTGGTCTACTTCATTACAAGAAAAATATTTTTTTTAATGAAGTTACAAAGCTGTAAAATTTATAGTGCCAAAAATCAGATTAATGTGCATTTTTCCTCCTTTTGTAATCTCCGTCTTTGTACGAGTAACCTGATGGCGCACCACCTTTACTGATGGTATTGAACAAATGCACAAGTGATGACACAAAATTTAATAGTGCCCTACATGACGGTAACAACTGATTCCATAAGTAATGGTTATAATGGGAACGCCATAACAAAGTCACAAAAAATATCTTGAATGTTTCTAATCTGTATGTTTGTTTTGTTTTGATATATAGTTACGTTTCACATGTGTATTTGTTATCTTTTTTTCTTGTGTTTCATCAAAAAAGAGCTTTCAATTCACTTGCTTCTGCATTTGTTTCAGTTGTGATCTATAGTTTCACTGCATTTATTTTTTTCTTATTCTACACCCTTTTTCATCAAAAATAAGGGCTTGAAAGTCTCTTTGTTTCTAATTGTTTTGGTTTGTTGTGTTGTTATGTTTCCCATGTGTTTTGGATTTTGTTTCTTGCTGTTTTTTCCTGACCTGCTACAAAGGCGCTCTGCCTGCTCCCGAACCTGGGCCGTGTCTGCCTCGGGGCTGGTGCTGCGGCCAAACATTAGCACCACGGCCATGTCCCTCAGGGCGGGGATGTTGTACTCCTCCTCTCCCGAGAGAATGGTACGTTCAAGACAATCTTTGACGTACTGGAAACCCTCAAGGGAAGTGAAGACACAGATGCAACCTGTTCCAGGACGAAGAAAGCAGGAGTGAAAAATGAAAATTTTTCAGCTGAATTACCTCCAACACAACAGAAAGAATGGTGCAACTGCTATTAACTACTTCTACTGCTACTTATAAAGATGATTCTAACAGTAGTAGCTGTAGTAGCTCCAGTAGTCGTCCTAGTAAGAACAATCATAATGACAATTATCATTATTATTATCATCTTCATCATCATCATCATTATCATCATTATCATTATTATTATCATTAATATTATTACTATTTTATTATCACTATGAATATAATTTCAAATATAATTGAACTGAATTGAATACATTCATTTCAATCACAAAACATTTGTCTCTACAGCCATACAAAGCAAAACATAATACTCCCAATTTTCACAATTACTGTATATGCTAAATATTTCGTGAGGTTTTAACTTTCGTGAATTTCCGAATCTCAAGAAACTTGCGACAAACTGACCAAACAGCCTGCCAGTCAATTATCTGAGAGACCTACCCTTCACATTCTAGCAGCTGCATAGTGTATCGGATAAAACCAATTTAAAGGGGCATAGTCCCGGTAGTGTAGATGGCGCTGTTGATGATACTGCCGAAGATTACCGAAGTAGAGCTGTCATCAAGAGTAAAGTGCGTAGGTGTTGCTAAGTATACGTTGCCTTCTCTGCGCATCGCGCAGTCTGTAGTAATGCCAGGGTGCGTGCATATGTGCTTGTTATTATGACATCACAAAAGAAGTTTGCTAAAGCTGTCATCCCCCTCAGCCGAATCATGAGCCGAAGTGTGATCGGACCACTGACTACAGTGAATCGGACTTCTTCGGACTCGGGAAAGTGGGCCAAAGCGTAAGCGCCAAAAGAAGTCGATAGCGTAGGTCTCTATAGGAAACTTGCGCCGTGCGCCCGCGTAGGCATTTGACTAAAACACGGGGACCATGCACCTTTAAATTTTGTTGGAAGTGATATTATAAGTTGACAACTGAATCACACCTGTCATGTAGAGTGAAAATAAAACCAGGTTTTACATTTGCACAAGTAGAATGATTTACAAAAGCAGCCCATCGATCTACTGAAATCTACATCCGCAAGACACCTACCTTTTGGAGTGAAGTGGTCTGTTAGGAGTTGATTGCTGGGAAGCATAATGTCGCCCTCTATTGTCCTGAGTTCCAAGCTGTAGAGGACCTTGTTCAGTGTGTAGTCACCATCATACGACTGGGCCTACAAAGCAAAGAGTAAATCACATCGTCATAGGCACTGTAAAAAAAAAAAATATATACTTAACATTTGCACCAAGTACCTCAAGCATCACAATCTAATTCACTTATACACATATACATGTAATCTATAATTTCTATCACTGCACCTTTTAATTTTTTTTTTTTTTTTTAACAGATATATGGCATTATACAAATGCTGTGGATCATCATCATCATCATCATCATCATCATCATATGTTGCAAACAAACAAACAAACAAACATGAACCAAACCACCCAAAATATTTATTTTAGATACAAAGAATTACAATCTGATTTATGGAGCTACAAATAGAACTAATTCATTATCATGTCCAAATCACTTATAATGAAATAAATTTAAAACTAACATGAGTGGATTTTTGTCTTTTAATTTTGATTATGCACAAACATTAAAAAAAAAACACTAAGCAATAAAAGCAAAATCAATTTAAATCAAAAGAAGGTATGATTGTAAATAGAATGCCTACCTGTGTATAGGGCATAATAGGAATCAAGAAAGTCAAAAATATAACAAATCTCAATGAAATTAAATTAACAATTGAGAGAAGAATACAAACATCAGCAGTCCATGCCTTCTGAAGAATGAATCATAAATATATAAAATTGTTCTGTATGATTAATGATGATGGCATACATCTATTACTACTTGTTAATATAATCTGTAATATATAAATATTAAACTGAAGATGATCTTTTAGCTTTTTAAGAGATGGAGGAAGTATGAGAGAGAATGACAATTTCCTGCTCTTAATTACTCCATGAAACTGAATCTTCTCAGGTCTGAGAGCACGGTATCTATGTACATTATTAAATAAATATGATCACCCACAAATGGAGTTCTGATAAGATTAGAGGACAGAAAGGAATAAGTTTTACAGAGGACAGAAAGGAATAAGTTTTAAAAAAAAATTTTTTACAGTGAGGAGGAAAAATTCTGTCTAAGCCTCAGAGAGGAAGATGTACACTCATTCTCCAGAATCTGAATTCATTTTCTATTACTGTATACACCAAATACTGTATATTGCTAAAATGTTTATTTTCACAAATTTTTTGAGTAAGGTGCTGTTCACAAATCTAAAGACAAGCGAAAATACAGTGTACTGACTCTGACCCCGACATGAATAAGATGCACAAGCATATATTTCTCCATTCAACGCTGTACTCCAGAATCGCGAATTTAACCACTTGGGAAATCGTCAGGAAGTCCCTATTCACGAAAAATTAGACTCGCTAAATATATGGCGTATATTGTAATAGTTTGCTCCTTTCCATTCTTTCTTTCCACAGAACCGGAAAGACAAGGGTGAAAGCTTCTTGCATTGATTCATAAGTTACTATATTTCACGATGCCGCAGTATTGAATGAAGATACATTCTGGATGATTTATATTTTGTAACTTTACATTATGTGGTACATAAATTGACAGTGCCAGGTATAGATTTGTGGAATTTATTGTGGTCCTTAAGCAGACCAACCAATACTCCAGGCGCTGTTCTAAACAACTGTTGCCGGCTACAAGGAAACACAGAAACAGTTACATCATTGTACAACCATTTATGAAGTTTGCTGGGGAAGTTTTAGATACCATGCAAAGTTACAGTCTGTTACAGGGACAGCCATTTACTGTATGTGTCATAATTTAGAATTTTGCCACATATGATGGTGCCATTCGTACATTGATAGCAGTGCCGTATATAAAGAGAGTCTGGCTAACTACTAAATTGGACGCCATGTCGTTACCGCGCGTATTACACATTACAGGGTTAGCGTGTGCGCTCAGACGTAACAATACGACCAAGCCAAATATTAAAGGTGTAGTTAACAATGGGCACTGTGTATGAGCACACTTTGGAAACGACGTGGCTCCACGAAGATCACAGGACCAGTTTCGACCAATAACAGGCCTCAAAACTCATGATCCAAAAAGTAAGTTGGCTAGACTCTCTTTATATACGGCACTGATTGATAGTAACATTGGTCTGCAATGAAGATAAATAGCTGGGTTAAATCTCATTAGTAAAATGATGAGCTATCAATTCTGAACCAAACTACTATGTCATATAATCATTCAACAGCATATATTCTGTTATTTCTAGAAAATATATTTGTGGTGGGAAGATGTGTTAGAGGCATTAAAAGACTATGAAGAACCCAAGTATAGGTGTTCTTTACAAAATTTTGATGCTACGACGTGACCCGTGATCGTGAAAACTTTTGTAGGTAGCACGGATTCCGTGGAAAGCTATCGACCGATGAATACAGAAAGCAACAGAAAAGTGTTTCTGGAAGAATTAGTAAAGCTATATGGATATACCATCTAATATTGGGGTTATACTAAATGGAATGTTTAGTTATTGTCGTAATGCACACTACCTTTCGCTCAATGTCCCTGAAAGTTTGCTTAGCTCGATATATCTTCGATTAAAATATAAAAATAAAATAAAAACGAGGAGTGCAAGGGTCATTCCAAATGGAGAAAGAGTGCATCAGCAATAAATGAATGGACGAGGAATACAGAATCACAATGAGTGGGTGAAGACAACACGTAGTCAGCAGCAAATAAACTCATACCGGTGCTTTTGTTTTTTCAGCATGCAGTGAACTCTACAATATATACAACTTGCAGGTGTCTAAGCAACATTAGTGCTCCATACTAAATTCAAAAATTTCACAAGTGATGTCTGAAAAAAAAAAAAAAAAGTGGCATATTATATGACATTGTTAGGGAATGAATTAAATTCCCAGGAGTCTTCCTGAACTGATCTTTCCACTGTCTAAAAAGAAAGCTGATATCAATTTTCATTCTCTCGCAACTAAAAAATCATCAGTTGCATTACAAAATAGGAATGACCGCGTATCAACATGCTGCTATGTCTTACAGCTAGAAGTTGACTGAAATACCTTCTTCCGCATTTTTCTCACTCTCTATCAAACAACAGAGACAACAAAAGGAATCATTTCAGTTCACAATTTCCCATTTTGTTTTGGTTTTTCCACATGCACCATGTATTTCAATGTCAGTCTGCATCTTTCTTCTTTTTCAAATCTTTTACTAAATCAAACTAAAGAGAAAAAAAAATCAAATGAAATATGCATACAGTGTATGTAGTCTTTTGAATTCATGGTAGACATTTTTCATGACTTTAGAAAAAAAAAAGATGATCAATAATTGACTTCTTCAGAAACAAACAGAAAGCGACGATGAATTGGAACGTCCAAAGGGAAGCATACTTTTGTCAGATTTTATCAGAGATTCACTCCAGAGATTCACTCACTGTCTGCATCGAATTTTTTTTTTGGTAAATCTTGTTGTAATTTTGCAGCAAAGTCCTTGTGAAATTGGCAACTCTGAATTTGACTTCATATCTCAGATAGGAGACAGATCAGAGGGCTCTGATAACATTCAATAAATGCACACGAAATTAGACAAAGACTTTTAGAAAGAATCTACCAACTTTAAGATGAGATTCCAAGGTTCTACGGTATTGCCAATTTAAGGAACAGATGTGTATTTAGTGATTCAGCAACTTGTGACCTAAAATGTGTTGCCAATTTCAGGATCAGATATAAATTTAGTGATACAGAGGCTATTGACAATCCAGCAACTGAACTAATCTATGGTACGTGACCAAAATACGACTAAAATAAAGGACATTTTTATTCTACTTTTAGAATATCAGCAATAAGCAATTAACATCATAAACATGACATCAAACAGCACATATTTTGAGGTTTCTAAGACTAAGAGGGTCAAGGTGTATTCATGTGGAGAAAAGATATGCAAGTCTCACGTTTATTTCGGCCTCCAGCTCGACCGCCAAGCCATCCTCCCCCATGACAATCATGCTGAGTTTGTTGTTGGTGTCATCCAGGCTGCCCAGAGTGTCCCGGATCGGAGATCGGTCAGAGACACTGACAAACAAACAAACAAACAAACAAACAAAATGAACAGGGGAATGATTATGGATGACACAAATTTGAGTAGGTACTGTAACAGTCCCACATAATCAAAATCAGGGAGGTGAGAGAAAGCAAGGTTTTGATATTTCTTTGTCTAGATATGGAGTGAGAAGTAACATTTGTCGTGGGATTTGGGAGCTGTGTACATCGATCACTTCGGCATCGTTTCAGCTCAATAAATTTATGTATTCTTTTCACTTACAATCAAAGCATTTTAACATTTCAAATCCAAAGGGAAACTACATGTGTAGTTGCTGCTAGAGTGTATGTCAAGCAAGGCTCAGGCAAGCTTCATGGTTGCTACGAGCAACTTTTGTCATGATGACATGTATAAGATTTGAATACTGTAAAAGTGGAAATTTTTCGCGAAGTTGAAATTTTCGCGCATTTCATGCAACCAGAAGCTAGCACAAAAATAAAAGCATGCAAATATTTTTGCTCGCCGTAACGTTCCAGTAGTTAATGTTTTGATTCAGCGGAATTAAAAACACGCAAAACTATTCTTAACCAGCCGAGTGCAAAAAAATAGTCACATGAAAATATCCACTTAAACTACAGTAGATCATTGAATCTGAGTATCTTCAATATTGCACTAGATCTGAATAACATGTTCACATATACACCTTTGTATTGTAGACATATTCTAAGTGCAAACCATTTTTTTTTTAAATGAATCCATATTCTACATTCAAATTGAGCATTCTCTGCATGCTAATGAATATGGATTTATGCAAATTATACTCACTTCTAAACAGCCCTCTCTATGCTGCTCTGTATACATTTCTCCATATTCATAAATTCATATATTCAAATTGAGCCCTTATCTTCATACTAATGAATATGGATTTATGCAAATTATACTCACTTCTAAACAGCCCTCTCTATGCTGCTCTGTATACATTTCTCCATATTCATAAATTCATATATTCAAATTGAGCCCTTATCTTCATGCTAATGAATGTGGATTTATGCAAATGATACTCACTTCTGTACGGCCCTCTCTCTGCTGCTCTTTATACATTTCTCCATATTCATAAATTCATATATTCAAATTGAGCCCTAATCTTCATGCTAATGAATATGGATTTATGCAAATGATACTCACTTGTAAACAGCCCTCTCTATGCTGCTCTGTATAAGTTTCTCCATATTCATAAATTCATATAATAAAATTGAGCCCTAATCTTTATGCTAATACATATGGATTTATGCCAATGATACTCACTTCTGAACAGCCCTCTCTATGCTGCTCTGTATAAGTTTGTCCATACACTTCTCCTTGTAGTAGCAGCACTCCGTTGATGGGTTCTGAATGAAGATGAGCTCCTGGATGAGACGGGTGACTCGTTCTATTTCCATCTCATTCAGTCTCTGATACCTGAATCAACCATAGTCACAGAAGACCATTCATATTCAATGTTCATTCAACTCTATTGTTACAAAATGTTAGTCCACTTCAACGTCCATTCAACTCAATTGTTACAAAGTACAGTTCAGTTCAGTTCAGCATTCTTTCAACTCGACTGCCACAAAATGCTAGTTCAGTTCAACACCCATTCAACTCAAATGTTAAAAAGTACAGTTCAGTTCAATGTCCATTCAACTCAGTTGTTACTAGTACTATCTCAGTTCAGTGTCCATTCAATTCAATTATCACAGAGCACCATATTACCTAAATATCCATTTGAGTGGATTCTTGCAACCAAAAAATACTGAAGTTTCATATCTGTTCAACTCAATTCTCACAAGGCACTAATACAGTTCAATATCCAATCAAATCCACTTAAAAGAAAATTTTATTTTATTTCAATGTCCATTCAAGTCAATTCTTGCAAAGGACAATATTGGCTCAACATACATTTTATTCAATCATCATGAAGGACTATATCGCCAAAATATTGAGCTAACTTGATTTGTAAGAAAGTACACATTCAGTTCCACATCAATTCAACTCTATTGAGACAAAGTACTATTTCAGTTCAACTTTCACAAAGTCAATTGTAGGTTATTCCATAACCACAGACCTCGACAATAACCAGACGAAAATATCTTGCATGGACGCGCATGCATGATGAGTAGATTGCTTACTTCGGTGAGTTTCATGAGAGGAAAAAATTACACTTTTGCCTGCATTCCATGACCTTTGACCCCAACCATTCACTCTCGTCATGATACAGTAATGTAAAACCTGAGACGATCGCAACATGAAACTCTCACGAAGTGAAGCCGACAGCCTTTTTCACGGCATGAACTTTCCTGAATTGATGCCCAGCATTCAATGCATTGCGTAAACAAAAATTTTGCGTGCATTTTGCTTTCGTGGATCTTGGCTCCGCACGAAATTCGTGAAAGTTCCACACACACGAACATTTCTGGTTTTACAGTTAACTCGACGGCATGATCAGGAGATGCTCACCTCGGCTCTCTCTCCAGCATCTTGATGATGCGGTCGACTTCACTACGGGCGGACTGCGAGATGTCCACGCTGGCCAGGAGGCCGTAGCGCTCCATGAGGAGCTCTTGGAAGTCGGCCCAGGAGCGCTCCGTGATGTCCTGCTGGTGGACGTTGTAGATGGCCAGCCGCGTCCCCTCATCCAGCTCCTTAAAGCACTCGTGCTCCGCGATGGTATCCATCACCGCCTCCTCTTCCATGCCGCGGTTCGGCAGGACGATGTTCGGCAGCGACTCCAGCAGCTTCTTGAACTCCTCCTTCATCCTAGTTTGGCAAAAAGTGGGAAACAAAGATGGAAAAAAACTTTCTAGTGTCTTTCTTAAATCAAAGTCTCAATGTTCGTATTTAATTTCTTGATTTTAACTCCACAGCAAATATTAGGTCGATTTAATGATTTTCATTATAATCTTGCAGAGCATTAAGACATTCAATTCCATTCGGTGCAAAAGCAAATAAAATCTTTTAAGTCACAAATACTACCCTAGCGAAATATCCTCAACTGACCTGACCACTTTTTTTTCTGTTTTTTCATGCTGACCCTCTTTGACAGTGCCCTGTATTTGAATATCCTGGACTGTGCACACTGACAGAAATCACAACTAGTAAAGCACTCTGAGAGCGCAGACCTCCGCCAAGCATGAAGCTTATTTCCACCGCTACACTAATCTTGTTCTTCCATAGAGATATCATACGTACACACAACATCGGTGCTAAAAGTCGCCAGATTTCCAAATATAGAAGCCTTTGCTACGTCATCAGCCTTCAGCTGCACGGCGCGCCTCGCCCCAGGAGAAAAACTAGAGCACGCACTTTAGTGCGCGCAGACAAACCTCAAATACGCGCAGCCTGAACTCCCAAGTTCATTGACCCTACCTGCCAAAACATCATAAATTCCCCCAAAATCTCGGATCATTGCCAAAAGTTAATCGTTTGTTACTTGTGTCATTCTCAACTTTTCCTGCAAGTTTCATCCCAATCCATTAACTACTTTTTGAGTTATTTTGCGCACAGACAAACAAACAAACAAACCAACAGTAACGAAAACATAACCTCCTCCCTTGGTGGAGGTAATAACTTAGGTATTAAACAGCCCCTGTATTTGGTGAAATCAACTGGACGTGAATAAAGTGAGTCATTTCTTGTACAGATGAAAGGGAAGGAAATGGAGAAGTATGTATTCTACAAATAATTGCTGAAACACTATCAACATTTTCTGAACCACACTGAAAATTTGGTGGCCTGTCACTATTTTGTCCTATATTTGTCTTCTATCCGTGGAAACATCCGTAAAACATGACATGCACTGTAAAACCAGACATTTTTGTACGAAAAACTCAAGCAAATTTTGCATGGAGCCAAAATTTACAATACTTGAGTAAACTGTACATAAAAGTGTTTGTGTACACAATGCATTCAATACCAGTGGGCGATTCATGCTGCAAAATAGGTAATTGGTTCCAATCTACGAAAGTTTTATGCCACGAATGTTTCTGGTTTTACAGCACGCTGTTTACTACGGACCCCAGAAGGGACTGCAAACCAAAAGCCAAAATTTCGGTGGCATTCCGGAACCCTCACTTTTCTTTCCTCTTGGCCGCGTTGAGGCGGTTGACGTGGTCGCCGAAGAGGTTCTCGCACTCCGTCTCGTTGTCCTCAAGGATATCGTAAGGGATGTGGTCGTCGTCGGTGTCGATGTGATCGCTCTCCCTCCATGACACGCCTTCAGGCAGCATGATGAACCAGTCCTCAAACTTGTCCATCTTCGGTAGAACTTGCCGTGTCTCAGTCCAGTCCCTGTTGTATTAAATGCATGTACACATACAATGTACACATACCGCAATGATAACACCCAATATGATTAAACTGTACAGTATGTTCATGCAGCAGAAGTGGAAAAGGTAGTATTCTGAAAGGTGGTTTCATAAAATGATATCTTGATAATTTAGAGGTCTACAATGCAAAACTCGAAACTCTTTCGAGGCTGCAATGGCTTACGCTCGACAAACACAAAGTTATTGCAACTGATTGACAACAATCACCTCATGAAGAGCGCTGGTTCAAATCCAACCCAAAATGTAAACCCATGATTTTTTTTTAATCACGGCTACTACTAAGCACTGACTGATCAGCGCTTATTTGAGTCAATGTTGAGAAATTTATCAATCACTTGCAACAAGAACAACTCAAAGCAAAAATTAATTAATTTTAATATACGCAAAAGTGACGCTACATGTAAATATCATGAAATACAGGGACAAAGGAAGTAGACAGCCGTATGCAATGCCGATGAGAAGTGAGGAAGGGGGTTCAGGTATCTGGGAAGAGCCAACTCACCTCCCACCGATGGAGTTGAGGTCGGGGAAGATACTGTCAAGAGCGGCAGGCAGGCGGCCGAGGTACTGCCCCTTCTTCTTCTGCTGGTGGTTCTGGCGCAGCCGGTGCGTATGCCGGTTGAAGTTCTGCCTCGCATGCTTCGTGCCCGCCATCTCGACGACCTGGAGAGGGGGAGGAATGTCGCCACCACAACAAAATATCACAAAGGTTAGCACAGCTACTTAAATAGCATACCTGTGATTGGTTATTCCAACAATCTACTGTAAAACAAGGAATGTTAGTGTGCATTTCAATTTCGCAAATTTCGCAAGAGTCAAGATTTGCGAAATTAAAATGTATGCTAAAGTTCTTACCTACACTATACGCGTTGAGTGCCAGTGGCAATCCGCAAAGATTTCATGCCGTAAAAAAAAGCCGTTGGCTCCAATTTGCGAAAATCTCATGCCGCAAATATATCATATTTCACAGTATTTGTCCATTTCAATGATTTTGATGGTATTGTGTCATATAGTCTCTGAAGAATAACAGAGAGAAACTTATTTTACCAAATAAGTGGCATTAACGTTGATTATTTAAAGTAGTGTTGTCATCCAATGATGACAGCACTGAAACTCCAAAAAATTCATAACTTTTGAACGGATTGTCCAATTTTCCTCAAACTGTCACTGATGTGTTCTACTGATATTGCTGCATTCTCTAAATCCTGATATATATATGAAGGTGGATTTGTCCTTTAACAGACAGAATGTGAGGGGCGATGGACAGACATGATGCCGTACCTTCTGAAAGGCGGGGTCGTTCTGAAACTGCCTCTTCTTCGTGGACCACAGCTCGCGGTAATTTGTCACCTCGCGCTTGAGGAGGTCGAGGTAATCCGTCACAGCAGCATTAAGCCCCCTCTGCCGAAGCTCATTGGCGGCAACGTAGCTCAGCTCGCGGGGGGCGCCGCGCTTGTCAATCTTGGCTGCCAGTGTCGTGAAGGCCAGGTCCACGTTCACGCACTCCTGCGCCGAGGTCTCGATGAGCGTCAGCCGGTTCTTGTTGGCAAAGTTGCGCGCCTCCCGCATGTACGCCTCCATCGGCTCGTCAAACTTGGTCGCCGCGACGATGATGGGTCGCTTGGCCTTGCTGAGGTGGCTGTACAGCTTTGTCAGCCACTCCAGCTGCTTCTCGTGGCCAGACGACTTGGAGACGTCGTAGATGATGATGAACCCATCCACTGGGAACTTGCCGTCGGGTAGAATCTTCTGCGGAAAGTTTGTCTCATCGCCTGTAGGAGAGAGAAAACAACCAGGTAGAATTCAAAACTTTGCTGAAACTCAAGAAACCTTATGATGACACTAAATCAAACCAGGATTTCCTTTCATTTGGTTGCTAAAAAAACAACATTGTATACGCCAAATATTTCTTGAGGTTTTTTATTTTCGCAAATTTCGCCAGTCAGGTGCTATTCACAAATTTAAAAGCACACGACAACATTGCAACTGTGACCATTCACCCCATTTCAATCAAACTGAAAACTTGTAAAATCTTTAAATTTCTCAATTCTGTACAATCCTGACAAAATTTAAACCACTTTTTTTTTTCTGAGGGGATGGAGATATTGTTTGATTTGAATCTTTTCGTTACAGTGAACATAAAGATCTCTGGCACTCCCAATTTAAGTTTGAAAACTCTACGACTTCATCATCCTGTGTTCAGTTCTGAAAGCCAAAAATATTTTTTGTATGCCTGCAGAATTGTTGATTTTCATTCCAAATGTCCATATAGTCATAAGATATGTGTGGAACAATGCTGTAAAGGCACAATTTCAAGTTGGGTAACATAAAAAAATGTGAAATATTAGCCAAAAAGGTTCGCCGGAAGTCCACAATCTCAGAACTTTCACATGATCGTGGACGCTACGTCATTTTTCATAATTGATTATCAATAGTTGACAAATTCGGCCACACCAATCTTCCATGCTAGAATGAAACGCATGCAACTTGTTGGAAAATATAATTGAAGGGCATGATCGATCATCACGTAACGTTCTACAGTGCCACAATGCTGAACGGGGAGGGCTATTCCAGAATAAAAGTAGTGAACTACGATCAAAATTATTCTATATTTTGAATCTCAAAATACTCCAAAACATGTCTTCACCATGGTACATCACATCAGCCAGGTCACTTTCGCTGCAGGCCCTTTCGATGTATTGCAAGTAAATTCCACATGGTGGAAGATGGAAGTTTTGAGCTCCTCTGATCTGTTTTTGATAGCTTTAAAGCCACTACACCAACAGGTACATTTGGATATCCCACTTAATACAGCTAATTCAGCCCGTCACACAATTCATTATACGCACCAACTTGATCCTTGCAGATGTATGTGACTTTCTCCGCCGACTGTAGCTTCGTCACCGCAGCCCGCTTGAAGTAGCTGTGGGTGTTTGAACCACGCAGCGGCGAAAACGATGAGTCGTCGATGAACTCGGTCTGCTCCACAACACGGAATGTCATCTGTTCACTGTCTAATTTCTTGGTCACCTCACCTGTTGGTGTGAAAAATGGGACCAAAAAAAAAGAGCATGACCTTTAACCCCTTGACTGCTGTATGCTACATTTAACAGTGGATTCCTGTGTTCTATGACATATTGCAGAACAGGCTAAGAAAATTCTGTGATCTCAATTGTCAAGAGGTATGTGTTGTTTTTTCCAGGTCACATGTTTATTAAAATATGATAGTTACAGTCACTGATGATAACCACTGTAAGTATGCTGTCGCACACTTATAGCACGAGTTCCCACAACAGGCAAGTATTCTAGCATGGTAATAGCAAGGGGTGTGGGTAGCCAATTCATAGCCTTTTGATCTGCAATTTACACTATTCATATTTACACCAAAGAAACAAAACTTCTATGTTAATTATGACGTGTTAATCACAGTGTTTTACACGAATTGTTTCAAATGGAGCCTTCACACGGACAGAAATTGCATTTTAGCTAAAAAAAAAAAAAAAAATCTGGCTCATGGCAGCAAGTGTTTTCGTCTGTTGTCAAACAGACGAGGGCACTACACAGGCGTTACTAAACAACATTCGGATATCAACCCGTCCCTCTGAGAATCCTGGCACTGGCCTTACCCTCCACCGTGTCCAGTATTATGACAGGGGGTTAACCGCCCATAACACTTTATTATGGGGGAGGGCAGTGAAAGTGCATATTTGGTTGCATGACAGGTACCTGCACTTATTACGCAAAGTTCAACCAGGCACAGTGCATCAAAAGGAAAACTGCCCTTCAGTTTTAGTCCATTCCCAAACCCTGTCTCCAACCACTTCATTGTGACAAAAGCTCTAAAACAAGACAGTTAATTACTACCTTAATATCATAAATACAGCGGTGTACACAACGACTGACAGAAAACAGATCATGCCTTGAAATAGTCTCTTTGTGTTTATAGTCTATCACCAAAAAAAAAGAAAAGTTTACTGTATCTTCATTGCACATGATATTTGAATTCATACACTTTAAAATCCTATTTTTGATCTACACACTGCAGAATCTTTATGATCAATTTGTCTCCATTCGTAATGGTATGTAAAACCTATGGCAAAATAGATGAGACCATATTTTAGAAGACAAAGATTGCATACAATGCACAGTGACAAATTATTTGCAGGTTTTTCATATTCGCGGTATTAATGACTTAATAGTGTGCAGCCTTGATCAGAGAGTAGTGCAGAAACACTGTTCAAAAGTGAGATATTGTGGGGGCTATGATTGGGATCCACTTTATTGCAGGTTTGACTGGTCTAGGCAGAGTTTTGCAAATTTGTATCAACAGCATTTGACAAAGTACCAAGTACACCAGTATCACCCCCTCCCCCACCCCCATCCCCCCAAAAATGATAAATGAATGATACTTATTAACATATGGTAAAGTTACTACATTTTCTATCACTAAATTCCAGGACTTTCCCATAACTTTGTGATGAGTAGGACTTCATTAACTGCATAACCTTTTATTTTTTTTGCAGTGACAATGAAAAATAGGAAAAGCCTTTGAAGAGTGACATCTATAGCATGATGCATTCAAATGGGGATACACGCAGAATAGTCAAATTTGTAATTCTAGGAATTACAAACGGGAAATATTTTAGTGTGACTATTCTGTAATGACTTTTCCATGACTTTGGAGGATTTTGTTTTTCTATGACCTACATTTGTATTTCACAATCAGGAAATATTGTGCAAATTTCCCCAACTTTTCCAGGCTTTCCAGGGTAACAGGGAATCCCAAACATTCCTAATAGGCATTTAAAAACAAACAAACAAACAAACAAAGAAGCACTCTGAGAGTGCAGACCTCCGCTACACAGCTCATTTCCACCACTGATCTTGTTCTTCCATGAAGATCAGTCATTTCCACCCATACGTATGCCTGCTGAAAAACCCCCAATTTCAAAATATAAAACGTTTTTTTACATCATCAACTTCAAGCTGCGCGTCGCACCTCGCCAGAGCAGAGACTAGAGCATGCACTTTAGCGCGCATTTTTATGCAACCTTACAAAACAACCTTGAACCCCCAAGTTAATTAACCCCACATGCCAAAATATGAAAAATCTTTCATAAAATCTATAAATTCCCAGATTACTACCAAAATTAATCTGTTCCATGTGTCATTCTCAACGTCTACTGTAAGTTTCAACCAAATCCGTTCACAACTTTTCGAGTTATTTGCACAAGGACAAACAAACCAACCAACAAACAAATCAACACCGACGAAAACAAAAACATTGGCGAAGATAACAATGGTTTAGTGAGATCATTGCTTACCCCAGTACAGGAAGTGGTCATTGTTGACAATTCGGCCACTGAAGTCCATTGCACTGATGACCGAGATGTGGTCAGTGAAGTAGTCGTCGGCGTGGGGCCGCATGAAGCGATTGCAGAGGCACGATTTCCCCACGCCAGTCACGCCCCGGTCCGTCTCCGTTCCCGACATCCCCACCACGGAGATGTGGAAGATTTTCTCTCCTTTTGCCCTCGCCATGGCAACGATGCCCTATCCTCTTCTCGCTCTCTTGTCTCTATCTATAAGAATCTTTTCCAACAAACACAAGTTTATAGCTAAGGCTCTCCGAATCAAACAAAGTGGCTGCCACCTGTTACACAGCAGACCATCACAAACGATGGGTGATTTCACAACAGCTGGGAGGTAAAACACCAGAGTTGCGGGGATGAAAGCGGCTGGGGGGGGGGGGGTTGTCTAGCACAGTTCACTAGGGACGATATCTCGGCCCTGCCGCCGCCACCACCACCGGCACACCAGTCTCTGGACGAAGTTCGGGCTGGTTATCTTGCGATCCTGGCGACTGTCTCGTCATACCCTTCCGTGTTTTTCGTCTCTTCCATGGTATGTTTCGTCCTCAGGCTTCCGGCAGCAAATCTTTGAGCGATCCTCCCTCTTCGATCCTGCTTCCTTGTTATCGTAGCAACACAAGAAAAACTCTAAAACACCGCTGGATGTCTACATGATAGCAAGAGACTTTCCCACAGATTTTCACAGATCCCACGTTGGTGTTTATTGCCGCCTCTCCTTTACCAACACTTACGGAATGTGGAGCGACCTGACTGACGAAATGTACATCCTTCCTTGTTCCCCCGCCGACTCTTCAGTTCCTGTATAAAACAATCAGGGAAGAGAAATAAATATCTTGAGTACCCACAGTGAAAACATGACAGACAAGCACAATGGCTCTTTTGTTAGAAATTGTTCCCGCAAAAAAAAAAAAAAGCAGGCACCTCGATCAGTTTCTGTATCAAAACATATCACGTGCAGCTTGATCATGATTAAAAATGACCTGTAAAAGATACTATCAGCATGAAAAAAAAAAAGTTGTGTTTCCTACTAAACAAGACTTAAATCCTCCTCTCGACCAGAATGACCAGTAAAGGTATACATTCCTTTCAGTATACTTCCATGTGTTATTGTGCAACGTGTATACTGTACGTGCACACAAAGGCAAGCTTAAAATATCCACTGTAAATATGCATGTACTACATTGTAGGTAAAGGCAGCTTAACCAATGTTCTCAATTCTGTAGATTTTTTTCCACTCCACAGACATACTAACAAGACACTCAGGTCATCTCTACATACTCAAAGCATATAACCCAAGGTCTAGTTTGTATGCTTAAAGTTGTTGCAATGTCTGGCAAGCCTGGGCTATCAAAGCTTTCTTGTTGTTAGAAGAAACCTAATTACAGGCATGCATAAAACTTGAATTAGCTCATATATGCCAGTCCATATTGTGCTAATAATTTTGTAATCAAAAGAGAGCTGTCGTTTCAATTCAATTCAATTCAATTCAAATCAGTGAAACAAAGAAGCACCCGTTTAAAAACCAAGTTTCTTTCACTTCCACACTCCAACAAATACAAAGATACATCTACTATCAAGCTACTGACACTCAAAACACTCAAAGCTGCAAAATTTGAACACGACAGGCAAGTCAATGCACATACAGTTGGAAAATCTGAGAGAGATACTGTAAAACGAGGAAAGCTCGTGTGCATTTTCTCATTTCGCAAATTTCGCGAGAGCCAAGATTCTTGAAATTAAAATACACGTGAAAGTTCTTGTCCACACTAAACACATTGAATGTTAGAGGCAGCACGCGAAAATTACATGCCGCGAAAAAAGAAGTCGGCTCCAGTTCACAAAAATTTCATGCCACGAAAAAAGATCCTGTTTTACGGTAATGTCTCCTTTTTGATGTGCATTATTACTTCAAAGCAAGACAGAATGAACCGGCAAGTCAAAAGAACTGGCCAAGGAACCGAGAAACTTCTTCTAGACATTCAATCATCTCACACACATCCTGCAGACGACCTTGCCAACTAACAGGCTATTTTTTTTTATTCCATAATTACTTCTGAACAAGATGATGCCTCCAGAGGGAAGAAAAAGTTCTAATGTTCAAGCTCCATGAATATGATTTATCTCCAGAGCTCTCAAGAAAGTTTTCTGGACTTTCAAACATCTGGTCTGACACAACCCTTGCACTTCTCCTCTTGATCCACATTCAGACCACGTGATTAATCATTCGAAACCAGATTGTGAAGTTTCCTTGGACATGTGGTTTCAGCTTCAACAAAGACCAAGAAAACAAAGCCTCATTGATGGGCATTCAGTCTATCGTTGCTTTTGGTCTTTCAGATTAAAGGGAATTCTCTTTTTTTTTTTTGATAATTTCTCATCTAATAAATTGGGTTTTGATAATTTCTCATCTAAGAAATAAGGTTTTAATAATTTCACATCTAATGAATTGGGAAAATAAAAAACAAGGAAGTATAAACTCTAAAATAAAACACTGCTTTTAAATGTTAAAAAAACAAAAAACAAAAGTAAACTGCAGTTTTCAAAGTTGCATAAAGTGCGGTGACACAGTGCAGATACACATATAATCATGTTTGGTACCACACAGAAACAAAAAAGAAAATACCCTGATATTTCCCTGGTGATTTTAAAGTTACCTTTGACATCACATGGCACTCTTTAAATCAACTCTAGTGAGCAAACTTTAAGTGTTTTACGGCAGTCAATCGAAAGTGAAGAGTTGTTCGTCTGAAGTATGCGGTATCGGATAACGAGCCACTATGTAGACAGTCCGTCGTGGTCTCAAAGCACACATAAGAATGTGGTATAAAGACGAAAGTGATGTTCAGCTCTCGACACTGTTTTAAAAAGTGCAGTATGAGCTGGCTGTGGGGTCTGAACCTTCAGGACCGGAAAGAAACGCTACCAACAAAATCGCCGACAACGCATCCCGTGCGGTTTGTACTTTTGTATGGAATTGAATACCAGCTCACTCCAAAATGGAATTACTGTGTTTGTAAGTTACATTTAACGCTAGTGTGCACGCAAACAATACGCACTAATATTCTACTGCTGTCCTGTTGACATACAGCAGTCGTGTGAGCGATGCATGTCAATAGTAAATTAGATACAAAGAACAGACCGTAACTGGAGAGCAAAAATAAACCCAAATGTTAGAGTAATTATGTGTTGCTAATATAGAGAAAATTAGTAGTTAAACAGACGAAGGTTTGTGACAAGTCCCCAGCTAGACTAGGACCCCGTTTACAGTGCGAGGCTCGGCCGTGGCTCGGCCCAGCCCCGCTTCAGTGTAAACGCGCAAAAGGCCAAATGCGGGGCCAAAATTGGCCTCGCATTTGGCCTCGCTCTGGAGGTGGGCTCGGCCGCGGCCGAGCTGCGGCCCAGCCCGGCCTTTTCTCGGTGTAAACGCAAACTGGGCCAAATGCGCGGCCAATTTTAGTCTGGCTTCCAAACCCTCTGCCCGTACTATTTCGCTATTCAGGATATTAACCCCCTCAACGTCGAAAGCTAGTATAGTTTAAGGTGGTTTTGTCCTGCAAAGGATTTTCCCTTCGGCAAAGGCCTTTGCCAGAACGACGACTTCGTCGCCACGGAATCCAGTTGGCAAAGTGTCTGAAAACCAGACTATACCAAATTGCGTTTGTTTACAAGAAGAGCACCACTACGACAAAATATCGAAAGGTTTGAATTAAAAGCGCGGCCGAGCCCGGCAGTGTAAACGGACAAAATTGCGGGGCTCGGCCTCGCAATTGAGGCTGGGCTCGGCCGCGGCTCGGCCCAGCCCCGCACTGTAAACGGGGTCTAGGAGAGCCTTTCACTATAACTCAAGAGAATCTAAAATTGCCTTTTATGATAAGTGTACCGAGAGGTTCTCTACTTACAGCTGATTTGGATCAACTATAAGAGTTATAATTGACTAAGAGAAGTTGTGATTTTTTTTTTTTTTTATGTTATAATTGATTCAAGAGGAAGTTATAATTGATTTCAATGTCTCTTGATAAAATGGACTTACAAATTGTATTCAATGTAACTGACTGAGAAGTTACCAACTATAGATTAGTGGGACTCATAATCATTTCAGCTTTGATTAAATAGGGCCCTGTCTTGCTTGTGTGAGCTGACCAGTGCACCAGGTTAAAATGGTAATGTGCATGCCAGAAGGTATTAAGTCCATTTTACCTGTCTTCACTGATATTTATTAGCAAGTAGCAAGATTTAAGGGAGGCACAAAAGCTATAGGGCAAGGCTCTGTGGCTTTAACAAAAAAAAAATATTGAAAAGAAAAATAAGAAAGAACAAATCTGTTTTATATCTGTGGTACGTACTTCAAACATATTAAATTTCTGAATTTGGAATGTTACCATCACCGATTCACAATGACAAAACAGAAGTTGAACATGGAATTGGACCCAAAGGGACCTACAGCACTCTGGCAATCCTGATTACAGTAATGCCTGTCATATACATGTAGGCACACACTTCTCTTTTCATTCGCTGTTGGATTGGTCATAGACATAGGTTGAATACTTTACATGACTGGGCAAAACAAAAATTGGAAAAAAAGAAAAGCTTTTGTATTGTAATGTAAGGCTCCTAAAATAGATGGTGTACTCCTCGAAGCTGTTTTCAGTACACCTGTACTACGACAGCTTGTGACCTCGACTAGATGTAACGAGGTCAGACACGCACACCTTGCAATTCTAGCAATGGAAGCCTCTCATTACATCGGATGCAAGGTACACGGCGTGTGTAGAGATCTCCTCTTTACGGACCGAGCGAAACCCGATGAAGCCAGCCAGACGCTCTGCTGTCATATCTGCCCTGACAGATGGGAAAACCATCATATTTTCTCTCCCTATCTGCCCCCTCCGACTAACTGGGATCCAGACGTACTGTAAGACTCGTTTGTAACCACGTTCTTGAAACAGGCTTTCCAATGTGTTTTTAATCTAATCTCGTGTTCAAACACAAATTAAGTCCCCACTCTGACCTCTGTCTAAACTACAAATTACATTCCACAGGAGCAGCTGTGTCGAAAAAGACACCAATGGGTTGTCAATCAAGCAACTAACCATGCAAACCGTCACTTGCTGAAGTATGTGTACACACGCACATGGCAGCAGTGAATTCCAGGCTTTAAATATTTAAGCTGCGCCTTTCCCATCTCCTGCTGGAGGGGAAACCATTACAACTGCTGGAAACGCACGCATCACGACTCGCACCAAAGTCGTCTGGAAGACATCTGCAGGCCACCACTGGCCAAACCAAGAGACGTGATCCCAATTCCTTCAAATCCTTCACATGATGGAATTAATAGTGTGACTGATGTTTTGGCGCGCATTTGTAAATGAATCTGTTGGCAAGTGTGAAGCTGGTGTCGGTCACCATACCTCCCTCTCCCTTCCCCCTACACATCCCCATCTCAAGGGAATACTCTTCACACGCAAATCTTTCCAAGGACCGTGGCCTAGCCCCCTTTTGTTCTTGTTGTTGTTTGCGTCTTCAATATCCATCACAAGCTGATAATTTCCGCCGGCTCGACCCCTCCGGCCATTTGTGCGAACGCGGCGGGGACTGCACGAAACGGCCTGCCAAGTTCGGTCGCTCGCAATTTTTGGAGGAATGGCTTCGACACGCGCGGATGACACGGTGTCGCATTTCGCCCAGAGCACAATAGCAGACACTGGCAAAAATGAATTGTACCAAAGAGGTAGCCCTATGTTGTACTAACGAAGGATGGATGCTCAAATTTTTAGTAGCAGAATTCCACACCTCTGCCTTTGATAATACTCTTGTTACTGTTTATACAACGTCTTCTTCTACAATACTTTCAAAACATCATCATTATCGATTCAAATAAACGTCAATCATTCAAATGTTGCCATATGTTCACTTGAATAGTGTACCTTCCCATACTGTACCTAATGATAGATGAAAGCTACTGTAATGTGCCCTTCATGATAATGTGATATTATTGCTTCTTCATATTCTTGTAATACTGAGCTTTCTCTAGTCCTATTGACGCAAGATGTCTATGAAATGGGATTACCTAATCCCCCTAATCCCTGTTTTGTCACCATGACCTTCCAGTTAGAATGCTATTAAATAAATGTTGAATAGGCTGGCTACCAGTATTCCAAAATTTTATACAATTAGGTCAAGATCGAAGTGATTATGGAATGAATGCTAGTGAAGAAAACATAGCAATTAAAAGCTAAGTGCTTTGGTGCACTAAAGAATTTTATACTGCAAGTTACATTTATGTTTACAAAGTGCTTTTTACTAATAATAGGACTCCTAGTTTAATAGCTGTCAACAAGTGCACTCACCAATAAGATTCTGATGTGAAGTAGGCTCAAACAGTGGCCAGTTTTGTGCATGCAGAATATGTATTTGCAAGCACTATTAAAATAATCTTGAAATGCAACACAGAAAATGCAGTATGTTTATTAAAACCATCATTGGGGATAGCTAGATCCTATGGAAATTATGCCTCAACAATTACAAGAGTTTGAGATCACGATGGGCCAAGTGTCAGAGGCACATTATTTTGAAGGGCCAAAACATGAACCAGAAGATGGCAAAATGATACACAGGCATAGATACTATCATCACAACTTTACAATCTACTCATACATGCATACATCAAACTAAGAGTTGTCATTTGTTTTATAAGAAATATTTTATATGATAACTAATATACCCATAAGTCATCTTCCTCTGTTGAAATTGTACTGAAAATATCCTCCTACATATTGTGTCTTTGCACTTTATCATTACTGCAAGTCGAGGGTGTGTCATCTATACGCAGGAGGTCATACACCTAAGCATTGCCTTCAGTAACACAGGTGCCTTGAAAGGTGGCCCCGAGGTGGGGAAATCCCCAAACTTTGCCTTCTAGGAGGGGGTGCTGCTTAAAGGGTGTGTGCAGTTCTGGTTGAGGTGAGGATTTAGCTTTTAACATTTTACGAGATATTCAGAAACCACTCTATGAGATGTCAAAGAGCATGCGATTCTAAGGGGTATCAAAAGTTTATTTGATGAAAATCGGTTTTGAAATGGCTGAGATTTCCAAAAACAAGGTGAAACAAAGAGATCCTAATAAAAGGCGTGGCCTGTCGCCTTTTATCATTATCACTTTTTTGGATATCTCAGCCATTTGAAAACCAATTTTCATCAAATAAACGTTGAATCCTTCTTAAAATTACATGATCTTTCATATTTCATTAGAGGTTTCTCATCATCTCACTTTATAGGAATGTTCAAAATATGCATCCCCACCTCAACCAATACTGTACAGTCCCTTTAAACCTTTCTTAGCCAGGGACTATGGAATTTTGTGTGCCAATCAACACTCATAGCACAGAAAGGGTTAACTGTGCAACTGTACAAACTGAAAGTGAAATCCAGTGTTATGCTATCTCCAGGGTGATTTCCTGGCAAGTGCAAAAAACAACAAAATCTGGAATTTCGTGATCAAGTTAGGAAGTTTTTCTCAGAATTCTAGAGCTCAATTCCACCAACAATGCTTTTGATTACAGTGACAGAATTTGATGTTTAAAAGCAATGATGCCTCAGCCTAACAAGACTCTTTGCACACCAATCTGCGCTACTTTTTCTTTACTTTTTTTTAAACCACCGAGTCGCAGACACCAAAATTCTATTAAAGGTGTGGTGGTACATCTTTAGTCATGATCTTTATCATGTAATTTGATACTCCTCTTCCTCTCATTTCTCTGCTTATAGTCACACAAACTTATTTCAAGGGTTGACTTTCCCTTAAAGGAACTGTACAGTACTGGTTGAGGTGGGGATTCATGTTTTGAACATTCCTTAGTGAGATAATGAGAAAAATCTCATGAAATATGAAAGAGCATATGTGATTTTAAGAAGGGTTCAACGTTTATTTGATGAAAATTGGTTTTCAAATGGCTGAGATATCCAAAAAAGTGATAATAATAAAAGGCGACATGCCACAACTTTATTAGGATCTCTTTGTTTCACCTTGTTTTTGGAGATCTCAGCCACATCAAAACCGATTTTCATCAATATAAACTTTTGATACCCCATGGTATCGCATGCTCTTTGACATCTCATAGAGTGGTTTCTGAATATCCTGCAAAGCATTAAAAGCTAAATTCTCACCCCAACAAGAACTGTACACACCCTTTAAAGTCTCTTGGTTATGGCATTAACAATAACATGTATAGTGTACATGTATGCATAGTAGGTACAACCATGCCCCCTCTTTTATTTTTCCACAACAATCACAAAAGTGTGAACACAGTTTTGTCCCCCACAATGAATCACACACATGGATCTGTTGCACTGCGTTTGAGGGGAAATCTGTCAATATCAGGGCCACCGACCGCACAAGAATTGATACGGCAACGGCAACATACATGTAGGGAGGATCTTTCCCTGACATTAGCCTCACCATCATCGCTTCCCCAAGTAGGGCTGGAGGTGTGAAAATAAACACAGGCTTTATTGATATCTTCATGTACGGAGGAAGAGTGCTTGTCTATTACACATGGTGATGAGGATATTAAGGAGCAATGTTTACACTCGCTACCAAGAGGGGGAAAGAGAGAATGAGACTTGGAGTGTGTGCCGTGTGAAAGAGCTTGGTCAGAAGCTGGCTTTTGACAGGTGTGTGTGCATTGTGGAGCGGTGGGGGTACCCTAACCCGTTGAGGACGAGTCCCGAGTATGCTCGGGCAGGTGTCTATGGGAAATGTGTGTTCTAGCAGAATCAGATCGTCCTCAATGGGCTAAAGACCTTGCTGCGTCTGAAGGGGGGGGGGGGGGGGGGGGCAACATCACAATGGTGCTGGGAAGCTCAAACTTGTTATACCTCTTGCACGCTTGGGAAGCCGAATCACAACGAGAGCGAGGGCGAAGTCACCGATTTTGACGCCATGGTCGCTGGTTAGCATAGCGAGTCGTGGATTTGGGGTAACAATTCAACGGGAAGAATATATCTGGTATAAACCAAGTGTCAGTCATCCATGCCAAATATGGGCGCACAGCAGAAGGACCAATAAATAGATAATTGCAATGTCAATGATGGGGTTTGTTTACATCTGAGGCCCAAGTCCAAGTCAAGCGGAATTGTGCCACAAAAGGTAATTCTAGAGCAGACAGGATTTTCAAAAGCGATGACACTGAAGGGTTGGAAATCAGAATAAAAACTCGTTTTTCAAACTGAAACAATCCCATGCCATGCAGCACTGCACAATCACTTGCTACTCTGAATACAGGGATGAATACATGAATGAGAGAAAATTGAAATACATATACGACCACGTTTTATCAATTTCTACAATACATACAGTATACAAAAATTTCACTTTTCACTGTAAATCTGCTCCCTCAAAAAAAAAAGTAAAAATCTTCTAGTAAAGGTCTAGTTTATCAATTTCTACAATACATACGGTATGTACACAAATCTCACTTTTCAATGTAAATTTGCCCCCTCAAAAAAAAAAAAGTAAAAACCTTCTCGTAAAGTTCTCCCAAGTATTTTGACCATTGTAATCTAATCTAAAATCAAGCTAATACAGGTCTGTACTCCTTATACGAATTCCTTGTATCTTGCTGTTTACTATTACAAGATTTAAAGTATCTTCTATAAATACTGAATTCAAATGATGTGGTGGTGGGGGGAGGGGAGGGTTTAGGATGAACTTTGTGGCTTAATTTGTGGCCGACGTCATTTTACGAGACCCTAATGGGAGCCATTAGCCACTGCTCGACAGCAGCAACACTTCTGCGGTTAGCGGATCGAAAACACTCCAGTACAAAGAAACTGGCATTCCCCAGAACGAGAGAAATGCATGCCATGACAAAAGATGTCACAACTCAGTGAGTTCTGTCACTTGCTGTTCAGAATGGGGAGAGGGGGGAGGGGGAGAAGAAGGTGGGGGAGGGATGGGGGAGGTGAGGGGGCAGGGGAGGGTGACTTTAACCCGTTGAGGATGGGCTGATTTTGCTACAACACGCATTTCCCATCGACATTTGCCCAAGTATACATTATACTAGGGACTTGTCCTCAACAGGTAAAGCCCGATTTATAAAACTGTTGACTCTTTCCACTGCAGAGCTTGACATTCTTGGTGGCTCAGTGGCCCAGTGCCACTAAAAACTTATGTCAGTTCACCAGTTACATTCTTTTAGTGGCCTGAATGGGCAGCTAAAATCCAAAATTGATTACTATATCTCCTACTACAGTTGTATTTCGGGCCACCAAAATGTCAAATTCAAAGATTTTAGTGGCCCAAAGGGGCTACCAGAGGGGGAAAAAAAGTGTTGAGGCCTGCATTGTCTTGGTGAGAACATTTTGTAAAGGCATTTTATAACTGGAATTGAGCTTGTCTTAATTTTCAACAGCACCTTTAATTTCCACTTTGGAAAGCTGAAAAATTATACAGCTACCATGTTTTCTGACACTCGAGAACTAGACGAGGCTGTCCAAGCTAAATAGTTGTGTGCTTACAGCCGAAGTCTACGCACTTCCCCTTCAACGAAGAGAGAGGCGTAAGAAAAACAAACCTCTTCAATTTCTTCTTCTCAGCTTCCTCTTCTGAAAGATAAATACTGCTGGAAAATCCACAACTTCACATGAATGCTTGTTACATGGGAAAGGGAAAAGGAAAAATCTTGATAATTGCGACTGAAAGTATTCATGCAAAACGCACATTGCATTCATGAATGAACATACCTTGCCATCTATCACTGCAAGCTATGGCAGGCCAAAGTTTGGGGAAGATGGGATCACCCATCCAAATGTTACATTGCATGTAACCCGCTGAAGACTGGCCAGGAGTATACTCTAACAGGTGTCTAGTATGGGAAATGAGTGTTGTAGCAAAATCAGCCTGTCCTCAACGGGTTAATAAACCTTATTTTCCCTGAGATATCAAAAGAACACCTGACCTGCACTAGCTCACCCAGGGGACAGAGATACTAATTTGCCTCTTATAATACTATAAAACATGATATATTCACGGCATGAAATTTTCGAGAATTGGAACCGACGGCCTCTTTCATGGCATGAAATTTGCACGAATTGCCACTGGCGTTCAATGCATGTAGTGTAGACAAAAACTTTCACTTGCATCTTAATTTCGCGAATCTTGGCGCTCGCGAAATTCGCGAAATTAAAATGCACACGAACATTCCTCGTTTTACAGTAATCTCAAAAAAAGTAAAGGGATGATATGTGAAATTCATTTTAAATTCATCTACTACTGTAATAGTAGCAGTTGTATGTGCATAAGGGTATTCAAACTTTGTTGGGATGAAACTTTATAAACATTTTTATTCAAATCAAATATTTTCAAACATAACAGGGATCACTTCCTAGAAAATATCACTGCAACATGATGAACATTAAATTCAATCACAGATTTTCTTAGTATTTCAGGGTTTTTCTTTCTTTCTTTCTTCTCTGTAGCAATGACAGGTGCAATCATCAGGACTTATATGTGAGAAGTGTCAATGTCTACCCTTACAGCCTTAGAATACTCTGTGATACATTTCAAACTCTCAAGCAAACTCATATACCATGTGATACTGTAAAACTGGTTAATTTTGAGTGAGTAATTTTTCACGCTCGGCTGGGTAAGATTAGTTTCACTTGTTTTTGATTCCGCGGAATCACGACATCCACCACAGAAACATACGGCATGCAAAAATATTTGCCAGCTTTCATTTTCGCGGTAGCTTCTGGTTGCCACAATGCGCAGAAATTTCAACACCGCAACAATTTTCAATTTTACAATATATATCTCTCTCCTTCCATTTCTTATAAAACTCCCTCTTCAAACTATATGTGGATTATGCAGGCACATATCACACACGTATATCCACCAACACACATCCAAATTGCAATCATGTGTTACAAACATCTTTTTTGATTGCTGTGAATTTCCCAACACATTTTTTTGTTCCTTTAGCACTCTGTCTTTCCTTCCTGAACTCTCCCCTCTCTTTCTTTTCTTTCTTGTTAATTCTCTAACTTTCTCTCTCACTCCCTACTAATCTCTACCTCCCATTCTTTCCCTTTCTCCCTGTGTGTGTGGATATTTATATCCCATTTCTATACTTTTTTATCTCTCCCTCTCTCTCTCCCTCTCTCTACTTCTATTCCTATCATCTCTTTTCTTGTTTCCAAATCTCTTTTTTTTTCATCTCTCCCTCTATTTCCTCTCTCTTCCTACAAACAGGGATGATATTGAGATTTGTTGAAAAAATCGAAAATCAACATTTTAAGGTGATTTTGATACATGGAAAAAGTAAAATGTGTATAAAATGTGATAGACTTGAGAAAAAAAAATCTGACTCAGATTTATATCTACAGAATACTATGCCTGTACAAAATGTATATCATTGTCCTTCCTGAACATTTCTTTTGCTCATAGAGGAAGCAATATATTTTCAAAAAGGACATTTATCATACAAGCTCATATGAAAACATATGAATCTCCAAGATAAAGACATTCGATCTTGGAGGCATTTAGGTGAGAATTAGCAGTGGGATCAATCGAGTGTGGACGGTGTGTGAAGTCGAAAATTAATTAGCATCCCCTCCTTGTATGCATTAACCACAGCGCGACTATCAATAGGCCACGGATAGGACGCTTGGATGAAGCTCATTCCAGGGACTGTGAGTCATTTGAGGGATATGAATGGGGCAGCATGGGGGTGGGGCAGGGGGGCGATGGGATTGCTATTGAGGACATGATAGCCTGGGATGGGTATTTCATGAGTTGGCAGGCGCCCGTGACTTGGTTGGCGGATAATGTGATATCCAACAGACGGCACTCCCTTCTCCCTACCATCTCCAAACATAACCATCACTACCACTACCACTACCACTACCACTACCACTACCACTACCACTACCACTACCACTACCACTACCACTACCACTAACACTAACACTAACACTAACACTAACACTAACACTAACACTAACACTACCACTACCACTACCACTACCACTACCACTACCACTACCACTACCACTACCACTACCACTACCACTACCACTACCACCAACACTAACACTAACACTAACACTAACACTACCACCACCACTATCATTACTACTCCCCGCCCCCTTGTGCACCTTACCCCCACATCCATATATTCCAAGACATGAACTGTATGCTCACTTGGCATGCTCCTCTCGTTCTTGGAAAGCCAATAACATGCTAGCAAAGACATGGTATGCCCTCTCCCAATACCCGACCCCCACCACCACCACCATTATCACCCCCCCCCCCCCCATCTTGCACCCCATCCCCAATCCCATCCATTCCGAGTCAAGAGCATGTTCACTTGGCACGCTTTGCTTTGACTTAGTTGGCCAGTAATGTGCTATCAATGACATGACAGTCCCCTGTCGCTCCCACCTCCCCCCCCCCCACCACAACTACCACAATCACTACCCCTCCTCCCCCTCCTCCATTCCATCCCCACTCCCATCCATTTGAAGTCATGAGTATGTTCACTGGGCACGCTTGGCTTTGACTTGGTTGGCCAATAATGTGCTATCAACGACATGGCTCTCCTCTAGCCAACCTCCCCCACCCTCCCCCCCCACCCTTCACCACCACCACCACCAATACTACTCCTCATCCCATCCCCCCCCCCCCCCATCCCCCATCCATCCCAAGTCACGAACATGTCGCTTTGGCACACTCCATGCTCGCCCCGTGCTTTGGTGCCTTCATACAAAGTGATCGGGGAAACGTGCAGTGAAGCGTACAGTACGAGAGAGACAGAAAGCTTAGAGTGAGTGCGTGTTTAGAACCTCCGCCGACACCTTAGGACCGACACGATCGTCACTTCTTATTACTGTTAATATTCTACACTGTCAAACACTGTCACATCACTGCTTACTATGTGTTTGTCACACAGATACTGCATTATAGACCAGCCATTGTCACTCATTGTCCAGCCTTTTCATATGGGTGCATTCGGAATCCCTTGCGCACAATTCCACACAATGTAACAAGCTGGCTTTTAACAAATGAAACAAATCAAATGAACTGAATGGTGCGAGCTTTCAAGACTTCACTAAACAATACTTCCTTAAATCAAATAAGAAAGTTCTATAAGATGTAAAGTTGCCATGTTTATTCAAATCAGCTATGAATAGCAAAATGCATGGTGAGATGCCACAGCCTCAAAAAACCTCCCATTAAGAGCTGCATCCCAATCTTCACTAAATATTTCCTTCAGGCAAGACTTCATTTCATTACATTTTAGTCTATCCTCATCAAATATTTGCCGATTAGAAAGTTTTGAGCTGGTGATGATGACTTCTAGAAGGGAAAAAGCTTGTACTGGAACATCCAAAGTATGATTAGCATTAAATTTCATGCAATTACATTGTTGAAATTTATGTTGATGTAGGGCAATTTGCCAACAGTTGTAATGATTTGCATTAATGATAAATTTGGTATACAAGCCAAAGGGAGGATTGGTATTTACTCTATAGTGGTACACTTGTATGTTAGCAATACAAATTAAGAAATTATACTCATGAAACTGAAAAAAGCTTGAGCACGCAAATACTATAATGAAAAGTCTGTATTTTAATATCAAAATGTAACATTTCACTTCATAGTAAACGTGAAGTGTAAACACAGGCTGCACTGGAACTAGTCATACAGCTAGTCCCACGCACTTGTATCCTTGTAGGTGGATAATAGCGTACTTTGCAGTCTTCACCGGGGTTTTGGTAGCTTAGCTCATGTATGCTTTGTCCTTTGTCAAACCTGATCATGAAAAAAAAGGGGGGAATTATCTTCTTGTATCACTGATCTACACACCATTAAGAACATATTCCCAGCATTCACATTGGGCAGGTGCCACACTGAGGGGACAGTCAGAAGAGACCAGTATCTTTTTTGCAACTGATCATCCACACTACTGCTTAGACAATCCCCAAGCTGCGGGGGCAACCAGGGTTTGGGTGAGCCCTGTCATTTGCCAAACTCAAACTTCAACATCATGTGTACTACTATTATTTCTGCATTTATTGCACTGCATTCTATACAAGCTGCCTTTCCACACAAATTCCCTCTTTTACACAAAATCAACTTCTGACCTTCTAGCTCAAAACAAGTCCCCCTCTCACCACATGTTCCCCTTCCCCTCCACCCAAACCTTTCTCCATAATGTTCTGCAACAGAAGACTGAATCTAAAGAACCTCTCTTTGTTTTTCATTTGAATCGATGAGAAGAGCATCCAGTCTTTAAAGGCATAATTTACTATTTGCAGATGAAACAAAAACCCAGCATTACTGCTATAAAATAGTTCTAAAATGTGAGTTAGGAATAGAAACAACCACTGTAAAAATTTGAATCGGTAAGATCAATGCTACAGTGTAAGCATTGTTAAATATACAAAATGTGAACAATAGTTATGATAAAAATGCTTCCAGACTATTACCAAGGAGGTACTAGGCCTAGTACCTCCTTGCTATTACCGTCTACCGTTACGGTTTGTTGAGAAAAATACAGATATCTCCTTATATTTTAGGCTTTATTACGAAAATTTTATATGATAGGATGTTTTGCGGTACAACAGACCTACACATATATATATGCATTAAATGTCAGATCTTGAGAAATTTTTTAAATCACTGTTCCCAAAGGTAAACAGGACCTTTAAGAAGCAGGAAAAAACAGAATGAAAATGGAGAGAATAACAAAAGCAGAAACAAGGAAAGGGGAAAAAGAAAGAAAGAGTGAGAGATGGAGAGACACAGAAAGAAAGACAGAGACAGAGACAGAAAGAGAAAGAGAGAGAGAGAGAGAGAGAGAGGAAGAGAGATTCTTTCAAGAATGGAGAGGTGATTAAATACTCTCCAGAGTAGTATTTTGGCACAGGGCAAAACGCGAGGTCATCCCTGAATCTCTATGGCCACACCAGATGGCTCCCTCAACACATTAACATTCTCATAAATACATCCCCAGCTTTTGAGAATCCCTGACTTTCTTCGTCAAAAAAAGGGTAAAAACAACAACAACTGGGAGAGGACAAAAAATAATAGAGCTTTAATTCAGCACTACACTACAGCTGGTCAGGCAAGTGGCATACAATTATACACAAACTTATACACACACAATTCACAAACACACCCCTATAATACACAGACATAACACACACACACACACACACAATATAAACAGACTAGTTTTGTTGTTGCTGTTGTTGATGTTGCCTTTATTTTTCTCCCTATATTAAACCTATAAGCAGGAAGTTGTAGACAGGAAGAGTGCGACCTGTGAGTTGACACATTTGTTTTTTGACACCACCAGCTCAGCTCAGCTCTGCGGGGGAGGGAACAGTATCACACCTGTGCGTACGTTTCTAAAGTACATTAAAGTACATGGAGTACGCACACGCATGTCCACAGGGAGGTTTGAAGTCATTGTAATGTGTTGTGAACTTGCATTACCCTGTATCTATCCCAAGTTTGACCATGTATCCCACGCAATAGCCCAGGGCCAATCTTACGATTCTTCCGAGGTTCACGAATGTTGAGCTTCCTCCCTTTCTCATACTTCCTGAGAGCAACATAGAGGGCTTTTTAAATGGAGACTGCTCTAAAGAAATAAATGGCAAAAAGCGCCACGGAAAAACAAGATTGCAACATCTGTAATATCCTTCTTCATTCACTCCCTAACTGTCATAAAAGGTGAAACTTTTAATTGCCCTGTCTGTAAAATATCAGGCCCTTTGTTATTCATTCTGTATATTAATGATATATGTAATGTGTCTGATCGTTTAAAGTTTATTTTATATGCAGATGACACCAGTGTGTTCATGTCCAATTCTGATATACAAATATTACAGGAACAATTTGCAAGTGAATTAAAAAAGCTAGTTTATTGGTTAGATATAAATAAGCTTGTTCTTAATATAAATAAAACAAATTTTATGTTATTTTCAAACAAAAAAGTACACAATGATTTTGTTTATATTAAAATCAATGATGTTTTTATTAAACGTGTTCCATATGTTAAGTTTTTGGGTGTAATAATTGATGAAAAATTGTCTTGGAACCAGCACACTGATGTTGTCTGCAACAAACTTGCAAAAAATATTGGTTTACTGTATAGATTTTATTCGTATCCAAAAGAAGTTTTATTATTATTGTATAATTCTCTAATTCTGCCTTATTTGAATTATTGTATACAAATCTGGGCAAACTGTAGTGAACAAAATATGTTGAGGCTTTTTAAATTACAAAAGAAAGCAATCAGAATTGTATCTCATAGCGATTACCGTGCTCATACAATGCCAATATTTGATCGTCTGAAAATTCTTAATATTTATAATATGTATATATATCAAAGTGCAATATTTATGTTTTCATGTTCTCATAATATGCTACCTGGAGTATTAACTAATTACTTTAAGCTCAATAGCCAGGTGCATACATGTATAACAAGAAACTTTTTTAATTATCACTTGCCATTTGTAAGATTAAGCTCGTATCAAAAGTCAATATTTTATAATGGACCGAAAATATGGAATGAGTTACCAGAGGAAATAAAGTCAAGTCAGACTTTTACGATTTTTAAAACCCATCTTAAGCAGTATTTAAGTGACAGACAATCTTTAGAATAAATGTATCATAAAAAATATTTTTGATAAGATTATACATATACTTTTTGTTTAATGTGTTTGTGTGTGTATGTTTTGTTTTTGTTTTTGTTTTTGTTTTTGTTTTTGTTTTTGTTTTTTTGTGCTGCTGTTTGTAACTTTGTAATATATATGATATTCGTTTGGTACATGTTAAAGGACTTGGCTTCATATAAGGCACCGCCTTCCTGTCAAGTTCCTAATGCTTCATGATTTCTTATGTTGACGTTTATATTTTGTATCCGTTGCAGTCATATCAGTTATTTTATACAAATTTGACGACATGAATTTAAATGTAATGTATTTGTACTTATATGTAGTGTATTTTCTCTGTTTGTTTGTATGGTTTTTATGGAGTATTGAATAAATAAATCCAAATCCAAATCCAATAAATCCAATCAACTACGCAGCTATAAAAAGGTTTGATGGGTTTTTAAAACCCTTGGAATAGTTTCAGCAAGTGAAAGGATCTTGTTAATGAGAAAATCTTTAGCTTGTGGTATGAGGCAGATGATGAAATAAGGCATATTTCTCACCATCGAAAGTTTGGTGATATCTTTTTCCCAAATGAAGCTTCACCCATCTCTGAATTACAGGAATTTGGCCGTTTCCTGTCTGTTGCCATAACGACTATGAATATGCCAACTGCCTACAGTAACTGTTGAACTCTTTGGAATTGCTCCCCCCCCCCCCCTTTGCTTTTTGATAGTTGTAACTTGCTTCTTATTCAGTACAAGTCAATATCTACTTATACAAAACTAAGAATCCATTCCCATGTATGAGTGCTGCGAAGAGGAGAGCCTCCTTGTTAGCTTCATGCCAGAAATAAGTTTGTTACATACAGTTAACTCCTTGCCACAAAAGGCAAGGTACCAAAAATACACCTGCTCTGGGAACCTAGAGTAAGAAGAATTTCCAATAGAGCAAGTAAAATGAAGGGGCATTTGACTGTGAACTCCTTTGGTGCCAGGGACTTAGGACAGTGTGTACAATGGTGAATGGGTTTTCTGTATCAGTCACCACTCATAGCATACGAAGGGTTAAAGGTGTATGAAGCCTCCTGTCCAAATGGGCAATAGGGCCAGTGGGTAAAATGCACAGATTTATTTTTGTATCACCCTGAAAGGTATGCATATAATTTGCATACATTAGCAGACTGGTCTTGTCATCAGAGATAGGAAGCTGACCTTGAATACGACCATTACACAGTAGGGAAGGTGGATCGCTGACGCTTTATGCATTCACACTGGCTGCTAATTAGCATATTGCATGCATTATGCACGCATTCAATCACACTGCCGAGCCATTTATACCAACCACTGCAACATGGGTCAGACATTGAATGTTTCCCCCCCCCCCTCCATCCACCCCCACCCCCCAATCCTGTAGATGTTATGGTTTATGGCTCACGCATGAGTGCTAGAGTGTGACATGTGCCACTAAGTTGAATGACATGTTGCACATTCATTTTTTATGGGGCAGTGCAATATCTTGCCACGAATAGTGCCGAGCATTGCAAACTCAAAAAAAGGCGCACACCCTCGCAGATCCTGCACATTTTACTACCTCTCCAATGTAAACATGTTGTATCCTTCATGTTTCATTGTACAGTACTCAACGTATGAGAATGGAATGACAGATTATAAGAATCAAGAGAGTCTTGCAACAATAACAGGCTCACAGGCCATATAATGAATACTCTTCCTTCTAAAATATTTGTACAAAATCCCAAAAATAACAGTTAATGCGGTAGATGTCTTTTTGCAATGAATTTCATCAGCATCTAATCTACTGTTTCTGCTTTTCCATTGTCACGACCGTTTTGTTCAAATTCTGTCACCGAACAGAATTTTATAAACCACAGACTACATAGCAGTTTTTCTTTACTGTTAATACAATATAAAACAAAATATATAAGATTTATTTTTTCAATATCATTGGAAGTTTTGTTGGATTAAACATGGGTTTTTTAAATACTGGTAGTCCTGTTCTTTGTGGAATACTTGGATTGAGAAATCTAACCTCTCTGCAAACAATAGGGCGTACTACGCACAAGAGGTCTATCGGTTTTGATCACGGTGTTAGTTTTGTATTCATGAAGCAAATTTGGTGTTTATCCAACGAACACCTGTACTCCCAACTCTAGGAATCTGCAGTCACCACACACTGAGCGTCAATGTCAAGGGGGTCAAACAGGTGTTTATAATGGTTCCATGACATTTTACTCCTGTGATAATTGCTCCCATGAAGTATTTGCATGCTAAACCAAACATAAAGTCTACCCACAAACATCACTCTAACCCTAATCCTCGCAGCAAACAACAAAGCCTAAAACCCTATCACAATGTTCACTAACCCTAACTACGAGTCCTTGGATGAAATTAAGACTGGAGCAATTGAGTATATGAATATAAGAACGACCCAAGTCCAATTTTTGGCCAAATTCAGTTTGACATGGGAAATTGTAGCTTATGCATGGACTCATCTTGGGCATAAATGATAAATCCTAATTACCCCCGGAAATGCCTGAAATAAATAAGTTAAATCTTATATGAATGTAAGAATGATGGACTTGGGTCATTCTTACATTCATATTATAGCGCCCTCTCTCGTCCTTCTCTCATCTCTATAGCAGAATATCATGTATATGAATCAAAGAACGACCCAAGTCCATCACACAAAATGGCCTCTCCACAATTAATGTTAATGTTAATTGTCATAATAATATATGTTCTAATTTGTATAATACAATGTTGCCATCCCATCACAGTTAAATAGAATATTATTGGACAAACAAAAAAGATATGAAGTTTTTTTTAGTTTACTCGAAATGGTCTTCCATGGACTTGGGTCGTTCTTATATTCATATGTCACAGGAGCAAATGTCGTGTCACTCTTTATGATGTGCCCCTTCACCAAGTTACCCTGTTCAGGTCTGAAACTAAAGCTGGGAATCTGAAAGCAATTTGGCTTGAAAATAATTGTATTAAAAAGGTGCCATTATGGAGGGAAAATCACCCCCCAAAAATGCCTGTTAACTTTACTCCTTTTTACTGAATTCCATAGCTAAAGTGTCTTGAGAAGTACAACTTGTAGGCTCTAGGGGCATTTCATCACGCATTTTGTCAGATTTTTTTTTTCTGACAAATTTGCTCTTAGCCAATCAGATGCACAGATTTCCAGAGCTTAAAACGGTCTGTCTAAAACGAATGAATAAATAAATAAATAAATAAATAAATAAATAAATACATAAATAAATAAATAAATAAATAAATAAATAAATAAATAAATAAATAAATAAATAAATAAATAAATAAAAATCTCACAAAACTCTTGATGAAATGCCTCACCTCCCCCCCCCCCCCCCCCCACTGGTCACATGAAAATAGTTAACCCTAGTTTATCACTTCATTTCACACAGGCATTGGAATCTCTGCATAGCCCCCCATGCAGAAGTCTCCCTGTCATTATCAGGTATGAAGTTGGTATGGGGGGATGGGAAAAAATGGGGGTTTAGCACTAGATCTAGTGAGCTATTAATGAGATACATGAGCTTTTGCAAAAAGACAAAATTGGACTGGGCGAGGTTAAATGGACAATATGGTCACCTCATTTGTGATGCATTGTGTTCCATTATTAAAGTTTGTCTCAAACCCCCCCCCCCACCCCATCATATATGACACTCTGGGTAAATGGACACGCCTCTGAAGAAAATTCCCATGATATACAAACAAACGGTAATAGATCTATGCATTCTGCACTTCACGATTCAACTCAGATATGGACGGAGAGATAGAAGCATGAATATTTTCCCAGATGCCTCCTGATAAACACTCTGACAACCGTCTTTTCTGAAAATGTCTTTCACATTTATCAGCAATGGGATAAACAGTCCTCAACCCCCATCCCAGAAAGTAGCCAAAGTGTTATCTTTACAACCACAACAACAACAGCAGCAACAACAAAATGATTTCATTGCTTATGTTGAAAAAGGCCAATTTATCAATACATTTTTAAGATCTTTCTGATGATGTGCGACTACCAAACTACAAATTTTAATGAACTTTGAATGTTTCTACAACAGATACGGTGCTATACAAATGCTGTGGATCATCATCATCAACTTTGACATAATACTACTTTGCATGCATCGCTTGTTGCCGAGTCAGGAAAGCTTTGCACAAGCTTTCTGATTAGTAGAAACAGCATATATTCAGAGCACAGAAAAGTAGAACGTGTTAACTAGTTAACTGGTCTATGAGATCACAAAGCAATCCCTTGAATTTTATGAAGCAGCTGTAAAAGGGGGTCACAATATTTCAAGAGTTACTGAAAAGCACTACACTACATGAAGTTCAACATATGGGACTACATATACACACCACACCCTCTCTGTAAATGCTGTACTACACTACCTGGGTGCTGCTGTGTCCTCCAAATAAATCCAACATGTTACTGTTAATTGTTCCATCATACTTGCATTTTCCATGACTGGTAAGGGGGCATAACCATGGGTACGATGTGTCCTCATGCGCTTGTTCAAGTCGTCGGCTTCAAGAAGTCAAAATTTTGCTCAAAGTTGTCTATTAAGTTCAGATGCAGGATGGATAACATGCCTTGGAAAACTTACAGTGCTACTGTTTCATCAATACAGCTACACTAGGTCCTGATTGAACAGGGGGACTATACATATCTTTCCTTTCTTTTCTTTGTTGTCCTTTTTGGCCTTTAAAGGGATAGTACAGTATTGGTTGAGATGAGAATTGGGCTTTTAAATTTTTGCAAGAAACCAAGAAAACATTTATGATATAGTACAGAGCATACCATTTTAAGAGGAATTCAAAGTTTATTTGATGAAAACTGGGTTTGGAATAAACTGAAACATCCAAAAATAAAGTAAAACAAAGCGATCGTTACAAAGTGTGGGTCCCACACGGTCCCACACTTTATTAGAATCACTCTTTTTGGATATCTCAGCCATTTAAAAACCGATTTTTATCAAATAAACATTGAATTCCTCACAGAATTACATTCTCTTTCATATTTCATATGATATTTCTCATTATCTCACCTAAAAATGTTAGAAACCTGAAATTAGGTCTCAACCAGAACTGTATGATCCCTTTAATACTCCATTGCATCTTATGGAGTGTGCACTATGTACAATGTACAGTACCTTTGCACTCAGCATTTCTTTGTTATCTGGTCATTTATTACAATCTCAACATACTTTGCACACTGAACTTCAACCCTGTAATCTTTCCCTCCCTTGTCCGCTAATGGGACACACTTGAACAGACACACACCAATGTTCTCATACTATGTATGAGTGCACATAAAGCATCGCGAGCATGATCCAAAAACATGATAGAGTGTAGTGCATGAGATCCCTGGTGCATTTTATCCCATGGGGAAGTACAAACCATTATTTCAGTGTATTATAATATGTTGCACAACAAACATTCCATTCATTCATCCACTGTACAATGTATATATAGAGAGTGGTACCATGTCTTCTAGTTTTCTGTCAGATGAGAATGCCTTGGAAAGCATTCAGAAGCGATTAGGAAAAATGATGGGCAGTCTCCAATTTCATTGATGGCAGACATGGACACAGCCTGCTCCAAAATTGCCCCTCTTTGCTGTATCAATTAGCTCCTAAAGCTGATGAGATCTTATATAAAAGTGGAAAGAGACGGGGGGGGGGGGGGGGGGGGGGGGTGGTAGGTGAGGGCATCAGTAGGGACATGATAAAGAGAAGGCTACTATTTGATACCATTGCCTATCTCACCCTTCACCTCGTTGACACTATAATATACAGCCAGGAATATCAGGCACCAACATACCGGTCCTTATTATGGAAGGAATAGGGGGTCTGGAAGGGTGGGGGGGGGGGGGGGGGGGCAGAGACCAGTGGTAATGGCCTGGATCCATTACCATCTAGCGCCACTAATTGCCCTTGATGACTAATCAGTGTGCGTCCTACATTGTGTCTGTCCATCTGTCTGTCTATCTCTCAGTCTGTTACACAGGCCCATTGATGCAAGGTAATTCCCCCTCCCCTTCCCCCAACCATCCCCCTTCTATCCCACCCCCATGATTTGACCACAGGATTCGCAGCAGGTCGGGATACGGACATTGCACACGGCTGGGAAACCGCTCTCCAAAATCCCCCTAGCAATGGTTCCGTTTCTCAGTCATGCTACGAGCCTACAAGTGTATATTTTTGAAGCACATTGCCACCAGGCATTAACCTCCCCCCCCCCCCCCTTCCCCTTTGCAATAGACTGTCCATGTATTCAAATTCTATGCATGGTAGCTCTTTATTCACAAAAGACTACCCTTGGCAATCACAAAGCTTGCAGAAGGCTTGCCCTACCTAGCAACACCTGATGAATGTCAAGTAAATTCTTGCCTTAAGAAACTTAATGGCCCATATTCACGAAGGTGGTACAATCTTTGTCCATGGTGTAAACCATGGACAAAGACCGTAGTTTTGTATGGGGCATCAAGTATTGCATGGTCTATTCCGTTACGAAATGATAACATCTCATAACGAAATGATCATTTCGGTGCCCAATACAAAACTACGGTCCTTGTCCATGGTTTAAACCATGGACAAAGATTGTACCACCTTCGTGAATTCAGTCCTATGGGTGGGAGCTGGTGAGACAAATGGTTTACGCTGTTAATTGACCGATTCAGGTTTGTTGAAGGCAGCAGACATTTTACGGCACAGGGCGCAGCCATAGTGGGTGTATCAGCCGACCCCCCCTGCTCTCCCCCACCCCCGGGCAACATGTTTATCATGCACTTGTAACAAAGGTTCGCGCACTAGCAAGCATTCGCGCACTCAGTACGAGACGCCTATTAGCTAAAGCAGTTTTTCATTCTGCGCGCGTGCTAATGTAGGGAGAGGGGTGGGGGAGTGCGGAGGGGGGGGGGGGTCGGCTGATACACCCACTATGGCTGCGCCCATGCCAAAAATACACATAGCGCGTCACAGAATCGGTCAATAGGAAAAAACACAACAACAAAACATCCTTGAATTTCCCTATGGTGTACATAGGAAACAGAAATGGATCATTATTCTATTATGGCTGCGTAAAATAGCACCGACTGTTACTCAGTTCCAAGCATACAGAAGCACCTCCCATTACCTTACTAAACATCAAAAGTCAAACATGGAGTTTTTATTAATGGCATAATATGCCATTAATATGATAAAAGATATTGTCCTTTGAAGACAACTGATTTTGCTACAGCACGCATTTACCTGCCCAAGTGAACACGAGACTCATCTCTGCTATTAAATTAAACAGCTTTGGGGACTGCTATTGAACTTCAATTGAATTGGAGAATTCAACTCCCCCCCCCCCCCCTATCCCCCTACCCTCCCCTGCCTATCGAAACTGACTGGTGAGGTTTTTCTTTTGTTTGTTGATTGTCTCATTGTTATTACATTGGCTAAATGCCATAAATCACTCAAAGTTGATCATACAGTGACAGTTATAATGTCATCTATAACACTGAAGTCAGAAGAGGCTTACAATGCCATCCCATTCACACGAGTTCAGTAAATGTCTCGTTTTTTTCAAACTAATGACTCGCTCATTCATCTCAACAAAGTTTTGATAGTCAAGTACACATTTTAATGACACTTCACAGGAAAAGTGACCACAAGTGTCAAACGGTCATTCGTCTTTTTCACGGTTTATACATGTAGCATAATTGCCCGAAAGTGCCATTTGAAAGTCCAGTGATACTTGTACACGGGTGTAGTGAAGACGTTCAAGAGTGCTCCAAAGAGACATTAAAAACTCTTTTATGTGTCAATGTAGGGTACCAAGCATCATAAAAAGTACAAATACGTACGTACACATATTGTTGTTACAAAAATTAGACCTGTTATTGTCTACAGGTACTTATCATTAATGTCACATTGTTGTTACAAAAATTAGACCTGTTATTGTCTACAGGTACTTATCACTAATGTCACATTGTTGTATGTTGTGCACTTTGAATGAGAGAGTCATACAACGTAGGCATATTCCCTTCCCTAAATCTTGCCTACACATGTAGGAGTAATATGAAACTCATCCAGTCCTTCAGGCAGGGAAACAACACCGCAGATGGGATCACTAAGTCATCATCAAATTGGCAATTGGGGGATGACTATTATGGGACTAGTTTAGTAGTTTCACTCATCAATAAATCTGCACAAACCCAGAAAACAAAATATATGATGCAACATTGCAAATTCGAAAGAGGAAAAACAAACACTTTAGGAAGTTAGAATATGTTGCCAATTTATGGATTAATATTATAAATGATTTCTGCAAACTGATAGGCTTTTCAAAACTCTGCAACTGAAATAACTGATAAGAAATGGAGAGCAAAGGACTCAAACTCAAGAAAAACAAGACTTCCTCATGAAACACAAGCAACGCATTATAATAAAATTAAAGGACACTATTGAAGGTCATCCCCTGCTTGTTCATGAAATACTGTAAAAGGGGACGTTTTTATGGTGTGTTCATGGTGTTTTTGCGCATTTCGCATAACCAGAAAACTAGAGCGAAAATAACAGCATGCAAATATTTTTGCTTGCCACATTTCCAGTAGTTGATGTCTTGATGCCACGGAATTAAAAACACACGAAACTCATCTTACCCGGCCAAGAGCGAAAAATTAGCCGTGCAAAAATATCCACTTTTATGAAATTTTCTAGTCAGGTGCCATATTCCATACATATCCAGGTTTGCTGGAGTGTGCCCTATACAGCATGAAGTACCACTACACCTCAACTCAATTCAACTCAACTCAACTCAACTCAACTCAACTCAACTCAACTCAACTCAACTCAACTCAACTCAACTCAACTCAACTCAACTCAACTCAACTCAACTCAACTCAACTCAACTCAACTCAACTCAACTCAACTCAACTCAACTCAACTCAACTCAACCCAACCCAACCCAACCCAACCCAACTCAACTCAACTCAACTCAAGCACACCCACCTGCTGGATTCTTCCGAACTTGTGAAGACAACAAATTCCAACACATCCTAAAGAATACAGTTCGCCGTCACAAACAAGATGGCCTGCACAAATTCCAATACTACATTTACCTTACAAATGCCAGGACTTGAGGACGGCCAACAAATATTGGATTGTACTTGAAAGTGGGAAAGACAGAAGGGCTACAGAGTAAAATCCAACGCCAACATTTTTTTTTCGGAAAAAAACTATAAATAGAATGCCATCATGGAAAAGTGAACAGTTTCTGATGCAGCAACAGTTAATGATATGCGAAAGCAATACACACAGCACAAAAGGAAACAAACAATTGTACGTAAACGGAGACAATACTTCCTTATATTCACCAGGAATTCCTGCAATGATCATATCGTGGCGTCACAGTGAGGGAATTTCAGTCCAAAGATAACACACCACGTTCACAGAGTGATGTCCCAATATCCTGAATGGTTTGGCAAGTTACACAGTGTAGTATGCACGCTATTGAAAGCAGAGGAATGGTTAATCTTTTGGGCTGTTGTCCACAACGGAACAATCTAATGATGCACAACTGTCATTTCAACCCCCCCCCCCCCTCCACTTCCATCCAAAATGATGCATTCCTCAAAAAGATGTGCCAGTAGGCAGTACATATCCATTGTACATTGTATACATGTATCATAGTTGTTATCATCATCATCATCGTCGTCATCTTTATAAAACTACCAGTGTGGTCTCATTCATTTGGTCACTACTACATGATGTTTTTGTTTTGGTTTGTTTTTATACAATGTAACAGAATATCAGAATGGACTTTCCCGTTTAATGTGGAAGTAAAGATTGCTTTTAGTCATCTGCATTTTTTTTTTTGTGGGGGGGGGGTGAGAATCAGAGAACCCAACAGCAAATTGTAAGCCACTATGATTTAAAATTTATGTGCTCTGTTCCCGCATAGCTAACTACCAGTGTGACCCTTCCAATGAGTCTACTTTGGGAGAACTTTGCCGAATGCACTGGAATTTGCACTTTTCTTCGCCAGAAACGGCAACCCTTTATGGCTGTAAAGTTTGCGAGTGGCTTCTTTGTCAGTCCTTGCGAATAAATAAAGTAGAATGGCACTGTGTTACAGATATACAATGTAATGTGCACGTGTACAATGTACATACCTTTGATCTGCCACAATTACAGTATGCAATGTATCGAGAAATACGTTTCCACTGAATTCCTGTATGAATCAAGGGGAAACAAACATGGGGAAAAAATCAGAGAATATTACTCAAAGAAGTTCCTCATTCCCTACACCACATAAAGTATGTCCCAAAAAAAAAAATTACAATCAGATTTTTGCATTGATAACTCCAACTATGATTAAACTGTCTAAATGCTACATGTACTTCAATCTTACAATGTAGAGGTCTCTATTTTGCAGAAAACCCCATTCAATTTGGTTAAGCGGTCACAGAGAAATGTGGATCGTTGTATTATTAAAAGCATGTCATGAGTCTGATTCTTCCAAGTTTAGCACTTGGATGCTCTTGCAAATAGTGAACACAATGAACAGAACTTGGAGGGAAGAGATTCCTAACATGCTCTACAAAATTCCTCATTTCTCTTTGACAATTGAAGCAAATCGAATGGGGTTTTCTGTAAGATGTGGGAAATGAGTTATAGTTTCATACCCTGAAATTGCATTTGGATTGATTAACATATTTTCAAAGTAATCATTGCGGAGGGTCACGTTGTAATTTTCTTTGGGACATATGGTAGTTGTTGAAACACTGGTCACTACAAAACAAAACACACAAGACCATTATCATGCACAAAGATCATTCATACAAGTATGATATCAGTTTCTTTCATATTTCAATTCTGATTTGGACGAAACTTATGTGTAGATCACCCAATAGATTTTTTTTTTTTTTTTTTACATTAAAGCCAACTGATAAATGATGTGGTTCTGTACTTTATGGATAGCATTTCATACTATGGACATTTATAAACCAACACAAAAATCTCCTCCACATGATACTGCAACAAAAGAAAGAAATGAATTTATACATGTTAAAGTATCAGGCATAGATTGAAAGCATAAAACAATGTTCCAAGTTTGAAAAATGTGAGTTGCATTGAGCAATGATAGAGAATACTTCAGACATCATACAGGGCATTTGTCTTAAAATTTGGAAGTCTGGAAGAAGACTACTGTACTTGTGCCAAGAAAGCAATGTGCATTGCAGTGTCTATTCAATACAGTTCTTTCTCCAACAAACCAAACCATCAACATCAAATGTCGAAAAACGTTTCCCATCCCTCCCTCTGCACTGGGCCATGTGTAACAGCATTCGACACTCATCAAATCGTCAAATGAAAAGTGCATTGACCGTTTTTCTCCACTTATGACGCAATTCTAGCGAGGAAAATTCAATTTGAGTAGAAGGATATGAAGAGGAACTTGAAAGGAGATGGGGAAGCGGGAAGCTGGGACTTAAAGAAATTTTCCCTACGACACAAAGGGGATTGTTTGGTAGACTTGACTGGAATACAGTACTGTTCTTTGCAGCTTCACGCCAGCTCCGTGGCTACTACACGAGGTTTTGAGACATAACATGAATACTACATGATTCTATCGCCTGCTTGGCAATTTTAGTTATTACCGCGTGATGCAATGCGGCAGAGGCGCGCAATGAGTACTTTTCTTGTTCCCTCACATCATCCTATGGGCTAATGCACAATCAATAAAACTAAGACTGAGTCTTAACAGAAGAAGAAGTGGAAAAAAGCAATCCAATAATCCCCTTGTAATTGACATTTCCACAAACTAAAAAAAAAAAGATGAAATATTGAGATGCAAAATTGCTGGCAAAATTAAGAGCACATGTCTACAGCCTAATAACAGATGACCAATTAGTTATGAAAGGGTGGACAACCTCCCAAACGTGAATCTTCAAACAGTCAGATTTTTAGACATTACATACATCCTATGTCAGGAGAAATTACCTACAAATATAAGATATAAAGTGGATTCAATGAATACAAGCTGTTCTACAGTATATGAGCAGTGAGTCAAATAGCTTTGATAATTCAAATTCAACAGCAACAACAATCTCCATGAATTAAAAGTGCCTTTATTTTAAACTGGAGTCGAACTACATTGTAACCGCAGAGAATGGTCACAAAAGAGAGCTTAACTTTCCTTCAAATTTCAGAATTTCAAATTGTGAAAAAGAGGGCCATTGATCATAAAATAGTATAATATTGATTGATATTCTCTTGCTTTATTGACTATAATATTATGCAGCATTTATCATAAACTTATGTATTTTTTTGTTATAAGTGACAGGAAATGTACTGTCAAATATTGGCAATTATTATCCATGCAGAGGATTTTTAGAGCCCAAATACAAGTGTTATTTTGTCGACGCACCTCATAACCTCCAACCCACTTAAAAAGTTTGTTGAACTCGACCAATATTTTTTGCCGAGGCGCCCAATATCTAAAATATTGGACGGCAAGAGGGGGATTCCCCAAAGTTTTTATAAACTGCACCGTGATTGGTTGAGATATATACGAGATGACCTGAAATAAGAAGTAAAAACGTCTGTGATTGGTCAATCACGAATTAACTAGAATATCGTTTCTTCTAAAATTCTGTGTTTTTACAAACAAATTTCATACATCAATTAGGTGAAATTGTTTATCCACACAATTTTTCAAAATATCACTTTCATAACAGGAAGTTAAATTTACGTTTGATGAAAACAAGTTGCATTTTTTTGTGCATGCAGGCGCAAGGCGACGATTGATCTGCAGCTCTGCATGCTCAGCGCTACTGCTAGATAGCCCGCGCGCGATATAATGTAGCCGGCCGCCGCCGCTGCGCTTGCATTTGCATGCGCGATATGCATATTACAGTTACTGTACATGTATGTACGTGTGTACAAGTACGTTATATACAGCACAGTAGGACTAGTTGTGGTAGTAGTAGCCTAATTCGATCTTTCACGATCTACGGTAGATGTGACGTGAATTGTTTCTCAGATCTCGGATACAAATACATCTAATTCTGGTCTAAATTAGCTAGATCTCGGTCTAATAGTAACATGACGGCTACCTTGGATACATAGATCACTGTTTTATCAGAGACTGAAGTGGATTAACTTGCACTGAAGAGTGTACATGTACCATACCCCATGTCAGGATCACTACACAGTAGGAACAGCACTCGGAGTCGGAGACAGAAAGGGTAGGCCTAAGCGAAAACATTCTTTGCTAAAATCCTCTGTAGGATAATAATGATGATATTGAATGTCCTATTTTCGATTAATACAAGGAAATATTGGACTCGCTAAGCAAAATATTGGACTCGTCTTCGACTCGTCCAATATTTGTGCATAGCTCGTCCAATATTTCCTTGTATTAATCTCAAGGCCATCCAATGTTATATAATTATATGTAAGTGGAACGCTTGGGACTGTAGGAACCATAGTGCATTGACCTGAAATACACACTGTATATGCCATTGGGAAGGGGTGGGGCTGATCTCACTGGGAGACCCTGCTGACTACAGAAAGGGGGGATTCCCCCTTTACATGGTGGAAGGGGGAAGCCACTGCTATACTTGTACTTGTACTGTGTATTCTTCACACTCTATACCTACAATACTATCTGACAGAGTAAAGCACTATGCTATGTCAAAGGGATCGTATACACCGTAGTTCTGGCTGAGACCTACAGTGTAATTTCAGGTTTCTAACATTTTTTGGTGAGATATAAATGAGGAACCTCCTTCGTTCCATGAGGAATTCAACTTTTATTTGATGAAAATTGGTTTTGAAATGGCTGAGATATCCAAAACAGAGTGATTCTAATAAAGTGTGGGACCCACATTTTATTATGCTTGCTTTGTTTTACTTTGTTTTTAGATGTTTCAGTCATTCCAAACCCGATTTTCTTCAAATAAACTTTGAATTCCTCTTAAAATGGTATGCTCTGTACTATTTCATAAAGGTTTTCTTGGTATCTCGCGAAAAGTTAAAAGCCCAATTTTCATCTCCACCAATATTATACTGTCCCTTTAAACTTGGCCTTGTTGATGGAACCCAGCAAATGATGCAGTATAAAATTTGTAAGGGCAACACTGCTGTGTGTTAAACTGCTGTCAGTTTGTGGAATAACGATTTTAACTGGACTTCAAGGCTACCTACAGTACCACCTACTGACTCTTGCGTTATTAACCCGTTGAAGACGAGTCCCAAGTATACTCGGGCAGGTGTCTATGGGAAATGCGTGTTGTAGCAAAACCAGTCTGTCCTCAACGGGTTAAAAGCTTCCCTGTAATGCAACCCTATGTTTTTGTTTTACGCATGTGAATCTATAAATACTACATCTCTTTTTGGAAGGCATTCCTAATTCATCAACTTTCATAATCCAAATCATCTCTTTCTTCTCTTCCTATTCCGAAGTAAGAAGAGTGAAGTTTTACGGCTTTAATACCCACTAACAATTCAATGACCTTGTGAGTACTAACACTTATGAGAGAGAATCTTTAAACCCATAATCTTTATATCTGTTCCTCTATTCAAAGCAGTGTTATTGAACATAATCTCAGCTATTGTACCATTTTCTACTACCTTGTACTAAGAATACTTCCCACTTATCTTAACCCGTTGAGGATGGTTTGATTTTGCTACAACACGCATTTCCCATAGACACCTGCCCGAGTATATTCTGGACTCATCCTCAACGGGTTTTAAACAGCCGTGTGACTGAAGTCTTGTTTAATCATTCTGTCTTTCTGTCTTAATTCTACTCTACAACTTTACAATTGACTTTATAGCAAGATATTACAGCATGTAACAGCACCATTCCACAAAGCTGTCTTCATTCCAATACTACTGTGTGTTACAATATTGGCTGACACAATTTGTAAGTGATACAATCTGTCAAAATATTACTTTTACAATGTCACCAAGTCACTGCACTATTAAATACATACTGTATGGGTTTGCCCTTCTTGCCTTTATGAATAGTGTGAGCGATCAACACCCATTTTTTGTGACCTCAACAGAATTCCCACGATGTATGGACTGCAGTTTACACTGTAAATTTGTGTGTGTGTGTGGGGGGGGGGGGTAGCTTTCTGGGTTCAAGGTTATAATTACAAAAGAAAGAAAAGAACGAATCCTTTGTAATCACTTTTGACAGCTGGCATCGCTGACCAGTCAAGCATTACATACTAACAATCTCAGCTGCAGCTACGTTTGTATAGACTAGAATAGTCCAACTGCTTACATTTGAATTACCAAATGTGGTATTGAATACCACAGTACCACTTTTGGCCAGAGCAGGTGTTTGGGCATACCATCTGACATCAACATGTGCATTGAACCTGTACCCAAGAAGCACTCATTCATTTTCAGTTGCCCACCAGTGAGTTACAGCTGCCCCAGGCAACCATGCATTTGAATTTGCAGGACTTTGCTTGCATCATGTAGGCCCTACACATACTGTATACGCTATATATTTCGCGGGGGTTTTATTTTCGTGAATTTCGCGAGTCGGGAGCTATTCGCGAATTTAACAACAAGCGAAAATATTACCTTCCAAAATGAATCCCTTGCCTTGATGATACGAAAATTTCAGTACTAGTAGTATACCATGTCATGGCTTACCGAACAGACCATATACTGTAATGGTTAAAGCTTGTTTACGTACATATAGCACGTCCACGTCTACTTACGAATACTGTAGAGAGCCAATCCATTATCGCAAGGGGACCACTCGTCAGAAATCTAGCGCGATGGACTTAACCACTTCAAAAATGTTGAATTGTAACTTACTAGTTAGCAGAGTTTGGTAAGTTTTTTTCATGCAGTGCATAACTAGAATCATTCTTATTTGCTAGTAAGTTGAAAATTCACACTTTCTTTGCCACTTCATATTTTCTCTGGTCCCCCAATCGCGAATTTAACCATTCGCGAAAATGTGTGACAGCGGCAATTCGCGAAAATTTATGTCCGCGAAAATTATAGCGTATACAGTACTGTAGTATACACTGTACATTATACAACACATCGGAGGAACCTGCCATAAGCCCGCCCCATGCCTCCCAAATTTCACTGTTACAATAGGGATTTTAAAAGGTGTCAAATCTATGCACAAGTAATTTCACATACTATGTTCATACAAAAGTATATCACCTTTTAATTCTCTATAAATTGGTTTTCCAGTTGTTCAGGGGAAAAATACTCACAAGAGGCAAACAATCTTCCGATTTCTGATATAAAAAGGACATCTAATGACCATACATGCTTGTAGACAAGGCTATCCAAGGCTTCAACATATTCATGATTATTGGATATGGATGCAAATACTCATTTTTCATTTTTTTTTTTTTTTGGTCTATAAAAAAAATAACAGATATTAATACATTGTATTCAGAGTACATGTAAACTGTTTTTTACTGTGTACCTGTAATTCCAAGCTTACTCCGCCCCGCCCCCTTTAATATATATTTTTTTTCTCTCTCTCTGTCCTTTTTTTCACACATTGCTATTTTTATCTGTCCATCCACACAAAATAAAATTTCTCTTGAATGACACAGAAGTCGTCACCACCACACACACACATTACATAGATATGGTGCATGCATGTAAAGTTGCACACTACAAAAGCCCAAGTTTGGCTCTTTGCTGAACAGCGTCAAGACAATACATAAATGTCTGCACAAAAGAACTAAAATTCTCTTCCGAACGGCTGATCGCACATGGTCCACTGCATTTGTGGATTGCAACGATGAGTTAGTGATCCAAAAAAAGAAGAAGAAGAAGAAAACAAAAATAGGGAAAGTAATAACAAAGCATTGCCGCACAATATTGTGTACTTCTGCCTACCAGCAGACATGCCATGGACATGGTACAGGTGGGGCTGGGCTAAATTAAGACAGCAATAATTCTACAGTTACTTTTAATACTGATTAGAGTATGCGTCACCGCAGCACTGCCATAGTGCAGTTCACACTGAGCAGACTTTTCTCTTAAAAGTTGACATGGAAGTTAGAGAACAATGATGATGGCGAACTTATGGAAGGTAAAAACCTATCTTGGGTTCCTGCATAAAGCTCTTGCAGTTTACAGACTCTCCCGTGTTGGTCGCAAGGGAATGCAACAATCTTTAACACCACAATGTCTTGCCATCATATCATCAGGCTCATTCACATCTACAATGAAGTACACTTGTACAGCGGTACTTCAAAAATACAGTGCTCAGTACAATGTATGTTGCATAAATGTGAATGCAGCCTTGCAGGAGAGCTTTCAATTTATCAGACTGGAAAACGAGGTATGTTCACATGCATTTTAATTTCGCAAATTTTGCGAGAGCAAAGATTTGCGAAATCAAAATTTATGTAAAGCTCTTGTCTACACAATATGCATTGAATGCCAGTGACAATTCACGAAAATATCACGCCGCGAAAATGAACATCGGCTCCCATTCGCAAACTCATTTCATGTAACAGAAATACCACACTTTGCAGAATTTCTAAGAGTCCCCTTTCATAAACTCATCCTCCAATTATCCGCCTAAGAATTATGCGGACATTTCAATAAAAAATGTGTTCACAAACTCTGAAAATTATCCGCATTATTTTTACGAGCGCCCGTCCTGAAAAAGGCGTATAATCGTCATGGTGACTGCACACGTCCCTCCTGCGGGAAAGACAGGTGACGTTTTGACCGCACCCCGGCAATTATCCGCATTATTTGGATTTGCGTTCATAAACTCCAAATCTGGTCCCGATGCTGCTATTATGCAGATAATAGAAGGGTCGAAAAAAAGCGGATAATTCTTCCCCCCGCGCCGATTTTACGACCAAATGATGTGGATATTATTCGCATAATTGAGTTTATGAAAGGGGTATAAGAGTCCCCCAAACAACATTTCTGTGCACAGGTCACTGTTGTATTTTTTCATTATCATTGTAACTACTGTACACACCAGATTTTTAGTGTGTCTAATTTTGTTTGCAAGTCGCCACTTCACAACATTTTAGCAATTAACTTCGTGATCGTGGGGTACAGCAAATAGAGGAAGAAATATTACAGTACACTGTATGTGCGCACATTGCATTCATCTTGTTCAAATGAATATTTTTGCTTGTTGTTAAATTTTTTAATAATACACGTCTACAATTGTAACTCACAAAATTTGCAAAAATAAAAGCCCCACAACAAATAATGGCATGCAACGTCAAACTTCTATCGTGAAATGGTACTTGCAAATGAAAAAAAAAGAAGAACAATTATGGAGATCTACTGACGATGCTCAGCGGTGCCTGAATGAGTTGTAAGTGGTTGATGGAGCAATTCCTAGACATCAGAGGAAAAGGAAGTTTTAGCGGTGCCAAGATGACCATGTGAACATACAATGTACCTCCCACTCTTACATAAGCCCTTTTCACACTTGTGTTTCTTAACACCGTACTTTCTCTGACCTAGGACTATCGTTAGTCCCGTACCAATTTTTTCAGCTTTTTACACTGGCCAATTAGTCCCGTACTATCTCTTGTCCGGGGCTAAGGAGAAAACTGACCTTTTTACACTCGTATTTCTTCGTCCGGTACTTTCCAAACCACATGAATATTCATGATTACGCTGTGCACTGTACACATACACGCACGCACCGGCAGCACTTGATTACCTCGTTTCTGATTGGTCAGTGGGGGTCGGATTTCATCTCCATCGCTTAGCCCCGGATTATTTTTTCATTCTGTTTACATTCACTTGCTTGGCACCGCAATTGCAGTGCTAACCCTGCTATTTTGCAGGGCCAGATAGTACGGGATTATCGGTGGGGCTAGCCCACTTTGGCAAAAACGAGTGTAAACAGAAAGTGGGCTAAGGAAAGTCCGGTACCAACGGTGGGGCTAAGGCTCCCCCCCCCCCCCCTAGCCCCACCATTGGTACGAGACTAAGCAAAAAATTGAAATTGAACTCTCTCTAATGTGCTTTGAGAGCTGATCAGTACAAAAAAAGCGCACAGCCTCGCACACACTGTCTGAAGTTCCTGGCACAGAAATGGCTTAGGAGAACCTGACGATAATTTACACTTTGTCATATTATCTCCTGGAATGACACTCCAACAGGAAAAAAACTGTTGATTTTTCTTTAAGTAGATCCCACGCTATCCTGTGCATAGAAAGCCTAAAGTGGTCTCCCAAAAGACTGGTACAAAGTCTAGCCACAAATGTATTTTTAGCAGCACAATATTCACCACTGACTTCATTATTACCCCAAACAAGGAAATGATATCGTCGCTGGGGTGACAAGACCTTGTATCTGCAATTTTGGTGAAAATGACTTTTTTGGATAAATAGTCAAATAATGGGTTAAGTGATGTCCTGTCCAAATCCCAACTGTCTTACTCCAAAAATGAAGCCACCACGGCATGTTAAAGGAAAAGCTATCCCATTCGCCACAGTGCTTTGGCCGCCATGTTTTTTGGCTCTCCTGAACATTTGACATTTTGTAGATACGAGGTCTTGTCGCCCCCGCGACGATACACAATATTCTAATAGTGCCTCATAGCAGAATGTTCCATGCAACCTTTGACCTTTGACACATCTAAACTCCTTATGAGCCAAGGCTAATGCCACATGTACAATCTACAACGTAGCTTAACTTTACAAGGCTTTTCATTTACAGTGTATGTCTGGCATTCAGAATTCATCCAAAGTTTCAATAACCTGAAATATACGTTGTAGCAAGCCCACTCAGGTGCAGCAACATACAAAACTCTGTCCAACCAAAGGTCATGACGGCTAACGTGCAGTACTTGGGATTTGGGGGATTAGGTGTAATCCATATCGTTCAAAAATTGTCATTTAAAGACATCTGTGGCTATCGGCTATGAGAAGGGCATAAATGTGCTATCAGCTGTAAAGCTCTGCAAAAGTAATCATGAACATTGCAAGTCATATCCCAAGAAATTCCATGTGGGGTATTTTATTTTTTTCTTTATTGTTCTTCTTCACATGTACAGAAATCACGGGATCTCCAGGCCACGGAACCTCCAGGCCAAAAGAACTGCTCTGCTAAAGGAGTAGTTAATACAGGACTTTCTTTTTGCACCACTCTGTCAGAGTCCTTTTAGTACTGAACAATCTGCAACAATTAGGCCCTACAATCTAACAAACACTCAAATTCACAAACAACAGCATAAAAATGTAAGAACCAATAAAAGCTGCAACCAAGGATACCAATATGGCCAAGGCTACTGTCCCATTAAAACTTTATTTTTACTCTAGAGACTTTTTTGGATGGTACACAGTATGCACAATGCTGTCAAATGGCACTCAATGCACACAGTTGAAAGCCAGTTTTAATAGCGTGTGAAGTACTGCACAAGGTCAATGGTGAAAGTTTAAAGGTTCTATTTTACCTTTGGGAGCAGTGATTTTAAAAATATTCGAGTTGTCACATTTGATGCATACGTACAATACCTGTACATGTACATGTACAAGGTCTGCTGTACCACAGAACATCCTACCATATAAAATTTTTGCAATAAAGCCTAAACTATAAGGAGATACATGTAGCAGTATTTTTCTCAAAAAAATGTATATAAAACTGTAGACGGTTTAGTCAGTCTGGAAACATATAACTATTGTTCGCATTTTCTAACAGTATTCAAGATCGATTTTACTGATTCAAATTTTACAGTGGTTTTTTTCTATCCCTAACTCACATTTTAGAACTATTTTAAAGCACTAATGCTGGGTTTTTGTTTCATCTGCAAATGGTAAATTATGCCTTTAAATGCACTGGTTCTCAACTCACAATTTGACAGATGCCAAAAATGTTCAATATCTGACAAGTTTTACTTTGTTTGTTGTTTTTGTTTGCTTGCTTTTTTATCATGCTTCTTTAAATACGCAGTCACGGTGTTTGGGTCACATTCACCATTTTTGGTACAAAATACAGAGTTGCAAATTTGTGAACCTCACTGTTTCACACACCTACACAAACTTACCTCTCTTTCTCTGCATTTCAGCACAATGTCATACCATGTTTTACTTTTATGGATCCATCGACAAAGAGTTAAAGGGATGGTACAGTTCGGTTGAGATGGGGCTTCAGGTTTCCAACTTTTTTTTCTTGATGGTGATTTTTTTTTAATATGAGAAACTTCTTATGAAATATGAAAGAGCATATAATTCTAAGAGAAATTACAAAGTTTATGAATTGGATAAAAATTGGTTTTGAAATGGCCGAGATATCCAAAACAAACCTATCCTAATAAAATATGACAGGCCACAAATTTTACTAGGATTGCTTTGTTTTACTTTGTTATTTGATATCTCACCCATTTCAAACCCAATTTTCATCAAATAAACTTTGAATTTCTCTAGAATTGTATGCTCTTTAACAGTAATTTCAAAAAGTGGTTTCTATGTACCTCACAATAAGTTAAAATCTGAATGCCCTCACCTCAACAAATACTATACATCCCTTTAATTCAAACTAGCAGGAAGGCAGGGCTGTCATTGAAATCAGATTGAAACTAATTCAAAGTATGGAATCTCCCAAAAATAGTCATTCCTCACTAGTATCATCGAAAACAGAAAAATAAATTCAAACAGAAACCACAAGAGTATAAAATCTAATGAGCGGAAGTTTCCTCTCTCAGTACAAAAAGTTGCCTGATTTACTGATCTATGGTACCCACTTTCTTTCGCTATCAATTTCCTTGTTTAAACTGGCACATCAACTTTATTATAATGTTGTGCTGAAATATACAATGTAACCTGGTTTTATATTTGCTGGGCAAACAGGTTATGACTGCAACACTATCATTCAAAACATGACTTACAATACCTGTTTAATCTGTACACATAAAGTGCAACCATTGAAAGAATTGTGAGTTTATGACATCATGATCTATTTAAAGCATCTATTGTCAGTTTATGACATCACCATCAGATTTATAACAGCTGAACAGCTAAACAACTGTACGTATGGTATTGGTAAGGACCAATATTACTCAACTGTAAATACACATTTAGGAAACTTTAATTTTCATGAAATTTATTCTGAATTCATTATTTTGCTGCAGCATTCAGTTGTCTCATTTTAATAGCTCCATACCTACCGTATGGACATCCAAAGTTAATGTGGGGCGCAACTGCACTTTATTATACACTGTATTGAAAGCTACAGTGAGATGATACTGATGCATATATGATAACAAAATAATAATATATCAATTCATAAAGCACAAAACCTATACACATATTCTTCTGCACTGCAAAAGCTTCTGATGTGTTTGATAATAATGAACAATTAAATGAAAAGATGTGTTTTTAGCCGTGATTTAAAAACTGCTACTGTTGGGGATTTCCGGACGTGTAATGGCAGATCATTCCAGAGTTTGGGAGCTGCACAGGCAAATGTTCTGTCTCCCAGTGTTACTTTTGTTTTTCATGTTGGAATTTGTATATAAAGAAGAGTGTCCTTAGAAATGCACAAATTATGTGTGTCTATGAGATTTGAATACTAATAATTCGGATATGTACCTGGGGGCTTGACCGATGAGTGACTTATCATACAATCTCATAGGCATAGGTACAGTATCATGGGCGAGTGATGTACAAATGTACAGTTGTACGTGTTTAGCAAATGTAAAGTCATTGATTTTATGAAGATGTTGCTGGCTCTACAATGTACAGTTGTACTTCACCACGCATGCACAAAACATACATAAGTACAATACAATGTTTGTATAATGCACCACGGCTCAAGTACTGAACAACACGGGCCTATTTAAGAAGGAGCACAAAAAAAAAAAAAAAATGCACAGCAACACAAAACTAAACTGCACACTTAAATGCACTCTCTTCACAAAATTTGCAAACAGCCCAGACTCCCTGTCATAGTATGCATTTGTAAAGGCATTCACCTTTTTATGTCTGCGACCCTGCAACATAAATTAACGGCTCCTCTGCATTGTGTGGGGAACATTCCCTGGTCTTGCACACAGGGGGTATTCAAGAGTATGACCGACTACACATAGTACAGCATTTTGAGGGCTTGTGCGTATTGCTGTGTTTTCGTGTTAATGTGCCATAATTTGCAAGTGCTTATAAGGGTCTGGATGAGAGCCCCTGTCTGCTAAGGTGTGGGGAATGGTGGGGGGGGGGGGGTGGGAGTTGGGAGTTGGGAGTGGGAAACTTATCCACCTGTAGCGCCAAGCAAATAAGGACTAGGTACACACTCTATGGCCCGAATTCACGAAGGTGGTACAAATGAAACCATGGACAAAAACCATGGAGCGCCAAGTGTCGCACGGAATATTTCGTTACGAAATCAGTCATTTCGTCGATGAAATGATTTTTTTGTAACAAAATGACAACATTTTGTGACTAAATGAACATTTCGTCCACGAAATGATAATTTCGTTAACGAAACGGTCATTTTGTCAACGAAATGACCAATTTTGTCAACGAAATGACCAATTTCGTAACGAAATATTCCGTTCAACACTTGGCGCTCCATGGTTTTTGTCCATGGTTTAAACCATGATTTCATTTATACCACCTTCGTGAAATCAGGCCTACATGTGTACACATTGACGTTATAGTCACCTTTGACAAACTGCTTTTGACAACTTCCAAAGCACCTTGAGCTTGAATAGGCATGCTAATATTCAGCATGCATCTTGAGATGTAGCAGTTCATCACCATACCATACAACTGTAAAACACAATATTTTCGCGGCATGAAATTTTCGCAAATTGGAGCCAACGGCCTTTTTTGCGACATAAAAATTTTGCGAGTTGCCTCCAACATTCAATGGGTATAGTGTAGTAGACAAGAAGTTTCAAGTGCATTTTAATTTCACGAATCTTGACTCTCGCGAAATTCGCGAAATTAAAATGCACACGAACATTCCTCGTATTACAGTAATTATTACATATAGTGACGAAGACTGTGCAAACTCCTCATACTGCTGTTCCACAAGGCTATGTGATTTGTACATAATGTTTCAACACAACTCTATTAAACCAGTACCAGTGTACCAGTAACCTGAGTACGGTAATGACGTTTGCTACTGAGACGTGCTCTCTGCAAAACATCACAATTTTGGGCACTCCGATTTTTATTTATGGGGGTTTAAATGTAAATTTTAAAAAAGAGTATACAAAAACAAAAACAACTTGAAATAGACTAGTCTCACCTGCTCACCTGAGTCTTTCAATCAAATGATCGCACTATCAACATATTTCCCAAATACATCTTGAAAAATAGTGATAGAATGCGTGCATGGTCAGCTAACCGATCGTCATGGAATCTTAATTCTTAAAGGACAAGTTCACCTTCATAAACATAAGGATTGACAGAATGCAACAATAATAGTAGAACACATCAGTGAAAGTTTGAGGAAAATTGGACAATCGATGCAAAAGTTATGAATTTTTAAAATTTTTGTGTTGGAACTGCTGGATGAGGAGACTACTACAGCTTGTGAGTCATATGCGTACAACAGTATAAAGAAAATGTAAAAGAAAATTCAACATATTTTCACTTTTTTCGCATAATAAAAGAGCACTTGACTTACCTCTTTGTGAAGGCGGGGGGAATGATATTACCCATAACATATGTCGGTAACGAGTCAGGGGAATGTGTACTTTTTTCAAAAGACGGAATTTTGTGAAATTCTCTTTATATTTTCCTTATATTGTTGTACGCATGTGACATCTAAGTTATACATACACTGCAGTAGTCTTCTCATCCAGCGGTTACTGCACAAAAACTTCAAAAATTCATAACTTTTGAACGGATTGTCTGATTTTCCTCAAACTTTCACTGATGTGTTCTACTAATATTGCTACATTCTCTCAATCCTTATGTTTATGAAGGTGAACTTGTCCTTTAATATTAGGCCCTATTCATTAAAAATATACACGTATTGCTACATGTAGGCCTACATGTAGAATGCGCACACATTAGTACCGGGACTTACAGAGAGCACAAATTAATATTGAGATATGATCTGATTTAGATTTCATGGGCTATCACAAGTGAATTATGGGGGCTTTTTGTACACTAGCTGCACCGAAACTTAATTTTCAGGGTTTTGGTACACTTCAAAATCTGTTGTGACTGAAACAGATAAAAACTAATCAATCAGCCTGGGAAGAAGACTATCACCCTCCCTTCATGTACTCTGTGACCCATCACTATCAAGACATGCCCCCCCCCCCCCCCTTCCCTAATAGCCAGAAACATTATTTATGTCCACACAGACCTGGGAAAAAGGCCTTGTGTGAGGGCAGTCCAAATGTGTTCACACTGTTGTTTGCCATGTCCACCTTGTCATAGTCTTGTTCAAGGGCCTTCACAACCAGAATTTTTCTTGCAAAGAGAAGGGATAGCATAGAGTACATAAAGCACACAAGATGTATTACTGCGATTAAGGTTATTATACGTAGCTGGGAGACAGCCTATTTAAGTAATTAATATCTGAGTTGGGGGTGGGGGTATCAAGATGCATTTTGTCAGATTTATTCTTTTTTTATCTGACAAACTGTAATAAGCTACAGGAATCCCTGTCTGATTGGTTGAGAGCAAATTTGTCAGAAAAAAATAAAGACGCCTCATTCTAGGTAGGCCTACATAATGTACATCATTCCTCCGATGTTGGAGGTTACTGTATTGAAACTTTGAATAAATTGATTCTTCAATACAGGATGAGGAAGTTTCTGTAGATTTACCACAAAAAAATGTGACCATGTTTGTAAATCAAAACGTGGTATCTTTAAATTCAATAGGGGATCACTATGAACAAGCCTCTTATGTGTGTTTTTTGTGTTTCCTCCACTATCATTTATAAGTTCAGTATTGGGTTTTTTTTATGTATGTGTTTTATCAATGTTGTTTTAACGCCTGATGTGAAATGTGGAAATAAACTTAATATAATGCTCCCCACGGTGGTGACTGTTACTCCATGACAACTTTGCAAAACAAAAACAATGTTCACTTCCTCATTCCACTCGATATGATCTTCTCCTGCCCCACCCCCACCCCCCCCCCCCTAGCTCAACATCTGCCTGCCCAGACAATAACTTGTGTACACAGTATGAACCACGGGTATTTATGCAAACAGGACAGAATTTACGTAGTATTTACAATTGCATGCTACAGGCGGTTGCAGGATCAACCCAAGTGACTCAACAGTTTTGTTTTACCAAGGTATACAAATATGTGGTAAACCTAAAGGAGATAGCCCTTTGTATCATATAAATGTTCCACATTCATAAGAATAATTCAGTGATTATTTACATCGATGTCGGGCAATTTGTCAATCAGTTGCAACTATTTCAACTCTTTGTGTTTTCGTAATAGAATCCATTTCCAGATCCTGTCCACATTCAGTGCTACCACTTTTAGGTTCGCCTTCAATATTCTGGGCGCAGCCTTGAACAAAAAATAAATAAATAAATAAATAAATGATGCATGTGTATGAACACACCCCCATCAAGTTCTTGGACAGACCTTCGTGGTATGCCTAGACTTGTTAGTCCAGGCTCTTACAACGTATTAATGCCTGGCCTTAGTAGAATGAAGGAGTAATCAGCACGGCTGCTCTGTCTGCCGAGGAGAAAATGGAGGTAAAATGGAGGATCGATTGTGCCCGGTTGTGACAAATTGGTGTCACGATGGGTTTTACAGCCTGAACAACATATCACAGACCTGCTGCCCAGTGTGTTCACACGTGAGAAGTCTGCCCACTCATCACAACCTGCAACAAAAGGAGGCATGCAGGGCAGCAGTGTAATCTGAGAACAAGCTCTACTGTGTGAACGAAACCACTGCTTTCTAGATTTGTTTGATCATGAGGGTAGAGATTCCATAACGCATTTTTTTTTTAAAGGTAACGGTTACAGTTTGTAGTAAGAATAATTAATTGACCTCCATTGTCCTACAGTTTGTAGCACAATAACATTGAAGCAATGTACACAAGGACTCCACAGGGGCTGAATGCTTTTTTATTTTGCTCTACAGAATTTCACAAAGATCTATTTTCACAACTTGAATGTACTGGACTCAGGATTACATTGTATCACAATTCTCTGCATACTAATCTATCTAGGGTCTACAAAATGTATCTTTTTTTTTCAGTTGGTTTACAGGCACTTCACTCATTCTCAAAGACCCCATTTACAGTGGGTGAAAAGGCTGGGCTCGGCCGCGGCCGAGCCCGGCCTTTTCTCACTGTACAAATGTAAATGCAAACTGGGCCAATGCGGTACCAAATTGAGACCGGCGCGCTACCAATAATAGTCGTTTGTTTACAAGCAGAGTGCCACTACAACAAAATATTGAAAGGTTTGAATTAAAAGCCCGGCACTGCAAGCGGACAAAATTGCGGGGCCGAGTATTGCAATTGAGGCCGGGCTCGGCCGCGGCTCCGCCCGGGCTCGGCCCAGCCCTGCACTGTAAACGGGGTCAAAGGAACATTTAATGCATTACAAGCTTGCCCGATGTAACAATTTATGGAATTCATTAATCATGTTCAAAGAATGAACCTGCGTCGACCAGAATGGTTCATCAATTAACACTTGGGGAAGTATATTCATTTCATTCTGCATTGACTATCAACAAACTTTTATCAATACTGCCAAATGCCAGGCTTACGGTCAGGTGGATTTGCTGGCAAGAATTATTTATAAGGACTACATACATGTTATAAAATGTCATAAAATGCTTAAATCTCAGAGAACTTAATAGCTAGCTAGCTGGCTGGCCGGGCGTGCGCTTTTTCACGTGAACCGGAAAGGCGTTAAGATGACATCACTCTAAACGGGTTTAGAAACGCTGTTGCATTCATGCTTCCCCGTCAAACGTGATTAGTCAGAAACGTCGATCATAAATGCACCTTTTTGTGCATTTTGGATCGGCGTTTTGAATCTGCGTTTCTATCGAAGTGAGCATGAACACAACAGCGTGTTGCACTAATCACGTTTCAAAACGCTGATTCCGGCCCGAAAAGGGGAAGCACAAACACGGCCAAAGTCTTTAAACTAGAGTCTCAGCGACTATTAAAGACGAATACATGCTACATACCTTAATCCTCTGACACGCTAGAATGAACACATACACTCACGCGCAGACAAAAATGCAAGCCACCAGTCAAAACCAGAGCATAACAGAATGAATACAATTGTACATTCTGTAGATCTTCCCTCCTTGAGGCACAGAACATATTGTATCGGTTTCCCATTACATAAAATGCTTGATATACATGTAGAGTTACATAGGCATAAAGAAACACATTATGCTCTGCTACAGCAGGCAAGCCTCTGTCGCACTGCAAAATACCATGGTATCTAATGATGGCTTTATTTTCTGTAAAATTTCATGTGTATTCAAGCTATCAATTTGCCTCTCAAATGGAAAACTGCTTTGAACTTTGCTGCTTATTGAAATAGGATTTGCGATGTACACGTACACGTTGTACTCATTTCTTATTTGGTCTCTGTAGTTCTCAAGCACACAATTTTCAAAATTGTAACTTGTCTAGTCCCACGGTTTAATGTACACGCGTAGTTCAATGATCTCTATCATCATTTTTAAAATTTGTTGTTTGTGGTTCTTTATTAAAGTAATGTAAATATTCCCTTTTATTTTATATGTGCTGCTTGTTGGTTAGACACAACTTTTTGTTTCAGACTTTTTTTTTTTGGGGGGGGTGGTAGAATTTTCAAAAGTTTCTTGACCCATTAGAGACTAGTCCTGAGTACATGATACAATACTCGAAGGCAGCCGTCTATGGGAAATGTAATAGCAAAATCAGCCTATCCTTTGATATAAAGAGGGTAATTGCTATTAACCCATGGAGGACGAGTCCCGAGTATACTCGGGCAGGTGTCTATGGAAAATGAGTGTTGTAGCAAAATCAGTCTGTCCTCAATGGGTTAATGACCGATTCTTGTAATGGCAACACATCTTATAAAGATATAAAGTTCTTCTGTGTTTTTCTATCAAATCGGCAACTTTTCTTGTACAATGTATTTATTTCCAGTTTTATACACAATTAATGTAGGGTACTTCATCAATTGCAGCTACAATGTACAGTTGTATAAACTTCTGCAAAATAAGATATTCAGTGAAATTTAGAGTTGCCAATTTAATGATTTAAGATGAATTTTGCAGCAAAAACCCTTTCGTATGTGGGAGTGGGTGAAAACAGCCTACACTGTACATGTACATGTACAATATGGCTATGTACATACAGTGCCAGCACTTGGGAAGATGTATCAGTTTGAATTCAACCCTGCGTGTTGAAACATGTCAGAGACTCCAACCCAAAGTACCTTCTGATCTGGAGATTCTCCTGACTGAAACCCCGAGCAAACGGGAGACTCCAAGTTGATGTGTGCGAAGCGCGAAATTCCTAGGGTTCTAGATGCTCTCTGGTGCTATCTAAGGCTTATTTTTTCAACATACGATAGAAATATGCAAGAAATCCTTTCCAACGGGAGACAAAGAGCCAGGGCAGGAGAAATTAAATCTCAAACGGGAGAATGGGAGATTTTGCAAAAATGGGTTTTCGGCGGGAGATCTCCCGTCGAAAACTGGAGAGTTGGAGTCTCTGACATGTTTGAGCGGCGACTTTGGAGTGTCCACAGGATACTCGCCATGAATTCAAATGATACAGGAACTGGGCACGCGTCATCTTGTCGCACCAGCTTCAAGATGCTACATACAAAGTTGTAAACTTTCCTGCTTCCTCTTGTCTATTGATTATTTATCTTTTAATACATTTCCTGCTCTTTTTTTTTTCAATACAATCATGCAGATGTACAAACTGTACTATGACAGCATACACACTGTGATGTACATTGTGTACGTACTGTGAATGTACACGGTGAAACACAAATACGGACGAGTACAACATAAAATTTATCCTTTGAACAGACTTGATATCTACAGCAAACTTCACACGCGAGTGGTGAAATTCGCGACAGTGGAGTCCTTTACTGAACGCAGAAATGTGTACTAGTACATCCTATTCATATTGGGATCGGAGTCAATATTGTCATGTGTTTTTAATTTTGCGAATTGCAGCTGACTCGCTAAATCCGCGAAAATAAAAACTTCACGAAATATTTGGCGTATACAGTAGATCTTACTTTTATAGTACCTACAGCTGTACTGTGTCCCACAGTATTTAGAGACCATTTACACATGAGCACTTTTGGAAAAGTTTTTTATTGATCCATCTAACTTTTTACAGAAGTACATTGGAAGAACCAAAGTACAGCCAAGTTGCAAAATTTGATGTGACATTTACTACTCATGGCTACTGTATATGACATTTTGAATGTACTGTGACATGTGTACTGCAATTCATTGGTTTGTACTCAGTTGTGTGTTTCAGCAAAATGCATGAATGTGAAGTTGGCAAGCCATCGACCGAGTCGGGCTCTGTTTCACGCAGTGGTTGTTACTGTAAATCTCAGAAAATTTTCAACACACTGCTGAGCTGCATGATGATATTCAAATGCACGGAAAACGATCCTGAAGCAAAATATGATCTTCATTTTATTTCTAAATAGGGATAAATTTCCTTTCCTCACACAGGATGTATTAGTCATAAATTCCTCAAGTGGTAAAACTGAAGGAAGTCATGCCGAAAACTTCTTCTGGATAAAATTTGAAGTTGGAAAAGGAAGTTTGGCACTTGTAATATTTGTCTGCGGAGTATGCTGCACACTTATAATGTGACATTGTAGTCACACAACAATACATAATTATTCTACATTGAATATTACCACCCCAGGTGACCTTTGAACATTCCATTATCAACACTGCTTTTCATCCTTTGGTTCTGATGCTTCAAGTTCCCATAGCCTCAATGCAATACACGCCCAGTTGAAAGATTTAATGTTGGCTAAGGTACAATTTGTACATATGTGTAATAATGCATTGCATACAATGTACCTTTAATTTTGCTCAAACTTGCACTGCTTTGTTGACACTGCATTCATTCATACAGCATAATTGTTTTGTATTAAGTCAAATCATTTTTGCAAATCAGGACTTCACAATAATTTTGCTAAAAATGCCAGTAAACCCTATCCAGGTCCAAAAGCAAGCCTGGTACATGTACAGTGTACACTGTATGTACAAAAAATGTACTTGTGTGTACATTGTAGCAATGTTCACAGAAAAAAAAACAAGGAAAAGTAGAAATTACGCGGTGCGTAACATATGTCCCCGCCGGAAGTAGCATTTTGTAACAAAATGTGCAATATAGGTAAAAAATCAAGGTCAAAGGTCAAAGAAGTCAAAGGTCAAAATTCTGTGTAGAAGTTTTGAAGCCCTCACCTAGTGCCATCACATAAAGCAAATGGAATTGAAATTGGGTTAGAAATGGCGAAGGAGTAGCATTTTGTAGCCAATGTACAATATAGGTCAAAAATCAAGGTCAAAGGTCAAAGAAGACAAAGGTCAAAATTCTGTGTAGAAGTTTTGAAGCCCTCACCTAGTGCTATCACATAAAGCAAACGGAATCGAAATCGGGTTAGAAATGGCGAAGGAGTAGCATTCTGTAGGAAAATGCACAATATAGGTCAAAAATCAAGGTCAAAGGTCAAAGAAGTCAAAGGTCAAAATTCTGTGTAGAAGTTTTGAAGCCCTCAACTAGTGCCATCATATAAAGCAAACGGAATCGAAATCGGGTTAAAAATGGCGAAGGAGTAGCATTTCGTAGCAAAATGTACAATATAGGTCAAAAATCAAGGTCAAAGGTCAAAGAAGTCAAAGGTCAAAATTCTGTGTAGAAGTTTTGAAACCCTCACCTAGTGCCATCACATAAAGCAAACGGAATCGAAATCGGGTTAGAAATGGCGAAGGAGTAGCATTTTGTAGCAAAATGTACAATGTAGGTCAAAAAATCAAGGTCAAAGGTCAAAGAAGTCAAAGGTCAAAATTCTGTGTAGAAGTTTTGAAGCCCTCACCTAGTGCCATCACATAAAGCAAACGGAATCGAAATCGGGTCAGAAATGGCGAAGGAGTAGCATTTTGTAGCAAAATGTACAATATAGGTCAAAGGTCAAGGTCAAAGGTCACGACTGAAATTCTGTGTAAAAGTTTCAAAGCTCCCATGTAGTGCTATCATATAAAGCAAACAGAATCAAAATTGGCTCATAAATGACAGAGAAGTAGCAAATTGAAGATTTTGATCACACACGGACGCACACACGGACACACGGACGGACGGACACACGGACGGACACACGGACACACACACGTACGGAGCCCGTTTCATAGTCCCCTGCTCGAACTCGTTCGGCGGGGACAAAAAAACAATAATAATGCATTCAATAAAGCACACTGAAACAGATGCTTCCTTAAGACTGACGAACCATTCTGGTCACTTGATCTATGCAGGTTCATTCTTTGTTTGAATCTGAGTTCCTATTAAAATCTCTATGTTGGGCAAACTGATGCATTTAATACATGTATGTTGCTCTGAATTAATTGAAGCTTGCCTAACCAACTGAGAAAAATGAAAGGTCATAAATTTGTACCCATGTGCAAATGAGCTATCTCCGAACTGACTTATTATCTGGACTGCCCTACATTGTATATTTACTGGTAAGGAGAAAGTTTTCAAGAAAACTCCTGCAGACTCAGAGAGACTAGGCAGCTTGAAGGTGAGATTTCTAAAAGTCTTGGCTCTCGTTGGAGGCATATAATATCTGGATTGAACTATGTGGGAGGAAGGTGTCGGTACAGCAATTAACTGATGGGCCAGGGATGTTTCCTCTTCCCCCGATCTTTGGCTGACCACAAGGAATGCTCGTTAATGCATTCCGCCTCGTGCAAACAAGGAGCTGGGGGCGAAACAGCTGACTCTGAGTTGGCCGACGAGCCAGCACATGCCACATGGATGTACACTCTTCACACCCTTTAAAGAGCAACTCCACTGGCTGTTCCGACACATTTGCGCCGATTTCAAACGAATCGCATATCAACGAGTGGACAGAATATTAGCAAAGAAGTCCCATTGTACATCAAATGTACATCAAAATCAGACATACATGAGTAAGATACAATCGTTGTGGCAGTTCTGGCATTTTTTAAGCTTTAAAATTGCTGTCACCACTCAGTGGCATTGGCTGTGACCACTTGTGTACGTGGGACAAGTTATCGACCACTATTTACGGTAATTATGTCATCATCTTGTCATTGCATAAATTTACAATACATACTGTATCATGGCTAGCGTCAGTATACCACAGCTACTGTACAGCCCGACCACAAAAATAAACTGAAAACAAGTCATCATACACTACGTGTACAAGTGTAGCAAAGTTATTGCGACACAACAATACATGTAACATTTTAATTTTATGCATTTTCACTTTACTTTTTCAAAGTAGAAAAATAGTGAAGGTTTGTGTGAAAATGAATGAGGGGGAGCTTCATACACTGTAAAGCAATCAATATCATTATCATCTCTTTGCATGAATGTCTATCTTTTGCATGATTTTGATGAGACTGCAACCAAACTTCTTTGATTTTACTCTATTCAGTTCAAGCCAATTGTAAACTTGAGTCGAGTTGTACTTTAAAATGGTAAGAGCTGCAAAAAGGTGGGAAGGGAAAGTGTGCACATGAACATGTCTGGAGCTTTGTGAATCATTTCAGGTGCGTGTCTGACCAGATAAGGCCATCATCTACAAATGTATGCTTGCCAAAAACTTCTAATATTATATAAGCTAACACAACACTCTGGAAAAAAAAAGTTGAACCAAAATTGGAAGACAGTTCTTTTTAAAAATACCATACACTATGTATGCAGATGCCTGTTCCTAATAGTTCTTTTTATTTCTAATATTCCTTTTACTATGCACCTCTAAAAAGACCTTCAATACTAGAGAGATGATGACAGCAAAATGTGTTATCATAGCAACTATTACCACTGTTGATTATAGATTTTAAAAATTCTATCAGTATCTCCATACACTGTTTGTGCCATGTGTTTGTACACAGGATAACCTTAGTTTGCCTAAATGGGAATGTACTGGGGTCCCATACCTTTACTCATTATTTAAAAGGATTGACGAAGATTTTGTTTACATTTCCCATAGAAACCTGCCTGAGTATACTTAGGGCTAGATGTACAATGTACGTTTAGTCTTCAATGGGTTGATCAACAAGTGTGTACATCTATAAAGTATGTTTTGCTTGCCTAACAATGAGTTTGAGTTGTCCAAGGCAAGTGGGCAAGTGGATTTGTAGAAGCCTGCTAGTTCAGGCAAGCACAGTTCATTGCAATTTGAGCAAACTGTATACTGCTGCTTGTTTGTATCCCAGCTGCATGACTCCTGACCTAGCTTTTGCTTTTCATTGGCCAGTAAAGTGAAGTACTGTAAAAGTGGAAATTTTCGCACATTTCGCGTAACCAGAAACTAGTGCAAAAATAAAAGCACACAAATATTTTTGCATGTCATTATGTTCCTGTATTTACTGTCTTGATTCCACGGAATAAAAAGCACGCGAAACTCTTTTTACTGGGCCGAGCGCGAAAAATTAGTCGCGCGAAAATATCCATTTTTACAGTATAGTGCTACTTGTACAAATTGTACTTGTTTGGGTAACTTTCACTGTGATGGCCCAACAGACAAGCATTATACATATCAAGCAAAAGTGTGGCATCAAATTTTAGCATGTGCTTCATACCTTAAATGTGTGCAATGTACAGTACGTGTGACACATGTACAGCTGAGACGTGACATACAATGACACAAATATACAACCTTACAAAATTGTATGTACTATGTGTATTAGACATACATGTACATGTACCCTGTTACACCATAATTTATGCCAGGACAGAATGAATTAATCCTGGGCCAGACTGACGGTTGGATGAGACTGGGAGAGATACACGTGTATTACTGTGTATTCACAGTCTTACACAGCAGTGCATTTGTATGTCAATTCAAGACTGTCAAATAATGCAGAACATGTGTGTCTGTGTCAAAAACAGTAAGATATTTAAAGGACAAGTTCACCTTCATAGACATGTGGGTTGAGTGAGTGCAGCAATATTAGTAGAACACATCAGTGAGAGCTTGAGGAAAATCAGACAATCCGTTCAAAAGTTATGAATTTTTAAAGTTTCTGCTTAGTCACGGCTGGATGAGAAGACTACTAATTTGCTTGTGATGTCACATGTGTACAACGATATAAAGAAAGAATAAAGAAATATCAACATATTTTCACTTTTCTCACATAACAAAAGAACACTTGACTTCTCTCTTTCAGAAGGCAGGGGGAATAATAACCCTTACCATACGTCAGTAACAAGTTGAAGAAATCTGCACTTTATCTAACAAGAGACCCGCGGGTCTAGCGCTCACCTGAGTATCGCAAGTTCACCTTTCACGCAGTCACTAATCTAAATTATTTACAGCTCCACCAAAATTTGACCAGGCATTCTCAAGTAGAAGATGAAAATGTACAATAAAGGCCCAATTTTTTTAAGATTCCTTAATTTGGGGGGATTGGGGCCCCCTGGGGCCCTCTGGGTGGGGCATGGTGCCCATTTTGATAAATTGAGATCCTGACCCCCTAGGGATGCTACGTGCCAAGTTTGACAAAAATCCATCATGAGGTTTTCAGGAAGAAGATGAAAATGTACAATTCAGGCCCCCATTTGGACCCTTCCAACCACCCCCCCCCCCCCCCCCCCCCACCCAAGAGGGGCACCCCTGGATCTCCTATGAACAAACTTGAAACTACAGTCATTAATGTACTCACTCATAGTATTATCTCAGCTCTATAACTTCTGATTCTAGAGAAGATTTATAAAGATTCCTTCATTTGGGGGGTTTGGGACCCCTGGGGGCCCCCTGGGTGGGGCATGGTGCCCATTTTAACAAATTGAGATCCTAACCCCCTAGGGATGCTACCTGCCAAGTTTGGTGAAAATGGGTCATGGGGTTCTCAAGACGACGATAAAAATGTACAATTTAGGCCCCATTAGGACCCCTCCTCACCCCCTCCCCTGGGTCCCAAGGGGGGCACCCCTGATTCTGCCATGAACAAACTTGAAACTACAGTCATCAATGTACTAACTCATAGTATTAACTAAGCACTATCACTTCTGGTTCTAGAGAAGAAGATTTTTGCAGAATCCTTAATTTTGGGGGGCTTGGGCCCCCTGAGGGCCCCCTGGGTGGGGCATGGTGCCCATTTTAACAAATTGAGTTCCTAACCCCCTAGGGATGCTACCTGCCAAGTTTGGTGAAAATGGGTCATGGAGTTCTCAAGAAGAAGATGAAAATGTACAATTTAGGCCCCATTAGAACCCTTCCCCACCCCCCTCCCCTGGGTCCCAAGGGGGGCACCCCTGATTCTGCCATGAACAAACTTGAAACTACAGTCATCAATGTACTAACTCATAGTATTAACTTAGCTCTATCACTTCTGGTTCTAGAGAAGAAGATTTTTACAGATTCCTTAATTTTGGGGGGTTTGGGCCCCCCTGGGGGCCCCCTGGGCGGGGCATGGTGCCCATTTTAACAAATTGAGTTTCTAATCTTCTAGGGATGCTACCTGCCAAGTTTGATGAAAATCGGTCTTGGGGTTTTCAAGAAGAAGATGAAAATGTAAAAAGTTTACGCACGACGCACGACGGACGACGCACGACGGACGACGGACGACGGACGACGCACGACGCACGACGCACGACGCACGACGCACGACGGACGCCGGACGAAGGGCGATCGCAATAGCTCACTTGAGCCTTTGGCTCAGGTGAGCTAAAAAGTGAAGTTTTGTGAAATTCTCTTTTTATTTTTCCTTACATCCTTTAATATATATACGCATGTGACATCATACACTGTAGTAGTCTTCTCATCCAGCAGTGACTGCACAGATGCTTTCAAAGAATTCATAACTTTTGAACGGATTGTCTGATTTTCCCCAAACTTTCACTGATGTGTTGAGACATTTGTTTTTCGGGGTGGGAAGGCTTCGACAGTCTATAATTATCAATACTAAAAAAATATGAAGAAAAAAAAATGCTGCCTTCACAGGGTTAAAAACAAAAACAACAAGAAATCTTGACATTCTGAACAAGACACCAAGAGTAAAAGTTTTTTTCCTCTTTTCTTTTCACTGTCATCTGATCCATTCAATATCCACCACACTCCTATTACAACTCTACAATGATACTGTCACTTCCCTTTTCACGCCTTGGTTCACATGTACTTTGGTATTCCACATTACAGCTGTAGATCTCTACTAGATCTAACTTGTAGTACATTGTGCTTATGGTTCAAGCAGGAAGTATTGGCACATCAGATGTGGCATTACAGAATATCCTTGGGGTCACAAACCTAGACTGCTAGAGTCCCAAAAAAACCTGTGCATTAAAAATAAAATATGTTATCCCACTTGATAAACAATTGATCTCACTTGATAAACAATCGACCCCAAACAGCCAGAGTGATTTACAATTGTAGATCTAGTTTGTTACATACAAAGTGCATATCTACAACCTGTACTACTAAATTGTAAGAACATAATAGAATCTATGGTGGCAATGATGATGATGATGATGATGATGGCTTCTTTAATTAATTATGTAGTGCCAGTATCTGCCATGCATGCATTTGAAGGGCACTCATCATGCTCCGAGTCATAGGAATTTAGACAAGATCGAAAGTTGACCAAAAGATTGGTCCATACACTTGTATTTTATCATCAGGGAAAGATACTTCATTCCGCAGAGACTGCGTCTGGCTTCAGAATTCCCTCCTTTAGAGGACTCTATGGAGCAGTCGTAAAAGTAAAACAAAATGATAAAAAGACTCCTCCGGATAGACAGATTTTTCTGCTAACGTCAGATCGAAAGAGACCCAACGTTACAATCAGGATCAGGAACCCCTGCATGTTCTGCAATATTAACTAATCGTAAGTCAAATTGGGACATCCAGACTACAACTAGTAGAAGATCTAGAGTCCCTGTCCCTAGTTGTTAAAATATCATATTTTCGAGACCCTAAAGTGGTTCAATTTCGCTGCATGTGTGACCTATTAACACTTGCCACACGAATCACTGCACGTGCACTGACTCAACTGTCACTGACACTGAGTGAGCACCATGATCTACTCTATTTAGCCACAAATAGATAAATTCCAGGCCTGTAGGGCCCTATATTCTATCTTTTTAGCTGTGGTGCATGGTGAGCTGTGAGTGAGGTCTGTTTTAACTGAGCAATGCATGATGATTGAGGGTTTAGGCTGCACAGCACAAGCTATACTAAATTACTAGCTACTTACTACCCTACAGCTAGTAGATGTCTACTAGGAATTGTTTCAATATGGAAAGTGCTTCCAACAACCAACGCTGCACAGGATCCTTAACATTCTTCTTATGTTGAACTCAAGTTTTCAGTCATTAGGTAAGAATATGCAAGCTCACATCATATCAAATCAAATGACTTCAGGGTTATCACACGCACCACCACCCAGCGCCTACTCGTACGTTATCACATACCGATTACTAGTACACTTGCAGCTGCACTCAACGAACCTGCAGCGCTTCTCACACACACAGAAGTGAAAATGAAATTTATACATTCATCAACAAGTCACACAAATTCGTTTCCATACACGTATTTCCACTCGTCTATAACTCTCGAAACAGGTGAGGAAGCCATACTTACATTCGTATCACTGACAGCTTAATTATTCCCAACTGTCAAGGGTTGATCCATAAAAATAGTCACGGAAATTCACCAAAATTAATAACTTTCCTACCCCACTGAGGCTGCAGGTAGGATCCTGGGCGTTCGCGTCAGACACACGAATCCACCACCGTTCGTTACATACATAGACTACTGTACATACTATACGTACGTGCATTACTAGTACTCGGTTCCTGAATGGGCTGAGATGCATTCGCTGATACCAGCAGAGGATGACGCGTCCTTTCATTCTTTTTCACAGGTTGATGACTCGCCCGAGTTACCGCAGCGAATTTTCGATGGAGAAGAATACCGCCATCTAACGCCAATAACTGACCAGCTTTGTAAGGAAAGAAATAGGGTGGGGTCACCCTGTACGAGGAACCACCTCAAAAGCATGCCGTTTACTAGTGGCCTTATTACCTGTATTAGATTTGATGCATTTCATACAATATATTAATAGAATTATAAGTATTGTGGAGTGGAGTATTGAGTACATTATGTTAAAGAAAGGGTGTTTTACTGGGTCTACAATACCCCTTTTGATTTTGATTTGTCTGTCAAAAAAAGATACTATAGGGCATAAACTTGGAAGAGAGAATAGACGGAATATTGTGTCCTCTCAAACATGACCCTTTTTAACCAGTGTTCCTATACCTTCACTGATAATGATGATAATAATACTACTCATGATAATAATAATAATAATAATAATAATAATAATAATAATAATGATAATAATTATGATAATAATGATAATAATGATAATTATCATGTTTACCATTGTTACCATTGTTTTGTTGTTGTTATTGTTGCTAATACTATCATTATCATTATTGTTTCTGTCCACTATTATAATATGTTTTCCTGGTCAATTTCGGAAAAATGTCATTTATTTTCCTTTTATGTGAATTCAATTTGTATTTTTGAAACAGTACATTGACTTTTGTATATTGATTGTACATTGACGATTTTTCTTTTAATGCTTTCAGAATCGTTTTTACTCTTGAGGCACCTGAATTACTGGCCACTAATTCAAATTCAGATGTGAGCATTCAATTTCGTGTTTGGGCATACTTTCCGAGTTTGTGCATTCAGATTCGTGGCGATGGGCTCGATAAGCACTTAATACAGGAAGCACTTTCAATTTCGTTTTTAAGCAAGTGATTTTTCACAATAAGCACTAGAGTCAATTTCCTAATGCACGTGAGCCAATCCTTGTTAATATTGGCTAGAGTGATTATTTCCAGCTAGTCATTGAATGTGACGTTTACTTTTTATGTATAGGCCATAATTATTCTTATACATTCCATCATCATGATTAGCATTGTTTATTTGGGTGCACGTCACGAGACCGACACCCACGAGTCATACAGCCCACAAGTTATACGGCCCACGATTCGTATACAGCCCATGATTTCGACACTAAGCAAACAAGGCCCACGAGACCGACACATTAATCCCCGTGTTGTATCTGTCGAACTCGTGGACTTTTTTACCTAGAGGCGGTCTCATGGGCTTTATTTGACTAGTGTCGAACTCGTGGGCTGTAGGACTCGTGGGCTCAGGACTCAATTCATGGGTGTCGGTCTTGTGGGATGACCCCGTTTATTTGCACATCCAGATTGTATTCTTTCGCTGAGCATTTTATGTAAACTTCAATATAAAATCTTAATTTCGTCATGATGTCGTCTCATGGTTGTCTTTAACTCTAATTTACCTTCATTTTTATGACGATCATCATTATTGGGGTTTCCAATCTTCATTTGATATCTTTATCTTAAAGTGCAAGTTTACGTTTGGGAGCAGTGATTTCATCAATGTTTGAATTATACGACAGATGTGTATGTATGGTTTCATGTATATCACAAAACACACTATCATGCCGAATTTGCGGCGTAAAACTTCCGAAATTGGTGCAGCATTGTTTTTGAAAATCAGATTTTTTTTTTTTGCTAAACATGATGTAAATTTCAATATAAAATCTTAATTTCGCCATGCCATCTCATGGTTATCTTTCAATCTTTAATTTAACTTTATATTCATGACGATCATCGTATATTGGGTTTTACAATCTTCATTTGACATCTTTATCTTAATCATGATCATCATGCAGCTTTCTTCATCTTATATATTATTTGGTTTACATCATCATGACCAGTAGGCACCCTAATCCCTATGTAACGCGTGTTTTTAGCATTCAATTTTAAACGCAGTACAAGTAATACTAGTACACATTTTAATGGACATTGTACATGTTTAATTCGAATGCACCTTTTATGAACTATGTGTTTACCCATATCTGAATTCGAATACGCTACTCCGAAAGAGCTGACAACAGGTGGATACCAAGTTGAATAACCATTGCCGAAAATGTATGCGCATCATGCAAAATTGGTTGCCAAATTAATCAATCTAATTTGAATGAAGAAAAACGATTTTGAATGACCGTATTTTGATGCCTGAGCACATTTGACGAAAATTAATACTTCTAATATGAAATTGAATGGCAAAGCAATGATATCGGCCGGGAAAACCTATATTATTATTATTATCAACATTTTCATCATTATCATTAGTATTATCATCATCATTATTACCGGCATTTTGTCTTGATAGGGACGAGTGGCCCTTTAAGCTCTAAACAGGTTTTAACGGGAATACACACCGCTTGTAGACAGAATGTGATTAGGTACAAAACGTAAACAGTGATTTCAAAACCGAAACCGCTATTACATGTTGACAGTTCCTTCTCTTAATATAAATGGCAGACATAGGCGCCGGAAGTGGGGGGGCAGGGGGGGCGGCCGCCCCCCCCCCCCCCCAATCCAAAAAGTGGTGGGGCAAAACGCATTTTTGCCCCCCCCCCAAAAAAGCCCCCCCCCAAAAAAAAAAAAAAAAAAAAAAAAAATTATAGTAATAATAATAATGATAATAAAAATAAATGAATGAACAAAGAAAATAAAATAAATATGTATATATATATATATATATGAATAAAAGGGAAAAAATATGGCTACAAACGGCAGCTTTTGGACTGTAAAATGTCAAAATTTGCAAGCTCGCTCGCTTCGCGCGCTCGCATCCAGCAGATGAGCCCGGTGCGCCTCCCCCTTAATTTCTAAAGCGAAAAACATAGCTACGACGGCAGTTGTTGGACTCTAGAATGTCAAAATTTTCAAGCTCGCTCGCTTCGCTCGCTCGCATTGAAACGTTATGCCATTCTCCTAATGTTGCTGACAGTAATTGCCAGTAGTTGCGCCCGATGGCCCCACCCCTTAGTTTCCAAAGCGAAAGATAAATATAGCTACAAACGGGAGTTTGGGGACTGTAAAATGTCAAAATTTTCAAGCTCGCTCGCTTCGCTCGCTCGCATTGAATCGTTATGCCACTCTCCTAATGTTGCTGCCAGTAATTGCCAGCAGTTGCGTCCGATGCCCCCCCCCCTTAATTTCCAAAGCGAAAGATATAGCTACAAACGGGAGTTTTGGGACTGTAAAATGTCAAAATTCTCAAGCTCGCTCGCTTTGCTCGCTCGCATTGAATCGTTATGCCATTCTCCTAATGTTGCTGCCAGTAATTGCCAGCAGTTGCGCCCGATGCGGCGCCCCATTAATTTCCAAAGTGAAAGACAAAGCTACAAACCCCAGTTTTGGGACTGTAGAATGTCAAAATTTTCAAGCTTTCTCGCTTCGCTCGCTCGCATTGAATCGTTATGCCATTCTCCTAATGTTACTGCCAATAATTGCCAGCAGTTGCGCCCGATGCGCCCC